>NC_086384.1:17001578-17735050 GCF_036588685.1 Mytilus trossulus
GGAAAGGAAAGAAAAAAAATTAAGGAAAAATACACTCTAATTAAAAGGGAACTATATTCGTGGACAACGAAAAGCGGGGTCATTAATTGTGGTCTTGGGCCTATTAGGGGCTAAAACTTGACCAATTCTAATAAAACTTGGCATGATTCAAGCTTAGTATATTATAAAACAGGTTACAAAGTTTCAAAGCCATATGATACCAAATAAAAAAAATGTGGCATTTTTTATATCTGAATTTTGGGTGCTGAATTGTGGCGTTGAATTAGAACAATTAAAACTATCAAATTTGAGCTTCTAAAAACCAAAAGATACCAAAACTAACACTTTTTAATGTCTCTATGTATAAGTTAACATCTATTTAAAGCAACAGAAAGCATACTTCATGTATCAGACTTAGGAAAAATGGCCAGAAGTTAATTTTATATGAGCCTGTGCCAAAAAATAGAGGTTTTCAATTAGGGTGAGGCCTTATATCAAATGTAATATTTTTCACTTACCACAATTTTCTGAAGTTGTTAAGTTATCAAACAAACTTTAACAGGTTATAAATGTACTTTTGATGGAAATATAAGTTTCAAATAGCATAACACATGTGGATAAAATGGTCTTTAGCAATGTTATTGCTTAAAAAAACAGATTGCCAGTTTAGGGCCGTTCCCCACATTTGCATATTTAAAAGCATATAAATGATATGGGAGATGGAGATATACTTCTTTTTGCTAAAATCTGTGCTCAGATATGATAAAACATGGAGCCTGGATGTAACAAGACTGTCACTTTCAACTATATATGCAGACAGTATGGTCTGATGCAAAGTTTATTAACTTTACTGTTTAAAAACTGAATGAAATTTCAGCCTCAAAAGGCCAATATTTAAACCACTAGCTATCCAACAGAAGAAAGTAAAGGTCGTCTGTGAAACAGTAATGGTTAAGCAACCAGTAATAAGTGTTTTTTGATGTAGGTTCAGTGCAATCTGTTTTGGAATACAACTTTTAAGTGCATAGAACTTCACATTTCACCTGCTGCGTATACTGACCGTTAGCCTTAGACTATTAAAACAGCACATTTTGCACTCATTTTATGTTTTTATCTACTTTTTTTTGTGTTCAGAGTTCACAAATAAGTTAAACAACTGAAATAAATACCACAAACACAAATAGATATCAGAAAAAAACTGTCAGAGAGAAATTAAGCATGCTGTTTTTGAAAAAATTGTGAAAAAAGTGAAAAAGCTACATTTTAGGCATTAAACCTGAAAAGTGACTTTTTCACAAAATTTCTATCAAATGAAAGTGAAAATCATTTCTTCTCATATAGTTTGACAAATCAATACCAATAGATCATCAGAAAAGATGCCAAAGTAAAAATTCAAAATTTGCTGAAATGCACCTCTTAGGCCACAGACCACAATTAATTCCTCTATCAGTTCTTTATAACCTTTTGCATCATTAAAAAAATTGCACCATGCACTTTTGTCAAATTTTTTGTGCGTGTAATGTATTGTCCTAGTCCAAATATATATCCAAAATTCAGAAAGATTGAAGCAATCACTTTTACAAATTTAGCCAATACACATCCATACCCCTATTGACAAGTCAAGAGATGTTCCGAAAACTGTAAATATCACCTTTTTGCACTTGACCTAATCACTCATTCCATATCAAAATCAGTTAAAATACAACCTCCAAAAATTTATTTGACCTCTCTTCTTTCATTTCCACCCAAAAAGATTTAAGGAATGAGTGAGGAAAGGAAAGAAAAAAAATTAAGGAAAAATACACTCTAATTAAAAGGAACTATATTCGTGGACAACGAAAAGCGGGGTCATTAATTGTGGTCTTGGGCCTATTAGGGGCCTAAAACTTGACCAATTCTAATAAAACTTGGCATGATTCAAGCTTAGTATATTATAAAACAGGTTACAAAGTTCAAAGCCATATGATACCAAATAAAAAAATGTGGCATTTTTTATATCTGAATTTTGGGTGCTGAATTGTGGCGTTGAATTAGAACAATTAAAACTATCAAATTTGAGCTTCTAAAAACCAAAAGATACCAAAACTAACACTTTTTAATGTCTCTATGTATAAGTTAACATCTATTTAAAGCAACAGAAAGCATACTTCATGTATCAGACTTAGGAAAAATGGCCAGAAGTTAATTTTATATGAGCCTGTGCCAAAAAATAGAGGTTTTCAATTAGGGTGAGGCCTTATATCAAATGTAATATTTTTCACTTACCACAATTTTCTGAAGTTGTTAAGTTATCAAACAAACTTTAACAGGTTATAAATGTACTTTTGATGGAAATATAAGTTTCAAATAGCATAACACATGTGGATAAAATGGTCTTTAGCAATGTTATGCTTAAAAAAACAGATTGCCAGTTTAGGCCGTTCCCCACATTTGCATATTTAAAAGCATATAAATGATATGGGAGATGGAGATATACTTCTTTTTGCTAAAATCTGTGCTCAGATATGATAAAACATGGAGCCTGGATGTAACAAGACTGTCACTTTCAACTATATATGCAGACAGTATGGTCTGATGCAAAGTTTATTAACTTTACTGTTTAAAAACTGAATGAAATTTCAGCCTCAAAAGGCCAATATTTAAACCCACTAGCTATCCAACAGAAGAAAGTAAAGGTCGTCTGTGAAACAGTAATGGTTAAGCAACCAGTAATAAGTGTTTTTGATGTAGGTTCAGTGCAATCTGTTTTGGAATACAACTTTTAAGTGCATAGAACTTCACATTTCACCTGCTGCGTATACTGACCGTTAGCCTTAGACTATTAAAACAGCACATTTTGCACTCATTTTATGTTTTTATCTACTTTTTTTTGTGTTCAGAGTTCACAAATAAGTTAAACAACTGAAATAAATACCACAAACACAAATAGATATCAGAAAAAAACTGTCAGAGAGAAATTAAGCATGCTGTTTTTGAAAAAATTGTGAAAAAAGTGAAAAAGCTACATTTTAGGCATTAAACCTGAAAAGTGACTTTTTCACAAAATTTCTATCAAATGAAAGTGAAAATCATTTCTTCTCATATAGTTTGACAAATCAATACCAATAGATCATTCAGAAAAGATGCCAAAGTAAAAATTCAAAATTTGCTGAAATGCACCTCTTAGGCCACAGACCACAATTAATTCCTCTATCAGTTCTTTATAACCTTTTGCATCATTAAAAAAATTGCACCATGCACTTTTGTCAAATTTTTTGTGCGTGTAATGTATTGTCCTAGTCCAAATATATATCCAAAATTCAGAAAGATTGAAGCAATCACTTTTACAAATTTAGCCAATACACATCCATACCCCTATTGACAAGTCAAGAGATGTTCCGAAAACTGTAAATATCACCTTTTTGCACTTGACCTAATCACTCATTCCATATCAAAATCAGTTAAAATACAACCTCCAAAAATTTATTTGACCTCTCTTCTTTCATTTCCACCCAAAAAGATTTAAGGAATGAGTGAGGAAAGGAAAGAAAAAAAATTAAGGAAAAATACACTCTAATTAAAAGGAACTATATTCGTGGACAACGAAAAGCGGGGTCATTAATTGTGGTCTTGGGCCTATTAGGGGCCTAAAACTTGACCAATTCTAATAAAACTTGGCATGATTCAAGCTTAGTATATTATAAAACAGGTTACAAAGTTTCAAAGCCATATGATACCAAATAAAAAAAATGTGGCATTTTTTATATCTGAATTTTGGGTGCTGAATTGTGGCGTTGAATTAGAACAATTAAAACTATCAAATTTGAGCTTCTAAAACCAAAAGATACCAAAACTAACACTTTTTAATGTCTCTATGTATAAGTTAACATCTATTTAAAGCAACAGAAAGCATACTTCATGTATCAGACTTAGGAAAAATGGCCAGAAGTTAATTTTATATGAGCCTGTGCCAAAAAATAGAGGTTTTCAATTAGGGTGAGGCCTTATATCAAATGTAATATTTTTCACTTACCACAATTTTCTGAAGTTGTTAAGTTATCAAACAAACTTTAACAGGTTATAAATGTACTTTTGATGGAAATATAAGTTTCAAATAGCATAACACATGTGGATAAAATGGTCTTTAGCAATGTTATGCTTAAAAAAACAGATTGCCAGTTTAGGCCGTTCCCCACATTTGCATATTTAAAAGCATATAAATGATATGGGAGATGGAGATATACTTCTTTTTGCTAAAATCTGTGCTCAGATATGATAAAACATGGAGCCTGGATGTAACAAGACTGTCACTTTCAACTATATATGCAGACAGTATGGTCTGATGCAAAGTTTATTAACTTTACTGTTTAAAAACTGAATGAAATTTCAGCCTCAAAAGGCCAATATTAAACCACTAGCTATCCAACAGAAGAAAGTAAAGGTCGTCTGTGAAACAGTAATGGTTAAGCAACCAGTAATAAGTGTTTTTGATGTAGGTTCAGTGCAATCTGTTTTGGAATACAACTTTTAAGTGCATAGAACTTCACATTTCACCTGCTGCGTATACTGACCGTTAGCCTTAGACTATTAAAACAGCACATTTTGCACTCATTTTATGTTTTTATCTACTTTTTTTTTGTGTTCAGAGTTCACAAATAAGTTAAACAACTGAAATAAATACAACAAACACAAATAGATATCAGAAAAAAACTGTCAGAGAGAAATTAAGCATGCTGTTTTTGAAAAAATTGTGAAAAAAGTGAAAAAGCTACATTTTAGGCATGTAAACCTGAAAAGTGACTTTTTCACAAAATTTGCTATCAAATGAAAGTGAAAATCATTTCTTGCTCATATAGTTTGACAAATCAATACCAATAGATCATTCAGAAAAGATGCCAAAGTAAAAATTCAAAATTTGCTGAAATGCACCTCTTAGGCCACAGACCACAATTAATTCCTCTATCAGTTCTTTATAACCTTTTGCATCATTAAAAAAATTGCACCATGCACTTTTGTCAAATTTTTTGTGCGTGTAATGTATTGTCCTAGTCCAAATATATATCCAAAATTCAGAAGATTGAAGCAATCACTTTTACAAATTTAGCCAATACACATCCATACCCCTATTGACAAGTCAAGAGATGTTCCGAAAACTGTAAATATCACCTTTTTGCACTTGACCTAATCACTCATTCCATATCAAAATCAGTTAAAATACAACCTCCAAAAATTTATTTGACCTCTCTTCTTTCATTTCCACCCAAAAAGATTTAAGGAATGAGTGAGGAAAGAAAGAAAAAAAATTAAGGAAAAATACACTCTAATTAAAAGGAACTATATTCGTGGACAACGAAAAGCGGGGTCATTAATTGTGGTCTTGGGCCTATTAGGGGCCTAAAACTTGACCAATTCTAATAAAACTTGGCATGATTCAAGCTTAGTATATTATAAAACAGGTTACAAAGTTTCAAAGCCATATGATACCAAATAAAAAAAATGTGGCATTTTTTATATCTGAATTTTGGGTGCTGAATTGTGGCGTTGAATTAGAACAATTAAAACTATCAAATTTGAGCTTCTAAAAACCAAAAGATACCAAAACTAACACTTTTTAATGTCTCTATGTATAAGTTAACATCTATTTAAAGCAACAGAAAGCATACTTCATGTATCAGACTTAGGAAAAATGGCCAGAAGTTAATTTTATATGAGCCTGTGCCAAAAAATAGAGGTTTTCAATTAGGGTGAGGCCTTATATCAAATGTAATATTTTTCACTTACCACAATTTTCTGAAGTTGTTAAGTTATCAAACAAACTTTAACAGGTTATAAATGTACTTTTGATGGAAATATAAGTTTCAATAGCATAACACATGTGGATAAAATGGTCTTTAGCAATGTTATGCTTAAAAAAACAGATTGCCAGTTTAGGCCGTTCCCCACATTTGCATATTTAAAAGCATAATAAATGATATGGGAGATGGAGATATACTTCTTTTTGCTAAAATCTGTGCTCAGATATGATAAAACATGGAGCCTGGATGTAACAAGACTGTCACTTTCAACTATATATGCAGACAGTATGGTCTGATGCAAAGTTTATTAACTTTACTGTTTAAAAACTGAATGAAATTTCAGCCTCAAAAGGCCAATATTTAAACCACTAGCTATCCAACAGAAGAAAGTAAAGGTCGTCTGTGAAACAGTAATGGTTAAGCAACCAGTAATAAGTGTTTTTGATGTAGGTTCAGTGCAATCTGTTTTGGAATACAACTTTTAAGTGCATAGAACTTCACATTTCACCTGCTGCGTATACTGACCGTTAGCCTTAGACTATTAAAACAGCACATTTTGCACTCATTTTATGTTTTTATCTACTTTTTTTTGTGTTCAGAGTTCACAAATAAGTTAAACAACTGAAATAAATACCACAAACACAAATAGATATCAGAAAAAAACTGTCAGAGAGAAATTAAGCATGCTGTTTTTGAAAAAATTGTGAAAAAAGTGAAAAAGCTACATTTTAGGCATTAAACCTGAAAAGTGACTTTTTCACAAAATTTCTATCAAATGAAAGTGAAAATCATTTCTTCTCATATAGTTTGACAAATCAATACCAATAGATCATTCAGAAAAGATGCCAAAGTAAAAATTCAAAATTTGCTGAAATGCACCTCTTAGGCCACAGACCACAATTAATTCCTCTATCAGTTCTTTATAACCTTTTGCATCATTAAAAAAATTGCACCATGCACTTTTGTCAAATTTTTTGTGCGTGTAATGTATTGTCCTAGTCCAAATATATATCCAAAATTCAGAAAGATTGAAGCAATCACTTTTACAAATTTAGCCAATACACATCCATACCCCTATTGACAAGTCAAGAGATGTTCCGAAAACTGTAAATATCACCTTTTTGCACTTGACCTAATCACTCATTCCATATCAAAATCAGTTAAAATACAACCTCCAAAAATTTATTTGACCTCTCTTCTTTCATTTCCACCCAAAAAGATTTAAGGAATGAGTGAGGAAAGGAAAGAAAAAAAATTAAGGAAAAATACACTCTAATTAAAAGGAACTATATTCGTGGACAACGAAAAGCGGGGTCATTAATTGTGGTCTTGGGCCTATTAGGGGCCTAAAACTTGACCAATTCTAATAAAACTTGGCATGATTCAAGCTTAGTATATTATAAAACAGGTTACAAAGTTTCAAAGCCATATGATACCAAATAAAAAAAATGTGGCATTTTTTATATCTGAATTTTGGGTGCTGAATTGTGGCGTTGAATTAGAACAATTAAAACTATCAAATTTGAGCTTCTAAAAACCAAAAGATACCAAAACTAACACTTTTTAATGTCTCTATGTATAAGTTAACATCTATTTAAAGCAACAGAAAGCATACTTCATGTATCAGACTTAGGAAAAATGGCCAGAAGTTAATTTTATATGAGCCTGTGCCAAAAAATAGAGGTTTTCAATTAGGGTGAGGCCTTATATCAAATGTAATATTTTTCACTTACCACAATTTTCTGAAGTTGTTAAGTTATCAAACAAACTTTAACAGGTTATAAATGTACTTTTGATGGAAATATAAGTTTCAAATAGCATAACACATGTGGATAAAATGGTCTTTAGCAATGTTATGCTTAAAAAAACAGATTGCCAGTTTAGGCCGTTCCCCACATTTGCATATTTAAAAGCATATAAATGATATGGGAGATGGAGATATACTTCTTTTTGCTAAAATCTGTGCTCAGATATGATAAAACATGGAGCCTGGATGTAACAAGACTGTCACTTTCAACTATATATGCAGACAGTATGGTCTGATGCAAAGTTTATTAACTTTACTGTTTAAAAACTGAATGAAATTTCAGCCTCAAAAGGCCAATATTTAAACCACTAGCTATCCAACAGAAGAAAGTAAAGGTCGTCTGTGAAACAGTAATGGTTAAGCAACCAGTAATAAGTGTTTTTGATGTAGGTTCAGTGCAATCTGTTTTGGAATACAACTTTTAAGTGCATAGAACTTCACATTTCACCTGCTGCGTATACTGACCGTTAGCCTTAGACTATTAAAACAGCACATTTTGCACTCATTTTATGTTTTTATCTACTTTTTTTTGTGTTCAGAGTTCACAAATAAGTTAAACAACTGAAATAAATACCACAAACACAAATAGATATCAGAAAAAAACTGTCAGAGAGAAATTAAGCATGCTGTTTTTGAAAAAATTGTGAAAAAAGTGAAAAAGCTACATTTTAGGCATTAAACCTGAAAAGTGACTTTTTCACAAAATTTCTATCAAATGAAAGTGAAAATCATTTCTTCTCATATAGTTTGACAAATCAATACCAATAGATCATTCAGAAAAGATGCCAAAGTAAAAATTCAAAATTTGCTGAAATGCACCTCTTAGGCCACAGACCACAATTAATTCCTCTATCAGTTCTTTATAACCTTTTGCATCATTAAAAAAATTGCACCATGCACTTTTGTCAAATTTTTTGTGCGTGTAATGTATTGTCCTAGTCCAAATATATATCCAAAATTCAGAAAGATTGAAGCAATCACTTTTACAAATTTAGCCAATACACATCCATACCCCTATTGACAAGTCAAGAGATGTTCCGAAAACTGTAAATATCACCTTTTTGCACTTGACCTAATCACTCATTCCATATCAAAATCAGTTAAAATACAACCTCCAAAAATTTATTTGACCTCTCTTCTTTCATTTCCACCCAAAAAGATTTAAGGAATGAGTGAGGAAAGGAAAGAAAAAAAATTAAGGAAAAATACACTCTAATTAAAAGGAACTATATTCGTGGACAACGAAAAGCGGGGTCATTAATTGTGGTCTTGGGCCTATTAGGGGCCTAAAACTTGACCAATTCTAATAAAACTTGGCATGATTCAAGCTTAGTATATTATAAAACAGGTTACAAAGTTTCAAAGCCATATGATACCAAATAAAAAAAATGTGGCATTTTTTATATCTGAATTTTGGGTGCTGAATTGTGGCGTTGAATTAGAACAATTAAAACTATCAAATTTGAGCTTCTAAAAACCAAAAGATACCAAAACTAACACTTTTTAATGTCTCTATGTATAAGTTAACATCTATTTAAAGCAACAGAAAGCATACTTCATGTATCAGACTTAGGAAAAATGGCCAGAAGTTAATTTTATATGAGCCTGTGCCAAAAAATAGAGGTTTTCAATTAGGGTGAGGCCTTATATCAAATGTAATATTTTTCACTTACCACAATTTTCTGAAGTTGTTAAGTTATCAAACAAACTTTAACAGGTTATAAATGTACTTTTGATGGAAATATAAGTTTCAAATAGCATAACACATGTGGATAAAATGGTCTTTAGCAATGTTATGCTTAAAAAAACAGATTGCCAGTTTAGGCCGTTCCCCACATTTGCATATTTAAAAGCATATAAATGATATGGGAGATGGAGATATACTTCTTTTTGCTAAAATCTGTGCTCAGATATGATAAAACATGGAGCCTGGATGTAACAAGACTGTCACTTTCAACTATATATGCAGACAGTATGGTCTGATGCAAAGTTTATTAACTTTACTGTTTAAAAACTGAATGAAATTTCAGCCTCAAAAGGCCAATATTTAAACCACTAGCTATCCAACAGAAGAAAGTAAAGGTCGTCTGTGAAACAGTAATGGTTAAGCAACCAGTAATAAGTGTTTTTGATGTAGGTTCAGTGCAATCTGTTTTGGAATACAACTTTTAAGTGCATAGAACTTCACATTTCACCTGCTGCGTATACTGACCGTTAGCCTTAGACTATTAAAACAGCACATTTTGCACTCATTTTATGTTTTTATCTACTTTTTTTTGTGTTCAGAGTTCACAAATAAGTTAAACAACTGAAATAAATACCACAAACACAAATAGATATCAGAAAAAAACTGTCAGAGAGAAATTAAGCATGCTGTTTTTGAAAAAATTGTGAAAAAAGTGAAAAAGCTACATTTTAGGCATTAAACCTGAAAAGTGACTTTTTCACAAAATTTCTATCAAATGAAAGTGAAAATCATTTCTTCTCATATAGTTTGACAAATCAATACCAATAGATCATTCAGAAAAGATGCCAAAGTAAAAATTCAAAATTTGCTGAAATGCACCTCTTAGGCCACAGACCACAATTAATTCCTCTATCAGTTCTTTATAACCTTTTGCATCATTAAAAAAATTGCACCATGCACTTTTGTCAAATTTTTTGTGCGTGTAATGTATTGTCCTAGTCCAAATATATATCCAAAATTCAGAAAGATTGAAGCAATCACTTTTACAAATTTAGCCAATACACATCCATACCCCTATTGACAAGTCAAGAGATGTTCCGAAAACTGTAAATATCACCTTTTTGCACTTGACCTAATCACTCATTCCATATCAAAATCAGTTAAAATACAACCTCCAAAAATTTATTTGACCTCTCTTCTTTCATTTCCACCCAAAAAGATTTAAGGAATGAGTGAGGAAAGGAAAGAAAAAAAATTAAGGAAAAATACACTCTAATTAAAAGGAACTATATTCGTGGACAACGAAAAGCGGGGTCATTAATTGTGGTCTTGGGCCTATTAGGGGCCTAAAACTTGACCAATTCTAATAAAACTTGGCATGATTCAAGCTTAGTATATTATAAAACAGGTTACAAAGTTTCAAAGCCATATGATACCAAATAAAAAAAATGTGGCATTTTTTATATCTGAATTTTGGGTGCTGAATTGTGGCGTTGAATTAGAACAATTAAAACTATCAAATTTGAGCTTCTAAAAACCAAAAGATACCAAAACTAACACTTTTTAATGTCTCTATGTATAAGTTAACATCTATTTAAAGCAACAGAAAGCATACTTCATGTATCAGACTTAGGAAAAATGGCCAGAAGTTAATTTTATATGAGCCTGTGCCAAAAAATAGAGGTTTTCAATTAGGGTGAGGCCTTATATCAAATGTAATATTTTTCACTTACCACAATTTTCTGAAGTTGTTAAGTTATCAAACAAACTTTAACAGGTTATAAATGTACTTTTGATGGAAATATAAGTTTCAAATAGCATAACACATGTGGATAAAATGGTCTTTAGCAATGTTATGCTTAAAAAAACAGATTGCCAGTTTAGGCCGTTCCCCACATTTGCATATTTAAAAGCATATAAATGATATGGGAGATGGAGATATACTTCTTTTTGCTAAAATCTGTGCTCAGATATGATAAAACATGGAGCCTGGATGTAACAAGACTGTCACTTTCAACTATATATGCAGACAGTATGGTCTGATGCAAAGTTTATTAACTTTACTGTTTAAAAACTGAATGAAATTTCAGCCTCAAAAGGCCAATATTTAAACCACTAGCTATCCAACAGAAGAAAGTAAAGGTCGTCTGTGAAACAGTAATGGTTAAGCAACCAGTAATAAGTGTTTTTGATGTAGGTTCAGTGCAATCTGTTTTGGAATACAACTTTTAAGTGCATAGAACTTCACATTTCACCTGCTGCGTATACTGACCGTTAGCCTTAGACTATTAAAACAGCACATTTTGCACTCATTTTATGTTTTTATCTACTTTTTTTTGTGTTCAGAGTTCACAAATAAGTTAAACAACTGAAATAAATACCACAAACACAAATAGATATCAGAAAAAAACTGTCAGAGAGAAATTAAGCATGCTGTTTTTGAAAAAATTGTGAAAAAAGTGAAAAAGCTACATTTTAGGCATTAAACCTGAAAAGTGACTTTTTCACAAAATTTCTATCAAATGAAAGTGAAAATCATTTCTTCTCATATAGTTTGACAAATCAATACCAATAGATCATTCAGAAAAGATGCCAAAGTAAAAATTCAAAATTTGCTGAAATGCACCTCTTAGGCCACAGACCACAATTAATTCCTCTATCAGTTCTTTATAACCTTTTGCATCATTAAAAAAATTGCACCATGCACTTTTGTCAAATTTTTTGTGCGTGTAATGTATTGTCCTAGTCCAAATATATATCCAAAATTCAGAAAGATTGAAGCAATCACTTTTACAAATTTAGCCAATACACATCCATACCCCTATTGACAAGTCAAGAGATGTTCCGAAAACTGTAAATATCACCTTTTTGCACTTGACCTAATCACTCATTCCATATCAAAATCAGTTAAAATACAACCTCCAAAAATTTATTTGACCTCTCTTCTTTCATTTCCACCCAAAAAGATTTAAGGAATGAGTGAGGAAAGGAAAGAAAAAAAATTAAGGAAAAATACACTCTAATTAAAAGGAACTATATTCGTGGACAACGAAAAGCGGGGTCATTAATTGTGGTCTTGGGCCTATTAGGGGCCTAAAACTTGACCAATTCTAATAAAACTTGGCATGATTCAAGCTTAGTATATTATAAAACAGGTTACAAAGTTTCAAAGCCATATGATACCAAATAAAAAAAATGTGGCATTTTTTATATCTGAATTTTGGGTGCTGAATTGTGGCGTTGAATTAGAACAATTAAAACTATCAAATTTGAGCTTCTAAAAACCAAAAGATACCAAAACTAACACTTTTTAATGTCTCTATGTATAAGTTAACATCTATTTAAAGCAACAGAAAGCATACTTCATGTATCAGACTTAGGAAAAATGGCCAGAAGTTAATTTTATATGAGCCTGTGCCAAAAAATAGAGGTTTTCAATTAGGGTGAGGCCTTATATCAAATGTAATATTTTTCACTTACCACAATTTTCTGAAGTTGTTAAGTTATCAAACAAACTTTAACAGGTTATAAATGTACTTTTGATGGAAATATAAGTTTCAAATAGCATAACACATGTGGATAAAATGGTCTTTAGCAATGTTATGCTTAAAAAAACAGATTGCCAGTTTAGGCCGTTCCCCACATTTGCATATTTAAAAGCATATAAATGATATGGGAGATGGAGATATACTTCTTTTTGCTAAAATCTGTGCTCAGATATGATAAAACATGGAGCCTGGATGTAACAAGACTGTCACTTTCAACTATATATGCAGACAGTATGGTCTGATGCAAAGTTTATTAACTTTACTGTTTAAAAACTGAATGAAATTTCAGCCTCAAAAGGCCAATATTTAAACCACTAGCTATCCAACAGAAGAAAGTAAAGGTCGTCTGTGAAACAGTAATGGTTAAGCAACCAGTAATAAGTGTTTTTGATGTAGGTTCAGTGCAATCTGTTTTGGAATACAACTTTTAAGTGCATAGAACTTCACATTTCACCTGCTGCGTATACTGACCGTTAGCCTTAGACTATTAAAACAGCACATTTTGCACTCATTTTATGTTTTTATCTACTTTTTTTTGTGTTCAGAGTTCACAAATAAGTTAAACAACTGAAATAAATACCACAAACACAAATAGATATCAGAAAAAAACTGTCAGAGAGAAATTAAGCATGCTGTTTTTGAAAAAATTGTGAAAAAAGTGAAAAAGCTACATTTTAGGCATTAAACCTGAAAAGTGACTTTTTCACAAAATTTCTATCAAATGAAAGTGAAAATCATTTCTTCTCATATAGTTTGACAAATCAATACCAATAGATCATTCAGAAAAGATGCCAAAGTAAAAATTCAAAATTTGCTGAAATGCACCTCTTAGGCCACAGACCACAATTAATTCCTCTATCAGTTCTTTATAACCTTTTGCATCATTAAAAAAATTGCACCATGCACTTTTGTCAAATTTTTTGTGCGTGTAATGTATTGTCCTAGTCCAAATATATATCCAAAATTCAGAAAGATTGAAGCAATCACTTTTACAAATTTAGCCAATACACATCCATACCCCTATTGACAAGTCAAGAGATGTTCCGAAAACTGTAAATATCACCTTTTTGCACTTGACCTAATCACTCATTCCATATCAAAATCAGTTAAAATACAACCTCCAAAAATTTATTTGACCTCTCTTCTTTCATTTCCACCCAAAAAGATTTAAGGAATGAGTGAGGAAAGGAAAGAAAAAAAATTAAGGAAAAATACACTCTAATTAAAAGGAACTATATTCGTGGACAACGAAAAGCGGGGTCATTAATTGTGGTCTTGGGCCTATTAGGGGCCTAAAACTTGACCAATTCTAATAAAACTTGGCATGATTCAAGCTTAGTATATTATAAAACAGGTTACAAAGTTTCAAAGCCATATGATACCAAATAAAAAAAATGTGGCATTTTTTATATCTGAATTTTGGGTGCTGAATTGTGGCGTTGAATTAGAACAATTAAAACTATCAAATTTGAGCTTCTAAAAACCAAAAGATACCAAAACTAACACTTTTTAATGTCTCTATGTATAAGTTAACATCTATTTAAAGCAACAGAAAGCATACTTCATGTATCAGACTTAGGAAAAATGGCCAGAAGTTAATTTTATATGAGCCTGTGCCAAAAAATAGAGGTTTTCAATTAGGGTGAGGCCTTATATCAAATGTAATATTTTTCACTTACCACAATTTTCTGAAGTTGTTAAGTTATCAAACAAACTTTAACAGGTTATAAATGTACTTTTGATGGAAATATAAGTTTCAAATAGCATAACACATGTGGATAAAATGGTCTTTAGCAATGTTATGCTTAAAAAAACAGATTGCCAGTTTAGGCCGTTCCCCACATTTGCATATTTAAAAGCATATAAATGATATGGGAGATGGAGATATACTTCTTTTTGCTAAAATCTGTGCTCAGATATGATAAAACATGGAGCCTGGATGTAACAAGACTGTCACTTTCAACTATATATGCAGACAGTATGGTCTGATGCAAAGTTTATTAACTTTACTGTTTAAAAACTGAATGAAATTTCAGCCTCAAAAGGCCAATATTTAAACCACTAGCTATCCAACAGAAGAAAGTAAAGGTCGTCTGTGAAACAGTAATGGTTAAGCAACCAGTAATAAGTGTTTTTGATGTAGGTTCAGTGCAATCTGTTTTGGAATACAACTTTTAAGTGCATAGAACTTCACATTTCACCTGCTGCGTATACTGACCGTTAGCCTTAGACTATTAAAACAGCACATTTTGCACTCATTTTATGTTTTTATCTACTTTTTTTTGTGTTCAGAGTTCACAAATAAGTTAAACAACTGAAATAAATACCACAAACACAAATAGATATCAGAAAAAAACTGTCAGAGAGAAATTAAGCATGCTGTTTTTGAAAAAATTGTGAAAAAAGTGAAAAAGCTACATTTTAGGCATTAAACCTGAAAAGTGACTTTTTCACAAAATTTCTATCAAATGAAAGTGAAAATCATTTCTTCTCATATAGTTTGACAAATCAATACCAATAGATCATTCAGAAAAGATGCCAAAGTAAAAATTCAAAATTTGCTGAAATGCACCTCTTAGGCCACAGACCACAATTAATTCCTCTATCAGTTCTTTATAACCTTTTGCATCATTAAAAAAATTGCACCATGCACTTTTGTCAAATTTTTTGTGCGTGTAATGTATTGTCCTAGTCCAAATATATATCCAAAATTCAGAAAGATTGAAGCAATCACTTTTACAAATTTAGCCAATACACATCCATACCCCTATTGACAAGTCAAGAGATGTTCCGAAAACTGTAAATATCACCTTTTTGCACTTGACCTAATCACTCATTCCATATCAAAATCAGTTAAAATACAACCTCCAAAAATTTATTTGACCTCTCTTCTTTCATTTCCACCCAAAAAGATTTAAGGAATGAGTGAGGAAAGGAAAGAAAAAAAATTAAGGAAAAATACACTCTAATTAAAAGGAACTATATTCGTGGACAACGAAAAGCGGGGTCATTAATTGTGGTCTTGGGCCTTTTATCAGGTAATTTATGTGTCAATTTCTATTTCCACCAAGCTCATGACATTTACATGATGTTTCAATTGCATTGTCAAGGCGTTTTTATATAAAATTTTGCTACTTGCGAATAACGCCCACCTGTTTAAAAAACGTAATCCTTTCACAATGCTCGTGAAAGTGACGCATCGGGTATTTCAAAATAAACAGATAAAAGCATTTAAAGAACACGTGTATAAGTTTAGCCTGTCTTACAAGCACACGTACTATTTTACACTTTGGGAGCAAGTTTTTCGTTTAAGTACACGTATGTATAACGATAATTTACATATAAGTTGCAATTGATAAACAAAATTAAATGTAAACAAAAACAAGATAAATTCTTAGTTTGTGTTTAGAAGATACATTTTCATATTGGAATTAACAAAGATCTGACTTTTCACAAATATCAAGCAATTATCAAGAATGAATAACTTTTCAATAAACCACATGGCTTGTGATAGATGTGGGGATGAGCATATAGACGACCAAAGAGGCTTTGACAGAAATTTACGTCAAAGGGTTTTGCAAAACAGCATGGTAAAACACATGTACATGTATATAATTTCATTTAGGAGATGGCTATAATGCTTAGCACATTGGTTTTCCTGTCTCAAATTGAGCTAATCTACAAGGCATTTAGCCGATAGAAGTCCAAACACTTATGACATCTTGCAAGCTATTTATTTTTTTCGGGGAATGCCTTCTTACAACTGGTACAAAAAAAGTCAAAATAGCCATTCAACATGTCATGATTATTTGGACAAAGCTTCAGAGCAACTAATATATATCCCTTTCAGGGCTTCCAAAACGGTCATATATTCCGGTCATTTGTATAATGTCCGGTAAAAGACCGGCTGGGAAAAGCATGAAACGGTCATATACTTTTTAGTTTTCAAGGCTTTTTCGGTCATTTTAATATAATTCACGATCTTTTTGCCTCAACATTTTGCCTTTAACAGCCATACATTTCCGGTCATAAAAGTGACATGTTGATTAATTACTATCAAAACAACCCTTACTTCAGAACTTTCTAATTTTAATCAAGGCTTATTAGTTGTTGGACAGCTGAAAACTACCTGTTCAGGCGACAGGTAAACTAATTTCAGTACCGGACATCGTCCATTCACAATTACTTTCATACATTTCAGCGGTTTGTATCTAATTGATTTAGTCCAAAAGATCAAATTTATAATAAATACATTTATAAACTTGATTTCTTGAAACATTTAAAAAGGTTTTACATGAAAAAATCGTCAGAACTATGTTATATGAACAAGAACACGTGTGCGCATGTGCAGAGGTGGGAAAATCAATTATGCATCCTACATTTCTTCAAAATTCTAAAACTATCATTGATACCTGTACCTATTAACGTTCATTTCAAGTATTTTGTTGAAGAAATAACGTGGAAAGAGCTTCTTCGCTCAGTCGTGCTATGTAAACGTACACGGATTTTACGTATCCGTTTATGGTCCATGTTTTACCATTGTCAAGTCAACATCCGGTTTTGAAAAATGTGACTTTAAAAACGAAAATAAAGTTCTTGACAACGTCATTTTGCACAATTAAAGAGTCTAATGCAGATATGAGTACACTGATGTGCACACTTTGAATGATGAAATGCCAATTTTAACAGTTTATGTCAGAACATCAAATTCATATCAAAGTAAAGTTTAATATCGTTTTTAATCTAATGTCAATCATTGGGATGGCCATCTGATTACCATAATTGCCTTTTGTGACTTAAAAAAATGTAGTCTTGGGGATTAAAATTCGGATCAGATATAAAATGTCCGGCTGGCTCAGAAAAATTTTGGAAGCCCTGATCCCTTTCCACTTTTTGGGTGCGAGTGCTGCCTTGTAATTTCATTTTTGCAATATAAACAGTCAAACTAAGTTATTTAGCTAAATAAAGGCTATTATAAAGTTCAATACAGTTGTCTCTATTCTCTATTGTAAAAAAAACCACTTAATTCCATCTTTGTGAAAATCTTTTAAATCAGAAATTATCAATGATTACAATGCAGGTGAAATATTTCATCTTTTAATTTGCAACTTTATTTATTAGGAACAGTTTTACATCAAAGTTTCTTACTAATTTGGTTTTCTTTTTGTTTTAGGAAAATATCAACATGTCAGATCAGAAGCCCACTACAGGTAAAACATATATATTATCTCAATTTTAAGAACATTTTTAATTCATTTGACTTTGTTTATAATTATGCATATTTATATATTTACTCAAAAGGGTCAGAGTTGATGTCCATTAAAAAAATTGTTTTTAAACAATGAAAAGAGTTCAGTCTACAAATGTAGATGTAAATGAAGCAGCAACCCCTGCTTTCAATGATAAATTTCAAATGTGTCACAAAGCCCCAAACAAAGAAATATATACAGGTACAATGTAACAAGTAAGCCAATCAAATAAAGAATACTTGGAACAATTTCTCCTGAGTAAGATGTAAACAGTGATTCACATGGTAATTATCAATTTTGATAAAACTAGAAAATTACATGACTACAGAAACAGTCAACATTTTTTGTCAAATATTGTAATTTATATCTTCTTTTAAAAATAAACAATAAACTGGTGACAAATATTTATGTTTTTTTTTAATTTGTACTATTTATAGCTGACCCAAATCAAGTCAATATGCAGATGCCATATGGTAAGATGGGTGTCTTTGTAGTTCTGTTATATTTTAACCTATTAACCATATAATTAATCATATGTTAATCAGCCTTCTGGTTTAATCCCTTTATTATTTTCTGTTCTTACTAATTAGTATTATATATCTGTTACTATGTTGGTTGTTTGCATTGACTGTGCTTTATTTGGTAGTATTTAAAATTTAGTACTCACAGATTTTCTTTCATAGTTTTATCAGTTTGGTTTTTACTAACAATTTTATGCTTTATGTGAGTTTAGTAATTATTGCATGCATTTATTATTGTGATTCACAGACCTACAGTTACATGTAGGTAGTGAGGGTTAATTTATGTGCTTTTTACCTTTGTCAATTGTCATTGGTCACATCTTATTGACAGCTGAGCTATTTTCAATTTTATTAACAATCATCTTGTTGATTTACTTACATGTACATATTATATACAATGTATCTATTTCTGTAATTTAATAAAAGACAAAACATTTCTTTACCATTGAAAAAAGCACTGGCCAGCAGGAATCTAGAAACAATAAACAAAGTTTCAGTCATTCAAACTTTCATGTCGTACATGTACATGTTGCAGGCGCGGATCCAGAGGGGGGGGGTTCCGGGGGTTGGACCTCCCCTTTTTTTGGACGATCAATGCATTTGAATGGGGACATATAGTTGGAACCCCCCCTTTGTCCTGGGTTAGGAACCCCCCTTTTTAAAATGGCTGAATCCGCCCCTGTGTTGTAAATTGGCATCTGAAACCTGCCAAAGTCCTCTTCACATGTTATTTATTTAATATTACATTATATAGTTGAAGCTTCAAAGACCCTGCATCAAATTTTTTGAATTTTTATTTGAGACCCTTTTATTTTCGAACTATACATGTATATAATACTGAGATACTGATTAAATATTTGTTACTAGAAAACATAGGGATGTAATATTTCACTTGATACAAAACCTGAAAAGCATAAGACTACTACATGCATGTACTAAGGGTCTTCGTGATTCAACTTCCATTACGTCTTTTGATCAACCCAAACATACCTGTTAAACAAACACAACTGTAGTGTCATAGCTTCACTGATGACACATTTCACAGAATTAATTAAAAAAAAACAACTTTTAACCTAAGTGCCTCAATTAACAGATTAATGATTAACTAATAGATCACATTCATGGTTAACAGGGTTAAAGAAAATTAGATAAATATTTGATAAAAGACCAGTCCAAATGAAAATAAAAAGGCAAGGTCTTATTATTGTGATTGTCTGTCCGTCACATTTATAACAATAACATCTGAATTTAAAGCATTTCATGGTATTAGAGCTGGAATATACATAACATGTAACATGTACACCATGTATGGTGGGGATATCAATGTTTTAATCACTAACATGACAAATCACTTCTTTGCATGGCCTGCATTTCACAACAAGCTTAATAAAATCAACAGATAAAATACTAATCATATGTCAAACAGTAATAAGTAAATGAGTGAAATGCACTTATGCAGGCTAGTACTTTAAACAAGTTAACATTTTATCTTATTACATTTCGTACATTGCCTTATCATGATTTTATTGATAATCAATATTTTGATTATGAATTGGTTGATTCTATAAAATATGTTATCTGGTGAAGTACATGTATAGTAAATAACTCAACAGTTATTCAATAGTACTGTAAATGCTGATGTGTCTAGCATGTCTGATAAGGGTAATCTGTTCATGTAAATCATGTAGAAATAAGGGCTACATGTACTAGTAATATACATGTAGATGCTTCAACATTTTAATATCATTTATATCAGAAATGTCTTTACAATTACCTACGCAGAACACAGAAACCACAGCAAAGGGATATTTTATTTAATTAACAGATATTAACGAGAAAAAGTAATAATTGATAATGATATATGCATTGTACAATTATTTATTTTTTACGAAACAATTCATAAATTATTAATATGACTTAGATCAGACTTGTACATATGCTTAATTTACAGGACAGCCACAGGGTTATGGAATGCAGCCAGGTTATGGAGCACCTCCACAGCAAGGATACGGAGGACCTCCACAGCAAGGATATGGAGCACCACCACAGGGATACAGAGCACCTCAACAAGGATATGGAGCTCCTCCTCAAGGATATGCCCCAGGCTTTGGGCCACCTCCAGGTAGTATTAAACAAGACTATACATTGTATGTGTCAAAATGTTAAAGGAGACCATCATTTTCAAAATTGTGTGATATAGTTTTAATATTCATGTAGTTGAAAGTTTGGAAATATAGATTGCCAATTCATTCTGTCTATGCTAAAACATTGTATTGATCATATTTTTCATAATTTTATTAAAGATAGTTTAAAATCCCATACTTATAAAATTCTTGTTATTTTTAGCTCACCTGGCCCAAAGGGCCAAGTGAGCTTTTCGCATCACTTGGCGTCCGTCGTCGTCGTCCTGCGTCCGGCGTTAACTTTTACAAAAATCTTCTCCTCTGAAACTACTGGGCCAAATTTAACCAAACTTGGCCACAATCATCATTGGGGTATCTAGTTTAAAAATTGTGTCCGGTGACCTGGCCAACCAACCAAGATGGCCGCCATGGCTAAAAATAGAACATAGGGGTAAAATACAGTTTTTGGCTAATAACTCAAAAACCAAAGCAATTAGAGCAAATCTGACATTCGGTAAAATTGTTTATCAGGTCAAGTTCTATCTGCCCTGAAATTTTCAGATGAATCTGACATTCCCTTGTTAGGTTGCTGCCCCTGAATTGGTAATTTTAAGGATTTTTTGCTGTTTTTGGTTATTATCTTGAATATTATTTAAGATAGAGATAAACTGTAAACAGCAATGATGTTCAGCAAAGTAAGATCTACAAATAAGTCAACATGACCAAAATGGTCAGTTGACCACTTTAGGAGTTATTGCCCTTTAAAGTCAATTTTTAACCATTTTTCGTAAATCTTAGTATTTTTTTACAAAAATCTTCTCCTCTGAAACTACTGAGCCAAATTAATTGAAACTTGGCCACAATCATCATTGGGGTATCTAGTTTATAAATTGTGTCCAATGACCTGGCAATCAAACCAAGATGGCCACCATGGCTAAAAATAGAACATGGGGTAAAATGCAGTTTTTGGCTTATAACTCAAAAACCAAAGCATTAAGAGCAAATCTGATTGGGAGTAAAATTGTTAATTAGGTCAAGATCTATCTACCCTGCAATTTTCAGATAAATTGGATCATCAGTTGTTAGGTTGCTGCCCCTGAATTGGTAATTTTGAGGAAATTTTGCTGTTTTTCTGTTATTATCTTGAATATTATTATAGATAGAGATAAACTGTAAACAGCAACAAAGTAAGAACTTAAAATAAGTCAACATGACCAAAATAGTCAATTGACCCCCTAAGGAGTTATTGACCTTCATAGTCAATTTTTAAAAATTTTCACAAAATTTGTAGGTTTTCACCAACATTTTCCACAGAAACTACTGTTACAGATAGAGATAATTGTAAGCAGCAAAATTGTTTAGTAAAGTAAGATCTACAAACACATCACCATCACTAAAACACAATTTTGTCATGAATCCATCTGTGTACAATGTTTAATATTAACATAGACCAAGGTGAGCGACACAGGCTCTTTAGAGCCTCTAGTTCATTGTTTTCATGGTTTTTTAAAAAGTGCCGAAGTTAAAACATCCTAAATGCCAATCTTTCTAATAATTAGACAATTTTAATAACATGGATTACAAAAACCTCCTCAAAATTTTATTGATTCAAGTTCAAAATGTAAAATGGTGAATGAATAATTTTTTTAATGCGATAAGATCAGTAAGAAGAAATCAAGAGATCAATCAATGGAGATTCACAAATGTGGAATTCATGTATTTTAAACATGAATTCAATATAACAATGTATAAGAAAAGTATGGGGTATTTTAGTTTTAACATGGTAGCTAATCAAACAGGTACTACATGTATGCAAAATAAGAATTTTTGACTGCAACTATGAAATGCTTTTATAAATAAATGGTTAAATGTATTATAGGTATGGCTCCTCAACAGCAGTGGGCAGCCAGACCTGATGCCATTCCAGGCTGTCCTCCAGGTTTAGAATATCTGACCACATTAGATCAGATGCTGGTCAAACAACAGGTTGAACTTATGGAATGTAAGTTAACTACTGTAAATTGTTTGTGTGATGATTATTAGTGATCAATCTTGTTAAAATTGTAGCATTAAAATAAAGAGATGTGGTATGATTGCCAATGATACAACTCTCTTTGTGAGACCAATCCTGGCATTTTTCAATGTTAGAAAATGCAGTAATTGATGGGTGTTGTTGTCTTTAATGTCGTTTATTTGCTTTTATAGTGAAAGACAACTGTGAATACCGTGTGGTATCCACCCGCTATTACCCAACCTCACGATAACCACATCAGGTGTTGGTTCACCATTTCCAAGTTGAAGTTTACTTTTTTACTGTGAACCCCTGCATCCGAGAGGATCCACCTTTGCCAAACTAGCCTTGTACCTAACAACCACACAGCATGAACGAAATACCGGACCATTTAAAAAGTTCTCGATCCGTTCCCGAAAATTACCAGATATGAGGAAAAAAGAAGGAGAGATTTGGAAACAGAAGCAACCACAGAAACATACATAGAAGAAGCAGTCCATCACTGAAGATATACATACCATACATAAGTACACAAAGTCAACGTAATTCGGAATACCAGGCATTTTACTTAGAGAAACTAGAGGCTCTAAAGAGCCTGTGTCGCTCACCTTGGTCTATGTGCATATTAAACAAAGGACACAAATGGATTCATGACAAAATTGTATTTTGGTGATGGTGATGTGTTTGAAGTTCTTACTTTACTGAACGATTTTGCTTCTTACAATTATATCTATCATGAACTTTGCCCATTAGTAACAGAGAACTATATTTGGTAAAAATTTACATAAATTTACCAAATTAATGAAAATTGTTAAAAATTGACTATAAAGGGCAATAACTCCTTAAGGGGTCAATTGACCATTTAGGTCATGTTGACTTATTTGTAGATCTTACTTTGCTGAACATTATTGCTGTTTACAGTTTATCGCTATCTATAATAGTATTCAAGATAACCAAAAACGGCAAAATTTCTTTAAAAATTACCAATTGGAGGGCAGCAACCCAACAACCAGTTGTCCAATTCATCTGAAAAATTCAGGGCAGATAGATATTGACTTGATTAACAATTTAACTTCTTGTCAGATTTGCTCTAGATGCTTTGGTTTCATAGTTATAAGCAAAACACTGCATTTTACCCCTATGTTCTATTTTTAGCCGTGGCGGCCATCTTGGTTGAATGGCCAGGTCATCGGACACATTTTTCAAACTAGATACCCCAAAGATGATTGTGGCCTAGTAGTTTCAGTGGAGATTTTGTAAAAGATAACTTAGATTTATGAAAAATGGTTAAAGATTGACTATAAAGGGCAATAACTCCTAAAGGGGTCAACTTACCATTTTGGTCATGTTGACTTATTTGTAGATCTTACTTTGCTGAACATTATTGCTGTTTACAATTCATCTCTATCTATAATAATATTCAAGATAATAACCAAAAACAGCAAAATTTCCTCAAAATTACCAATTCAGGGGCAGCAACCCAACAACCGATTGACCGATTCATCTGAAAATTTCAGGGCAGATAGATCTTGACCTGATAAACATTTTTATCCCATGTCAGATTTCCTCAAAATGCTTTGGTTTTTGAGTTATAAGCCAAAAACTGCATTTTACCCCTTTGTTCTATTTTTAGCCGTGGCGGCCATCTTGGTTGGTTGACCAGGTCACGCCACACATTTTTTAAACTAGATACCCAAAAGATGATTGTGGCCAAGTTTGGATTAATTTGGCCTAGTAGTTTCAGAGGAGAAGATTTTTGTAAAAGATTACTTTAATTAACGAAAAATGGTTAAAAATTGACTATAAAGGGCAATAACTCCTAAACGGGTCAACTGACCATTTTGGTCATGTTGACTTATTTGTAGATCTTACTTTGCTGAACATTATTGCTGTTTACAGTTTATCTCTAACTATAATAATATTCAAGATAATAACCAAAAACAGCAAAATTTCTTCAAAATTACCAATTCAGGGGCAGCAACCCAACAACCGATTGACCGATTCATCTGAAAATTTCAGGGCAGATAGATCTTGACCTGATAAACATTTTTACCCCATGTCAGATTTGCTCTAAATGCTTTGGTTTTTGAGTTATAAGCCAAAAACTGCATTTTACCCCTATGTTCTATTTTTAGCCGTGGCGGCCATCTTGGTTGGTTGACCGGGTCACGCCACACATTTTTTAAACTAGATACCCCAATGATGATTGTGGCCAAGTTTGGTTTGATTTGGCCCAGTAGTTTCAGAGGAGAAGATTTTTGTAAAAGTTAACGACGACGGACGACGACGGACGACGACGGACGACGGACGACGACGGACGACGACGGACGCCGGACGCCAAGTGATGAGAAAAGCTCACTTGGCCCTTCGGGCCAGGTGAGCTAAAAAAGGAAGGAACTGGAACCAAGATGAACCACATAAACCACAAACCATATTTATAAAGAAAAGCTTCATCCACGGACATTTTATTAGCAAAGTTAATTTTTATGAAGACATTCACCAAGATTTACAATTCCCAAAATTAAGGCGATCATACACTTCACCTTTTTCTAACTCAATGGAAGCAGTACCTCCCTCGGAGCGAAGCCAGTTGAATTGGTAAGGGATGGCCAATGGGGTGTTGTCCAATTTGGAAATTAACTGACATTTTATGAGCTACTTCCATCATTTCTACAACATTTCCACTAGAAACTTCTATGAGGACCGCTACACAGACGTGCAAGAACAGCAGATAACCACATCGATAATAACTTTATTGACTAACTTTCTCTTTTAACTATACTAGATTCGTATTTTACTTTCACTTTCACTTTCTATTTATATCTATAACGTCGTCGAAACAACCTCTATTGTTTGGCGAACCACACAACCGCCAAATTTGTACTTCACTGTTTGATTTCATGTATAATATTGTCCTGAAGACGCCACGCTTGTTGGCAAAACATGTTGACCACAATAAATTAATCACCATGTGGTAATTGATGGGTGTTGTTGTCTTTAATGTCGTTTAAATGTTAGAAAATGTTATTTACTGTTATAAATTAGTAATAACAATGATCGTTTTAAATGAATATCAATATAACATGAGGACATAATTTAGTTTGACAAAACAGTCTGTATACTGCCATCTCACAAGAAGTGGCACAGGTTAATTAATTTATTCTGAACTAAATTAATAAAAAAACAGCAAATATATATATAAAAACCAAAGATGTGGTATGATTGCCAATAAAACAATTCTCCACAAAAGACAGAATGACACAGAAATTAACAGCTATAGACCTAGGTCACTGTACGGTCAAATTCCATTTTGACTGTAAATAGGAACTACCTCCAAATGTTCAAATGCACTTGTAATATGTTTAAAACATTTTCTGATAAAACATGTTATTTAAGACATCACAACAATACAATCTTATAACCAATCCACTCGACAAGTCCAATATACAATATGTAATTATATATAATGACTGGTATACATACTATACATTACATGTACATGATTACAAGCAATATAAGTATAATATTATCCTATATTACAGTAATCACAGGCTGGGAAACCTCCAACAAATACAAAGTGTTGAATAGTATGGGACAACAGATTTACTTTGCAGCAGAAGGTTGGTACTACGAAGGTCATAGAATGAACCAAATTCAAAAACATATGTATGAAAAATAGAGGGATTAAACAAAAGTGTCTGTCTGGCTGTCCGTGTGTATTTAATTTTTTGCTAAAAAAATATACCTCTATTTACTATTTCAGGATATCAATTCCAGGATATATGGTGTTTAATCCTACTACAAGGCTTGTTCGCAGAATTTATCAAAACCACTGTTATATAAATGAAAATTCTTGAATTGATTGTAAATCAAGATTGTCTTCCAATTACTTTGATCAATCAATGAAATAAAACCAAGTAGATAAAGAGCCGTGGTGTAGTGATTAGTGAATCGGACTACTAACACAAAGGTTCCTTGTTCGATTCCCGTTCGGAATGAAAATTTTAGGAACTCAATTTTTGGGCTCTCCTTTGACACCATTTTCGAGTATGATCTCAAGGAAACGATGATAGTCTGTCGAAAGGGGACAATAAATGGCTGACACGTGTTAAGAGAGAGCCATATCTCTTGCACTTTAAAGACACCCTTGTAGATTTCAAAAAGAGTAGGCTAATGCCGCTACAAGGCAGCACTCGCACCGGCAAAGTGGAAAGGGATTAGTATAAGTTGCAAAACTTGTTTCCCAATCCACTATAAATAAATATGTTTAAACTAAGTAGATAAAGGGGAGATAATTTGGTTTTAATTTGTATTACAGCCTCTAGTATATGTATCAGATATTGTCAGTCCACAGAGAGGTTTTTACAATACACTTCACAGATAAAGGGGAGATAATTTTGTTATATTTTTCATTACAGAGTCTGATATGTGTATGAGACAGTGTTGTGGGCCACAGAGAGGTTTTACAATACACATTACAGATAATTTAGGACAGGTATTATGATTTTAAATTATATTACAAACTCATAAAGCAATTTTTTTAATGTTTATGTAGTAATTTCATTCAAAAAAATATCACAAATAAAAGCACCAAGCTGTTGAAAAATCTATTATACTGTAAATTCAGAAATTATTGCGCAGTTTTAATTATTGTGAAATATTTTACATAAATTAAACAGGATTTTTCTCAATATCGCAGAAATAAAAATCGCATTTTAGTAGTAAATGACAAATTCCAATAATAAATGCATGCAATAATTTCTGAATTTACAGTTTAATGAAACATACCAGAAATAAATTATCTTTATTGATATATTAAGATTTAAAGAGAAAAAATAATATTTTTAATATATTTTTGCTTGCATTTGTTAAAAATATATATACATGCTTTAAGGTAAGAATGATGCTGTGTACCCCTTTGCTCTAAGGTTGCCCTGCTTAATATAACTGTATGGAATCAACTTGACTTTCTGATGCTATTCTGTCGATTTATTTATTTTCTTTGGTACCAATACACCTATCCACTCTACTGTCAATCATCAGTTAATTGACCAATCACATGTGGTCAATTTACCACATGTGTAAACATTTGATAGCAGCACCTGTAGTCGGACATAACCTCGGTCAAGCTTTCTTATCTGAACAGTTAATTTCATAGAATTTTTTTGAAATTTTCGCAATTAAATCATTAATAATATTGTTTTAGAGAAGTAATTAATGTAGGAGAGTAGAGGAAGGTCAAGTTGTCAATTTCCAACAAAATAAAAGGTTATTTCAATAAATGAAACTAATTAATAAATCAATTAAAAGGGAATAGGATGACAGTGCTTATTGATTTTAAAATATTGTTTACATGCTAAAAGTATTTTTTAAAAATGATGAAAATGTATATTTTGAAACGCAAGATTTTTGATTGGTTTACAATTTAAATTAATATTCAAATTGATATTTTTTCATTCATTGAAGACTTTATTATACTATAAAACATCCAAGTTAGAATGTATTCTTTCTTGAAATTACATTATATTTATCATAATGTAACGATTCAGCAATTAAAGAATTGAATATAGAAATGAAAGTATTTATGTTTGTACTGTCATTCTTAGAATTTTGTTAAAAGGTAGGAGAAACTTGAATAATAACAATAAAAAGATATATTTCAATAGTAAAATAAAGTGTAATTTTGATACGACTTGGTCTTCGGTAGGAATATTTACTGATTAGACGGGATTATTATTATATATTTTATAAAAAGAAAAAAAAAGTAGTGAGAAATATTTTGGATATATTTTATTTTCTTAATTTGAAATTAAAAAGCTACAATGTGCAATTATTTATATCTTAAAAGGATTAGAGTCTATATGAATTTAAAGCCAAGACGAACTTCAATGACCAAATATACATGTAAGCAAAAAATAAATTAATTTTCTTTTGTTATTTATTTTTTATTTAGTGATAGGAGTTTTAATTATTAGTATTAGTTATCTATGAACATAAAAAATAAAATTGGCTAAATATTATTCATTAAACAACTATTAGGTCGAGAATAATGATGCTTGTTTTACAAGTTGACCCACTGCTGTGTTTGTCTACATAATAAACACACTTACCAACATTCATTAGCCATGCTTAATTAATCTTGTAATTTATCATTATAATTTATCTTATCAATCATATCATATTCTATATCGTGTTATAAAACTACATTTTTTGTGAATGAAAGTAATCTAGTACAGTTTCAAATTTCAATATTTTATTAGTTTCCTTAATTTAGTTTAAATGGTCAGAATTTCATAAATCTATCTCTCAACTTTTGAGGAGTAACTATTGTATCACATTTTAACACAAAAACATATATATATTGCTCTTTTTTATATTTTTTATAACATTTTCTTTACTTTGTTATTATCCAATGTTCATAATAACCGCAATTTTGTTGATTAGCTTGACCTAAGATGCTGGGTTGCCATGTGTTGCTAAGGGGGGCAGGCTTATCAGTAGATAGTGTAAAGGTGTATTTTTGTGGATTAAGGAAAACTTTCATATTTAATTTCGTGGTTTTATCAAAATCTCATTACAAGCTATCTTGCCTATAGAAATTATGTTATTTGTTGATCATTTAATTTTGTGGTTCATTTATATCCATGAAAATTGGTATCCAATAAATAATAATGAATCTGCAGTATCCATTTTGGATTTTCATAAATGTGAACAAGTGTCTCATCATCAGTCAAAATGAATTAATTTTTGCAGTTTTTCCTTCATTTCTAACAACAAGCTGTTTATTTTTCACCATTGCCAAAAAGAACATTTCAAATGCTTTCTGTCTTGTATTGATTGAACAGTTTTTAGTGTGCTTCATGGTCTAATGATATACAAAATTGTTGAAATAAAAATTAAGATCGATACTAAAAAACTTTTTAATATGCTACATCTTTTAAAACTTGATGTGGACTCAAACAATCAAAGAACCAAGTTAATTCCATACTTTGTTACCTGTGCAGTGCTTACCTGATAGCTTATTTAAATCAACAATTAATGCGTATTTGAGTGACAAATGAATGTTTCATTCATCATGGCGGGTTATTTAACAGTGGGCACCACGATTTTTAGGTTATTTCAAATAGGCAGAATTTTTTTGTATTATTATTCCTTATAATTTAATTTCAAATTCCATTTTTAAGGAATAAATTCTGAAAAAAACCATAGATGATGTCATGGTCATATATGAAAAAAAATATTTCTATGAGCTGATAAACGAAATCTCTCAGCCAATCAGACATTGTGTTATATTCTAAATTAGATTATTAAATTATAATATGAAATCAATTTAATCCATGAGATATTAAAATAAATTACATTTAGCTTATCATGCTCATTATAATTGTAGATTAAAATCTGGCAGAAAATTTAATTTAAAAACAAAAATATATTCAATCGTCTGCACTGCTTTAATTTGCATGAATGCTTATTATAGAAAGTATTTTTAGGAATTGATCCAGGTAAAAAGAGAATTTAAATGTTGCGCAGGATGTTGTTGGTGTGCTAGCGCTGATTCTATTGCACACGAAATATCGATAGAGGCGCCACCTGGACAAGTTGTCGGTTATGTCAGACAAGAGTAAGTTAAGATCATAAATGTGTTTTTGGTTAAAATGATTCAGATATATATACTGAAGCACCGCACATCAGGTAGTTCACTTCTGAGGAATAGATGTCAGATTTATTTTGATTTCATAAAAAAAGGTTTGCTGCTTGAACAACTCATATATGGCTTTTTGCCCAAGGTTTCTATATGAATTTTTGAGTTTTGTAAAAGCAAAGTAATTGAATAGTTGGAAACTTTCAACTTCATAGTACTCAAGTTCGGGTATAAAAATGATAGCAGTCAGAGTAATATAAAAGCTGCAGCAATCTGCTTTGGGGTCAGTTATCCTTTTGTTTGTATATATCACTTACCCTATTTAACAAGTATTACTGTCCAACCAATTATTAACCCACCTGCTTATATATACAATTACTGAATATATGGTACATACATGTACATAGTAGTTTATTGTGTCTACTCATTGTTTGTTTGATTATTCACTCTTTGACTGTTTGTTACTTCTCCACACCTTAAGTATTTATAACACGATCCAACTAGACTACAAAAAATGTTCTACCGTAATTTTAATATGGTTTTGCAAATTTTTTATATCCTAATGTTTCTAATGGTCATAATTGTGAAACATGGACTCTTTCTAAATCTATAAAAAGAGAGAACTGGCAGAGTTTTTTTTCAACATTGCTCAAAATGTTGACAACTGTTCACAGAGACTTTTAACTATAGGTCACTGTTCTGCCTTTAACAATGAGCAGGTCCATACTGCCTAGTCAGTTTTTAGGCCCTGAAATGACAAATGTTTTAAAACAATATTAACCTCTGAATACATAGAAGTGTCTGTTCTAAAAGATGCCAAGACTTCATTGTAATAGTAACAGTTACAATTGGAGTTGTCTACCTTTGCCCATATTTATAGCTGAAGGAATGCTTTATATAATGTGTTGTTTAATGTTATTTACCACTTCAGAATGAATGCAATCTTAACCCTTCAGTGCTCACATGCACTCAAATCTAATCTGGTTATTAATGAATTTAAGATATCTTCAAAACTTGGTTTGATTTCAAGAAACTTTATAACCAATAGCAAGAAATTCAATCTGGTTAGTAATAAATTTAATATATCTTCAAAACTTGGTGTGATTTCAAGAACTTTTATAACCAATAGCAAGAACACAAAATCACACTATTTTTTACCCAATTTTACTTATAACAATATATTTTTGATTAACAGGAAAGATATTTGTATTTTTTTTATCATGTTTGTTACTTTAATAACAGACAAGTCCTTCTAGTACTGTGGATTTATTTATTATTGTGGGTATCAAGTTATTAATTTTTCCTGGATTGCTGAAAACTAGCATATTCTTTAATATTTAATTTTGTGTCTTTGCCAATCTGTTTACAAAGACTATTAAAAATATCTTATTAGTTGAACATTTGAATTCAAGTTTCATCTGTACCGAAGAAACCAACAAAAAATTGACATCCAATGATTCCATAGTACAGAATTGACCAAAGCTTGCAATTAAAATAATAGATTTTATTTTAACAATATTCTATTTATAGGCAGAGTTGCTGGGAACCTAACTACACAATCAGAGATGCTAACCATGAACCCATTCTAAGAATGAAAGGACCATGTTGTATCATACAGGGACCATGTTGTCCCCAGGACCAAGAGTTTATAGTAAGTCAGTCTTCACACTTAGCCACAAGTCCTACGGCATAGCTTGACGTGTTGTTTTCAGGCTTGTAAAATTATCTTCAAGCCAATAGAATCCAACTTAATTTTAAAAAAAAACATAGTTTCTTACTCATGTTACTGGTGGATCTTCAAGGCTGGTAATTATGGCCCATCAACCCATTCTGGAAAATGAAAGGACCTGTCTGTATTATACTGGGGCCATGTTATTCTCAGAACCAATAGTTTACAGTAAAATATAAGAATGGCCCTTCAATTTATTATCAGCATTGTAAATATTGTCCATCAGACATCCTTTGAATGGATAGTCCACATTGTATAATTTACAGGGACTATCTTTTCTTTACCCATAGTTTCAGGCCTAGTTTTATAATAGTCTGACATTAAGGGACCATGTTCAAAGGTCATGCTGTTTCTGGAACTATACAGTTCTGCATATAAGGGGTAATAGTGAAAGATTCTAAGAAAATTACTCGCAACAACTCCTTGTTAAAAATAGAAATAAATTGTGCAAAATATTCATCCTCCAATGGACAAAGTTTTGTGGAAGTAGACCGGGAAACTTGAAATTTATTATTTTGCTTTAATGTCAAGAAAATTTGCTCAAATCCAAATTATAAAAGATTGTATTTTATAGATCTCATCAGAAGATGGGGCCCATGAGGTTGGTAAGATCAGTAAACAATGGACTGGACTAATGAGAGAGGCCTTTACAGACGCTGACAACTTTGGAGTATCTTGTAAGTTTTAAAACCTCTATACAAAGTTTGTAGTGCTATGCTATAAATGATACACTTGTACTTGTTCTGTAAATTAGTAGGTTCACAAAAGGGTAACCATTCTGGATTTTGAAACAGCACCATTTATAACAAAAGTGTGGTTTTTATAAGACCGCAAAATTAGAAAAATTTTCGTCGTATATTGCTATCACGTTGGCGTCGTCGTCGTCGGCGGCGTCCGAATACTATTAGTTTTCGCACTCTAACTTTAGTAAAAGTGAATAGAAATCTATGAAATTTTAACACAAGGTTTATGACCACAAAAGGAAGGTTGGTATTGATTTTGGGAGTTTTGGTCCCAACATTTTAGGAATTAGGGGCCAAAAAGGGCCCAAATAAGCATTTTCTTAGTTTTCGCACTATAACTTTTGTTTAAGTTAATAGAAATCTATGAAATTTTGACACAAGGTTTATGACCACAAAAGAAAGGTTGGGATTGATTTTGGGAGTTTTAGTTTAAACAGTTTAGGAATTAGGGGCCAAAAAGGGCCAAAAATAAGCATTCTTCTTGGTTTTCGCACAATAACGTTAGTTTAAGTAAATAGAAATCAATGAAATTTAAACACAATGTTTATGACCACAAAAGGAAGGTTGGTATTGATTTTGGGAGTTAAGATCCCAACAGTTAAGGAATGAGGGGCCAAAAGGGACCCAAATAAGCATTTTTCTTGGTTTTCGCACCATAACGTTGGTATAAGTAAAAAGAAATCTATGAAATTTAAACACAAGGTTTATGACCATAAAAGGAAGGTTGGTATTGATTTTGGGAGTTTTGGTCCCAATAGTTTAGGAATAAGGGGCCCAAAGGGTCCAAAATTAAACTTTGTTTGATTTCATCAAAATTGAATAATTGGGGTACTTTGATATGCCGAATCTAACTGTGTATGTAGATTCTTAACTTTTGGTCCCGATTTCAAATTGGTCTACATTAAGGTCCAAAGGGTCCAAAATTAAACTTAGTTTGATTTTGACAATAAATGAATCAGTTGGGTTCTTTGATATGCTGAATCTAAAAATGTACTTAGACTCTTGATTATTGGCCCAGTTTTCAAGTTGGTCCAAATCGGGGTCCAAAATTAAACTTTGTTTGATTTCATCAAAAATTAAATAAATGGGGTTCTTTGATATGCCAAATCTAACTGTGTATGTAGATTCTTCATTTTTGGTCCTGTTTTCATATTGGTCTACATTAAAGTCCAAAGGGTCCAAAATTAAACTTAGTTTGATTTTAACAAAAAATGAAATTTTGGGGTTCTTTGATATGCTGAATCCAAACATGTACTTAGATTTTTGATTATGGGCCCATTTTTCAAGTTGGTCCAAATCAGGATCTAAAATTATTATATTTTAAGTATTGTGCAATAGCAAGAAATTTTCCATTGTATGGTATTGCACAATAGCAAGAAATCTTCAATTTCACAGTATTGTGCAATAGCAAGACTTTTCAATTGCACAGTATTGTGCAATGGGAAGAAATATCTAATTGCACAATATTGTGAAATAGCAAATTTTTTTTTTTGATTAGAGTTATCTTTCTTTGTCCAGAATAGTAAGCAAGAAATATCTAATTGCACAATATTGTGAAATAGCAAGAATTTTTTTTAATTGGAGTTATCTTTCTTTGTCCAGAATCAACTTAAATCTTTGTTAAATATATAATACTAGAACACAACCGTGATATCGCGGGTCCGTGACGGAATTAAAGTATATAATTATGTGTATGCCTTATTTTAGTATTGGTATTGTCATCCGCCCAAAAGTCATGCCGATTATATAAAATGTACAGTTTTCTCTGCTTTCAAAATCTTTCTGTTTGAACCTGTTGACCTGGAACCTATCAATTATTGGTAATATTAATAATTTAGAAAACAAAAGGGCCTGGAATGGAATATTATTTATTCAATAGTATACAGCAAAATTCTAAATACACCGTTTGGTGGTGCGCCTGTCAGATGCGGAACGTACAGATAAGGTAATAGGTAACAGGTGAATATACTATTGGTATCGGTATCGGACACGACCCGGAACTTCCTTATTATTTGCAATATTAATTACGCGGAAAACAAATGGGCCTGGATTGGTGTAATTTTTAATCTACACCTTTGTACTATATTAATTATATATAAAGTTGAATTCTTTGATTCGTCGTTTTTACGTGATGACGGCTGACAAATTGGACCTCAAAATTTTAGTATTATAGATACAATGTATATTCACTTTTTACTAACAACTGATAAATTAAAATAATCTTTACCATTCAGTGATAACAAGCAGTTTTTTTTACATCTTAATATTTTATGATGTATTTAAATGAGTAGTTAGTGTTGCAAACTCCATTAGAAATTTTAATTGAGATTAGTTTTGGAATAAGGGAAAGGGGGATGTGATTAAAAAAATTGGGTTCAATTTTTCTCATTTGAAATTTCATAAATAAAAAGAAAATTTCTTCAAACTTTTTTTTGAGAGGATTAATATTCAACAGCATAGTGAATTGCTCTAAGAGAAAACAAACATTTTAAGTTCATTAGAACACATTCATTCTGTGTCAGAAACCTATGCTGTGTCAACTATTTAATCACAATCCAAATTTAGAGCTGAATCCAGCTTGAATGTTGTGTCCATACTTGCCCCAACCGTTCAGGGTTCAACCTCTGCGGTCGTATAAAGCTACGCCCTGCGGAGCATCTGGTTTGAAGTTTATGATAATTGAAAAATAAAGTTCAAATTTTGACAATGGTGATCTTTTAATCATCGTTGAAGGTCATACAAAAGCCTACTAATTACTCACATTGGAAATCATACCACATCTTCTTATTTTTATATTGTTCTGTTCAAGTTCTCTTGATAATCTCTGGAAGAGTTGAACATAAACAGTTGAGGATACTTTTGTGCCCTTAAAAGATTTTTTTTGCCAGTCTGATTTTTAATGGCAAACAATATTTTAGAAACATGTATCATGCACATGGAAATTTTTAAAACAATTTCTTTTTTTAATTTTTAGTACATAACATTTCTCCAATGTCCAAAAAGATGTCATAGGAAAATCTCCGATCACAATTTAATCAAATCCTTTTTATAAATAAATATTTCAAAATGGTTTAAACTGGTTTACAAATATGCATCAGGCATAAAGGGAACACCTTTTCAATATAAATAAAGAAGATGTGGTAATATTGGCAATGAAGCAACACTCCACAGATAACCCAATGACACAGAAATGAACTACTATAGGTCACCATTAGGCCTTTAACAATTAAAATGATAAAAACTCATGCGGCATAGTCAGCTTTAAAATGCAAATGTTAAACATTCAAACAAGAAAATAACAGCCAAACTTCTGTTCAAAATGAAAAACGAAGAACAAATATGACACAAACAAACAAACAACAAGCAATAAATTAACCGTAAAAGGAAAGAAAGATTTAAACCAAAGATTTATATACATCAATAAAGTTAGCAATTCAACTGCATGCTTAAAAGTCTATACCCCAAAAACACATTTTAAATAATCAGCAAACATTACTTCCAACTTGAGCTTGTAAAACAGTACATATTTACACATACTGTGGAGAGCAGTTATATAATATTTATTGCTGATTTCATAATAAATTAATAAATTTGAATACGATTATATTGTAATGTATATGTATATATTTTCCAGTTCCTAAAGATCTGGATGTTAAAGTCAAAGCTACACTTCTAGGAGCAGTTTTCTTAATTGTAAGTTGCCTAAGAAATAGAGTGGTCTGTTGACCAAAATTTGAGTACAATTATCCTTGGGATATTTTATTTCGGCATTTTAAATATCTAGTTAGATTCTTGCTTTTGTTATATATAAAGGCAACAGTAGTATACCGCTGTTCAAAACTCATAAATTCATGGACAAAAAACAAAATTGGGGTAACAAACTAAAACCGAGGGAAACGCATTAAATCAAATAATATTGCAACAATTATTTATAATGCGAATGGGTGTTAAGATTATTAAAGAAAGTCATATAAATTTCCTTATTTGTTTTATTCAAGAAAAGTATTATCAACAAATTCTGTACTTTTGGTTTCTAAAGTCAATACAGGAACAGGAAGAAATTGGATATTTTTGTTTAAAATTTCAAGTCACAAATAAAAAAAAGTAATGTCTATTCAATCGGGCTATTCCATTTAATTAAATGCAGAAGGGTATCGTAGGTGCTTGAAAACATACTTTCTCTTTGTACTATCTCATACTTGAAATGGACATTATTATGACATGTTTTTCTTTCTTTTCAGGATTTCATGTTCTTTGAGCAAAAACAGAACAATAATAACAGATAAGAACTTTACGGTAAAGAAGTAACCAGAACCATAAAGAACATTCCCTGTGTTTAAGTTTTGACCAATCATTTTATATTTAAAAAAAGACGCTGTAACAAAATACCATTAAGCTAGTTGCTATGTAGTTAAGTTACTTTGTTTCTAAAATCTCTTGGAAACCTGTTACATAATTTAAATGTGATTTTAGAGTGAGTGTATATGGCATTTATTTTAATTTGATAATGCATTATTTAATCTTAATTGATTTTAACTAATTAGTAACAAGATAGAAAAGTTTCATCATTATTCATTTAAAAATTTATGAAACACTCATTCTGATTTTTGAAATTGATCTTTGAAATTTCACACAACTTTGTTTAAAGCTTTTGATACATTGGAAGTATTTTAAATTCTGGAATTGAGTCATAATACTGAATTACAAAAGAACATTTTTCAAAAATCAATAATGAAATAATCCTGTAATTTCTGGCTCATTACTGTACAAGCAGTCAGATTTAGCCAGAGTAGGCAATTCAAATTGTAGTATGAAATAGCTTAGGAACAAAAAATGTTATGTCCGCAACTACGCACATTTTGCATGTCTGCAATTCCTCAAATTACAAATGTGATTTCATTATTTTATTATTATGAAACTTTTAATGTTTGTAAATGTTATTGTCATTTAAACTTGTTATAATTTAATTCCATTTTACTATTTAAAAAAATTAGATATATACAATAGGCATTAGTTTTTCTAAAAACATGTGATATAGGATTGTATAAGAAAGATATTAGGAAGATGTTATCATGATTATGTTAGAAAGATGTAATCATGATTATGTTAGAAAGATGTAATCATGATTATGTTAGAAAGATGAAATCATTATTATGTTAGAAAGATGTTATCATGATTATGTTAGAGAGATGTAATCATGGTTATGTTAAATGTAATCATGATTATGTTAGAAAGATGTTATCATGATTATGTTAGAAAAATGTAATCATGATTATGTCAGAAAGATGAAATCATGATTATGTTAGAAAGATGTAATCATGATTATGTTAGAAAGATGTAATCATGATTATGTTAGAAAGATGAAATCATTATTATGTTAGAAAGATGTTATCATGATTATGTTAGAGAGATGTAATCATGGTTATGTTAAATGTAATCATGATTATGTTAGAAAGATGTTATCATGATTATGTTAGAAAAATGTAATCATGATTATGTCAGAAAGATGAAATCATGATTATGTTAGAAAGATGTTATCATGATTATATTAGAAAGATGTCATCAAGGTTACAATAGAAAGATGATATGCTTATTTGAATTGGTCATTTCCTTTTTTTAATGGTTGTATTTTCTGACCATAGTGCCTTATGATTGAAGTAAAAAATCATTTATTTTTTAAATTGTAATAAAAAGTTATTCCCAGTGAAGTATTATCTGTATAGTTTTATTGTAGGTGGTGATTTTTCTAGATCTCATTTAAGCATTGGATTCTTGGAATTTTTTTTTTTATAAATGTAGCCATGATTTTGGTGTAGTGGGTAGACATTTATTTAGTGGGAATATAATTTAAGAAACTCAAAGAAGGGTTGTTTATTGATTTCAGTTTGGTTTTAAAAACAATATTTTTCTTGTTCCCCATCTCCTTGCTTTGTGTTCCCACTCAAAGCACATTTCATAATTATTGCATTAAAATTGAGAAAGGAAATGGTGAATGTGTCAAAGCGACAACCACCCAACCATAGAGCAGAAATTAATAATTTATTAGTTTTATAATTACAAGTTTTCACAGAGTTTAAATTAATTTTTTCAAAATTTGTACACCAAAAGTATTTTTAATCATAACAGCATGCATTAAACTTCAATAAAAATGTAGTTTCATTTGTCATTTTGATAAACAATAAAAGTATTTTATTTATAAAATGTATTAATCAAAACTATTTGCTGTTATTAGTGTAATTACACAAAGAAAATAGTAATATACTTGAACAAAATCAGATTAGAATGTGATAATCAAATTGAGATTGTGTTAATTTGAAGTGATGCATATTTGAGAAACAGTATTTTTTAAGGGTAATTATTATTCATTACACAAAGAATATAGCATTATAACTGTGCAAAATCAAAACTGAAAGCTTTAATCAAATTGAGAGTTGGTAAATTTGAGTTGATGCCATTTTGAAAAAAAATATGTAAAAGGTATTATCATTTTTATCCAGATTTTATTATCAATCAAGTTAGATAATCCATTATCATTATACATAATTCACTTTTAGAGTAAAATGAAAAGAGTTATCACCCTTTGTGCAACTATTCATTTTGAAATGTTCTCATTTTCCTTTTTGGACCTTAAAACTACCATACTCAAAACTGAACTTTATCATTGATTTGTGCCATAGTTGTAAAGTAGTAAAAAACACATAAGAAGGACAACTCAATTTATTGATATTTTAAAAGATGTGAATTCCAACTTTTAGATTATTTTGAATAATAAAAAAACCATGCAATTATGATAGGAGGGCACATTTGCCCTGTTGCCCTGTTGGTTAGATCAGAAGTACCTGTTTTGTAGTATCTAACTTACGGGAACCAGTACGCTCCAATATGCAATTAATGGTATGTTGAAATTTTCAGCACAAGTCTGCCACTTTATTTAAACTTTAAACAAAGTATCCATATATGCATATATGCTTTAAAATACAGAATCTAACATAAAAAGCAATGGGGATATGAACAAGTGGTTTTAAACCTTAAAGAAAATTAGGCACTGTAATAGTATGGTAAACCAAGTGTTGAGAAACCCCTCTATAAAGAAGGACAATTGTTGTAAAAGTAAAATTCCAAACCATAGTGGATTATGTGTTTTATGTGCCATTAAAAGTATGTGTTCAGTGAAAAGAAAACTGAAATGTAAGCAAAGATTTGTTTTCAAAGTAAAAAGATGAGTAGTATTTTTTGAAGCAATAGGATGGGCATTAATGGTAAAAAGTTGTATTTTGTGTTTTTTATAAGTTAATTTGATCTACATCCAAGTTGGCAGTTCATTTTTTGTTTTTAAGTGTATAAAGGGGAAAATAGTATAGTATTATATAATTTAGATTTGTTTTATGTAACTTATGATATTGTAATGTTATATTTTTTTTTTATTTTTTTTTAAATTCCCAGTTATACTGTAGTTTTCAATTTTTTATCTGGATATTCCGAAGTTATAACATAAAACTTGAATATTACATCTCTCCATGACAAAAGAAAATAGAAATCCATTTATGATTACTTTATTAATTTATCATATTTATATTATGTTATGTTATTTTCTTTTGATATCTATTTTTAGACTTCAGCTGATCCTTAAAAAGTTTACAATCAGAAATCCATGTATGATAATCAAACTGTTTATTTTATCTAATAGGAAGCAAATATTATTTCTTATTTGAAAAACTTCCTCTTAAGTTATAGAAATGTACTGTTGTGGGAATCTTTATCTTTTGCCATTGGAATTACAAAATGACTTCCTGATACCAAATAGCAGAGATTTAGTAGAATTCATGATATAATATGCTTCATAATCAAATAATTGTTTAAGTATATATGTATACCCCAGTAAATCTGTAATTTGTAATGTTTGTGCTTAAACTAACAGAAGTTATTCATTATTTGATATCTTTGAATTTACAGTGAAATGGTTTTTTTCCATACTTATAAATTAAATAAAACTGTAAAACTAATTATTTTTGGGAACTCTTCTTTCCATGTTTTATAATTACATAAGACTTTGCAGCAATATATTTTTACAATTTTCTAAATTTTTTGATGTAAAAAAGGTCAATGATCCAAATAGAAAAAACTTGTGACAATTTAAACTTGCATTATTTTTCTTCCTAAGTGTATGAATAAAGGTTCATGTAAACTACTGTAAATTCAAAAATTATTGCAAAAAATGAGCCTAGTTGTATTTGGCAATTGCAATAACTTAAACTTGCATTTTGAATTTTTTTATTGAAATTGAACATGATTTTTCAATTATGCAAAAATTAAAATCACAATTCAGTCTAAAATGACTAAATAGCAATAAAAAATGCACACAGTAATTTCTGAATTTACAGTAGTTGGTTTACAGTTGTCAAATACAAAATAGACAAGATTATGAAATCAATGGTTATGAATAATTAGTTAAAATACTGAAAATTCATTATCTTGTGTGAGACATGATGTTTATCTATAAGATGGCAGCTTTTAATGTTGTTTTTTTTATTTAAAAAAATGTTTCTTTGTCAGAATTTATCATTATGTTAGCAACTTCCGTATTAATCAAAGACAATCTATTTTTATATAAACTTTTAACATTACCTCATTTATTATGTTGACCAAGCACGCATCTGGCATATTAAATTATAAGCCTGATAGCTATTATTTTTTGTTTCTCTGTCCTGTATGTTTTCTCATTTATTTGTACTGTAGTCCTGTCATGTCATGTAATGTTGTATTTTTAATTTTATATTTAACATTGCCACAAAAGCAGGAGGTTTAACTAGCCACAAAACCAGGTTCAACCCAACATTTTTTTCTTAAAATTTCCTGTACCAAGTTAGGAAAATGGCCATTGTTATATTGTAGTTTGTTTCTCTGTGTGTGACATTCAAGTGTTGTGTTTCTGTTGTGTCATTGCTCTCCTCTTATAATTTATCTTTTCCTCAGTTTTAGTTTGTAACCTGCATTTGTTTTTTTCTTAATCCATTATGAATTTTGAACAACAGTATACTACTGTTGCCTTTATTTATAGCAGTCAAAAGCTTAGTTAAATTTAATTTAGAAAATTGAAACTATTTTGTACACTATTATCAATCTTGAAGGTTACATTTAAAATTTTTCACTCATATATATTATCAATTTTCATTAAAATTTTATATATAATTATGCAATTATAATGTATAAAGACACTCATGGCATAACTACATAAAGCTTTAACTTTATATGGATATTATTTATAATGATATGTATATATATATATTGTAGCTTTATTATTAAAATGAACCATTATTCAAGAACATCTTATTTGTTTTATTTAGTATTTACAAATATACATATCCTCAGATTTTATGGAAAATGACATCACTGTTATCACTGATATCTCTTCTGACGCTTTGAAACTAGATTTTAAACAACTATATATATCCCATATTGAATCAGTGAGAGGTTTAGCCTTTAAAATCAGGTTCAATCCACCATTTTCTACATTTTGAAAATGCCTATACCAAGTCAGAAGTATGACAGTTGTTGTCCATTTGTTTGATGTGTTTTATCATTTGATTTTGCCATTTGATGCCGTTTTTGGATTTTCCTCTTGAGTTCATTTTTTTGTGATTTTACTTTTCACATATAAGTAACGAAGATTGTAAGAAAACAAAAACTTTGATATAAATGTTAGTAGATTTCTTTTGTAACTATGTAGAGAGGAAAACATGAAATTTTACGTTTGTGTTTATGTCATTGCAGCAAAATTTCGTTTCCCTAACAAAAAATACTGAAAAAAATATATAAAAAAGAAGATGTGGTATGATTGCCAATGAGACAACTATACATAAAAACCCTAAATGACATAGACATTAACAAATATAGGTAACCGTCTGGCCTTCAACAATGAGCAAAGCCCATACCACAGAGTCAGCTACAAAAGGCCCCGATAAGACAATGTAAAACAATTCAAACGAGAAAACTAATTTATGTAAAAATGAACGAAAAACAAATATGTAACACATAAACACGTGAAAACCACTGAATTACAGGATCCTGACTTGGGACAGGCACATGGTCCGAGAACACCATTGTCGTCCCTTGATTTTCGTTGTTCACAAATATAGTCCCTAGTGTTGACAGTGGGTTACTTGCCATTAATTTTTATACCCCTTCTAAATTTATTTCTCCATGTTCACTGCCTCAAATTGCAAGTAGGGGGATGAAATTACACTGTAAAAAAATTTGGGTCCAGAATTTTAAAGGAAAGTTGTGATTTGGTCCAGCTGAAAAAGGTTGAAAATGAGCACTTCGGAAGCTGTCAAAAGATTTCAAGACGCCCTAAACATAAAATTGTCCATATTTTGAGTTGGAGGCGATGAAGTTTTCTATAAATTTGATATAATTTGTCCCAAAAGTAGTACAACACACTGTAAAAGTTTCTTTGAGAAAACGCAGGTGGGATTTTTTTTATTTTCATTTATGTTCTAAAGGAAATGCACTACGAATTAATTGTGTTCTCGGACCACATACATAAATAATGTGGCGGGGTTAAACATGTTAGTTTGGGTAAATACCCATTGTCGGAATATCAATCTTACTTATTGCTTTATGCCTTTAGATAATACTTATAAACACACCAGCAAAATTGCCAGTATTTACCACTTGTAATCTATTGTAGGATGAATTTTGTACAAAATTTTATGTCTTTAGAATTTCAGAAAAGGTATCAAAATCCCTCTCCCTTCTTTCCAAAGTCCGTCATATGTGTCCTTTCTGTTAAATTCCATTATTTTCGCGTTTCTGGCATCAGACCACAATTACTCTTCCCTTTTGCTACGATGCATTTTTTTTTTAAATTGAAAAATTTGCACCACTTTAAACATGAACCTTGTATTAATGACAAAGGCTAATTTCTAACCTACTTTTATTTTGGCCGAAATCATTACTTTCACTTTCAACAATAATTTTTTCCACATATTTTACTTATTTCAATATATATTTATCATGTACTTAAGGTTAACATTACTGTTTTGGTGGAACTGTTTAGGTCCTGTTGGTTGTTATGCTCAAGAATAATATATGTACAAAATTTACTTAATTACCCAAACTTATAGTTATATTTTACATGTCAACTATAAGACCTACTTATGATAAAATAGAATAGTCGAAGGCCAGGTGAAACTTCAAAAGAACCAAAAACTTGATTTAAATGAAGAATTATTTATGCACATGGAAGAATTATTTTGCAACAAAAGATATACACGTAGTTATATCAACGTTTGGTGGCGTCGAAACTGAAATGGCAATTTATTTGCGGATGCAGCATTGGGAAATAGTAGTCATTGTTTTAAATATGTTAAAACCAATCTACATAAATTAAAGTGAGGTCACCAATTACAATAAAATATATCCGCTTAATATTTTTCGTTTGCCGTCAAAACATTTTTGTTTAAACTTAGATGATATATAAGTTAAATACTTCCCAACCTATATAGAGTCCTACCCTAATTAATTAAATAAACTAGTTAATATAATGGCAAACGTATATAGAGTTATACCCTTATTATTAGATAAGGTTACTGATATATTTCTTCAAATTAAAGAGACCTATATTTAATTCATTTCATCCAAATCATTAAATCTGAAATTGTGTGACAAAACTAATCTGAATTATATATATATATATACACGTACTGTCCACAGGTGAAAATCCAATAAATCCGATTTGGTTACTAACGTAAACAGCCGTAAACAGCTACAATAAATGACTTTACGGCACAGGTAAAAGGGCGACACACAAACGTTGTTTATAAAAATGAATCAACAAAATAAAGGTAAGAAAGCCTATGTTTATGATATGTATAAACAAATGGACTTGTTTTCTTCTGTATTTAGAAGACGAATTTAAACTTTCTATTTTTTTTTAAATGACCTATACCCTAATGAAATAAACGGTTTTAAATTCCTTTTGATACAAAGGATGATCATAAATTTTAAATTGTCATTCGAAATGGATTTGATTTTGATTTTATAGCTTTTCAGGTGTGCACGACATACATTACATTGCATATTGTTATCATAAAACTATAATGCTGATAATAGCAATACTTCATCCTTAACGCATATGTTATGTAGAAATGCATCCGCTATTTCCTTATTTGTAGTGACATGTTTGAAAGTGAATTTGAATCTATTAGGTTTTTGATGTGTTATATCAAATATTCATTATGACAAATGCATACAGGCACTAATGTATAAATATCCTACATCTCATTTTATTTACATTTAGTTTTTTTATGTATTCATATCCTACATCTCGTTTTATTTACAATACAGAAATATAAATCACAAACCTAATCGAATACATCATTTGATATTATATGCAAACATACCACGCGAGTAACTATGCTGGGGATAAGATAAAGTAAATCGGCTTAATGTCTTGAGAATGATAGTGTTCTAGTTTTATTTCAAAATGAAAGATGATCATGATGATTGCATAGTTTTTCCATTGTTTTTATGCTTTTCCTGGTCCCAATCATTTGGCATATTGAAATGCACACACCCGATCATGAATAGTAATTGTATGCATATGCATATGGAAATCATCATTTAAAATAACAACTTTGCTAACTTTTCTTTCAATTTTCACAAGAAAATTATGTAGTTTGAATAATATTGAAAAACTTAATTTCCATGCATTTTGATTGGCTTTACAATATTTTGCCATCTAAAATCACTGAATACATGTAGATATTTCAAAATTGTCAAAATGCACAATAAGACGGGCACCGTTAATGGATTGTAACATTTTGGTAGAATACATAGTTTTATTTTGCTGTATATCTTGAAGCTTCAAAAGTTGAACTGAAAAATCAATTTTGTTATTATTATTATTATTTTACGTTTGAAACCGTTGTATTTCTGTCACCCTATAAAAGTGCCCAAACATATCAAATTGCCCACACGTACCACCATTAAAATATCAAAGGGTACAGTCAAGACAACTCTTCACAAGGGACCAACTGACATAGAAATTACCGTACGACTTTCAACAATGAGTAAAACTCATACTGCATAGTCAACTATAAAAAGGTTCCAAAATGGCAAATGTGAAAAATGCAATTTCAATAAGAACTCTAATGGTCTGATTAATGTACAAAATAATGAACACAAAACAAATATGATATACCGGAATACATGACAACCACTGAATTGCGTGCTCCAGACTTTGGACAGGCACTTAGTTTGAAGCATGCTATACATTCTATAACGTGAAAATTTTATGCACTGATATGTATAGTGCAAATATGTGTGCAGCCTTATTGGATCTTGGTTATTTTGTGCGTCAAATCCTTTTTTTAAGATAAGTTTTGTGATGAAGTTTACAACCCTTTACTTTCAAGCTTGTTATTAGATAGACTGTTTGTAAAGGTTAACCCAATAAATAAGTTAGCTTATATTTTATTCTTTGTGGTTCAAGCCGATAATAATTTTAAGATTTTTTGTTAATGGATGACATTATGCTATATTTACTTCATATTAATAAAGGATGAAACAAAATATCGTGAAAATGGGTATTGTGTTTTCGTTTATGTGTGGTTCATTATGGAAAATACATTATATATCTTTGGTAGGTTTGCTACGTACACGGGCTCGTAAAGGATCACATTCGAAGGTGCATTGCGTAAAAAATGATTACATTTGATCATTCCAATATTTAACTTAAAAGGATTTTCCGGTTATTGACATGATTGAATCATGGTTTAAGAACTGTGTCTCTTATTTATTAATAAATATTCACATGGATTTTTATTTGCACAAGGTATTTAAATAGTCAATTCGTCGAATAAGGATTATTTGGAAATACAGCACATGCCACATAACTTTACAAGATTAGATTAAATTTCACCCCTTCGAGATTTTGAAACAAAAGACAAAATAGAATAATTAGGATTTATTAATGGTAGCCGAGGATCATTAGTTGCCTTTTATATACATAATTTAAACCTGTATAGTAATTGTAAATGTTTTATCATGTTGTTTTCTACATTTATTGCCCTGAACGAATTAAAAAAAAAACGAATTTTCATTCAAAGTTTGTAATTTAATTAACTTCTGAATACGCATTTCAACGTATTAGTTCAAAGCACGTTTCCAATTGCAAATCTCTGCTTCTTCAACATGTTTAACAACACTCCTTCCAAACCACTGCTTGAATTTCAGCAAATCACCCAAACCGTCTTTACATAATGCTATAAGGTAACTCCTTTTCAGTATTTTATCTGAATGATGTCCACAGTACTGAAACCAAAACGTAAAATTTGGCATTTTTGCAGCGTATATGAATTTACAACCTGTATAACTATAGTTTTAAACAAGAATATTGAATTTTTTTCCCTGTTGTATTATTTCAAGATATCCCAGAAATGTTATAAAACTTTAAAATCCAACTGTCACACAAAAATAAGAGGTTTTGCTAGTTATAAAAACAGATTTAATCCACCAGTGCGAACTTATGGAAATGTTTGTACCAAGTCGGGACTATGACATTTGTTTTTCATTCTTTTGATGTGTTGGATTTTACTAATTGTTTAAGGACTTTCCATTATGAATTTTCGTTAGTGTTTGTTATTTTTGTTATTTTACATAATCATTTTATTAAAGATGAATTCAGAACCTTGGACAGTGATCTCATAGTTAATATAAGTATACCGCGGATTATGAATATGAACATACAGAGATGTTGTATGATGAGGGATCTTTTTGCCCGTTTATTATTAATCGGCATCACAATTCAGTAATATGTGATCAGTAATTTATAGTTGATGTGTTTCCCTCGGTTTTAGTTTGTTACCCGGATTTTTTTCTCTCATTCGATTTATGATTTTTGAACACCGGTATACTGCTGTTGCCGTTTTTTGTAATGTACTAATAAATTCTGATGACGACGACAACGACGCTGATGATGATGATAATGGTGGACTTTTAGTAATATTTTTCCCTTCCTTTATATTTTAGTGAATCCTGTGGATGGACAACCGCCAGCTTATGGAATGCAACCAGGCTATGGAAACCCTCCACCAGGTAATTGTCTTGTGAGAAGGACATTTTATCTGACACCAAGGTCATCTACGCATATACAACTAACTTTTTTAATTCAATATTTGCTGCATTATTGTTGAACAATTACACTTTTAAATGGGTACGGAACGCATATTCAGGGCACACAAACATGCTGATTGGCATTCTTAAAATTATAGATTTCATTCAAAGGCAAAATGGCTGACATTGTTTTAAAAGTTTAAAAAAATAATCCTTTTCCCAAAACTGATTCCTCAATATGATAAACAGAAAGGTTTAACACAGTAAACCTGAGTATTCCCTGTGTTTGGTATTTTTTATTTTCATCTGATTCTATAGACTACGTCAAGGCAGAAGTTGTTTTCCATTCTTTAAATGTGTTTAAGTTTTTTACTTTGCCATTTGAAGAGGGACTTCTCGTTATAAATTTCTTTAAAATTTCGAAGTTTTATTTACATATTGTTTTTAAATATGTATATAGATATATATAAATTGCTTAAACAGTGTTAAATTTGATTTGTTGAATTCTGTCTGGTCAAATAAACATAAAATATATATTATGCAGGCATGTACTTTATTTCCCTTTAAATCTATTGACCGGAATTTATGTAATACATTTTTGATATTCCGAAACAGGAATGTAATAATCATACCGATGAATTTTCTATGAGTCTCTTTAAATATAATCGATTTCAGATAAAAATACGTGAAATAAAGCCCTTTCGACGTCATAATGTAACAAAGTAAAAATAAAAATTGAAAGAATTTGACAGACGAAAAAATGTCGATTGAATATCGTATTGTTTGTATTAGACGTATTCGATGGATGATACTACACACATATAATACAATGATACAGGTAATTTGAGGAGAAAGGCTATTGATAATGTAGGTCTTGTGTCAACAATTAACGTTGAATATATCATACATGTACATATAAAGAGCATTAGGGTGATTTTATATAATAGTAATAAAGGTAATTCAAATATGTTTAACGAGGTGATAATTCGGTCGACTCACTTATAAAAGAAGACAAGCCGATGTACTTAATATAAAGATTGTCAATGAAAGCATGAGTTCGAACATCAATCAACTCTGTTGATAAAACATGCACTACTTATAAATTCATTTTAGATTTTAACGAGAGAAATTGATGCATTACTGAAAAATTATTACACCAGGGTTTTCGATATCACAAACTAGTCAAAACATTTACTAAATTTTATCATCGGTACAAAGACATCATTCGTAAATTTAGCTCAACATGCAGACTTCTTATACGTTCAGGTATTTCACATCCATTTTTTTATGGAAATATTCTTTATAAAGCACAAAGGTGTCAGTATTCACCTCAGAAACTTACAAAACCTTTGAATAGACTTATTAAGAAGGGATATAATTACGAAACTGTTGTCAAGTCATTAAAGATTGCATATTTTGGCGTTAATATTGAGTCACTGATAAGGTCTTTGCGTCGGAACTAAACACATTTATTCTAAAACAGTTGTTGGCATGACACGGGTTATGTTCTTCTCATATATGTTATGATGGTATGATACTAAACCCCTAACGGGAAGGATTGTGTCTGATGTTCATATGATGAAATCATAATCTTTCAGTCAGTTTAATTGAAGTCTGGAGCTGGCATGTCAGTTAACTGCGAGTAGTCTGTTGTTATTTATGTATTATTGTCATTTTGTTTATTTTCTTTGGTTACATCTTCTGACATCAGAATCGGACTTCTCTTGAACTGAATTTTAATGTACGTATTGTTATGCGTTTACTTTTCTACATTGGTTAGAGGTATAGGGGGAGGGTTGAGATCTCACAAACATGTTTAACCCAGCCGCATTTTTGCGCCTGTCCCAAGTCAGGAGCCTCTGGCCTTTGTTAGTCTTGTATTATTTTAATTTTAGTTTCTTGTGTACAATTTGGAAATTCGTATGGCGTTCAATAACTCTGAACTAGTATATATTTGTTTAGGGGCCAGCTGAAGGACGTCTCCGGGTGCGGGAATTTCTCGCTACATTGAAGACCTGTTGGTGACCTTCTGCTGTTGTTTTTTTATTTGGTCGGGTTGTTGTCTCTTTGACACATTCCCAATTTTCTTTCTCAATTTTATTAGTTAATTTTGTTGTATGCTTTTATCTTTGACACATTCCCAATTTTCTTTCTCAATTTTATTAGTTAATTCTGTTGTATGCTTTTATCTTCTATCAGTATTGTTGCATAAACCGTTAGATAGATATATGAAAATGTAGTATGAGTCCCCATGAGACAACCCTCAATAGGGAATCCTAATCATGTTTTGTTCCCTTTTATCCCTGCTCCAGTAAATTATTTTGCTGCTGGTAGTTGGATTTTTTAGTGTTTTTTTTTAATTTTACGCTACATGGTTTTAAAATGTCAAAAAAGATTTCAGCACACGTGTCGACTTACAAACCTCCCCACATAAAGGTTTCACGAGTACCATTTAATATATATATGGATTGAATCAATAAATATAGCAATGCTTTAATGAAGTAGTTGTTGATTAAATCTGTTTTTTCAACAATTGAAATAATAAGATCGCAAAGAGACTTGTTTGCTATGTATAGTCAGTTTAACACCAGTGTAAAATTGCGCTATTTATATCATTTTTATAGATAATAATAATTTACACCATTTTAAAAGCAAAAGAAGGGAGGAGTGATTCTTTTTTGGTTCTATATTTATATATAACCATTTTTAAAGTTATTTGTACAACTGAAATCAAATATCTTTATAAAACCGACATATTATATCAATATACGTGGCATTATATGTAAATGCTTATCCTGTATTTATTAAGATCAATTCTTTAATCTTAAGTTCCTGAAAGAACCCCTCATCGCAAGTACTGATAACTGTTATTTTTTTAATACCATGGTGTAAGTAAGATATGTGTCATCGGTGGTATATATAATACCACACACCAATTAGTATGACCTCGAAATAGACTTCTTACATGTACCACTCGTTCCTTTGGACGATGACGTTTGATGTTGTCACTATTCATGGAAATCCCTTTTATGACTTTAGTATGGATATCTGTATAATGCTTATATTAGGACTTGTTTTATTCATTAATTTTTAGGTTTAGCAAATGTTTAACAACAATGACCTCTAACTGTACAGAGTTACGTTTGTTGATTACTTTATAAATTTGGTTTGGATTTCTTTATTTTTAGTTTCTTTTTTTATACATTTATTTTTAAGGTTTAGCAAATGTTCAACAGCAATGGGCTCCAGCTGTACAGAGTATGCCCGGGTGTCCCCCAGGTTTAGAATACCTCACAACATTAGATCAAGTGTTAATCAAACAACAAATTGAACTTTTAGAAGGTAAATTTATTTCGTTCGTGACTATCAGAGTTTTAATATATATATTTAAATATGTAAAGTATGAGAAGTCCTTTGCCAGAAATAAACATGATGTCACTTGTAATGTAAAATGATATTCAATATTTTTTTCATTTAAATACACTATCATAATGGAAAGGGATCAAGAAAAAAGTCTTACTCAATAAAGAAATCGACCGTAGATCTCTTTAGACTATTGATTCTGTTAATGCTAAAGTTTAGAGTTTCTTCCAGTGATAGAAAAATAAGAATGTTTGAATTGTAAGAATGTTATTGCCAATAAGATAAATGTTCACCTGAGATCAAACGACGATTACAGCTATAGGTTATCGTACGGTTTTTAACAATGATCAAAAATCCATATCGCATAGCTATGCACAAAAAGACCCAAAATGATAATGTATAACACTACAAACTTGAAAACTAACAGTCTGCTTTGAGTACTAACAGTGAACGAAAACAAATATGATAAACAACAACAAATGACAGCTTCTGAAATGCATGCTCCTGACTAGGGACAGGCACATGTATAATATGGGCGGGTTTAACATGCTTGTTAGCTTCCACTAGACATTGAAAAGTGTTGCAGGAAAATAACACAAGAACAGACTGTACATTGACCTATAATGGTTTACCTTTTTAAATTGTTATTTGGATGTAGAGTTGTCTCACACCACATCTTCCTATATCTATGTAAACGACAATAAACCAAAGTGAAATATGATAAGCAGTATGTTCAGTTATTTTCGTTTTTATTGCAGCATTTACAGGCTGGGAACAAAACAACAAATACAAAGTAATGAACAATCAAGGACAACAAGTTTATTTTGCAGCAGAAGGTATTCTATAAAATGTTTTAGATATTGCGTTTGGTATTGTATTGCAAACTAAAGATTGTGCATACAATATGCAATGAAAAAAACAGTCTGTGCTACAATATACAAAGGTTTAATTATATCCCAGAAAATTTAAAGACGTTATTAAAACAACTTTTAATCTGGTAAGGCTTACACATTTTCTGTAATGCCACAAAAGACAGTGTGGTATATCGAATGATTATGTTTTTTTTTGCCAATAGTATAATTACATGTAGGTACTGTCAACTTGTCTTAAAATTCTTAAGATAAGTGTATAATTAACCATTTTGAATGGTAAGAGTGTTATATATCTTTCATTAAGGAAAATGTCTTTACAGACCTGTTGACATGGTTCGATATTTTATATAAAAAAAACTATATATATATATATATATATGCAGGCGATTTGGTGTCACGATATCACAGTAGCATGGGTTCGAATCCCGGCGAGGGAAGAACCAAAAATTTGCCAAAGCAAATTTACAGATCTAACATTGTTAGGTTGATGTTTAGACGAGTTGTATATACAGTATGTACACAGCTATGTATCACCATCATTGATGGCGATCCGATGGATACATCTGTTGTAGAGTTGTCACTGACTCCGACGTACTTACAAATATAATTATTTTTTTCTGTGACTGTATCTTACATTAATTTGTAGGATCCTTTACTATAGATAATATAGCTGATCTGTAACAATAACATCTTCATGCCTCATATATCATGTACTGTAGTACGCCGCTAGATTAAAACTGACGTGGAAAGGTAACACACGGCCAGCGAAAGCTCTATTATTGTAGAGCCCAGGTGGTCATGTGGTCTAGCGGGACTGCTGCAGTGCAGGCGATTTGGTGTCACGATATCACAGTAACATGGGTTCGAATCCCGGCGAGGGAAGAACCAAAAATTTGCGAAAGCAAATTTACAGATCTAACATTGTTGGGTTGATGTTTAGACGAGTTGAATATATATATATATATAACAAAATAATAACGCAGATTTCAAGAAATCAGCACTTATTTCAAAATATCCTGAATCAGTAATTTAACTGATTCGATACATTAAGTAATTTGTTAGGTACAATACAATGATTTTCCCTTTTTCCTAACATTAGTTTTGACTTGTAAATTTGTTTATAGAATTTAACTTGGATAAAGATATGTCTCATTGACACTCTTCCTTGTCTTCATATTAATATCAACGTTAACGTTTGAATTATATATTGTATATGTGTGTCTTTTATCTTTAAATGTTTACACAACTAAACAAACAAACAAATCGTCTTTAAACAAATTTCAATTAATTACCGTCATTAAAACGTTTACAGAATGGACATATGAATTGGTCAAAATTTTACTAAATTTGATCACACATATATAGATTTATCGTGGACTTATGATTTCTATATAGAAATGTAATTCAAAAGGGGGAGGATTACGGTCTTTTGTTTATGCAGCTGGTTAATTTAGGAATTACCCTACACATATGTCTACTCGTTGTAACGGAGTTATTAATAAATAGTTATAATACTGTTGATAAATCTGTTTGTCCCATAATTTTTAGGATGAATATCAATTTGCCTTTTTATAGTTTGAAGCAATACTAAAATTTTCATTGTTTTGTCTTCAAAATAGGATCAATGACAGAAGTGAATATTCCAAATTTTCTATTGTTATCTTTCCATTTCTTAGTAGTAACATGCACTATGGTGTATTGTTTTGTTCTTGCCTATCCCAATTAATACCACAAGTTCGTGTTCACATTATATATTTCAATGAGGACATGTTTTTAGTCAACGCTTTTGCTTTGTTTTGTTATTTTAACTTTTTAACTATTTAAATATCAAATGACAAAACTACTGTTAATATAAGCGCAAATGGTTGCATTTACTATTCAATTTCATCCAAAACCGAAGTGTATTGAGGAATGCAAATTACTTTACGCTTCATAAATTCTCAGTTCTATATTGAAGCAGCCCCAGAATTATAAACTTGAACTTAATAATAAACAACACAGTTTAAATCTTCATTCGTGTTCTTTGTATTTATTGTTTTGTTTGAACACAATGGCATGTTTTCAAAATATGTAAAAGAAATTATATCTTTTAAATATAAAGGATCAAATCAAATTTGAGAAACAATAACTTAGTATTTTATGATATAACGACTTATAATTATTGACGTTAATTTATAATTTATAAGCTTATCCACGTTGAAACCAACTTTTCCATTTTGCACATGTCAGCTTTAAGACGTTTTATTAGTTTCACGTGGCTTTATATCGCCTTGATCCCTCTAGAGAATGTTTGCCAAAGTTGTTAAAAGTTTGACTTTCAGATTAAAATGTCATTAAAATCGTATAGACTATATTTTAAAGGTTAATATAATTGTTGCATGCTCTATTCTAAAAGGCAAAATGAAAGTAGTCTAAAATCACATTTAACGTTTCATGCAAAATATGAAAGCCACTTGTCTTCATTGCACTTTAAATTAGCCGAAAAGATAAACAGCATTCTCTTTTAAAATAAAAAAACGAAGAATACTAGTAGAACTAAATAAATTTAAAATTGCAAAAGTCTTATAGGATTTATAATACCTTTCATATTTTAAGTTTACTTTAATGTTGTATATAAAGAATTGAATCACTCTATTTTCCTCACTTATATATAGCTGTGAAAATTGGGGTTTCTTTGCAAAATTGTAACTATCAAGACCATTAAATGATTATTTATAATTCTAGAAAAATACTGTTTAATATCTATTTGATGTTTCTCATTTCATACCAAAGATCAGCCCTGATTTTTAGTGGGAGTTCATGTTTTCTATGTAATTCATACTGTTGTGTGTCGTTTGGTCGTTTGTTAATTTTTTACGGCTATTTTCTACTTTTCTAATGTCCTATCGGTATCTGTTGCCTCTTTTCAAAACACATTCCGTTTCAGTTTTGCATAAATGAAATTAATGTCCACACATTATAGTTATCTTGTCTATGTTTTCAGATACAGACATGTGCATGAGACAGTGTTGTGGGCCTCAAAGAAGTTTTGTGATACACATAACAGACAACATGAACCAGGCAAGTATCAATCTCTGGCGCAGAATTCATATCCGTTCCATAAAATTGAGAATGGAAATGGGGAATGTGTCAAAGAGACAACAACCCAACCAAATAAAAAAATCAACAGCAGAAGGTCACCAACAGGTCTTCAATGTGGCGAGAAATTCCCGCACCCGGAGGCGTCCTTCAGCTGGCCCCTAAACAAATATATACTAGTTCAGTGATAATGAACGCCATACTAATTTCCAAACTGTACACACGAAACTAAAATTAAAATAATACAAGACTAACAAAGACCAGAGGCTCCTGACTTGGGACAGGCGTAACAATGCGGCGGGGGTAAACATACCTGCTTCCCAATACTGCACTTAATATGACGTCATTGTGTGTGTAGTGTTACAAAGTATTGAACGGAACGTATATGATTTCTCTGCTCAGGAGATTTGAATTACATACCAAGAGCATAACAATGTAGAAGTTTGTTTTCATGTAAAACATCTGAAAGCTTTGTGTGTACTATTAATGCAATCTTATTATTTTTATTTTTAATTTTGACGTCACGTGTCCGCAATGGTTGACCACAAAGGACTACTGGGTTTGTTATGTAACATCAAAAGGTTGAGTTTGTCAAAATCTCTTGACAAGTATCCCAAAATCTTAGGTCGAGTGTTTTTTTTTATTTAAAGGTCGTGATCTTAAAGCTTTGACTTTAGATTACTATTTATTGATAATAAACTTGAAATCTTTGTAACTATACTCACTTATAGGGTCTTTGCATCGGAACTAAACACATTTATTCAAAAACCAGTTGTTGGCATGACACGGGTTAATTTCTTCTCATATATGTTATGATGATATGATAATAAACCCCTAACGGGAAGGATTGTGCCTGATATTCATATGATGAAATCATAATCCTTCAATTAGTTTAATTGAAATCTGGAGTTGGCATGTCAGTTAACTGCGAGTAGTCTGTTGTTATTTATGTATAATTGTCATTTTGTTTATTTTCTTTGGTTACATCTTCTGACATCAGACTCGAATTGATATTTAAATGAACGTATTTTTATGCGTTTACTTTTCTACATTGGCTAGAGATATAGGGGGAGGGTTGAGATCTCATCAACATGTTTAACCCCGCCGCATTTTTGCGCCTGTCCCAAGTCAGGAGCCTCTGGTCATTGTTAGTCTTGTGTTATTTTAATTTTAGTTTCTTGTGTACAATTTGGAAATTAGTATGGCGTTCATTATCACTGAACTAGTATGATTTGTTAAGGGGCCAGCTGAGGGATGCCTCCAGGTGAGGGAATTTATCGTTACATTGCAGACCTGTTGGTGACCTTCTGCTGTTGTTTTTTTCTATGGTCAGGTTGTTGTCTCGTTGATACATTCCCCATTTCTTTTCTCAATTTTATCAATTCAATTAAAAGTCAAGTATAACATTCAAATGAAATGAGAAATAAAAAAAACAGGCCTCATGTTTTATGGTTTTTGACTCTTTACCATTTGTTTTTGACAGGAAGTAATTCGTCTGTCTAGGGACTTTAAGTGTTGTGCCGGATGTTGTTGGTGTGCAAACGCTGATGGATGCGCACATGAGGTTGTGATCGAAGCTCCTGTTGGACAGGTAGTTGGATACGCAAGACAAGAGTAAGTATAATACTTCAAAAACAGATACGAAATCTCTACATATTATGGAAACATTCTTTAAACTGATATGATTCTAAACGATGTTTAACAGAACATTTTTATAAATAAACTCATCATAGATACCAGGACTAAATTTTATATATACGCCAGACAGGCGTTTCGTCTACAAACGACTCATCAGTGACGCTCGAATCCAAAAAAGTTTTAAAAAAGCAAAATAAAGTACGAAGTTAAAGAGCATTGAGATCAAATTTCTTAAAAGTGTTGCCAAATACAGCTAAGGTAATCTATGCCTGAGATAGAAAAGCCTTAGTATTTAAAAAAAAAAAAAAAAAACAATATTGATAAATCTTTAATCAAAATCTCTACATCGTCTAGAAAATTGCTTCGGACGCATTACATTCTTATTGTTAAATCACCTTAATACCTTCATTCAAAGGCAGTATGTTTTTATTAAACTGAATTCCCTATGATGCAGTTGTGCAAAATTGTTAAAACAAAAAAGTCATAAAATGTTTGAAAGTTTTACAATAACAACATCAAAAAGACGGAAATGATGTAAAAATTATGCGATTAAAAATTTAAAACAAAGATCGAATTAACAAATGGATTTAATAAATGACATAAAGTAGGATAAAAATCTATACGATGATGATTATACCATGTATACATTACTATAAGGGTATCATATATTTGTTAAAATGTTTATGTTCAACACCCATTGTTCAAAGGATAAAAATCATACTTAAATCCTATGTTTCTTGTAATATATTTGGACCTTATTTTTTGTGATGAAATGAGATAGGTTAATTGACTTTATATTTTCAACTTGTTTTTCATGTATTAATAATATTTTCTGTTTGTTTTCCAATAGATACAGCAGTTGGTCTCCGAATTTCACGTTGAGAGATGCTGACCGGAATCCAATATTGAGAATTCATGGCCCATGTTGTGTTCTCAATATGCCATGTTGTGAAGATACATTTAATGTAAGCTAACTATTCAAACTGTAAATGCAAAAATGGGTGTGCACATTTATTAATGCGTTTGTTGGCGCGATAGACCGAAAGTCGAGAATAATTATTGAAATTATAGAAAAAGCTGCATAAAAATGTTTATGTCAGATTTCAAAATGCGATTTCTTATTTTTGCGATCCGATGAGAATTACAAATATAACATCAAAACTAAATACATCAACTTGGGATAGAAAAGTACCATATCACGTCTTATAATAATGATCCCTTCAAAATACCGAAAGTCAACACTGTTTAGACTAGCAGTTCCTGCTCCAATAGTGACTTCCGTTACATAAATGACATTGCTTTCCTACCTTTACAATGATTGGTGAATTGGTTTTAAGTTATCATTTCATTATTGAATGCAAAATGTCAACAATATTTTCAATTGTTGCCGTCAGTTTTTGTTTAAACATTGATCAATTTATGAACACAATTTGTTATGATATCAAACAATCAAATAGTATTGAAGAAATGAAAATATTGTTGATAATAGTGCAGTTTTATTTAATATTTAAATACAACATTCAGGTATGGTCACAAGATGATACACAAGAAGTTGGAACAATCTGTAAACAAAAAGGTTTACAAGAATTCTTTGTGGATGCTAACACATTCGGAGCAACATGTAAGTATTCTATTTATGTAAAAAAAAATATCTCAATACTGATCAAATTCATTAGAAGTATAACTATTTGAGGTATTACAATAGTAGTAGTAATTGTAGAACAAATCCCAATTAAAATGATTAACGCGCAAACAACACGTGTATCCTGAATTATTGTCGTAAGACGCTAATTTATGATAGTGTAGCAAGACAAAATATCCAATATATTGACACACAAAAATGAGAGTCATTGCCTGTCGAGGTGCATTGTACCATCTGAGGAAAAAATGTTTGATTGAGTTATATTTTTCACTACCAAATACGTTTGTTCGTATCCGACTATAATTAATCAATCCCATTGATATGTTCTTCCTTAATATATGTGATGCATCCTTAATCGACAGTTTGAATTAATTTTATCAACACTGTTGAATAAGGATTTAAATTTTACAACAATTTCTTCTGTATCATATTGACATTTTGGCAAATTAAGACGACAGTAGTTCATCGGTGTTGAAATCTCGTATATCGTCAATGAATACAAATCAAAGGGAAAAAGGGAAGGGATTGTACGGCCTAAAAACAAGAACGGGTGTGTCGATATGACAAAAGAGGGACAAAAGATACCAGAGGGACAGTCAGACTAATTAATCGAAAATAAACTGACAACGCCATGGATAAAAATGAAAAAGACAAACAATAGTTCATATGACACATGATAAGCTAAACCTCTATGTCAATTCATGTCGATTAAAAAAAATGCGAATTTTTTTTCTAATCTTCCTTAAATTAGGCTACAGCGGATCAACCAGACAAATGTTTTTGTTACAAGTTTATAAAAGTGTTGTATCTCGAAAAATGGTTTTAGTCTTATATATTCTATGTTGTAGTCCCACGAGATCTTGATGTAAAGGTGAAAGCAGCAATGCTTGGAGCAGTATTCTTAATTGTAAGTAAACTGTTATTGATTGTAAAATCTATTAACATTTTGTTCTATATTTTCTTAATAGTCTCACTATTAGTTCTGTAAGCATCAATTTCTATTCTTTTATTTTCTACCCGAAATTTTTTTTCACTCTGTAAGTAAATATATTTGATTAAAATAAAATGATTAATAAATTATAGCAGAAAATAATTTAACGATATACTTTCGGACATTATGTTGGAGAGGAGAATATACATATAAAATTATGAAATCCCATACATGTCCACAAGAATGCATAGCTTTATCAAATATATTGCATACTGTATGTACCAATACCAATGATTTTTGCAGGACTTTATGTACTTCGAGAAATCCGGAGGGAAACGATAATATGTATATATACATTTATATCAAATAATTGTATCGTTACCCTATACACCTATGTGCGCTTTGTGTTTTATGTTAGGTTATTAAGATATGAGCATAATTCATCATAACAACATTATATCATTTTGTATACACTTCATTATCTATGTTGGCTGTTTTGGTCAATTGTTTTCAAATCAACATTTACATATACGTTGTTATGTTTGTAGTTAGTTGCATTTGATGTTAGCATGTTCCATTTGATATGTTTTCCTTTTTATTGTGAATGTGTCTGTAGCTAGTCAGCAGAAGATGTTGTTGAGTTAGATAGTTTTTTCGAGTAACATAAAGTAAATATTGTAATTGGTTTCTAAAGTTTACAAGTATGTGTATGTAACATTACAACTAGGAGTTTAGTGAGATCCATTAAAGTTCTACCATAAACTTTAGTTAAGGACTCTCCTAGTACAAATAGGATATTAATAGTTACATATAATAGAAATTGAAATTCTGATTTATACTAATACCTATAATTTAGATATCAAGATGTGTACTGAAGGATCTAGGATTTGTTCAACATGAATATTAGAAAAGTCATCATAAAAAAAACATTTATTACATTCCTAAATAATTTATTGCGCTCTTTGCCTTTTTATAAAATAAATAAAAATAAATAAAATCATCATAGATACAAGAATCAAAATTTTATATTTACGCCAGACGCGCGTTTCGACCACAAAAGACTCATCAGTGACGCTCGTATGAAAATGTTTAAAAGGCTAAATAGAGTACTAAATTGAAGAGCATTGAGGACCAAAAATTCCTAAAATGTTTGCCCAATACAGCTAAAGTAATATATTCCTGAGGTAGAAAAGCCACAGTTTTTCAAAGTTTTGCTTACAGTTAATTCAAAACTATGAACACAACTCAAGTCAACATATGAGTGCTGACTACTGGGCTGGTTATACCCTTGGGGAAATAAATCTCAACCACCAAAACACTTTATGTACAGCATTCCATCAAGTATCCCTGTTACACAAAATAATTACTAAATATCAATGGAGAATATTCAGTAAAACATATTTTATTTGATATAATTTCTTTATAAATAATCATAATTTTATATCCAATTTTATCGATGTAAAGATACATCTACTACACACAATGTGTCGTGAAATTTACGGAGAAAAATTCGCTATCGATTCATTGAATGAAGCTAACATGTGAATTTGTGAATGAGATACAGCGTGGTTACTGTTTCTAATACTTTTGGTCATTTTATACCCTTGGAATAATACAAACTTTGGGAAATATCGGATAACATTAAAGACTGGTAAGTTACATAATAATAATGTATAATAATTGAAAACGTTTGTGTCTATAATCTTTTGTTCAGAAAATTCAATAACAAACTTAATTAACTAACCCGTGATCTTGACCTTTATATTTTTAAACATAACAATTATACTCACTTTACTAATATATATGGTCTTATAGTTTCACATACAAAAGCTTCGAGATATAATACGTAGAATATGTTTTTTTGTTGAATCATTGATAAAAGTGAAATAGTGAAATAATGATTCGCTTTTAGCAGTCAGTTTAATATTGGCAATATGAACATAAACATCGCTGATGAATCATTCACTTGCAAGTAAATAATTCGGCTCCCCCCCCCCCCCCCCCCCCGGAATCTGTATTCATAGGATCTGCAATTTAATCCTTTACCTAGAGATTTGTAACGCGTGTATAAAACGTGTTCCGCCATAGACTATATTCTTGTTTTGCTTTCTAACTTTTTTTATCTGAGCGTCGCTGATGAGTCTTAAGTAGATGAAACGCGCGTCTGGCGTATAAACTTATAAGCTTTATACCTTTGCTAACTATTTGCATACTGGCAAATGTCTAACTTAATCTTGTTACTGTACATGTACAACATCATTTGCCAATGACGGATCTAAGTAGTAATGTTAGTGTAAACAAACATTGGTTTGAAATTTTTAATTCTTTTATGTAAAAATGTTGATTAAGAATCTTCAACTCATCATTATAGTTTTAAAATATTGGCGATGACACATTCGTTATCCAAGTATATAGCATAAACAGTGTTTAGATTATAATGAAAAGTTTCCATTAAGCATGCATATTTGAAATACATCTAAAAAAAAATATGCAGCAGCGCTATACTCATGTTATAAAAATTTAATTCTGATTAATATGAATTTGACGTGTCATAATGCTTTTATTATTTTTCAGGACTTTATGTACTTTGAAAGAAAACAATGATAGGCCACAGTCCATTGAAATTATATAGCTGTATGTTACAGTGGAAGAATATGGAACTCATCAAAACATCCTGGTTTTACTTATCTAAACGGTTTCATTCATCGTCTATTTCTAGTCGGACTTTTTATTTGGATCTTTGGTTTAAGAATGGACTTAGTTCTTACATTGTAATAAATAGTTTTGATTTGTAATCATTCATACTTAAGTTATTTCAGAATGTTTTCAAACACTTGAAACAGATGATTTTATTTAATTTCTATTTTGTACATTATTTCAATGATTTAAGGTAAATAGAACAATTATATAGACTCTACTAGTGTATTCATTAAAATAGGACATTCACAAATTGAAATAAACAATTAATAATTAAAAAGTCCAGGGTTCAAGAACGATAGGTCATTCAATTATGAGACTGCTTATATATCATATTTATTCTTAAAGGCGACAATTGAACAAGATTTAAATGACGTCACCACACTAATAATACAAATTATATGAATCAAGATCGGCAGTTAAAGGTTTTTTATTAATGATCATATAAAACATTATTAATTAGATAATAATAGAACCGAAAATGTACATTCAAATTATGAATATGTCAAGAATTAAGAACGGGTATCTCATGACGTATACGTGCACATTAAAGTCAATTTGTATTCAGTGTCTTTAGTGCGTTCATGACCTTTATATAAAAGAAATGGCCGTACAAGGACAGGAGATTGGAAGTAATTAAGATACTCAATGCATCCTTTTCTTCTCTAATAGTCATCTTTTCATAGTCCTTGTTTAGTTTACCTGTATTTCACATTTCGTTTTATTATTTTGGTTCTGTAAAATCGTACTAACCGAAAACAATTACTTATACTAATTTGTTAACCTTCAAATCATTATATGGAAATGTGTCATGTTCTCAAAAATGTACAAGTGCTAGTCGTTTCAGTATTGTATACCATATGTGCCATAATTAACCTAGTGATACCAAACGTCTATAAATCTTGTTGTTTTTCGTTCTTTATGTTATACATTTTTTCATGTAAACGAAAAAACATAGCGATAAAATCATAATTATAAATTAACTGTTAACAAAACTTGGATTCTTTTAAAACTAAGGCTTTTCTAATTCAGGAATTGGTGAATTTAGCTGTATTTGGCAAAACTTTTAGGAATTTTGGGTCCTCAATGCTCTTCAACTTCGTACTCTATTTGGCGTTTTAAATATTTTTTGATTCGAGCGTCACTGATTAGACTTTTGTAGACGAACCGGGCGTCTGGCGTAATTATAAAATTTTGATCCTGATATCTGTGATGAGTGTATTATATAAGGAGATATTTATTTATTTTGAATTATATCTTTAACTGAGTAGTTCAATTTCAAAACTTAAAAAAGATATTGTATATAATCAATATACTTCTTAGAAAAAAACAATTGTCTAATTTTTTGATTTTCAAAAAATGTAATGAAATGGAATTGGCATGAAGGAACTTTAATGTAAAAGTACGAGGACTATTTGAATCATTATCTTGTCTCTAATTGTAACAAAACTAATAATTCATATAAGTAAATAATTCATTTCATTAAAAATGTATGTAACTGCAATTGGACATGTAACGAATAATGACCATAAAATAGAATAGTAGTCACAGCTTCGTACATAACTTAGTAAGCAATATACAAAGATTCTTTCATACTATATAATACATCACTCTTAAACAAATATAATTATTCGAAACAAGTTGTCAAAATCAATTAGAAATATAGCATGTCCTTAAAACCTACTACCATGAAAAGTGTGTGACTAAAACGGATTACGGAGATTATTAACTATTTATTAAACTAATTCTATTTTCCCTTTGGAATATGCTAGTTCAATATGGAAATCGATTATAAACAGCAGGAGTAATGATAAGTACCTGAGAGAAATATAATCAAACAAACATATTTAACAACAAAGACGTATTTTCAATACACACTCAACGTCGGGACAAAACAGTCTCACGAAATGCTTTATAGAAAGACAAGTTTATATGGTCCAATGTGACATGTACATTACGTAATCCAGTTGTTCATTTTTTTTTTATTAAATTGTTAAATAAGTATGTAGATTTAGCATTCTAGTCTGTGTAGTCTGTGTAAATTTTGTAGGAGTTATTTTGTATTAATGAGGAACAAAACCTGGAAATAAACATGTATCACAATTTTTCTTTGTGTATTGTTGAATTGTGCGCCTTCTATCTGTGATAAATTTATATAATCTTTGCATGTTTGTTTTCTAAATAAATATGTTCCTTTTTACGCTTTATTTATTTGTGCTATTTCTCCAAAATACTCATACCGTGCTACTTTGGTCTAGGTACCTGAGTATACAGACAAAGTAAACCACCTCTCTTATTTGATCGCCGTCCATTATGTTCGGTCCTATTATCTAAAAATGCAATTAAAAGTCGACTGTATAATGCGAATGTCCTGTAATTTAACGTTTAACTTGTAAGGAGCCCCGAAATAAACCGGGAACCGATCCTTAGTTACGTATAACACAGACACTTCATAACAGTCAACCAAACAATAAAACGGTCAGATAAACTTCAGAACGGATGGCTTCAATTCTAATTTTAGAAACTTACCCTGTAAGCAACAACTCTCTATCAAATAATTTTAAAAGAAAACAAAATCCCCTGATTATCTCATCATCTTGGAGATATTTCTTCAGTACAGACGCTGCTGAATATTCTCCGAGAGGTATATATCATTATAAATGGTATTTGAATAACGCTACACAGAGATGGAATTTTAATAATTTATGTTGTCAATTTGGGCACATGAGTTCACCTCAGTTTTTGGTAGGGTTTATGCTCCTCAGTTTTTGGTAGGGTTTATACTCCTCAGTTTTTGGTAGGGTTTATACTCCTCAGTTTTTGGTAGGGTTTATGCTCCTCAGTTTTTGGTAGGGTTTATACTCCTCAGTTTTTGGTAGGGTTTATGCTCCTCAGTTTTTGGTAGGGTTTATACTCCTCAGTTTTTGGTAGGGTTTATACTCCTCAGTTTTTGGTAGGGTTTATGCTCCTCAGTTTTTGGTAGGATTTATGCTCCTCAGTTTTTGGTAGGGTTTATACTCCTCAGTTTTATGGTTTCTGTATAGTGTTACTGTCATTTCCTGACACGTCCTTGATTCTACATGCCTTATGGTAGTTCAGGGGTATACCGCCATATTGAATTGTACAATCACAGTACATACTCAGTCTAGTTCTTTGCACACAGATTTGCAATTTACTGCTTACACTGATTATTTATATATAGAAAATTTATTGATTCATTGCATTAACGAAAATGTTTTAACAAATACCAAATATTTGTGTATTTTATAATCAATTTTTGAAATAAGCCATTTAAGGGGAGTTAACTCTTTTAGAACAAAATGTATACTGGACATATTGGGAAATTTCATTTTTTACTTGTAGCAAGAAAACAAGTTCAGTGACACCATTTTTTCCTTCTATTTTCTTAAAATATAGTATAAAACCTATCTTCTCATATTACATTATATTTCAAAATTCTGTCTTATTTTCTTTTTATGCACAAAAATGTGTTATTTTATAAACAATCTAAGCAAAGTTTGGCAATTTTGAACGACTCATACCATGAAAAATAGCGCGGCGACCCATACTTTTAATATTTGTTTGAAAAAAGCATAGTAAAATCTCGATTATGACAAAGAAGAAGAAAATTCTGTCATTTTTTTCTATACCCCTTAACTACCTGAACCAACTAATATTTACATAATTTTCGTTTGACAACATATACAATAGTTTTAAAAGGTTGCTGATAATTAAGTTGGTTTGCTAAAATATGCTTCCACCTAAATGAATCATATTTACGTTAATACAAGTGTCGAAGTTTATGCGATATTGTTCAGGTCACCATGAACTACTTGACTGCTCTCCCTAGTCTGTCAATATTTCCAAACTCTAAAACTACTTAACTATACTATAAGAAGAGTTTGTACCTATTGGTCAAGTACATCTTATTGACTATTAGTATATAATATAAAAAGGTATGATTTGATTTCCAATGAGACAAGCCTTGTTTTTCTTCTTTTTTATCAACCCATATATTGTAGCTTTTCTCCTATATGTATTCTACTGTAAATGCAAAAGTTTTCATTGGTTTGTATGTTTTTCATAAAAAAGAAACTGCACTACGTTTTACGTGAAGCTTTTCACTTCAACGATTGAGAGTCAAGTTTCATTCCGTGCGTATGAATAACGATTGAAAATACTACTTTTCTCGATATTTGAAAATGCATGAGTCTAGGACATCCATGAACAAGAATGAATAGTATGTCTCAGTGTTAGCTTGAGTGTCTCCAATCTTAAAAGTTTATCAAATACTGGTAGATCATTGTCTTCCCAATGAATTACGGAACTCTTCTGAAACATGCATAGTATTAAGCATTTATTCCTTTTTCTTAAAGTCCTTAAAATTCCATTGAAATAATTTAATCTTAGGTAAAACCTTAACAAACATAATTTGTCTGAACACTAGAACAGTATTTGGAACATGAGACTAGATTGCAACATTAGAAAAAGTATATTATGTGCTTTAATACAAAATTTTTCCATATACCTATATTCATCTGCTCATTTCTTACAAAAAAGTATATTGTGCACAGAATATTACATCTAACGAAATATACCATTGTAAAAGTATTGAACAAAAGGCAGAGGTTGAGCGAGAAAAATTAAAAGTTAGAGGTTTAGCGCTAAAGAACCAGGTTCAATCCACCACTTTACATTTTAAATGCCGGTACCAAGTCAGAAATAAAACAGTTGTTGTCCATTACATTCGTTTGATGTGTTTTGTTATTTGATTTTTCCATGTGATTAGGGACTTTCCGATTGAATTTTTCTCGAAGTTCAGTATTTTTTGTGATTTTTTTTTTTTGGTATTGGAGATAAAAATGGATAATTGTTCTTTGTTTGGACATTAACCTATCTCCGATCCGTCGGATAGTGTATAACTTGTGTAAATTGTCTTCATACACCTTACAAATCTATTCCTGCATATCATATATATAAAATAGTAAGTATGGATGTGAAATTTTATGTATAAACAGCGTGTTTAATGTTAACATGCAGGTAAAGTAGTGATATGGTCCGTTTGAGAGGACAAAAAATAGTATTTCTAGATCTCAGTCTGTCAAAATGTATTATACCCTCACTCTACATAAAAATGAACATAAGTTGAGTGACAGTCTGTAGATCTTTCTATGACTTTGATATCACTTATTTAAAAAAAATTAGCACTTATCCCAATATCAAAACAGTACACTATAATAGGTTTTTGATAGATCAGTTGTGATTTTTGAATTTGCTTTTTCTGTGGTAAATAAATTTCCTATGATATTTATAGATTATCGTTGAATATCACAACCAAATTGATTTTATCGCTTGCGCCGGTACAGCGAAAGTGAGAAAAGCAATCGAGTTGAGATGATATGATAATCTGTTGATTGCTGTATTAACAATGACGACGTTGTCAATTTAATGTCGATTGCAAAAGCAACGCCACGTGCCCCTTAGTTTCTAGCGATAATTCATTTTCACTCGACTCCGCTTGGAAAGGAAAAAATAAGTCAGCAAGATCAGAGAAAAATGTCGTAAACTAGTGTTTAAACTGTTTAGTCGAACTATTGTTTGTTATATGTTTGTCTTGGTTTACTAATAAAAGTCATTCTGGCCGGCAGTTCGATACAGTTTTATATGAATTCTTCGAATGATTTATAACTTGTTTATAAAATCCGCTAATGCAATCCGTATTCAATGTTATGACTTTCGGTCTCTTTAAGTTTTTCATTACCCTTATTTAATCATGATTTTACGAAATGGCAAGCAAAATAAAATAAACCACTCCTTCAAGGATAAGCACTCGTTCAAAAGACCTCATTCTTAACAAAGATTCGACCGCCATCAATCGGAATTTCTCTTGTAAAGTAAAAAATAAAAAATTACGACTATGTGGTAACATCAATGTTTTGCAAAACATTATGTACTTCGAAAAGTAGGTAGGACAATGTTAATATGTACATATACATTTGTATTACATAATTGTATTTTGTTAAACCATTTATCCTACACACTTAAATGGGCTTATTGTATTATGTTATTTGTATACGTAGAAGCATTTATAGTTAATCATTACAAAGTTCTATCCGTTTATAACTATATCGTATACATTTCATTTTTGTACCGTAATTAGCAATGTTTCCAATGTAAACAATTATGACCACATATTGTCTAGACAAGTTAAAAATAAGATTACTATACTTTAGTTTGGAGTTTTATTTCTTTTTCATTACTGTTGACTTAGAATCCTAAACTCATTAAGTTTTTAAATTTTCAAGCATTCATTAAAAAATTATAAAGCAAAGCACAATTTAGTTGAATACGGTTATTTTTTTTTAAGAATGTATATTCGAAGAAGAAATAGTCATACTATCATGTTGGGAGTTGTCTCTTTGGCAGTTATAACATATTTTCTCCTTTTTTACAAATAATACACAAACAAATATGTATCAGCAGTGTACTCCTGGTATACAAGATTTGTTTTAATTTTGAACAAGACATGTCATATTACTTTTGATATTTTTCAGGACTTCATGTACTTTGAAAAATCATCTGGAGGAGCCGCAGGCTATTGAACTCAAACACCTGTGTGTTACAGTATATAAATACATGAATTCTTCAAAAACATCTTAGCTCTAAAGTTTTCAACGGTAGAATTTATCTTCCATTCCCCTAGTCTGACTTGTTATAATCGGGATTTTTGTTTAACAATAGACTTAGTTGTTACATTGTTACTTATGTATGGTTTCAGTTTGTAATCTTTTCTACTATAGTTAATGAAGAATGTTCATTGAAACAGATAAATTGTATCACTATTTTGTATATGATTTCAATGATTTAATGTAAATGTAATATATAGTATAGATTTTATTAGTGTTCATTGCAATGTGACAATCAAAACTTGAGAAAAACTATAAATATTTAAAAAGTCATTCATTGTATACCATATGTGCCATAATTAACCTAGTGATACCAAACGTCTATAAATATTGTTGATTTTCATCTGTTATGTTATGCATGTTTTTCATGTACTAATAAGTAAACAACAAAAATGTAAGACAGCCATTCGTTTTTGATGCGTTTTGTTTTTTGATTTTGCCATGTGATTATGGACTTTCCAAATTGATTTTCCTCTGAGTTCAGTATTTTTGTGATTTTACTTTTTATATATATTGAGTTTTATTTTGAACAAAACATTAGATTATACAAATTCTAACAGGCATTTTTGTTATTCTAACAAATTTTGTATCATAAAAATGCTGTCTCATATCTAGAATTGCACGCACGAGTTTCCTAAAACGAAATATTTAGTGTTATAAAATGAAAAAAAACCATGAAGAAACTATAACCTTAAAGTATGAGGACTATTTTAATTCAACGTCTTGTATCTTATTTTATCAAAACTGTTCATTACAGTATAAATCTCGTTAAATGCACTTCATTATTATTTTTATTATGAATAATGCACATTAATGCTATCAAACTCATAGCATTTTAATTTTGATACCTGATTGTGCAATATTTAAAGATGCTGTAATGTTATATGATATATCAATATAAATCATTTTTGAGATACCGGTTAATTTCAAGGTTGCCAAAAATTTGAAATCATATAAATAAAGTTATGAATACATTTTTTGTATGCCTTTAAGGATCGGATTGATTTTAGTTTGCTATTTTCACACAACTGTACCCTAAAAAAAATTCATACATTCAAACCCTTGCAAATCAAATATAAAATATGTAGCGTAGACGTTGTTGGAAAATTAATTTATGTTTCAGTACTTCTTACCATGGTAAATTATTCTAAATAAAGAAGTATTTGTATACCTTATTTTTAATAAAGATGTATGTGTATATTTTATTTTTTTTAATTTGGAAGTATCGAAACCTCTTAAATCTATTTTGATAGTTTCAAATTCTATACCTATATCAGCTAGATAAACGATAAAAAAAATCGTCATAGGTTAAACTTTTGTGCGTTTGCTTCTAAAATGACTGCTCAGTGACGCTCAAAATAAAAAGAGTTAAAAAGGGCCGGACTAAGTACGAAGTCATAGCGCATTTTAGATTAACGCATTAATATCATTAGGTCTTTCTTTTAAGTTGGCTCATTGGTAACCATGCCACATCCCTAAAATAGAAGAATCAAATTTGTCAAGCACATAAATATCTGACTTTGCGGTATGGGTAGTGTTCATTGTTGAAGGTCGTACGGTGACCTATAGTTGTTAATTTTTGTGTCATTTGGGTCTCTTGTGGAGAGTTGTCTCATTTGCTATTAAATCACATTTTCTTTTTTATATATAAAATAATGATGTATGGTGAAATAATCAATAAAAATAAAAGATCAATATGAATAATTAAAACATCTATTCTACCACGCTAAGTGATTGACTAAAACAAAATAGATGATTATAAACTGTTTATCAGACTAATTGTATTTTCCGTTTGGAATATGATAATTCAATATGAAAATCGAATTTTTAATACTAGGAGTAATAATGAGGGCATTTTGTCCCTGAGATTAATATATCAGAAAATGTATTTAACAACAACGCGAAACACGTTCTTTACTAAATGTCTGATTAACAGCTTTCTTTTGAAATATATGAAAGAAATTCATAGCATGTTTATAATTTAATCAAGCTAGTTAAGCAATTTGAATTGTGATTTCATTTGTAGCATTGTAGTCTGTGAATGTTTTGTAAGGATAATTTATATTTATCAGAACACTTTTTAAAATAAAAATACATAACAAGTTTTTATTTCTTTATTGTATTGTTTGATTTGCGCTTTGTCTGTGATAACTCTTTACATGTTTTTCTAAATAAAATATTTTCCCATTTTTTGCTTTACTCATTTTACTTTTGCCATGTTGATTTGATGTAGGAACATTCCCATACTGACAAAGTAAAGTGTCTCTCTAATTTGATACAATCTGTTTAACATACAGACCATGTGACCAAGCTTTGCTTACAAAAATCTGAAAACTCTCCGTCTCCTTTCTGTTTTAATGAACTTTCGAAATCCTCTTTTTTTTTCTCTCTGATTAATACAAACTTTCAAAAAATTGTAAGACTGGAATTTCATTGGCTGGTAATATAATTATAGAAAAGAAAGTAAAACCAAGTGTTGTCTGATCCGTGTTAGCATGGACACAGGATCTGTATTCTAATTCGATTCTTCATTATTTTAAGTCTCTTTTCATTCATTAAAATTCCTTTTACATTCAACTGTATATTGTCCTGGATCTCAATGTTTAATTTATAAGGTGTCTACATTTTCATGTTAAATAAACCAGGACTTATCATTTGTCATGGCGAGGAGAACTGCCATCTCATCCATTAAAGCGTCAGAAAAACTTCAAAACTGATGACTTGAATCTTAAACATTTGGACTAATGGATCAATCGCTACATTGTTAGCTGCAAAACTTCTTCAATGAAAATGCAAGCGCTGGATTATCGTATCATTAGACGCTGCTGACATGTTTCTAGAGGTGTATACTTCGTTTTAGGTGATAATTGAAAAATACTTTACAAACATGGACTTCAATTTTTCCCTTGGTCAATGGAGAACACTGAGGTCACCCCTTTTATTCTTTTATTAAATATGTAGTTATGCTGCTTAATTGTTGTGTTGTGGTGATACATGTTCTGTCTTTTTTGCTGCGTGTGTGTATTTGCGCGTTTTGGTTGGCGTTGAAAGGTTAACAAGTTAATGAAACAGTTAAACTGTTCCAGCTTGGGGTCTTCAACCTATGACAACATTTGAAAATTTGTATTGAAACTATGCCTATAAACAAAATACAATAGCAGCCCCTACCTACCACAAACTTGTGATTCTCCTATATGCAAACACGCATAATTGTGACACAAGTATGGACTTTTTTTTTAATACCATTTCATATTTAAAAATTGAAACCACAATTATATCATTGATGCGTAAATAGAACAGATTTCAATGAATGGCACAACATGTTAGTTACTAAATAGTGTCCGTAAGTTATTACTGAACATCGTATAAGAATACCTGACCATTACTTCTACAAACTAACAATTGATTAAATTTATCACTGAACTGAACGCAATACGGACGATTGAGTCCACTGCTTGTGTCTAAGATACGTTTACTTTGTTGGCCGTCTGATGATATCAAGGTGATACCACCAGCATAATCAGCAACAAACACTACATCGTTTAATCCACATGTAATACCATATACTTTCGTTAGTAAATCATTTGTTACTGTCCACTGAGTGTTCCCTTGTCTATCACAACATACTACACGTTTTTCCCGTTCGATTGGATAATAAATCTGACCAAAACTTCCAACGCACAAATGTGCTGTTGAAGTGCTTCTGAATTCGATGTCTGAGATAAATAATCCCGATACTGATAAAATTCTGATACTTATAGTTCCATTACGTATGAACAGTTTGTCGTCTTTGTATGCTATGCCATATACCTTCTCCTGAGACTCGTATATTGTGTCTAATTGCTCGTTTTCAGTATTAAAGGTACAAACTAACTTTTCTTCAACTAACGAAATTGCAATCATATCATTATCCATATAGGTAATATCGAAAGGTGTCCATGGCAGTTTAAATTTTTTAATACGCTTCCCACTTTTATTATACATCAGAATTGTTTTGTTTGACTGATTTACCAACAATACGTCCCCACCAGGTAAAATCTCACACCCGGTCAACTTGCAATGCTCACTCTGAACTTTAAACGAAGTATTTTTCTTTAAGGTAATTGAGTGTATATCTGTAACATATTCTCTTCTTTTGCCAGGTAATATGATTTGAGCTTGTTTTTCTGTAGCAACATCTGTACACACGGGACTGTCAAAAGTTTTGATGGAAATATCACCCCAAATTTTCACGTCTTTTGGCATCGATTTTAGACCATTTGATACTTTAAATTGTACATCAAATGTTTTCATTTCAGGTTTAGTTTTAAGGTCTTTGATATATGAAAGTTCCCTTTCGACATCCTTTTCGATCTCATGAAGAGCTAAAAATATTTGTAAATCTGTGGCATGAATTTTCATCTGAATAATGTTTTCAATTGCTTTTTCAACGTTTTTAACTTTACTATCTATTATAGAAATAAAACCTTGAACTGTTGTCTTCACCTCAAGCTGCTTCTCTTTTAAGTTCTTGGTCATTTCTAATTCCAAGGAGTCCAGATGAGAATTGATCTGTATCCTTAGATCTGCTATTGCTTTCAGGTAGGTTGTAGTTTTCTCGTCAATATGCTTTAAGTTACTTCTTTTTTCGTACCTTATCTTTTGAAAAATGGTTTGAATTTCAGACAAATTTTGCTCGATATTTGTTACAGATGACGATGTTTTTATATTTTGTACAACATCTCGAAGAGAATCGATCTCACATTTTTTATGATCTTGTTTTACACATTTGACACAGCATAGAGAAACATGGTTGGTGCAATAAAATTCATATTTCTCTTCGTGTATACTGCAGCGGTGTTTGATTTCTAGTGCATATTGCGGAAGCTTTTGGTAGTCTCTAATCGCTATTGTTTTATGATTCTTTGTTGATTTCCTACGGCTGTGAAGATCATCGCATTCGATACAAATAGCTTCTTCACATTCGGAACACCATGATGCTGCTGATTTAGAGATATTCTGGAGTTGACAGACATCACATGAGGGTTCTGCTGTCGCCATCTGGCCTGTTGAAACGGATATTAAAAAAAATATAGAAAAAGAAAACATTTTCATAAGAACAATTTTCAAAAAAACACAATGGAATTCTAACTTTGTAATGCATAAACTGTAGGCAAGCGCCTAAATATTTTATTGCGCTGTAAACATATATGACTATGTATAAAAAAGAAGATGTGGTGTGATTGCCGATGAGACACATCTCCATAAGGGACCAAATGAAACAGAAATTAACAACTATAGTTCACTGTTCGTCCGTAAATACTGAGCAAAGCCCAAATTGCATTTTTAGTAAGTTATTAAAGGCCCTAAAATGACAATCTAAAAACAATTCAAACGAAAAAACTAACGACATTATTTAATGCCAAAAAATTGAACGAAAATCAACGATGTAACACTTTTAAACAAACATCAGCAACCGAATTACAGGTTCCTGACTTGGAACATGCATGTTGGTAAACTGTCTGTTTCAGTATGTAGACAGGACTAACATGTTAGTAAGAGAAAAAATAACGCTGTATAAATATTGTGCACCTAAGGTCTTTCATTGAAAGGATACTAAACAGTGATGGCGCTAAGACTACCACTTTGTTTTCAGTAAAAAAAAAACAATTATTGTCTGTTTTTAATTAAAGTATTGATTACGATAAAATTAAGAAAAACTATCAATAACTATAATATAGGCGCAGGAAACACGTAATGTTCGTACAAAAATACTTTAGAATTTGTTTTAATTTACTTATATATGGACAGTTTTTCTGCTGGTAATATTTAGTCCATAATGTTAAAATCGACACATATCTTCTTCGTTTTTGACGTACTTGATTGATCTACTTTAGGGGGAGGAAGTAAATTATTGATACCAGTTTATATTCTTAATCGTTGTTCTTTATTCAGTGTCTATGTACTAACTTTTGTTAATGAATGGATACCTGAAGCATGTGTGCAATAGTGGCCTTGAAATTCCACTGCCATGATCGTCTGAATTTGAAACATTTCTTTACTAAATCCTTGGTATAATAATTAATAAAACAAAATTCTAGATATAGGTTTAAGTTTAGTTGCTCGCAGTAACTTTTTTTCTTTTCTAGTAACACAGATAGTAAGATTGTCATATCAAGGAGCGTATAGAACAGTAAAAAGTAAATCACAAAAATACTGAACTGAGAAAATCAATTCGGAAAGTCCATAATAACATGGCAAAATCAAATATCAAAACGCATAAAAAACGAATGGACAAGAACTGTCATATTCCTGACTTGGTTTTAAAACTATAACTGAAATTACAATAAAAACCCTTTCAAAGTTCGAATTTAAAATATGACAGATCACAATTTCGGTTTGGATTCAAGCCCACATTACGTTCAAGTTTATCAATTATTATTACAAATCAATAAAAAGTCTTTGTTATCAGTTTATGTAATGTGCGAATCCTGAAATGCCATTTTCACTGTATCCGTGATGAATTACTCATGTAGAATGATAAATAGATATAAGACAAATTCACGATTTTTTAATAAAATAAGAAATAATAAACAATATGTACTGGTTTCATAAATTCATGATAAATGTATTTGATGCGGACCCTAAAGCTATCCAGGTATAAAATTGATACACTGATAGATAAGTATTAAGAATAGTTATCGAACAGAGTGTACAAGAGTTTTAAAAGTAGCAGTCAAGTTTCGTTTGTAGAAAAATGTACCTTTTAACATGATTAATAATGTAGTATAACTTAAAACAGGCTTTGTTGTTCAGCTTGTTGATATTCCAATTTGTTGTTCTTTTAATGCAATTCATGTTTACTGTTGAATAACGATATCAAAATTTCATTTTCACTACAGAGCAATTCATTACTGTTGTATATGCGATGCATTTTCACAAACGGATTTTAATACATTCTCATCATCTAAAGTCGTAATTTAGCCGACTTTCTAACAGAATTTATGAAGTCAGAAGGATTGATTATATATGCATACTTTGTGAGTAAAAGTCTGAAGTAATATATCAATAAATACCGTAAAAATGGCATTTATTGCTCATTGTTGAAGACCGTACGGTTACCTATAGTTGTTAATAGCTGTGTCATTTACATTGAGCCAAAGTCACTTGTATTTTTTTCCATGCAAAATAACCTGTAAATTTTTCAAGGGAAATTAACTTGTAATTTTTACCAGGGCCAATCAAAAACAATCCTTTTTTACGCAGTGATCCGAACCTGCTAAGAGGGTTAGGGTCCTCCCCCCGGCCCCTAGGACATTTTTGAAAATGATTCTTAACTTATTTTCTACAATAACAAGTGGTTTACGATTTCGGTCTAAATATACAGAACATACTTAAGACTTGCTTGCTTGGTTTGTATTCATGTTTGCCTAGGAATTGTAATTGAGATAGAGCACACATTTATACTAAAAAAGCAAAAAAAGACATCCAAACCGTTTATTACAAGCATTATGAAAATAGCGCTTATAGATGCATCTATGAAAATCAAACTTAAGAGAAGTCGCATAAAGATCTTCATTTCACGACTGATGAGTGGTAACGTTGTCGTCTAGCACAAACAATTGCTATACATTTGACGTCTGGATGGCGGTATAATTATTTTTTTTAATTTCAATTTTATGTACATCTTATACAGTAAAGAAAGTTCGAGCAACAATCGATTCACCTTGATATATGTTTGAATTTCTCATAACTATGTTCTAAATGTTTTACTTAAGAACGGTACAGAACTATTGCAAAAAAAAAATAAAAAATAAAATTAAGTACAGAAAAAATATTTAAGAACAGAACACAATATCCGAATTCTACCATAAGTTGGTTATACCCGTGTATATTCAAGTAATCATCTACAACCAGCTTGCTTTTTTAAATAACATCAGTATTAAAGTAATTTTTTAAGACTATTTTCAGTTGTTGCATGTCGAATTATCATATCAAATGATAATAAAAATTCATCGCACCTGCAAAAATTCCACATCAGAAATGATTGCACTTTCAGTGATAATTCATCGCAACTATAGTTAAAATGAATAGCATCCAGTCAACGATATTATGGATTCAGCTGCTTTATACACTTTTTTGGACTTTAATCTTGTGATTATACATAAGAAACTTATATTCTTATTTAATTGTGTTAAAACATACATTTAAATTCCTTTTATTTTCAAAAAATAAACAAACGCAATTTTTCCCCGTCATCCTGTATTCTAAAATACTAGACATACTCGCATATAACAGTGAAAATGAACAAACTGGATTCGCATTTTATATACAATGGCAGTAATATTGTATAAATGCATCGTGTATAGAATCACTTAATTCTTTCAAATATTTTACTTCATATGTAATGATTTAGTGTGGTGTGTTCTAGAATTGAAAATATGTCTAAATTGTACAGCTCACAATATTAGCAGCAGAATTCCATCCTCAAATTCAAAAGGAAGCTATCTTGGAATAATGATTTCTTTATAGTTTGTTATTGATTTGAAATAAAACCACTTAATCAACCTGATTTTATTGTCTAAATCTTACATGTCTGACATGGTAAGGCGAAGAAGAGCCCGCAAACATGTTTAACTCGTGATAAGTAATGTTTTTAAAATAACATTATAAACCAACATATTATAAGTACAAACAAATTTGTCCATTTAAATGGACTGAAATAAAACTTGGTATTTTATATCATATACATTCTTATGACACAATAAACTGCAAAATGTCGTAGTTACTGTGAGCATTTTCGATAAATGACACATCCAAATGTTCTTTATATAATATAATGGGATCCCACCTTTTAAACCGCCAAAGTATTCCATTTGCATATTTTACCCATCTTATTTATAACCAAAATCAAGAACTCGTTATACAACTACTCTCACTAACCAGTCTTGAACTTATAAATAGTATAACTATACCACACAGGGGAAAACCCAAGTCTCATGGAAAACAAATGTAATTCTGTTTGTCAGGCTTTGGAAATTCTTCAGTTACATGGTTTTGTTAACTCAGGGACAACACTAGCAGTTCATAATTTTTTACGAATACTTCTCCCCCCTTTTTGAAACTTATGTTCAAACTAACTGATCGGTCGGTTTGAAATTGGACTTCAACAAATCATTCATATGTATTTTGATATATGAAGGTAATATCAATGTTTTATCAACATATATTCTTTGTTTTCAATTTAATCAGAGCAATCGAATAAAAATTCTTATTTTAGATTTAATCTCATGTCATACACAATTAATGATTGTCATATTATATATATGAAAGGAATAAAGCCCTAAGGGTGTAAAGAAAGAAAGGTCACATATGACTAAATTTAAAAGTGATAACATCTAAGTGTCGGTTAGTGTATAGAAAGGTACATACTATGAACATTAGAGTACCTTTCTTTAGAACACCCCTTATCGTCCAATGAAAAGTCAGTTTTTTGCCCTCTAACTTTCATAGTACATGATTTTCCGTGCACTATGAAATACTATACATGAATGACTTTTCATTGTCAGTTAATTACGAAAGTAAACTCTTTTAAAATAGCTGCACTAACGAAAAAAGTAAAAACACAAAAATACGGAACTCCGAGGAAAATTCAAAAAGGAAAATCCAAAATCAAAAGGCAAAATCAAAAGTCCAAACACATCAAACGAATGGATAACAACTGTCAAATTCCTGACTTGGTACAGGCATTTTCTAATGTAGAAAATGGTGGATTAAAACTGGTTTTATAGCTAGCTAAACCTCTCACTTGTATGACAGTCGCATCAAATTCCATTACATTGTCAACGATGTATGAACAAATAAACATACTCAAAGAGTAAAAATGTCAAAAATAGGGGTACAGCAGTCAGTATTGTGTTATCATCTTAATATCACTATAAAAACAACAAATGTAACAAAGAAGCACAAAAAGGCATACATCAAATTTAACATACTCATTTTGCTTTTCTTATACGACTTAATTTATCTAGGTAAAGTCTACTCGTAAAGGATAGAAGGTTTTCATTACTGATGTAAAATTGCGCGTTTGAAATTCGCACAGGTAGACAGAAGTGTACGATCCCGTAAGACATTTTCCTTGGGAAAACAGCCTACTGATTAATGATGAAAGAGCAAAGATTAAAATAAAAATATTTTGAATTTTGTAAAATTTCATGCATTTGCTAATGGCACACATATATAGAATAAACAAAACAAAAAACAACAATACCATACTGCTGATATATAAAGCAAATGATTGTTTTTGAAGAAACACAATACATTTAAATTTATCAATAACAAGTAAGCATTTAATGTTGAATAATCTGATTTCAAATATTCATACAGAGAGTTTTATATTTATAAAAAAAATAAGATTTTAAACAGGAAATTTATATAACATCGTGTTGCTATTTAAAATTTATAAAAAACTAAAGGTTTATAAGTATTAAATTGTACCTGAAGCAGAAGAAAAACAATTTATCCATCACAAACTATGTCAGTGCTATTTGATTTCATCCATTGAAATGATCATTACCTATGTTTTATATTTTAGTTCATTATAAAAAGTAAACTCTTATTTAGGTTTAAATATTACAACGGCAAAAAACTGACTTTACATTGGACGAGACGGGGTGATTATGTTCTTAAATTTAGTTCCTTATAAAAAGTGAACTCTTATTTAGGTTTGAATATTACAACTGGAAAGGATAGTTTTGTAAGGTCACTCGAAAGTGTGAATATGTTCTAAATTGGTATTGTCTAACTATGAATACACTATCCGATTTAGCACATATTTACAACTTGAGTAATCCTGTAATTAGTCTATTGATATGTTATGGATGACTAGCTGTAGCTCATTTACGTAGTTTTGTAAATCTACTCACTGTTATCGTTGTAAGATATTGACTCCAGAATGAAAACATTGTAGTTGCTGGTGTAAGTATGTTTATTGGTATATTTGTATAAAACTGTGTTTTACTATACATGATATTTTTTTAAACCTATAGATAGTTTGCAGTGGCAGATCCCGAAAGAGGTGGTGGAAAACGCTTATTTTTTGGGATGTTCAATGCTTTGAATAAGAACATACAGTTGAACCCCTCCCCCTTAATTTTGGTCGGAACCCCTTTAAAAATTAAAAACGGATCTGCCTCTTTTATGCACCGAAAGGTAGTCTAGTGAATAGTTTACATGCATGACATATCTGTCACTTGACATTAAGCATCCAATAACCAATCAATTCATGACGAAATAGATCAAATTGCTTTTATTTCCCTGTACAAGGTTTCATGGTTCACTCTATTTTTGGGTACAAAGTCATTACACGGAAGATAATATAAATGATTACAGTTTTAGATGGCATTGTCCTAAAATCAAGTCATAAAGAACTACATGTGTTACTCTTTATTTAATTGAAACACAATAATATTTTATTTGTCAAAAATATTTTTGATCCAAAGATGAAATAGATGGATGTTTAAAAATTTATTTGAAAACTAGTTTATACAAACTATTTAGTTTAATTTGGAATACAACATTTTTTTTAAATAGTCAGTAGCAATTTGTATTTCAATATCTTCAAGATAAGATAATCTTGATTACGATACAATGAAAACTTATCCTTGTTGTCATTCATGCGTAGTTACTTAGTACACGAAAAGTATGTACTATGAAAGTTAGAAGGCAAATTCAACCAATTTGATTGAACGAAAAGTTTTAAGTATGTGCTCACTAGAAGTATAGTATTTATATTAAACATTTAATTGGTGCATGTATATAGATTGTACCACTGCATCGATTGTGATACGATATATATTCACTCGTGACAGTTCATTTTTTAAATTAAAAATGCTAGGCTGGCCGAGCGTTATAAATAGCTGTCAAGAGTGTATACATGTCGTATTACACAAGATATATTTCGTATTACATGAGATATGATGGTGAAATCTGTTTCTCTAATGATTTTTAAACAATATACTGGCGAACAATTACTTCTGTTCAAATGATCAGCAACAGGATGTGTTCTTTCTATGTGACGTTACAGGTATGGCCGCCTTTTTTCATGTTGCAACTATGGGAAAGTTAGAGGAAAGTTTGAAAATTCGACGTCATAATCATATTTCGACCAATGACGAACTGCGATCAAACGAACCATACGTTGATTAAATAAAAATAATCAACATGTCAGGAAAAGAAAAAAATCGCGTAAGAATTAGAGAAAATTGCATAAAGTCTAGAAGTAACTAGTTATTGGTAATATCATTGACATTTTTTGTTAAAGATAACTCTGGAAACTGATCAAATCAATCATAAACAGTTTGGTATATAACTTCGAATGAGCATTCAATATTACTAAGTTTTGTAGCATTTGAAATCGTTTGTGGGATCAAATGAGCAATAAATAGATGAAAATCATTGAAATTATAAGTTTATATTATAATTTCAGTATTTCGTATTTAAATAGATGTAGGGTCATGTGACTCGACATATTTGCATTGAGGTAGATAACGCAATAAAAATATGCTTTGAAATAAAAGGGAGGTAAATACCTAATTTTACAAATCATGGGTTGTGTCTTTTTTGATAGTTTCAAAAATTCTAGAACATACGTGCGAAATCGCGGGCATTAGAGCTTGTAATATTTTGTGTCTGGAGAATTTCAGTCAAATCTCTTATCTGGAAAATTTCAAAAAAGGTATCAAAGTTCTTAGGTCCTTGGAAACATTTTAAATCCTCTCCCTTGTTTCCAAAGTCCAAAGTTCTTTTTTTCTGTCAAATTCCATTATTTTCGCGTTTCTGTATACTATGAACATACGTATACTATTAAAAGAAAAGTATATTTGCTATTAACTGAAACAACATCTCTAATGCGCCATGAAATGAGGAACGTGTAAAGAAAAAATCACTGTGTAGTGATATTGGACATGTTTCTATTTTTAACAAATGACTGAACTTTATTATTGGTGGTGATTAGAAAAGAAGAGGAACATAGAATACATATGTAAAAACTATAAAGCTATTGAATGTGTTCAAAGTATTAAATTTTCAAAGAAATTATTGTGTTGAAAAGGGGATATTTTACCACAAGGAGCCGCATCACAACAGGATGTTCGGGGTTTGCTTATTTACGGGAAAAGTTATCTCACTTCGTACCCCGAAAATTTAACCACACATGTGAAATGTTACAGCTTCGAAACGAGCCATCACACATATCCAAGTTAACGATATGGACTGAGCAACAGAAGAAAACGTTACCATTACGGCCTATGTAAAAACAATTAAAGATTTTGACCCAACTATGAATTTGATCTCCTGGAAAATCACTGCTATATTATTTAGAGAATTCCTATTAACGCAATAATTATTGTCCTGTCCTCGAGTACTCTTATGAAATTTATGTGAAAGTTTAAAAGCGGTAGTTATGTTTGACTTACATTTAAAAGCGAAATTGCGGACATTTTAAGCTTGGTTGAAAGTATGTTAACTATTTAAGCTGAATTTTTGTAAAAAATAATTATGTCTGGAGAATTTAAGAAATGATATCAAATGTCATAAAGGTACATGGAGACAGGAAAGTATTTCTAAGCCCTCTTTTTTCAAATTCCGCTATCATTTTGTTTTCTGTTATATTCCCCGGTAGTCACGTCTGACTTAACAGTCGGTTTGATGACGAAAACTCAGTGCTATATTATATAGACAGTCTCTATATATTATCGTAGTATTAATCATAGTATACATGTAAATAAACGCAAAAATAACTGTTCTTTCCACGTCCGAGATCTTCTGAAAACTATGTTTAAAAGTTAAAACCGAAGTATAAAAGTAGTGGTTCTTCCGATATCAAAAAACCACGATAAGGACAACGCTCTGATTGGCTTGTTTATTTTTCATTTTTGTTATCTATCATACGATTGGTTCTAAATGGTTTTAAACCGGAAGTATGTGTGATATGAAAGACGGATTGATAACGGAAGCAATATTCGGACGCATTAACTTTCGTTTTTCTCCCAAATTAACCCAAACTGAATAGTCATAAGAATGGATGACAAATGGGTAGATAGATAGTTTATTCTCATAAAACCATGCAAGTACAAAGGTTACATAGAGTTGGAAAATAATATACATAAAAAACAAATTATGCATTTAAAATGCATAAAATTCAAAAATTTCGGATGAGATAACATATTAAAGAATATATATATATTTTGATAGTCAAGTGTAATAGTTAAAATTGTATAAAGAAATACTTTCTATAAGTATAGTGCGACTATGTATTGTACCTGAGGCATGATGATTAACTCGTCGTGAGAGGAAGAGAAACGACACACAAAATGAGGTCTTCTCGTTTAATAGTATAGATACTGTTAAAAATAAAAGACGATATACAAATGAAAATTAAATAATGTAGACGAACAGAGACCTGTTTATTTGAAGTACTATACCGTATATGATATGTATGATGAATGTCTTTATGATTGACTAAAAAAGACAAAGTGGCGTATTCACAGATTAGTGCTTACTCGTTATATATTCTTTTTCGATTCATCATCTTGAAAATGATGTAAATCTCAATATCACGTACATGTAAAGTTAACTTACCCAGTAGATTGTATTCATGAAACCGACAATAATAAACGAAAAGGTCTAGCCGACTACGACAAGGAAGTGCAATATCATGTGATAGCATTTGTTATCTATATATTTCACTTTTTTCTACCCTACGTTCTACCTATATCAGGTAGGGTTGCAATTTAATTTAGAGTCATAAGAAACCTCAAATAAAAAAAATATTCATATATTTTTTACAACTAAATGGATAGTTTTCATTATACAACTTATGTACATATATTTGTTTTCTGAGGAAAATTCTTTAATTTGTCCACATTTATAAGCAGTTTACGCAGTTTTAATTGCTTCCTTTTAGGAAGCAATTTGTCGACATATTTTCCGTATGCATAGTAACCTGAGCGTAACCCTCCTCGTAAAAATTCGGTGATCGCAATGCGCATGGATCTGTCATTAAAATAAACAAGTATCTGATTGTACATGTTAAATACGTGCTCAATACCCATATTTTGTTATTTGTTTTTCTATAAGGTGACAATCTGAAGACTTCAGTTTCAAAACACGACATTTAATGAGCAGCCATATTTGTTAAATCAAAACAAACAGAGAGAAAATAAAATTGACGTTTATACGATATATTTTGCGTAAAAAATGAGAAAATCGTGCACAGAGGACTAAGTTTATGAATTGAACATGCATTGATTCAAGAATTGGATAAACATTATTTTTTACAACTCGTTTCATTTGACTTTAACTCATCAGTGTAAATTTTAAATTGGCTGACTTTAAATTCGATGCACGCTTAAAAATCAATTGCCGTGCTTACAAAATCAAATTATTATATGCATTGTACATCATATACAAATTATAATCCACAAATACTATTTCTAGTAAATTACAGTCCTCTTTTTGAGATCAGGCTGCATTTTAAATTAAATATCATCATAGTATGCATATGCTGTGAATATCACATACATGCTTTGTATCAAAATCACATCAAGGCCAGCATAAATGTGTTTGCAGTGTGCAAGCAAGGTTAAATGTTGTTAAATCGAATAGAGCATCTTTTCTAGCCAAGTGTAACGATCTACTCCTCTCCTCTTCACCCTTGACAGATTAAGCCAACATTTGAGATAACAATGTTGCGCCATCTATTGGTTGATTAAAGTCATGCCCATTCCGAATTCATTATTCCTGACCAATAATAGCACTTAAACTCTTTTCAGTGTGGTAGCGTCTAGAGTCTACATGCTTGGTGAAGCAGTAAAAGACGATAAACATTGCGGACATCAACATGTGTGTAAAAATATACGCAGTTACTGCTGTTATATTATTAGTTGATTAAAAAACATTAAAATTGTCACTAAATATCTTCGTACGTTTTGAGGTGTACAGACTTGTTTCACAAACAGCACGTGATAAATGATTAACTACATTTTCTACATCTATAATTGATCATACTAAAGGTAAAATTGAGAATGGAAATGGGGAATGTGTCAAAGATACAACAACACGACCACATAAAAAAAAAACAGCAGAAGGTCACCAACAGTTCTTCAATGTGGCGAGAAATTCCCGCACCCGGAGGCCTCCTTCAGCTGGCCCCTAAACAAATATATACTAGCAGATTGCTGTATGTGCATATGATTAAGACAAGTAAAAGCTTAAAGGAAGATGGTCACACGAAAAGTATCATGAATATGAGAACCAAACTTAATATGGTAGAAAAGACGGCAACGACAGGGAGGAGTTGCCATCATCCTCAACAAAGGTGATTGGATACAGCCAGTTACGACTGCAACCAGTGAAAATCGTTGCCTTTTGTCTCCAATATTATATCTCAATCCACCAATAGAGTATAGGAGTGTATCGTAACTCTTAGCGAAGATGCAAATATAGGCAAATAGGTCTATATAACAAAACAAAACACCAATAAAACATGGTGAACCATGTTGCCATTGATTGTATGGGTTTTCGTTTAAACGAAAGTCTACTACGTCGTCAGTTTTCTGTTTATACAGCTAAAAGTTGTTGATTGTGATTGAGACCAACTGTTTGCTTTGTTCTTCCAAGGTGAATTTTGTTATATGGTTGTTCAAACCTTTTTTACCATGTTTATTAACGCACTACAGGGTAGTCATGTATCTAGTGTATGGGACTGTCCTATGGATATCTTATGCCGTTTTGGTAAAAGAAAGGCGAGTGAGCAAGTCTCTCCTGCCAGTACATAGCCTCTCAGTACCATGACTTAAACACTATCTTTTTCACTACAGCACATAACTGTGCATTTGTATTCAGATATCGCAGATCAAATTTATTCGTTCATTGTGTAATCATACGTTTTTTGATTGAGTTAAGTCTGCCAATTGATATTTTATCGTATGTTTTTATATGTTGTGATGTTATGCTACTGTTTCAGAAAAAGGGAGAAGGTTTGGATCCATTAAAACGTTTAATCCCGCTGCAAATGTTTGCACCTGTCCTAAGTCAGGAATCTGATATACAGTAGTTGTCGTTTGTTTATGTAATATATACGTGTTTCTCGTTTCTCGTTTTGTTTATATAGATTAGACCGTTGGTTTTCCCGTTTGAATGGTTTTACCCTAGTAATTTTGGGGCCCTTTATAGCTTGTTGCTCGGTGTGAGCCAAGGCTCCGTGTTGAAGGCCGTACTTTAACCTATAATGTTTTACTTTTTAAATTGTTATTTGGATGGAGAGTTGTCTCATTGGCACTCACACCACATCTTCCTATATCTATGTAAACTATCCATTACTAGACTACCTTTGGGTACATACCAGGGGTAGATCCAGACATTTTTAAAAGGTATTTCAACCAAAAATATGGGAGGAGGAACCAAATGTTTGTACTCATTCATAAGCATTTTCAATATAGTTTCAGTTTTTATGTGAAATAAAAAAATACTTTCGAGAATGTAAAGTTTTAACTGCCATTTCAGAATTGTCTGCTTTTGGTCAATTTATTTTGTCATCTTACCATGTAAATAAGTACATGTACAGTAAAACACCGCTTTATATCAATAACATACTTACACCAGCAGCTACCTTCTTTTCATTCTAAAGTGAAGGGCCTTTTGAAATCCCATTTTTACAATGATATTAGTGAGTCGATTTACAAAACTATCTAGATGAGCTACTTCTAGTCAACCAAAACATGTCAATAGACTAATTTTAGGGTAACAACGAAATAGGGGACCAAAAGGGTCTAAAATTAAACTTTGTTTGATTTCATAAAAAAAACGAATTGTTAGGGTCTTTGATATGCCAAATCTAACCATGTATTCAGATTCTTAATTTTTGGTCCTGTTTTCAAATTGGGATACCTTAAGGTCCAAAGGGTCGAAAATTAAAATTTAAGTAAGCTTGATTTTAACAAAAATTGAATTCTTGGGGTTCTTTGATATGCTGAATCTAAACATGTACTTAGATTTTTGATTATGGGCCCAGTTTTCAATTTAGTCCAAATCGGGGTCCAAAATTATTACATTAAGTATTGTGCAATAGCAAGACATTTTCAATTGCACAGTATTCAGCAATAGCAAGAAATCTTCAATTGCACAGTATTGTGCAATAGCAAGAAATTTTCAATTGAACAGTTTTGTGCAATAGCAAGAAATATTCAATTGCACTGTATTGTCCCATGTTCAAATTCGTCTACATTAAGGTTCAAAGGATCAAAACTTAGACTTTGTTTGATTTAAAAAAAAATGTAATATATGGGTTTCTTCAATACGCTGAATCTAACCATGTATTTAGATTTTTAATAATGAGACACGGTTATCAAATTGGTCCACATTGAGGTCTAAAGGGTAGGAACATTATTTGAATTCATCAAAAATTGAATTATTGGGGTTCTATGACATGCTGAATCTAACCATGTATTTAGATTTTGGATATTGGACCATAAAAGGTAAATGTCCAATTTAAAAAAATTATTAAGTTTTTAAGTTTAAGTTCTTAGACCACGTTCATTCTGTGTCAGAATCCTATCTTGTGTCAACTATTTAATCACAATCTAAATTCAGAACTGTATCAAGCTTAAATGTTGTGTCCATACTTGCCCCAACTGTTCAGTGTTCGACCTCTGCGGTTGTATAAAGCTGTGCCCTGCAGAGCATCTGGTTCTGCTTTGTATTGGTCTAATGAATTATGAACTTTTTAACTGTTTTTTATAGTTATTTCTTATGTGGTACTGTTACACCGCTGTCCAAGGTTAGTGAGGTTAGTGTTTTCAAACTTAACCCTACCACATTCTCTGTGTGCCTATCCCAAGTCCTTTGCCTGTAGTTTAATGGTTATCATTGTACCATATGTGTAATATTTGTTATTTTTCTTATATATTTTTGTTATGAATACCGCCATAAGTATTCCATAATATCCATGTCAAAGTCATTAATGGGTTTCCTCATTGCTGAAGATCTTATGTTTACCTATAATTGCTTATATCTACTTGATTTAACCATTGGTTGATAGTTGTTTGATTGGCATTCATACCACATTTCCTTTATATATATAGACTACATTCCATGGTTCACTGCCAATTTTCAAGCATTTTGTTTGCACAACCATGGATCGTCCTCACTATTTGTTTTCAATATGGCAAAACATGTATAGTATTTTCAAATTCTTAGCAAAGTTAGCAAACTTGTGTAATGCTTTTCGTATATCCTCTATTTATGAAGTGTACAAAAAGTATCAGAACTATTAATTGTATTTTACTCCTGGTCTAACTTTATATCTCACAGGAAATGTGTTTCTTCTGGTGTTTTTTCTAACTAATTAACAGCAAGGTACCAGATAAATACTGATGTAAGTAAATTGAAACCAGTCATGAAATAAAAGTAATATATAAATCAAAGAAAGATAATTCATGAAATATTTTTATTCAGGCAAGATGACTTTTTTTTTATTATACTTATTTTTTTTTATGTTAAATCCTCTTTTCAACTAACAAAACAATAACTAGATGTTTAAAATAGAAGTATAACAATACACATTGAAGATACATAATTACAAAAGCTTAACTCAACACTGCCTTTGGAAAATGTTGAAGTTTTTATCTGAAATATAGACTGTGGATTCATTTTTATTCGTTGGATAACAATTTTTGTGGGTTTCATGGATACAATAGAACCACGAATTTTACTTTTTCAATAAAAAAATGTTTTTAATATGCTTTGCATACATGGATTGGAAAAAACGTGCAAATAAATATCCACCAATATGAAATTTTCAAGCAAACCACGAAAATCGATACCAAGGAAAATAAAGGAAACCAAAGTAGCTTTTGGAAGTTAAACCATTAAAAATATTATTTTAACTTTTAATATTCCTAGCTTTTATGATTCTTAACATGCAACATTCTCTATAAAAAAGGAAAAGGAAAATTAAGGATATGTCCTAGATTAAAAACAATCCTTGTAAAATTAAGTTCTTTTCTGATCATTTAACTATTAAAAGGAATTTTTGCTGGGAAAATAAAGAAAATAGTTTGTTTGATAATTAAAACATTTACTTCAGGCACACATCTGTCAAATATTTAAAAACAAATGATACACATTGTCTTAAATCATAAACAGTTGGATGCAGACAGCTTCTTTATCACACTTTATTTCTTATTAAGAAATATGAACAACAAAAATAACTGTCTATATAATCAGTTTTATTTCTACAAACATGTAACACCCTTTCTCCTATATATGGAGCTATGTATTTGACGGTACAATTAAAACGAAATTAAAAAGATATGGTATATTTATGGTTAAAATTTTCTTTCAGAATAAGACCACAAACTATTCCAAATTAAACGAACTATTGGTTTTGTAGCTTTTAGTCAAACATAAGGAGTATGGGTTGTAGAGATGAAAATAAATCTACTTCGCAATCCATAAATTGAAAAAAAAAATAATATTTACTCTTTAAAGATTAATTCATAAACAATTTTCAAAAAAAGTTGAATTACCTTCCTTTCCATTTTTTTCAAAACTCATTTTTCCATTTTGATATTATTTGAAAATCTCAAAATGAAACAAGCATCTGTGTTTATCATTAATTCCTATACAAAAACAATTTGCCTTGTCCTAAATAGATATAGAAGAAGTGATAGTTGGTTCAGTATAGTATACGATACGTGCCATAAATTTACTTAGGGATACCAAATGTCTATCAATATTGTTATTTTTCGTGCTTTAATATAAAATACTAATTACTAAATAATTCACAATTAAAACATACAAATTCATACAAGCCTTGTATATATATTTTTTTATTATTCTAACAAGTGTTGTATCATACAAATAGGGTTTCATATGATATGACAAGAATTTCCTAAAACGAGATATATAAATGTAACTGACACGGAGGAGCTGGAATTTAACACTACGAGGACTATTTTATTCATCGTCTGGTATCTAATTGTAACAAAAGTTTAATTATGATTTATGAGTTCATACATGTAACTGTTTACATTTCTTTCATTACACTTCATTACATGTACACTTCATTATATATTTGTTATGAATAATGTACATTAAATGCAATCAAAGTCATAGTAATATATTGTTAAAGCCACATTATGCAATATACATAGATGCTTTAATGTTATATGATATATCAATGTAACGTACTGTGGATGTACAGGTTACTTGTAAGGTTGCAAAAAATTTTGAATCATTTAAAAAAAAGTAATGATATAAAAAAAAATCATGCCAATAAGGATCGGATTGATGTTGGTGCGCTATTTTCACACAATTATACCATAAAACATTCATGCATTTAAACCTCTGCTTATCAAATATAGAATATTTAGCGTAGACGTTGTCAGACAATTAATGTTATTTTTAAGATCTTCTAATCATAGTAAATTATCTACAGTATTTGTATACTTCATTTTTTTTATTCAAGAATATGGAAATATCGAAACCTCTAAAAACTTATTTTAATAGTTTCAAATTTGTTATCTATATCAGCTAGATATACGATATATAAAAACTCATCCTAGATACCAGGTTAAACCTTTGCGCGTTTCGTCTAAGATGACTCATCAGTGACGCTCAAATAAAAAAAGGGGCAAAAGAACGAACGAAGTAAACAGTTGAAAAGCATTTCAAAATGACTAATTATTATTATTTTGTCTGTCTTTTTATAGTTGGCTCATTATCAACCATGCCACATCCCTTAAATAGAAGTTTCAAACTTGTCAAAATCATACATAGCTGACTACCGTATGCGGTATGGGCTTTAGTCATTCTTGAAGGCCGTTCAATGACCTATAGTTGTTCATTTTTGTGCCATTTCGGTCTCTTGTGGAGAGTTGCCTCATTGGCAATCATACCACATCTTCTTTTTGTTGTAATTACGTATGATAAGGTAATCAACAAAAATGAAAGAGCAATATAAATAAGAAAAATAGCCGTTCTATCACGAAGAGTGCTCGACTAAGAGGATTATAAATCATTTATCCAACTAATTGTTTTTTCCGTTTTAAATATGCCTATTCAATATTGAATTTCCAATTTGTAACACTAGGATTTATGCTACGTATCTCAGAGTAATATAATCAAAAGAATATATTCAACAACGAAGACATACACGTATCAAAGTAAGGTAAACAGCAATCTAATGACATATATTTAGACACATATATTAACATAGCATGTTTGTAGTCAAATTAAAGTATTTTCAATTGGGTATTACGATGTAGTATTGTAGTCTGTAAATATTGTGTAAGGATTATATTGTAACAATCAGAAAAGTATTTAAAATAAAAACACAGATCAATTTTTCTATTCTGGTGTATTGTTTGAATCGTGATCTAAACACCTTTGAAAGTTCTTTACATGTTTTTTTCCAAACAAAATATTTTACCTTTTTTGCTTTATTCATCTACTTTTTGTTTAAACAAACTATCGCAATCCTCTAATTTGTCTGATTAATACACTCCATTTCAACATTGCCACGTTGATTTGATGAAGGTACTTAACCATGATTTATTTCACAGATTTCACATGGGAATAGGCGCCTTATAAATTAATCATTTTGTACATATTCCAAGGGGAAACTTGATGCATAGCATTTTTTTTTACTGTTCCATTGCATTTAATAGAAAAAAGAGGACTTTGTGACAAATGAATCAGGATTTTAACAAATTCGAACAAAAATGGCTACAGAAGGGTACATAAACCTTATTGCTACACAAACATGGATTTGAAATAATGCATTTTGTCAATTGGAGCACCCTGAGTACTACCCAGCTTTCGGTACGGTAAGATCCTAATTTTTCTTTTTTCGTTAATGTTGATTGTCTTACAAAGATATATATTTAAAAAAAATCATATATGCAATTCTTAAGTGGTATAGTATATCCGACATCGCAAATCGAGATCCCCATTTCCTTATGCATTCTGGATAGAGATTGGGCATACATACATGTGATATGCATTAACATGGATTTTATATGTTGCAACTTTACATGAAATATAATAGCTCCCAATTTATTGAAATATGTATATATATATTATCACCCAACGCTGTTTCGTTTCTAGGGATATTTTTTGTTAAAAACAAACACGTGGAGACCTAGTATATTCAATATTAAGTTAGTTGGTGGGGTTTATTTCAATATACTGTTAGTATTGTTGTTATGTCCCTTTATTCCCTTTATACTAACATCGTGGTGTTGAATAAAAATCCGAAGTATTTCAACAGACGACGAAATTAATAGAATGATTGCAATTAATTAATAAGACACATTTTGTAATTTGTTATTGTTGGCATTTGATTTTGTACAGACCAATGGAGGTCGATTACTTTTATAGGTCACTTTATTTGAAAAACCACATGGTGATATATTCGTTACATAATGTGCTAGTGACCTAAAACGATATATAAAGGGTCCGTAAATTCCATATTGGGATCGTACTATGCAACTTATATTCTTTCAAAGCTTCTACAAAGGTTTAAACACAGACATACAAACATGGCAGAACATTTTCCCGACAATCATCCCGAATGTCCTATTTTATGACAAGACCTACCTTTTGTTTTTTTATTGTTAACTTGTTCTCGTCCTGAACATGCATAGACTGTTTGCCACTGGATGTTAAGCAACCAACAATCAATCAATCAATCTAATATAAAGACGCAAGAATTTTGCCTAATGGTGCAAGTCTTATAACATCACTGATGGTTCGCCAAAGGAAAGCAGAATATCAAAAGAAGTTGGTTTTAGCATCACCTTGTCACACACCAAATCTCTGCGAAACTTCAATAGTACTTTTCCTCCGATCACTTGCATACCTTTATTGATTTGAAGGTTAAACATTGACATGCAATGTATTTTCACACAATATCAATTAAAGTCATTATCCGGAAAAAACTCTTATCCAAAGGATTTGGTAAACTTTTATAAAAAGTCAAAATTTTATTAACAGAAATATAACTTATTTACAAAAAATACACGAACGAACTACTATATATATTCAATTCACTAAAAAATAAATTAACGTATCATACAAAATGTATATAATCATATCGAAACTATCACATTCATTGTGAAAAAAATACAGGGTGGAGCTGATTGACAGATAGGAAATTTCCGTTTAAAAAAAGTACAAATGATCTTGTTATTTTTGAGTGTTTGACAAAATTGTTTAGAATTTGCCGAACAAAATTTGCATGGAGGACCGCAATGCTAAGTTTTGTCCTCTCAAATGTCAAATACTGTTTGTAAATCATATGTTTCCTCGTTTTCAAAGAAAAACGTGTTAAATGTATATCTAAAAAACAGCCAACTTTAAGTTTGAAAGTTTTATTTTGGGATGGTATCATATTTATGTCTTCATCATTCCGATGATCTGTAATGATATGTGCACCGAAAATATTTACCAAAATAGCGGGAAATTTAACCAAACATATATTTTTGAATTTTAAGATAACTACACAATACCATTAATTACCTCCATTAAAGGGATAAAATGTGAGAAAAATTTAGGGTGGAGCTGATTGACAGATAGGAAATTTCCGTAATTAAAAAAAGTTACAATTTAATGATCTTGTTATTTTTGAGTTTTTGACAAAATTGTTTAGAATTTGCCCAACAAAATTTTCATGCAGGGTCGCAATGCTAAGTTTTGTCCTCTCAAATGTCAAATACTGTTTGTAAATCATGAAACTTTTTACAACCAGATGAAAATTAAAATATAAACATTATTATATCATTTAAAACAAATTGCAGCCGTGTGTTATTCCGGACCATTAAACTTGTTAACTAAGCGCCTTTTTCGAGGTCAGTTGCAGTACTAATATCCAACAGTTATTACTGAACATCGAAAACAAATACCTGACAATCAAGTTCATTACAAACTAACAATTGATTCCTTTTAACATTAAAATGAATGCAAAATGGATAATTCAGTCCTCTACTTTTGTCTAGAATACGTTTAATCTGATGTCCATCTGATGATATCACGGTGATACCACCAGTATTATCAGCAGCAAATACTACATCGTTTAATCCACACGTGATACCATACACTTCCGTTAGTAAATCGTTTGTAACTGTCCACTGAGTGTTGCCTTGTCCATCACAACATACTACACGTTTCTCTTTCCATATCGGATAATATATCTGGCCAGAGCTTCCTACGCACAGTCGAGGTGTTGAAGTGCTATTGAATGTAAAGTCTGATATCAATGTTCCTGATATTGTCATTATTCTGATACCTTTAGCTGCGCAACGTACATATAGTTTGCCGTCTTTATACGCCATTCCACATACATCAACTGGAGATTTGAATATTGTGTCTAATTGCTCGTATTTAGTATTCAACGTACAAACTTTCTTTTCATGGACAAAAGAAATTGCTATCATATCTTTATCTATATAGGTAATGTCGAAAGGTTTCCATTGCTGTTTAAATTCCTTAATACGACTCCCGCTCTTGTTGTACATTAGAATTGTTTTGTCTGTCTGATTTACCAACAGTATTTCCCCACCAGGTAAAATCTCACACCCGGTCAATCTGATTTTCTCACTTTGAACTTTAAACGAAGTATTTTTCTTTAATGTAATTGAGTGTATGTCTGTAACATATTCTCGTCTTTTGCTGGGTAATATTATTTGCGCCTGCTTTTCTGTGGTTACTTCTAGATCTGTGCAAACTGAACTGTCAGATGTTTTGATGGAAATTTTACCCCAACTGTTGATGTCCTTCTGAAACGATTTGAGACCATCTGATACTTTACATTGTACATCAACTGTTTTCATTTCAGGTTTACTTTTTATATCTTTGATATAAGAAAGTTCTTTCTCCACATCCTTTTCGATTTCACGTAGAGCCAAAAATACTTGCAAATCTGTAGCATGACTTTTCATCTGATTAATGTTGTTAATGGCTATTTCAACGAGTTTTATTTTACTATCTATTTCAGAAATGAAACTTTGAATTGTTGTCTTGACCTCGTTCTGCTTGTCTTTCAAGTTCTTGTTCATTTCTGATTCCAGAGCGTCCAGATGACAGCTGATCTGTTTCCTGAAATCTGCTATTTCTTTCTGGTAAGTTGTAGTTTTCTCGTCAATATGTTTTACGTTTCTTCTTTTTTCGTCCCTTATCTTTTGAAAAATGCTTTGAATTTCAGATAAATTGTGCTCGATATTCGTTACAGATGACGATGTTTTGATATTTTGTACAACATCTCGAAGCGAATCGATCTCACATTTTTTGTGATCTTCTTTCACACATTTTACACAACATGGCAACACATGGTTGGTACAATAAAATTCATATTTCTCTTCGTGTACACTGCAGTGGTGTTTGATTTCCAGTGCAGATCGCGGAAGATTTAAATAGTCTCTAATTGATATTGTTTTATGATTCTTTGTTAGTTTCCTACGGGTGTGAAGATCATCACATTCGATACAAATAGCTTCTTCACATTCGGAACACCACGATGCTGCTGGTTTAGAGATATTCTGGAGTTGGCAGACATCACATAAGGGTTCTGCAGTCGCCATCTTGCCTTTTAAAAGGTAAACAGCAATGTGTATCAAGAAAGTGTCAAAAGAAAACTATTTTATAGATAAAGCATTCTGATTTGCAGGTCCATTGAAAACAGAGGCCAAATATAACGACAACGAAAAGACAAAAAATAATAACAAAATATTAGCTTAGCTATTAGTATTGCCTTAACTGTATTTGGCAAAACTTTTAGAAATTGTGGTCCTCAATGCTCTTCAAGTTCATACTTTTTTTACCCTTTAGACGCGCGTCTGGCGTATATACAAAATTAAGTCCTGGTTTCTATGATGAGTTTATTTACATAGAAAATTATAAAAGATTGAACAACACAAAACACCAAACAGGATGCCCATCGGGGTTTTCTCTTTTCAGGCGTTTAAGTCTGATAGAAATATTGACATGATGATAAAGATAATGATTGATCCAGTCACAATAAAGATAAACATACGTCTTTTTACATGTGATGTACGATCTCGTTTTATTCTTTGCTTCTTTGCATAAATTGTCTCAGTTACTTATTTCAATGACGAAAAGCCTTTATGAACAAGGTTTATAATTTCTTTAGAAGAATTTCAAACTGGGATTTACAAATAAAAATAATTTTCCAAATGTGTCATTGATAACAAATAATTTTGTTAAATTCACATTCATCTACGGCCACTAAAAACTTTCGGTTTTATTTTTCTTATTTCAACCAAAATATGGGTTCAAACTTTTTACTTCCTCAAGGCAGCTTGTTTTGGTTTTCATTTAATTGTTTAATGGAGTATTCTCTTTCTTTCTTACTTGTTCAAAAATGATACACTGTTTTAAAGTTAAAAATAGAGGCTAATGATTTGAAAATCAACTTACAACGCATGTAAAATAAATGACAAAGAAAAATATAGAAAACATAACATAGAAAAACTTAGGCCTGAACAAAACGACCTCCGACAGTAGCTTCGGCAGAGAAAGCAGATCCAGCCCCGTACTCTGCACCCGCCTCATGTTCCTAGTACAAACTAAGGTTATTTTTTAAGCATGTGTCTGTGTTAACTTACGTAATTCTTCTACTCTTATCATAGTTTAAGTCTCACTCTTTACGATACATGTATCACAAACAAAAATCATAAATATTATGATGTGTCAAAAAAATATCAACGAAAGAGATACTTAATACGCAATAGAAAATGATTAACGAGCAATTTAAAATTAAATGCCGAGAGTTGACAAATATGTGTATTGCATGAGATACGTTGGAGGAATCTGTTTCTCTAATGATATTTAGACGATATACAGGCAATCCTATTTCATTTGTTTTGATTGAATACATAACGATGTTTTTTTTCAAGTGACGTCATCGGGTATTATCATCTTTTTCATGACACTACCGTATTATACTCAGAAGAAAGCAAGAAAAACATATTTACGTCGTTTTACGTCATAATCGAATGTTGACCAACAAAGAACTGAGATCAAACGAACCACACATTGAATTAATAAAAATATTCAGCAGGGTCAGGAAAGCGTTAAATCGCTTAAGAATAAGAGAAATCACAATATTCAACATTTTACTGTTAAAATGACCAAAATAATATATTTATACAAATTAAAATCAGATGTTTTCAAAATGGCATTTACCATGTATATTAAATACATGTATACATATGGAACAAGCAGGAACATGTATAGTACTCCGTTTACTATATATATATACATATATATAAGTATCTGGGACAAGGTCATATGTAATAAATTGATGAAAACAGACGCTTGCGTATTTACAGACTATAATTCTCGCTTGTTATTATAAAATTCTTCGTTTCATTATCAAAAAAAGGATTGCAATACCATGTAAACAAATGTTTGTGTGAAAAGTTCTTACCCAACAGATTGTATTCATGAAGCCAACAATGATAAACAAAAATGTCTACTCGACAAACAAGGTAGTTCAATACACAAGGAGGTCATGTGATCGCATTTGTGGCCTTCTGTCACGTATCACAGATCAACAAGTGAAATTGTTGTCTTTGTTTAGCATGTTTAGTGTAGATATTAAAGTTCAAATCTCAGCATATATTTTAAACTGGCAGAGTTAATTAATTTAATTCGAAGCATTCTAAAAATCAACTCCTGCGTTTTAAAAATCCAAATGTTTTATCCATAAGGGGGGGGGGGCAATGGGGTTTGACTGTTATGCTGTTATGGGGCAATTTAATTCTTTGTTAGGGAACAGTCATCATTTATTAGCTGAGGGGGTCGGTGCATTTTAGGGGTGGTCATTACTAAAAATTTCACACAGCTGGGGGGGGGGGGGGGGGGGGGGGGGGGGGTTGCCATCAAAATAAATATTTTACTGGGTGAAATTGTTTAGGACATTAAAGTAAGCGTGCAATCTCTTAGATGATTTCTGTCATTTTCAAATCTTTGATACCGTACAGCACCAGCAGGATGACCAATCTCTCAAGGGTAGTATATATAATCACTCATTTGTTATGGTTCATTATTCATAGGATGTGAACATTTACCAACTGACTTTAATATCTTAAATTCTTCAGATTAACAAGTTAACTGTATTAAACATGAAAAGTCTCTGGATATGCAGTGGGGCATGTATATTTCAACTTTCTAAAGTGTTGAAATCATATTAATGATATTTCTTAGGATAGATGGAGAACTGTAAAAGGTGTGTGTATTCTAAAATCATTATAAATATGTATAATTAATTTGTTGAATTATTACAAAGTTATCGATTAAAAAAGAATATTTAATGTTTCAATTAACAATTTCAAACTTGACAAATACAGGAGAAACAATCCATACACTCTGGTAAAAAAAAACAGGTGAGGAGTTGCCATCATCCTCAACAAATTAGCCAAACAATAACGTATTGAGTACAATCCAGTCATTGAAAGAATAATAACAGTTAGACTGAATACGAAACCTTTGTTTTATGATATAAAGTGATGTAAAAATTCATGAAAACTACATTTAGTCTATATGTGTCTATTAAAAATTAAAATAACTCTATTAAGTAATTTTATTATTTTTAGAAACAAAAATTACTTATGTAAGTAACTTAAAAAAATAACTTGTTTAAGGAACGCCCCTGACTGATTAAGGGTCTTTCATTGCGTTGGCATTCACACACACAAAATAATACACTTGGAGATTTTATAAAACATTTCCACATTGAAATGAAATTGAATTTTATTATAATTATCAACCTGTAGATATAGAAATATATATAAGCTTCGAAATAAAGCAAGATCATATATGAATCAGGAAGGACCAGAACCATAAATTGCACTTCCTAGTATGATTTTATCATTTATCAGTTATATATGTTTTATGTTTTTATTTATGATAATTTGTATTTGCATATATATAATATTTGTACTGATGAGCATCATTTGCTCAAAGTAATAAAGAATTGAATTGATTAGAAAATTAAACTCCACAAAACACTTATAAAACTTTAAAATTTTAATCAAACTTAAATGAATTGAGATCTTTTGATTCAGTCTGTATACAAATGGTCAAGTTAAATAACAATCTATATTTTTTCATTAAATGCCTATTTTGTCCATTTATCTTCTTGCATGTGTCAAATATTCATATTTCAGAAAAAAACCAAAAAAAATTCGATGTGATATTTCATGTATTCAGGGTGTTCTCAAAGCAGAATAAAACTGAAAAATATCATGAACCAAAATCAGTTCCATCAGCTTCAAAACTAAGAACATGGGAGGTCATGATGAAACTCAAGGCGATATAATATTCATCTTACAGTATATGTGCTTAATTTATCCAATCGAAAAATATTTGAAAATATTTAGAGACTATCACTTACTAATTAATACATTCATTTATGCCTAGTATGTCCAGCTTGTGTTTTTTCATTTTTCTTAAGATGATGGCTTGTTTTCAAAAAGTCTCTTTTAAATTTGATGCTAGCATTAAAGATACCTTGCGTGTGAATAGCTTCCAGTTGGCTTTTCACTATTTCATTCATATGCGCAGAATTCTGCTGGTATTCTGATATTACGAGACAATGTGTTTTTTTTTTCGTATCGTTGTTTCCGTAATCAAAAGCTGTTCGTCGAGTAGTGGAGACTTAACCCTAGCTCAACTTCCAACATGTTTGAGAATGGTTATTTTTTTTTATGGTTTTCCACGATAGATGCCTTCCAAGGCTAACGAGTTTGAACTATCCGTTGAATGCATTTTCGAGTTTTCTTCTCTTAGAAAAAAATGCCGTAACCATGGTGGAACCCTCTTCTTATTTAGATTAGATCCACTGCATTTAATTTAATATTAACTCTTTATCTGACATTTAGACATAAGTACGCCTCAGTATTTAAAATCTGTGTTTAGTATCATGCAGCATGCTCATTTAACTAAAATTCAATGAACACATAATTGTTCACATCATTTTAACATGACTAGGATTTCCAGTGTGTGAATTCTTTTTAAATATTCTCTGGAAGCCATAACATTACATATATAAACAAGTGTATTATATAAATGATTACTTAGATAGTCAAAAACAACTGTACATATGTACAACCTTGTGTAATCAGTTTTTCAATAAAACTGTTATCAAGTCACTTAAACGGATGCCACATGTGGAGCTAAATCTGCTTACCCTTCCGGAGCACCTGATATCCCCCCCCCCCCCCAGTTTTTGGAGAAGTTCGTGTTGCTAAGTCTTTAGTTTTCTATGTTGTGTAATGTGTATTATTTTTTTTTCTGTTTGTATTTTTCATTTTCAACAAAGGCGTTGTCAGTTAATATTCGATCTATGAGTTTGACTGTCCCTCTGGTATCTTTCGCCCCTCTTTTAAAAGCAAATTTGGCAAAAAAAACAACCTTAAGCTTGGAACTAGGAGGAGACTATCTTTTTTCAATTATTGCGTTTTTTTGTATGGACTTTTAAAACTAATTCATAAATACTTTTAAAAAAAGTCAGAGTTACCTCACTTTGCATGTGTTTTTTTTTTAACTTTTTAAAAGCGAAATTTTCAATTATTACATTATTCGAAAATCTCAAAATGAAACAACAATCTGGTAAAGTTTATATGCTATCATTTATATCATTAGTTCTCATACAAAATAATTTAGTAATGAGCCTTGTCCTCGAAAAAATAGAAGTAATGGTTGGTTCAGTACTGATACCATATGTGGCATAAATTAACTTAGTGATACAAAGCGTCTATAAATATTGTTGTTTTTTGTCCTTTATGTTACGTTTTTCATTTAAGCAAGTAGTCAAAAGGTAAGATACACAATTATTTATTTTGAGTTTTATTAAATACTAAAATATAAAATGCTTATTACTAAATTATTCACATTTAGAACATACAAATTCATTTAGCCTTGTTTCAATTGATTTTTTATTATTTCAACAAATGTTGTATCATACAAATTTTATTTTATATATGGAATCGGAAGAATTTGATAAAACGAGATATATATATATTGCAAAGAAATGTAATTGACACGAAGGAGCTATAATTTAACACTACAAGGACCTTTTTTTTATCGTCTGGTATCTAATTGTAACAAAAGCTAAGTTTAATCATGATTTATAGAGTTCATAACTGTATACATTTCTTTCATCGCACTTCATTATATTTTTGTAATGAATAATGCACAATAAATGCAATCAAAGTCATAGCAATATAATTGTAAAGCCTTATCATGCAATAAACATCGATGCTTTAATGTTATATGATATATCAATATAACTTATTGTTGATGTACCGCTTACTTGCAAGGTTGCCAAAAAAATTGGAATCATATAAAAAAAGGTTTTGATTTCCAATCATTGTTTATGACTTTAAGGACCGGATTGATCTTGGTTTGCTATTTTTTCACAATTGTATCATAAAAACAATTCATACAATCATAAATTCAAATCTCTGCAAATCAATTTTAAAATATTTAGTGTGAACTTTGTTATTCAATTTCATATTTTTCAGTTTTTCTAGCAATAGTAAATTGTTTAAAATAAAGCAGTATTTGTATATTTGAAATGTTTTTATTTGGGAATATGGGAATATCAAAACCTCTAAAAACTTTTTTAAGTCGGTACCTAACACTACAGGGAGATAACTCTGTAAAATCAGCATAACGTTTTAATTACATTGTGTATTAAAGCGAATATTAAGCTTCTCAATGATCAAAAATGGAGTTGGTCAAACTACTATATAACAAGTGTATTTTTTTTGACAAAATAGTTGGTTCAAAATTATTAAAATTTATATATTTTTGATTAAAGGTCAAAGTAAATATTTTGACAAAATTTTATGAAAATTAAACGATCTAAACTAATTTTAATGAAAGTGTTGGGTACCACCTTAAATAGTTTCAAAGTATCTACCTATATCAGCCAGATATACGATAAATAACTCATCATAAATACCATGGTTAAACTTTTCGCGTTTCGTCTAAAATGGCTCATCAGTGATTATAATCATTAGGTATTCTTTTTATAGTTGGTTCATTGCCAACCATGCCATATCCCTTCAATACAAGTATGAGTGCCCGACTAAAACAGACTATGAGGATTGTAAACTATTCATTCAATTCAATTCAAAGCTTTATTTATAGTCGGCATGTCACATAGCAAATAAACGTAAGCTCTCTGAGCTTTTATAACCGACAAATGCATATATTCACATAACAATCATACACAATACAAATATTAAAACATAAAAGACATACAACATACATTTCATGCACATTTAGGTTGCACTATTTAAATACTATATTATACACATGCATAAGCACCAAAAGCAAACATAAAAACTAAAGCACAGCATTCACAAATTATAAAAAGCTGAGCAAACATTCACAAGAAGCAGCACTATTATATTTCAAGCTGTAACATAAAATAAATAAAACTAAGCACATGCATTGCAATGGCATGAGTTGCCATTCCATGAGTTTATTAGACACTTGAATTGGGTAAAAGATGTTTCAGTTCTAAAGTGGTTTGGCAACTCATTCTATAGTTTGGCAGCAGAATATCTGAAAGATTTCAAGCCATACCTTGTTCTTACGTCAGGTATTTCAGCTAAATTTTGGTATCTGAAAGAATATTTAGTTTTTTTAATATTTATAAGGTCATGGAGGTACACTGGATTTTCATGATTGACTGTTCTAAAGACCATTATTGCCATGGTTCTTAGGCGTCTTACTTTAAGTGATGGCATTTTTGATTTTAAAAGTAAGTCTTCGTATGTGCTATTGTGATTCTGGTAAATGAAGCGAAGTGCGCTTTCTTGTTCTTATTCAATTTTTGTAGTGTTGGCCTCGCTGCAGAAATGCCAGGACAATGAGCAGAAATTAAAGTTTGACATGATAAAGGAGTGATATATTGTTAATTTTCCAAGTTTGTTTAAGTATTTCCAAGACTTTTTAATACATTTAGTTGTCTGGATGCTTTTTTGCAGATGTTTGATATATGCGTGTTGCAATTTAGTTCAAAGTCAATGGTGATGCCTAATAGTTTGACCTCTTCTTCACATTTTATTTTGTTACCTGCTAGATCAAATGTAATGTTTTTGCCCATTGTTTTTTTGCCAATTGCCAATGCTTGAAATTTTTCAGGGTTTGCCTTCATTTGATTGGAAGAAAACCATTCTATCAGAGCCAAACTGTCTTTTTCAAGTGTGGAGATGACGATGTCTATATCTCTATTTGCATAAGATAATGTGTTGTCATCAGCATAATTGTAAAGTGAACTGTTTGTAGTGAAGTGAAATATGTCATTAATGAAAATGTTAAACAGTATAGGACCTAGAATAGAACCTTGTGGTAATCATTTGTATATGTTTTGCTAATTGCTCAGACTAGAGCCAACTCGAACACATTGTTTCCTGTTAGATAAGTAACTTTTAATGAGTTTTAATAAGGAAGTTGAAAGACCATATGCTTCAAGCTTAAGCAGTAGAAGATCGTGAGGGAGACAATCGAAAGCCTTAGAAAGATCCATTAGAATTGAGCCAAAAAACTTATTTATTAAACTTATTGCAGTTTATGTTTGGAATATGCTAATATAATGTTGAAATCGAATTTTTAATAAAAAGAGTAATAATAAGTATATTTTCTCCCTGAGAGACATATATCAGAAAAAAAAACTTATTTAACAACAACGACATACATGTTTAACATTAAAAGTCTGATTAACAGCAATCTAATGAAATATATTTACATAGTATGCTTATAATCTAATCAAGTTATAGTATTTTGAATTGTGAATTAAGATGTAGTAATGTAGTCTATATAGTGTGCTATAAGGGTAATTTTGTAATAATCTGAACAATTTTTAAAATAAAAATATATCCCAAGTTTTTTTCTTTGTGTATAGTTGAATTGTACTCCTTAACATATGTGATAACTCTTAACATGTTTTTAATTAATATATTTACCTCTTTCCTCTACTCATTTGTTTTGCTTCTCCAGGTTGATTGAAACCATGTACCTAACCATACTGACAAAGTAAACGGTCTCTCTCGTTTTAGAGCTATCTATTATAAAATCTGTTTAATATACGTATCATGTGTCCAAGCTTTAACAAGATTATAAATATTAACACGTGCCGTTCTACTTTCTATTCATGATTATTTTATCTTTTTCTGACTAATACACACTATCAACAAATTCATTGACTGATGAAATAATCCTAGCTCAATTGCCTGATCCGTGTTAGCATATCATAGAGACATGATCTGTATTTAAAATTAAAATTAAGAATGGAAATGGGAAATGTGTCAAAAAGACAACAACCCGACCAAAGAGAAGCCAAAAGTCTAAAGCCACTAATGGGTCTTCATTACATGCTCTTGATTTTTGTTTTCGCTACATTATAAGAAACAAACATTTTTCTATATATATATAAAAAAAAAGCCCTGCATTAACGTACCAACAGATGCTGCTGACATGTTTCTAGAGGTATGTACTTCATTTTGATGGTATTTGAAACATGCTACACAAACATGGATTTGAATTAGTCCCTTTTGTCAGTTGGAGGACATTGAGTTCTTCCGTGATTTTTTAGCGCGGTTAGTGCTCCTCGATTGTTAGTTTTCTATATATTGTTGATTGTCATATTTTTTTAAACACAAACATACAATACTTAAGTATCTTCTTCTTTAGTTTGTATATTCCACCAGTATATTGGTGCACCCCACAGTGGGTAAATTTTCATTAATGCAATGTATCGTCACATTAGAGGATAATCTTATCAATAAGTATTTACATAGAAAAATCGAATGTTAACATTTGAATTCAGGGCCTAAGAAATTATGTACACTCTTGATGTTTCTGAGTATATAATAAATGGTATGAGTTTATGATAACTGTTCTGATTTTATAATCAGTGTTCTGAGTTTATAATCAATAATCTTCCACAATAAGCGAGAAGCAAAGTTTTCTTGAGCAATCCTATATTCCAATAAGTATCATGGTATATATGACAAATCATATCCAGACTGTTATATATTATGCAAATTGGGAATAACATAAATGTGATATGCATTAAGATATGTGTTATACATATCAACTGTAAATGTAAACTAATAGTTTCCAAGTTATTTGAATATCTACCACAATTATTCTTCCAGACCTTTTACGATGGATTAAATACAGACATAAATACACGAATACACAGAGCAAAATTTGCCACTCTTTATAATAAGACTGATTGTATTTATCCAGGAGATAACACATGGGTATTTATATATATAATGAAAGTATACATATTTTTCAAATTAGATTTCCTGGTCTTATTCATTAGTTTCTTGAACAACGATATATTTAAGAGAGCTACATACTTTGTATTAATACATTTGTTTCTTTTTAATTGTATTTCTCTAAACCTCAGAATATAATGAAACTCATCTGTTTAATAATATTACTCACGTCTATATACTAACGTTTTTATTCTGAGCGTTAGTGAGAAATAAAATTAAAGAAAATGATAAAGTCGTCTATATACTATACGTTTGTTATCCTGAGGGTTAGCGAGGGATGAAATTAACGAAAATGAAAGTCCAAGCCATGTGTTAATTTACAACAGATATATTGGTTGCATGAATTATTTCTTCAATCATATATGCAATACTAAAGTATCATTGTATTTAAGACAACGCAAATCGAGACCTTTCTATTCATATGCGTACTGGATGGAAATTGTACAGTTCATAAATGTGATGTGTATTAAGATCAATGTCATACGTTTTCTATGTGGCAGTTGTATATGAAATATAAAAAAAAAATATATACATAAATGTCTATAATTTATTCTTCTTTCAGCCATAAAAAAACATAACAAAAAAACAATAAAACTCTAATAATGCCACTATTCATTTGTATACAGCTTGGTTCAAGCCCGGAGAGTACACATTGGATTTCATATATATATTGAAGGTAAAAACATTTTTCAATCTTCTAGGTCCTATTCATTGAAAATCGATATGTTTTAGCGAACTACACTGTTGTTTTGCCAAGATATTTGTTTATTTTTATTGGCATATCTTAACACCGCAGAATATAATGAAAATTATCTTTTGAATCACACTTACAAGTTCGTCTATTTTCAAACGTGTGGGGTTTATCATAGGTTATATTTAATCAAAATATGAATTTGTCATAACACTTCAACGTTATCTTGAAAAAATATTTCAAAAATTAAAATGTACAGGTTTTTTTATCTTTTTACTTTATTTATCTGTTGTTCGCAGAATATTACATCTCTCGTAACTTAACATTGCAACGGTGTTTTACAGTTTAAATTGGCGTATAAATATCGTATTGTGTTGAAAAAAACAAAAAATATGTGTAGTTTGGTTCTGCTGCTTAATTTGAGGGTTTTTTTGTAATGCATTTTTCTGTCTTTTTGACTGCGTGTGTTTTTACACGCATTCTGTTTGTTGTTGAAAGATTAATAAATCGATTTAATAGTTAACCTGTTTTAGCTAGGGTTCTTCAACCTATGCCAACATTTGAAAAATATATACTGAAACTATGCCTACAAACAAAATCCAATAGCCGCCCCTTCCTACAAAAAACTTGTGGGTTTCCGACATGCAAACACTCATAAATGCGCCACAAGTATGGACTCTCATTTTTTTAAATACCATTTCGTATTTAAAAAGGAAATTATAAAAGGCAACACTCTATCTTTTGTATTTGCTAACAAAAATTCTTATACTTACAGGTTGTTTTTTATTCTGCTACGGCATACATGGCATATCTTATCGTAAATAACTTATGGTGATTATTTTGAAACTATGACTATAAAGGTCACCTTAGAAATAAAGCAATCTTTCAATTTTATTTGACTGAAATGCAGCATAATATGATATATACAAATAATATGATGAGGATAATATAAATATAAAAAATCACTCTCAATGAATGCTATATTTACTGCAAAAGCAAAATAAACTATCTGTTCATTGAAGTTGAATAACTGGGATCTGTTGTTTGACTTGTCAAATGATTTACTCTAACGCATAGTTAAATAATAATCATTTGATTAGCTAACGAAATGATAATCTGTTGCTGAGTATATTTTAATCATTGCATTAACTAAGCGCGTTTTTTTTAAACTTTTAATCACTTGTTTAAGCTAAGAATTAACACCCATAATGCAAATTTCCCCTTAATGCACTTGAGCAAGCACCTTAACCTCTTGCCAACTGCATACACAATGGAGAATATATCAAACCTAAAGAAGCTGCCAAGACTGAGTAAAACCAACTTTTCCCAGTTGGAAGAAAACATCCTGCAAACAGAGGTGGAAATATTATACTGTAATCAAAGAAAAACACAGTACCAGTACAACTAACCTGGAAAAAATAGCGTATGGAACAGCATAACCAACAAGATAAATGCTCTTGGTGTTGCCAACAGTACCCAGAAGGAGGCGAGGGACAAATGGAGGAACTTAACAGTAAATGCTAAGTCGGTCTCCATAGATCATAGGAGAGAGATAAATAAAACAGGTGGAGGTCCAGCCCAACGAAACCATCTTCACGTGTTGAAAGGGTTGTCAACATGCTACATGATACAACAAGCTTTTCTGGAATACAGGGAGGAATTGAAACTGCAAGCTTTAAATGCTTTCCTGCAGGTATGTTTTTGATCCTATTTTATTTATTTTATTGAAATCAACCTCTAATATAAAAAAGAATATATGGTATGATTGCCAATGAGACAACTATCCACAAAAGACCAATATGACACAAACATTAACAATTATAGGTTACCGTACGGCCTTCAACAGTGATCAAAGCCCATACCGCATATAGTCAGCTATAAAAGGCCCCGATTAGACAATGTAAAACAATTCAAGCGAGAAAACTAACGGCCTTATTTATGTAAAAAAATGAGCGAAAAACAAATATGTAACACATAAACAAACGACAACCACTGAATTACAGGCTCCTGATATCTTTTTAAGATTACATTTCCTCTAAAAAGAAACTTAAAATGTATGAGACCGACTTTCTCCGACTATCGTCTGCTCTCCCTTTCTGTGAAATTCCTTTTGATACTTTGCTAAAAATAGAATCCAACAATAAATATGTACTACAACGCTAATGACTTATGTGCAGGAAAGAATGCACAACAAAATAAAACAGCACAGTGAAATTTTAAGGTTGTAAACCTTTTACTATCTACATATTGATAATCTATATATTAAGCAATATATCAACGAATCGAAACAATTGATTATATCCATTGAAAATTTAGGAAAATATAAAATGATTGTTTTAATATAAAAACATTTTTTTTTTATATTACATTCTGGAAAACATGTTCGCCTCCCCACAACAGAAAAACCATTAGCAACAATACTTTTCCCATACAAATTAAAACTAGAGGCTCTAAAGAGCCTGTGTCGCTCACCTTGGTATATGTGAATTAAACAAAGGAAGCAGACAGTTCATGACATAATTGTGTTTAGGTGATTGTGATGTGTTTGTACATCTTACTTTACTGAACATTCTTGCTGCTTACAATTAACTCTATCTATAATGAAGTTGTCCATGTAGTTTCAGTGGACAATGTTAGTAAAAATTTACAAATTTTATGAAAATTGTTAAAAATTGATTATATGGGACAATAACTTTTTAGGGGGTCAATTGACCATTTTGGTCATTTGACTTATTTTTTAGTCTTAAATTGCTGAACATTATTGCTCTCTACAGTTTATCTCTATCTATAATAATATTCAAGATAATAACCCAAAAACAGCAAAATTTCCTTAAAATTACCAATTTAGGGGCAGCAAACTAACAACGAGTTGTCCAATTCATCTAAAAATTTCAGGGCAGATAGATCTTGACCAGATGAAAAATTTAACCTCATGTCAGACTTGCTCTAAATGCTTTGGTTTTTGAGTTATAAGCCAAAAACTGCATTTTACCCCTATGTTCTATTTATAGCCGTAGTGGCCATCTTGGTTGGTTTGCCAGGTCACAAAACACAATTTTTAAACAATACACCCTAATTATGGTTCTGGCTATGTTTGGTAAAATTAGGCCCAGTAGTTTCAGAGGAGAAGATTTTTGTAAAAGTTAACTAAGATTTACAAAAAATGGTTAAAAATTGACTATAAAAGGCAATTACTCCTAAAGGGGTCAACTGACCATTTTGGTCATGTTGACTTATTTGTTAATCTTACTTTGCTGAACATTATTGCTGTTTACAATTTATCTCTATCTATAATAATATTCAAGATAATAACCAAAAACAGTAATATTTCCTTGAAATTACCAATTTAGGAGCAGCAACCCAACAATGGGTTGTCTGATTCATCTGAAATTTCAGGGCAGATTGATCTTCACCTGATAAACAATTTTACCCCATGTCAGATTTGCTCTAAATGCTTTGGTTTTTGAGTTATAAGCCAAAAACTGCATTTTACCCATATGTTCTATTTTTAGCCATGGCGGCCATCTTGGTTGGTTGGCTGGATCAAAAAACACAAATTGTAAACTAAATACATCAATGATGATTGAGGCCAAGTTTGGTTTAATTTGGCCTAGTAGTTTCAGAGGAGAAGATTTTTGTAAAGGTTAACGCCGGACGACGGACCACGACGGACGACGGACGCCAAGTGATGAGAAAAGCTCACTTGGCCCTTCGGGCCCGTCGAGCTAAAAAAACCAACCATGATAATTTTGATAAGCAACATTAAATTGAGACTACATACTTATAATTTTAAATTTTGATATAAAACATAAATCTACAAAACACTTTAAGAAAATTAGACTAAGCAAAAGTAACACAAATAAGTTCTTGGTTTTTAACTCTCCTGCTCCACACATGTTACACTTATAAAATTTGTATTTTTATTGTTTTCAACTCATTGATATTTTCAGCAAATGAGGAAATCCGACGATAATGAAATTGAAAATACTATTATAGAAATACATAACTTGAGATGTTTTCATTATCACGAATATTTTCATGTTTAATTTTTCATAGTATTATTATTTGTATGTAACATTTCCAGAAAGGACAATGACTGCCCCCATTAATAAATACATTCAATAATTTCAGAATTTACAGTATATGTATGTACAACTAAATTATGGTTCCATCGACACATTGGGGAAGCCTGCTTTTTCAAAGAAACCATTTTAGTTGCACTCCATTTATCCGGCATACAAGGCCATTTGATGAACTATAATAAATGCTCCAGTAAATTTGGTTAAAACCGTCGACACAGTAGCTTTGTCATGGCCCATAGTGTCACCTATAACGTGAAGATGTGAGCAACTGGAAGAAACACTCCTCAACACCCAGTACTGTGCACCTTGAAGTTGTGCTTTATAGATCATCTCTGAGCAAGTCTGAAATGTATTCAATGCTCTCTTTTCCAAACCTAAATCTAAGGCGCAACTGCTCATCCGAAAAATTCATTTGTAGAGGGTCTTGACTCCTAAAATCTCTCTCTTTTCTAGGCAAAGGTTCTAAATGCCATTGGACAACATCCACCATGTTGAATTTAATGAGTTGATTAATATTAAACGCAACAATTGTAGATGTTTTAGTTGAATTACAATTTAATCAAGTTATTAAAGTTAATCACAAGTTGAACAACAAACTAATCGCTTGATTAAATTTAATCACATGATAAAAAAAAATTTAACGCAGTGTTACAAACAAGTCAAACAACGGACCCCTGGTGTGTTAATAGAAGAACAACGGTGAATGAATGCTACAACTTGTTAGTTACTGCATAGTGTTCAAATGTTATAACTGAACATCATATATAAATACCTGACCATCACAATCATTACAAACTAACAACTGTTTCCTTTTATCACTAAAATGAATGCAATATGGATGATTCATTCCACTACTTTTGTCTAGGATACGTTTGCATTGTTGTCCGTCTGATGATATCACAGTGATACCATCATTATAATAATCAGCAGCAAACACTACATCGTTTAATCCACATGTGATACCATACACTCTCGTTAGTAAATCATGTGTTACTTTCCATCGAATGCTGCCTTGTCTATCACAACATATAACACTTCTTTCTCGCCAGATCGGATAATAAATCTGATCAGAACTTCCTACGCACAGATGTGATGTTGATCGGCTTTCGAATTGAATGTTTGATATCTGTGTCCCCGATACTGATATAATGCTGATACCTTTAATTCCATAACGTAGGAATAGTTTGCCGTCTTTGTATACTATTCCCCATACCTTTTCTGGGGACTCGAATATTGTGTTTAATTGCTCGTTCTTAGTATTCAACGTACAAATTTTCTGTTCATTGAAAAAAGAAATTGCAATCAGATCTTTATCTATATAGGTAATGTCGAAAGGTTCCCATTGCAGTTTAAATTTTTTAATAAGACTTCCACTTAAGTTGTACATTAGAATTGTTTTGTCTGTCTCATTTACCAACAGTATTTCCCCACCAGGTAAAATCTCACACCCGGTCAATCTGATTTTCTCACTCTGAACTTTAAACGAAGTATTTTTCTTTAATGTAATTGAGTGTATGTCTGTAACATATTCTCGTCTTTTGCTGGGTAATATTATTAGCGCCTGCTTTTCTGTGGTTACTTCTGTGCAAACTGAACTGTCAAATGTTTTGATGGAAATTTTACCCCAACTGTTGATGTCCTTTTGAAACGATTTGAGACCATCTGATACTTTAAATTGTACATCAACTGTTTTCATTTCAGGTTTAATTTTTATATCTTTGATATAAGAAAGTTCTTTTTCAACATCCTTTTCGATTTCACGTAGAGCCAAAAATACTTGCAAATCTGTAGCATGACTTTTCATCTGATTAATGTTGTTAATGGCTATTTCAACGAGTTTTATTTTACTATCTATTACAGAAATGAAACTTTGAATTGTTGTCTTGACCTCGTTCTGCTTGTCTTTTAAGTTTTTGTTCATTTCTAATTCCAGAGCGTCCAGATGACAGCTGATCTGTTTCCTGAAATCTGCTATTTCTTTCTGGTAAGTTGTAGTTTTCTCGTCAATATGTTTTACGTTACTTCTTTTTTCGTCCCTTATCTTTTGAAAAATGCTTTGAATTTCAGATAAATTGTGCTCGATATTCGTTACAGATGACGATGTTTTGATATTTTGTACAACATCTCGAAGCGAATCGATCTCACATTTTTTGTGATCTTCTTTCACACATTTGACACAACATGGCGACACATGGTTGGTACAATAAAATTCATATTTCTCTTCGTGTACACTGCAGTGGTGTTTGATTTCCAGTGCAGATCGCGGAAGATTTAAATAGTCTCTAATTGATATTGTTTTATGATTCTTTGTTAGTTTCCTACGGGTGTGAAGATCATCACATTCGATACAAATAGCTTCCTCACATTCGGAACACCACGATGATGCTGGTTTAGAGATATTCTGGAGTTGGCAGACATCACATAAGGATACTGCAGTTGCCATCATACCTGCTAAAATGAAAGAACTATTATATAGTAACCGAAACAATTTCACTCTTTTAAAAACAACAAAATTATGGAGTGCTTACGATAATTTGATATATTAGGCATGAACTGTAGGTCTGCGTTTACCATTGAACTCCTGGATATTGTATCCTGTATAAATATATAGTTTGTATGTTAAACGTTATAAAATACGTTTGTTCACTATGTTAGTTAAACCTGCCTGTTTCTGTGTTTAGATCAGACCTGCACGTAAATAAGGTGTGTTCACATCAAACGCCATGTACAGTAAACTAGTTTTGTTCACACTTGTAAACTATGGCCGTGTTCACATTGACCTAAATTCGGTGTTGTGTTAATGTAACTCACACGTAAACTAAACACAATTGCGTTCCCATTGATAAAACTCAATGTTTACATGTAGTTTAAATCATGTTTTACCTACACACAGTCGATAGTCAATGTAGGCCTTGTGTAGGTTAAGTGTACACAAAACTAGGCATTTAGGACATTAGTTTTATCGTGTATCGTGGTTTTTTTCACGCCCTCCACAAAAAATGAAGTAAATAGTTGCTGCCTAATTCATTTGAAAAGGTCTTCCCGAATCGACTTGACATACACAGAAATATTCGCCTCTGGTCTTTACTCAAAAAACGGTTCACGCATAAATGCATGACTAAAAAAAGTGTGAGGTAAATGATGTTTGTCTAGTATCTCAAATCCGTTAAATAACACGTAAAATAAATTAAAAAAAACGTTACCCTATTCCTTTAATTTTAATACTCCTTGGAGAAGAAATACCATTTGAAACGAACAGAAAAGATAAAATGTAGTGATCCCTAATATTTTAATCCTTTTTTTTCGGCTGTAAGCACGCTGTTGCAGCTAACGTTTTCTAATGCGTTATCGAGACATCTCTAGTATATTCAAACTACTACAAATTATAAAAATGACTTTCATAAAGTAGCAACCACTTAACTTAAAAAAAGGGGGAGGGTTATTTTATTTATATCTGAGTCAGATTTTTTTTTCGCGCGTACGTTTTTATTCCTTCTTTTTCGATGCTGGTGATCAAAGACTTTTATTTTCAATATTTAACACTATAATGTATGGGGAAACTCTTGATTCAGCATTTTTTTTATCATCTGTATGACCATTTTTTTTTTTTTTCAAATTGGGGATCGAAATATTTCCACCCCACCCCCCTTTTGAAGACAAATGGTTGTTCCCTTACCGCTAGAAAAAAATTCCAAAAAAATTGAATTCAGTTCTACGTAATGAACATTTAAATGACATGTAGTTTACAAGTGGGAACAAATCTTATGTACAGGTAGCTAAACAAGGTGTATAGATGTGAACAAATGTAATGTGAAACCAGTGTACACTACACTAAACTAATTGTAAACATGTTTACTCTACACGGCGTTTTGTGTGAACACGGCCTATATGTCATTTAAATGCTCATTTCATAGATCGAATTAAAATTTCTCGCACAACTTTTCTAGCAGTTAGGGAACGACGATTTGACTTAAAAAAAAGGGAGGTTTGTGTTTTTCCCTTAAAAATATTCTTATCCCCAATTTGACAAAACAAATTAATATTCTGTCCAAGCAGATGACAAAAAAATGTTCTGAATCCAGATTTTTATCATACCTCATAGTGTTAGATATTGAAGGAAAAAAATGATTGATAGTGTCGAAAGAAATGAATGAAAACGTACTCGCGAAAAAACTCAGAAAAAAACCATAACACATCCCCACCCTTACCCCTAGAAGTTAAATCGTTCTTCATTTGTGAAAGTCATTTTGAAGGAGTTTTTGACATTGACAAAGGAGTGACAACAAGTCGACGTATTGCACAATTATAAAAGGAAACTTATAGAACTATAACAGATCATTAAGGTCGAAAAAATTATAAGAAATTTTCTACGAATCTACGTTTTGTTTACAAGAAGGTCGGACAATTATTGCATATATATATTACGCATATTTTTTTTGTTATGGTTCTAATGCCAAGGTTACCAGGATATTTCACTTTTCAAAAATGAAAACAATACTTTTTCTCTATAAAAATGGACATGGTCCTGTGAGTTATAATTGCATTGAAGGGGGAAAAGTTTAAAGTATGCCTTAGCATTTTAAAAATGGAGGTCAATACTAAATTGTAATAATTTGTTGTGTTTCTTTTGGTAGTTATTAAAGTATACTAAGGCGAGAAACAAAGGAAAATAAGATGTAAAGAAATGTATACATTAATGGGAACAAGAAGACATATGTATACTACTTGGCGTTCACTATATTTGTCTGGAACAAGGTCATTTGTAATAACTTAGAGTATTCACAGAATTCTAGCTCTCACTCGAGCTCGTGTTTAGTTTCATCATCTTAAATATGCTTAAAATCCAAATACCATAGATACAAATGATTAAAGATAAATTTTCTTACCTAACAGATTGTGTTCATGAAGCCGACGATAATAAACGAAAATGTATAGCCGCCCAACAAGGAAGTTCAATACACAAGGAGGTCATGTGATGGCATTTTAATATAACCTGTAAATCTACCTTTATCTACCCTACTTTTCCCTATCGAATATTAGTAAATGGGATTGGTTGCTTTGTTTATGGCTCATAAATACACACCTATCTCAGATTAACCTTTGTTATTGTGTTGATATTAAAGTTCAAATTAAAATTTCAACATAATTATAAACTGGCAGACTTAATTAAATTCGATGCATTTATAAAATCAATTACTGATTTTAAAAAAAATCCAAATATTTTATATATTGTAAATCATACACAAATAATGGTTCACACTTCTTTATTCTAGTTAACACTTTATTTTACATCGAACTGCATATAAAATCCTGATCTGCATATCATGCATGTGTTGTCCATATCACATAAATGCCATTTTATCAAAATCAAAGAAGGGTCAACGTTAATGAGCTTTCAGTGTGCAGATGGTACAGGCAAAATCAAATTTTATGTGATATCGTAAAGCTGCAAATAGGTATACATTATAATAAAAACATTAAAGATAAACTCATCATAGATATCAGGATTACAATTTTATATCTACCCCAGACGCTCGTTTTGTCTACAAAAGACTCTTCACTGAGGCCTTATCACATGTTTAAAGGGCCAAATATAGTACGAAGTTGAAGAGCATTAGAGACTAAAAATTCCTAAAAGTTTTGCCAGCTTAGGTAATCTATTCCTGAGGTAGAAAATCCTGTACTTCAGTTGATGTCGTTTGTTTATGAGTTAAATATTTGTTATTCGCTCTCTTTTTTGTACATTAATAAGGCCTTTAGTTGTCTTGTTTGAATTGTTTTACATTGTCTTTTCGGGACCTTTTATAGCTGACTATGCGGAATGGGCTTTAATCATCGTTGTAAATTTCTGTGTCATTTTTGGTTTCTTGTGGACAGTTGTCTTATTGGCAATCATACCACATCTTTTTTTATGTTTATTACTTCAAAAATTCAAAGTTTTAACAATAAATTTATTCTTATGCACATACCAATGATAATTCAAGTCAACATAGACGTGTGACTACTGGGCTGGTGATATCCATGGGGAAATAAATCTCTTTCCAGCAGTGGCATCGACCGATCGGGACAATCCGGGCAGTTTATTCATATTTTGACACGGGTGTGTACTCAAATCGTTTGAAGGACGTCCTATCAGAATTATTTTGACTCTAATTGGACAACTACGAGAATTCTTTTGGATCGAAGCGCTCTAGGTGGAGGCATTGCATTGCTGTTCCCATAAACAAACGCACTTTTAAATTTGCGTAAAAGAACGGAGCAAACTGAATTAGTTACATGCTTAAACTATTTATAATAAAGTATTAACTTAAAGATAGTTTTGGATGAATCTATATGATAACTAACTTATATGTCTTTTTTTTATATTCGTGTGCGATAGAGTATACGAACCAACGATAAATACTGTTGATTGTAAGCATATCTATATGAGAAAAAATATTAGTTTACATATTATTTTTTATATGAACATCAAAAATAAAAGGAAACTTTTTTTTCATATCTGAACATAGAATTTTGGATTTTGATTTTTTGCACTGTGGGAATAAAATGGCTATATCAAAAATCGGAACAAAAAAATACCTATCCTTCGATTTTCTAAAATTGTACATCCTATTTTCGGGAGTTTTTGATATAGAAATTCGTACAGAACAGGGATGTGTAAGCCAGGGCAAAAGTTTGTTCCCATTTATATGTAGGGGTCTCAATTTTTGATAGGTTTTCCTTGCATGGTCGGTAGATTTAGAAATTGGAAGAGTTTCTGTTTTTGTAAAAATTCATTCAAATGACATGTAATGCTGAATCGAATCCTTAGATGATATAATATCCCTCAAGGAAAAACAGTATGTGTCAATAAATTGTACAATTATAGAGGTTTTTTTCGAAACTGTAGAAGGCGTCATTTTCGTCTGCTTTTATATTACGTCTATTGGTATGCTATAATTATGAGCTGTTTTAAAAGATCCGCCTCCCTTTTTTTTTTACTTTCATACAATAATCTTTGGTACAAAATGTACGTGTTATGAAAAAATTAAGTACTTCTTTCGAGTTGAAATGGAGAACATGCAGTCATCTTTATTTTGTATGTTCCCACTATGGGGGCGTTATCCTCCCTTAAACTTGTTTTTGAAGTACACGGTAGCTATTCGTCTCTCGAAAATACTTATCCACTCAAAATTACTGAAGCATAACAGATATATTTTAAGACATCAATACATTTTTCGGCTGCTTGTGATTTTTTTAGGCAGAATTGCCGGAATCGACCTCAACCGAAGTTGTATCAGTATATAGATCAACGTTGTCACAATTTCCGGCGCCGAAAATGTCTGCGTAAAAGCCATGATCACAGGAGTTTGAAATCCTATCAATAAGGGGGTAAACGTATACCAAAGTCGACTATCACAGTAGAGCTTCTCTTAAAGAGAGAGCCCTTGTTGCAATTGACATCGTACTTAGTTCATTGTTGATCAAGATTCATTTCGTGAATATTATTACCGGCCGCTGTGTGTTTAAAATGAAAAACTTATCTGATTAGGTCATATCGAATTTTTTTCATAATTTTCCTTTACAATTATCGTTATGTTTTTGGTTTTTTTTCTTTTTTTTTTTGGGGGGGGGTTGTAAAAACTGGTGGGGGTGCTCTTTTAATTTTATCAAAGGCATGTATAATTTTTAGGGGCTCATTGTTCTCAATTTCTGATTCGCAGTGATGGTTCAAACTCTTCATGACTTTACTTATTTAAAATCTGCAGTTTCTTATGGCATTAATAAAATTACCATATTATATAAAAAAGAAGTTGTTGTATGATTGCCATTGATACAACTGTCCACAAGAGACCAACATGGCAAATACATTAACAACTATAGGTCACCGTACGGCATCCGACAATGAGCAAAGCCCATACCTCATAGTCAGCTGTAAAAGGCCCCGATATGACAATGTAAAACAATTCGAACGAGAAAACTAACGGCCTTATTTATATTAAAAACCAATGAACGAAAAACAAATATGTAACACATAGACAATCGACAACCACTGAATTAAAGGCTCCAGACTTGGGACAGGCACATTTATAAATAATGTGTCGGGGTTAAACATCATAGCGGGATCCGAACCCTCACCCGAACCTGGGAAACTTGTATAATATTATTATTACACATATATATATGCCTAGGGGGACAACTTTTTGCTATTCTAGATAGGACTAGGTGGTAGGAATTCGAAGAGAATATTGGTATGTTCGTGCTAGTTCTTGTTCGCCCGGGGTCCTTTACCTTTATACCCATTATTTAACCGTTTTTTTGTTTTTTTTTATTCTGTTTTATGTGAGTTATGTGTATGAAGTATGTAAAAGTTTATGCCAATTTTATTTAATAAACTGCATAAACCATAACGTTGGAAATAGTAGGATTTTTTACTAAATTGACTAACTCTTAATTTGCATCCATTGCTCCACATGCTTTCATTTCTAGATATATTTCACTTTTGCATATGGATTACTTTTCATTCCGTCTTGTGTCATGTTTTTATGGGTCTTTTGTGCATGTAGATTACTATACATTATTGGTTCGACTAAATGTTGAAGGCTGTATGGCCATGGCTGTCAGAAATCTAGAATTATTGACCTTTTAGTCTTTTGGAATCTGGTGGAGAGTTATCTCATTGGCAATCATATCCCAACTTCTTATTTATTATTTGAACTGTTATCAATTGCAGTTAAGCAGGGAAACTGAAAGGGAACAGTAGTACGTTTAATAAATAACTTCTGACAAAATACTATTCCACTAAAACAAAATCGATGAAATATTTCAAATGATACAATGTAGCTAGCCATATACACTATTTTTTGTATGTTGTGCATCTCTTTTTTCCTTTCAGTTGCAGGGCTGTGTTGTATGGTTGACTGTATCATATATTTGTAAGTGGTGATATGATATACATGTAGTAATGCAGTGTTGAATACTAGTTCCTCTCTCTCCAAATTGAAAGGGATAGAATAATTAAAAATTATTTCACTAAACTTCAACAACAGGGTTTGAGTGAATGAAATCAATCTAAGCACACTATTGGTTATGCTCATTTTTTCTGCTATTTGGTTGGGTTGGTGTCTCTGAATATCCAAAAGTGAGCTTATTTGATCAAAATCAGCCTTGTGATTCCATTCTTGAAAAACTATCAAGGCAAAATTGAGTTTTATAACATATGGGTAAAAGTCTAATTAACTATGAAAAAAGTCAAATAATTCTGGAATGGTAAAACTTAAATTAGCCCAAAAGTAGAACTGAGCTTTCTTTAAATTACACTCATGCAAAATCAAAGGGAAACACTTGAGTCCAGAGACAAGATCCATTCGTTTGTCAGAAGTATAAAATAGAATGAGGTATCTTATTAATTATACAACAGTGATATTGCTTTGAAAAAAACTAATCATGAAAACAACTGGGTCAATAATCTGATTTGTTTTTACTAAATATTTCACTTGTGCACTTTTTAATGTTGATGAGTCTTGCATATTTAAATATCCTGTTTTTACTACATATTGAACTCTTAGTCAGGTCAAGTTTCATTTATTTAATCCTGCATAAGTTCAACAAAATATGTCTTCTAATAATCACTCGAACCACCTCGGTTACCATACTGTACATGAATATATCTCTCTATTTAAAACAAATTTTATATCAATTGCTGATTCCAGGTCATGGCGTTGTCAGGTTATTTTCTATATATACGTTTGACTCTCCCTCTGGTATCTTTCTTCCCTCTTTCATTGGCTGAAAAAATAATCCAAGAAAAGAAAGTAAAGCGAATTTTGTCTGATCCGTGGTACCTCATCATAGATACCAGAGTTAAACATTTGCCCGTTCGTCTAAAATACTCATCAGTGACGCTCAAAATAAAAAAAAGTTAAAAAGTCCAAAGTAAGTACGAAGTCCTAGCACATCTTAGATTAACACATTGTTATCATTTGTTCTTTTCACAGTTGCTCATTGACAACCATGCCACATCCCTCAAATTATTCAATGGCATAGGATGGTGAATAAATCAATAAAAATGAAAGATCAATATAGATAAGAAAAATTGCCATTCTACCACGAAAAGCGCTTGACTAAAACAGACTATGAGGATGATAATAAGTTATCAAAGGTACCAAAATTATATAAGTTATTGCGCAAAAGGCGTGTTTCTTCTACATAAGACTCGTCAATAACGCTCAATTCACAACTGTTATAAAACAAAACAAGTACAAAGTTGAAGAGCATTGAGTACGGGGTGCCGAATGGGACTCTTGTGGTTTTGTACAAAATTCAATTCTGTCATAACAATATCATTTTTGTCATACAAAACTATGTGCTACAGACTTGTTTTGTGAGAACTTCAATTTTGTGATGACAAAATTCATTTGTGCAGACAAAATTCATTTTTGTCATGACAAAATTCATTTTTGTAGACAAAATTCATATTTGTCATGACAAAAGTCCATTTTGTCTAAAAGGTATGCAAATATAAACATATTTGCATACAAAATTGACTTTTGTTACCTGATATGGAAATTAAATCACAAAAGTCAATTGTGTAAGACAAAATTGACTTTTGTGAGACAAAATTGACATTTGTGAGACAAAATTGACTTTTGTGAGACAAAATTCAATTTTGTGAGACAAAATTCAATTTTGTGAGACAAAATTCAATTTTGTCAATTTTGTCAATTTGGTTGAGACAAAAGTCAATTTTGTTAATTTTGATGAGACAAAAGTCAATTTTGTCAATTTTGTTGAGACAAATATCAATTTTGTCAATTTTGTTGAGACAAAAGTCAATTTTGTCAATTTTGTTGAGACAAAAGTCAATTTTGTCAATTTTGTTAAGACAAAAGTCAATTTTGTTAAGACAAAAGTCAATTTTGTTAATTTTGTTGAGACAAAAGTCAATTTTGTCAATTTTGTTGAGACTAAAGTCAATTTTGTTGAGACAAAAGTCAATTTTGTTAATTTTGTTGAGACGAAAGTCAATTTTGTCAATTTTGTTGAGACAAAAATCAATTTTGTTGAGAAAAAGTCAATTTTGTTAATTTTGTTGAGACAAAAGTCAATTTTGTCAATTTTGTTGAGACAAAAGTCAATTTTGTCAATTTTGTTGAGACATAAGTCAATTTTGTCAATTTTGTTGAGACAAAAGTCAATTTTGTGACGACAAAATTCATTTTTGTGACGACAAAATTCATTTTTGTGACGACAAAGTTCTTTTTAGTGACGACAAAATTCAATTTTGTAACAACATTTGACTTTTATGAGACAAAATTGACTTTCGTGAGACAAAATTTACTTTCGTGAGACAAAAATCAATTTTGTTTAGACAAAATTCAATTTTGTCAATTTTGTTGAGACTAAATTCAATTTTATCAATTTTGTTGAGACAAAATTCAATTTTGTAAATTTTGTTGAGACAAAAGTCAATTTTGTCTCACATTGGTAAATTTTGTCTCACATTGGTCAATTTTGTCTCACAAAAGTCAATTTTGTCAATTTTGTGAGAACTTCAATTTTGTGATGACAAAATTCATTTGTGCAGACAAAATTCATTTTTGTAGACAAAATTCATATTTGTCATGACAAAAGTCCATTTTGTCTAAAAGGTATGCAAATATAAACATATTTGCATACAAAATTGACTTTTGTTACCTGATATGGAAATTAAATCACAAAAGTCAATTTTGTGAGACAAAATTCAATTTTGTGAGACAAAATTCAATTTTGTGAGACAAAATTCAATTTTGTGAGACAAAATTCAATTTTGTCAATTTTGTCAATTTTGTTGAGACAAAAGTCAATTTTGTTAATTTTGATGAGACAAAAGTCAATTTTGTCAATTTTGTTGAGACAAATATCAATTTTGTCAATTTTGTTGAGACAAAAGTCAATTTTGTCAATTTTGTTGAGACAAAAGTCAATTTTGTTAAGACAAAAGTCAATTTTGTTAATTTTGTTGAGACAAAAGTCAATTTTGTCAATTTTGTTGAGACTAAAGTCAATTTTGTTGAGACAAAAGTCAATTTTGTTAATTTTGTTGAGACGAAAGTCAATTTTGTCAATTTTGTTGAGACAAAAATCAATTTTGTTGAGAAAAAGTCAATTTTGTTAATTTTGTTGAGACAAAAGTCAATTTTGTCAATTTTGTTGAGACAAAAGTCAATTTTGTCCATTTTGTTGAGACATAAGTCAATTTTGTCAATTTTGTTGAGACAAAAGTCAATTTTGTGACGACAAAATTCATTTTTGTGACGACAAAGTTCTTTTTAGTGACGACAAAATTCAATTTTGTAACAACATTTGACTTTTATGAGACAAAATTGACTTTCGTGAGACAAAATTTACTTTCGTGAGACAAAAATCAATTTTGTCAATTTTGTTGAGACTAAATTCAATTTTATCAATTTTGTTGAGACAAAATTCAATTTTGTAAATTTTGTTGAGACAAAAGTCAATTTTGTCTCACATTGGTAAATTTTGTCTCACATTGGTCAATTTTGTCTCACAAAAGTCAATTTTGTCAATTTTGTAGAGACAAAAGTCAATTTTGTCAATTTTGTCTCACAAAAGTCAATTTTGTCAATGTTGTTGAGACAAAAGTCAATTTTGTCAATTTTGTTGAGACTAATTTCAATTTTATCAATTTTGTTGAGACAAAATTCAATTTCGTCAATTTTGTCTCACAAAAGTCAATTTTGTCAATTTCGTCTCACAATAGTCAATTTTGTGTAACAAAAGTCGATTTTGTATGCAAATTAGTTCACAGAAACCAAACTAACCTAATTTGAATACAAAATTGACTTTTGTCGCCCAATTTTCAAATTAGGTAACAAAAGTAAAGTCTGTGTAACAAAAATGAATTTTGTCATGACAAAAGTGACTTTTGTCCGCTGATAGATAATTTTGTATGACAAAATTTTAAATTTGTAGTATGATACAAATTTTGTTAAACTAAACTCATTTTTGTGACGCCCCGTATTGAGGACCAAAAATCCCCAAAAGTTGTGCCAAATAAACTAATAAAGAAACTAAATGTATATTTTCCGTTTTGAATATTTTAGTTCAATATTGAAATTGAATTTTTGATACTAGGAGTAATAATAAGTACACTTTGTCCCTAATAATAATATCTCAGAGAAAGATATTTAAAAACAAAGACATACACGCTCTACACTTAAAGACTGATTTACAACCATATAAAAAAACACCAAAGAAATACATACTCACATAGCATGTTAATAGTTTTTTCAAGTTAGTTAAGTATTTTGTATTGTGTTAATGTTTTTTGAGGATAATTTTAATACTCAGAACAATATCTAAAATGAACATATAAAACAATTTTTCTTTTTTTATTGTAATGTTTGATTGTGCTATTAAAATCTGTGATGAGTCTTCTTTACATGTTTTTTTCTAAATAAAATATTAAACCTTTTTTTCTTTCTTATTTGTGATGTTTCTCCATTTGACTGTTGCCACGTTGATTTGATCTAGGTCCCTAACTATAAACTTTGTATCTCGTTTGATACCTATAATGTTTGTTTGTTTTGTTGGCAGATCGTTGTCAATATAATGGAATTTGATGCGACTGTCATACAAGTCAGCGGTTTAGCTCGATTCAAAACGAGGTTTAATCAACCATTTTCTACAAAGATAATGCATGCACCAAGCCAAGAATATGACAGTTTTTGCCGTGGATTAGAGACTTTCCGTTTTGAATTTTCCTCGGAGTGCCGTATTTTTATGATATACGTTTAAGGTGCCTATAATGTCTTTTTGTTTGATGTCAATTAAATGGAATTTGATGCGACTTTCATACAAGTGAGAGGCTTAGCTAGCTGAAAAATCTAACATGAGCAAATGCCTGTACCAAATTAGTCGCAGGTATATTACAGTTCGTTTGATGTGTTTGGGATTTTTCTTTTTTCCATTTTATTGAGGACTTCCCTCTTTGAATTTTTCCCGGAGTTCAGTATTTTTGTTATTTCACTTTGTATACAATCTGTTTAAAAAGCAGATCATATGTCCAAGCTTTTCACACAAGAATATGAAAACGCTCAATTCTACATTGTATTTAAATGAAATTTCGGAATCCTCTGTTTTTGTCTGATTAATACACTTTCAAAACTTGTAAGGCTGAAATGTCATTGACCGAGAAAACAATTCTAGAAAAGAAAGTAAAACGCAGTTTTGTCTGGTCCGTGTTACCAAATCAAGCTTAATTCATAAGGTGCCTTTATTTCCCTATGAAATACACCAAGCCTTATCATTTGTCATCTGCGAAGCAGACATTTCATACCAGCCATCCCAATTATCCTCAGTACATCAGAACTGATGACTTAAAACTTCAGTTTTTGGACTGTTGGTTTAATCGTTACATTGTAAGCATGTTTCGTAAGGTGTATACTTCATTATATGTGGTATTTGATTCATGCTACACAAACATGGATTTGAAATAATCCCTTTTGTCAGTTGGAGCACCCTGAGTTCTTCCCAGATTTTGGCAGGGTTGGTGCTCCTCGATTTTTAGTTTTTTGTATATTTTTTTGTTATTGATGATTGTCTTCACAAGAAACATATTTTTGAATACATACATACACTACTTTAGTATCTTAGCTATCTATAGTAAACATGACAATGCAGATTGATACTTTATATCCTTATGCGTTCTGGATGCAGATTGGGCAATACATAAATTAGATATGCATTTAAATAGATGTTATAAGATAAGATAATGTTTATTAACCAATCATGGTGCCCAAAATTTGAGCTATAAAATCAAATGATTGAATTACAAAATAAAGCACAAAAAATGATTAGAATGATTAAAGTACATTTAGACAACAAAAAACAAAAAAACAACAAAAACAACAAAAACAACACATGAATACACATTTACACTTATTAACCTGTTATACGTGGCAGCTGTATATGTAATATAATAGTTTCTACGTTATTCAAATATATACATAGGTTGTTCTTCCAGACCTTTAACATTTGTTCAAAAAAAATATAAACACACTCATACACAGAGCAAAATATATCCACTCTTTATAATTGGACTGATTGTATTTAGCTAGGAGAGCACACGTTGGAATTCGTATATAAAATGAAGTTACACACATTTTTCGATTCAGGTTTCCTGATCTTATTCACAAGTTCATTGAACATCGACATATTTGTGCGAACTACGCACTTTGTATCAATGTGATATTAATCATAGGTTATTTTTATAAATTTCCTGTTTACAAAACTTTGAATATATCGGAAAACTAATGATTTTCTTATCCCAGGCATAGATTACCTTAGCCGTATTTGGCATATTTTTTTGGAATTTTGGAACCTCAATGCTCTTCATTTTTGTACTTGTTTGGCTTTATAAATATTTTGATATGAGTTTCACTGATGAGTCTTATGTAGATGAAACACGCGTCTGGCGTACTAAATTATAATCCTGGTACCTTTGATAACTATTTACACCACTGGGTCGATGCCACTGCTGGTTGACGTTTCGTCCCCGAGGATATCACCAGCCTAGTAGTCAATACTTCGGTGTTGACATGAACATCAATAATGTGGTCATTTTTATAAATTTCCCGTTTACAAAACTTTGAATATATCATAAAACTAAGGATTTTCTTATCCCAGGCATATTTACCTTAGCCGTATTTGGCACAATATTTTGGAATTTTGGATCCTCCCTGCTCTTCAACTATGTACTTGTTTGGCTTTATAAATATTTTGATTTGAGCGTCACTGATGAGTCTTATTTAGACGAAACGCGCGTCTGGCGTACTAAATTATAATCCTGGTACCTTTGATTTAACTTATTATATTCAATCAGAATATCAGTTTGTTTCAACACTACATTGTTGTCTCGACAGACATTTAATTGGCGTAGAAATTTAAAGATACCTTATCTCCGGTCTGTTTAAAAACAAAATACATTGACTGACTCTCAATTTGTATATATATTTTCTTATTCAAAAATGAAAAGAGCTTTCCGGAGTAAATTCAAATCGTTGTTTATTTATTTTCCAAAGCGGAACAATTACAAAGAAAGCATTTTTTTATCCCATTCTCGTCAGCGGAATGTAATGATTGCATATTATATTTTTGCTAGTGCAGGCTAATAGATCCTCGTTGTTATTGAAAAGTGGTGTATAAATGATGACACTCTATCATTTGTATTTGCTAAGAAACAATCTAATACTTATAGTTTATTTGGATCTTAATACAGTATCGTAATTAATTTACTTATGGTGATGATCACATTGGCTTAGAAATAAAGATCAATTCAATGTTATATGACAAAAATGCCGCATATAATGTATAATGATGTAATTTTTCTGATATGATTTAAAAAAAAATGTAAAAAATCACTCTTTAGTTAATTGTTTTGAACCATATTACACATACATATAACGAAAGTTAAATTTACTGCAAAGACATAATAAACTATCTTGTCATTAAATTAGATTATAGATTCAAAAATAGAGTAACAAATTTGCGCAACAACAAAATGAATAGTACAGCTTGTTAGTTGCTACATCGTGTTCAAATGTTATTACTGAACATCATATAAGAACACCTGACCACCACTTTCATTACAAACTAACAACTGATTCATTTTATCACTGAAATGAATGCAACATGGACGATTCAGCCCGATACTTTTGTCTATGATACGTTTTGTTTGTTGTCCATCTGATGATATTAAGGTTATACCACCAGTAATATCAGCAGCAAATACTACATCGTTTAATCCACATGTGATACCATACACTTCCGTTAGTAGATCATTTGTTACTTTCCACCGAATGCTGCCTTGTCTATCACAACATATAACACTTCTTTCTCGCCAGATCGGATAACAAATCTGATCAGAACTTCCTACGCACAGATGTGATGTTGAACCGCTTTTGAATGCAATGTCTGATATCAATGTTCCCGATACAGATATAATTCGGATACCTTTAATTCCATAACGTAGGAATAGTTTGCCGTCTTTGTATGCTATTCCATATACCTTTTCTGGGGACTCGTATATTGTGTTTAATTGCTCGTTCTTAGTATTCAACGTACAAACTTTCTTTTCAGCGATAAAAGAAATTGCTATCATATCATTATCTATATAGGTAATGTCGTAAGGTTTCCATTGCAGTTTAAATTCTTTAATAAGACTTCCACTTCTGTTGTACGTTAGAATGGTATTGTTTGTCGCATTTACCAACAATATTTCCCCATCTGGTAAAATTTCACACCCGGCCAATCTGCAATACCTACTCTCAACTTTAAACGAAGTATTTTTCTTTAATGTTATTGAGTGTATATCTGTAAGGTTTTCTCTTTTTTTGCCTGGTAACATTATCTGAGCTTGTTTTTCTATAGCAACGTCTATGCACACTGGACTGTCAAATGATTTGATGGAAATTTCCCCCCAAACTTTGACATCCTTTTGCAACGATTTGAGACCATCTGATACTTTAAATTGAACATCAAATGTTTTCATCTCAGTTTTAGTTTTTATATCTTTGACATAAGAGAGTTCTTTCTCCACATCCTTTTCGATCTCACGTAGAGCCAAAAATACTTGCAAATCTGTAGCATGACTTTTCATCTGATTGACGCTGTGAATTGCTTCTTCAACGAGTTTTATTTTACTATCTATTATAAAAATAAAACCTTGAACTGTTGTCTTTACCTCGTTCTGCTTGTCTTTTAAGTTCTTGTTCATTTCTAATTCCAAAGCGTCCAGATGACAGTTGATCTGTTTCCTTCGATCTGCTATTTCCTTCTGGTAGGTTGTAGTTTTCTCGTCAATATGTTTTAAGTTACTTCTTTTTTCGTCCCTTATCTTTTGAAAAATGCTTTGAATTTCAGATAAATTTTGCTCGATATTCGTTACAGATGACGACGTTTTTATATTTTGTACAACGTCTCGAAGAGAATCGATCTCACACTTTTTGTGATCTTCGTTTACACATTTTACACAGCAAGGAGAAACATGGTTGGTGCAATAAAATTCATACTTCTCTTCGTGTACACTGCAGTGGTGTTTGATTTCCAGTGCAGATTGGGGCAGGTTTTGATAGTCCCTTATCGCTATCATTATATGGTTCTTAGTTGATTTCCTACGGCTGTGAAGGTCATCGCATTCGATACAAAAAGCTTCTTCACATTCGGAACACCATGATGCTGCTGGTTTAGAGATATTCTGGAGTTGGCAGACATCACATAACGGTTCTGTTGTCGCCATCCGGCTTTCTGAAAAGAATACACCTTTGTTTACCAGTGTTTATAATTTGATATCATTAGCCATAAAATGATGTGTAATACTAGTAATATATATCATCGACAATAACTTCTAAAATAGTTACAATATATATAAAAGGGATTCTGATATATTAAGGTCCACAGACCATTTAGGTTCACTTTTATGTCAATAAGTTAAAATAGAATAACGCATAATACTAATCCTTAATTACAGAATGTAATTAATAAGCTAACAATATAACTTTTTTCAAATATGTACTAAAATCAATTACACAGAATATGAAAATATACAAAATACATAAAATAACAGGCCATCACATTAGTTTTACTCATTATAATACATTACTGACCTCAAAGTCAACAAGTTATGAATATGTTGAAATAAATTCCATGATTTGTAGGACATAAAAGCTTTATGAAAACCTTGGCTGCAACCTACGATCTAAAATGATCTTTCACAAAGATATCTTACTTATAGTATATACCTATACAGCAACATTTTCTTGATAAAGATTGTCGAACAAGGTAATTTACGCAAAACAAACTATTATAAATTGTGGTTAAAATGTATCAAAACTGTTGTCACAGCACTAGCATAGCTATGGTTATAATGTGATATGTTAAAAGGAGGTGTTTTTCACCAATGGTAACATGACAATTTTCTATGTGATTTTCTACGACCGCAGATGTAAAACCCTGAACAGTTGGGGCAAGTATGGACAAAAACATTCAAGCTTGATACAGCTCTTAATTTGGATTGTGATAACATATTTGACACAGCATATGTTTCTAACACAGAATGAATGTGGCTTAAAAACTTCAAAATTTTAGATTGGATATTAACCTATAATGGTCCAATATCCAAAATCTAAATACATAATTAGATTCAGCATATCAAGGAACCCCAAGAATACAATAATTGATAGATCATTTTGAACTCAGTGTGGATCAATTTGATAAAGGGGCTAAAAAATTAAAATCTAAATACAAAGTTAGATTCAGCATATCAAAGAACCACACATATACTCAATATTTGTTGAAATCAAACAAAGTTTAATTTTGAACCCCAATTTGGACCAACTTGAAAGTGGGCCCATTCTTTTTTTGATGAAATCAAACAAAGTTTAATAGTTGACCCTTTTGACATCAATGTGGACCAATTTAAAGATTTGGACCCAAAATTTAGAAAAATAATTTGATACACGGTTAGATTTAGAATATTAAAGAACCTAAAGAATTCAAGAATAAAACCCCATTGAAATTGGTAAAGAAATAAGGTTTTATACAAAGTTTTCCAAAAGTATTGTTTTTTTGCCCCCTTTTTGCCCTTAATTCCAAAATATTTAAGGCCACTACCCCCAAAATCAATTCCAACCTTCCTATTTTGGTATTGAACCTTGGAGTACACTTTCAGAGAGATCCATACACTTACACACCAGTTATTATCTGGCAAGTAGAAAAATGCTAATTCAGACCCCATTTTAGGTCCTTAATACCTTCCTTTTGTGGTTTCAAACCTTGTGTTTAAATTTCATAGATATCCATTCACTTAAACTGAAGTTATTGTCCGGACACTAAAGTGTCTTCGGACGACGCGGACGTCGATGACGACGCGGACGTCGATGACGACGACGTAATACCAATATACGACCGCAAAACTGGTCAGAACTGGGAGTAATATGTCATTTGATTTCTACCCTTTGGCTGACAACAAAAATATTTAAGGAACTATTTACGAGTCGTGACAACAGGTTTATCAGTTTATCTTTCGATCCAACAACTTAAGGTTTATTATTTTTTATGGGACAAAATCTAATATGGCGGTAAATAGATAATACCAGGCTGTGGCGACATTACAGAATACTTCACACTAGTAGTTTATTTATTTGCTTTATCGTTTTGAACCTGATGCAAGAATATGCAAAAACTTATTTATAAATAAAATGTTCTTACCCAGCAAATAGTACTCTGGAAACCAACCAAATAAATGAAAATGTCTGACCGAATTGATTTAAGACTAAACAAGGAAGTACAATAAACATAGAGGTCATGTGATCGCTGTAGCAACAGGACAAACTTGGTTTCGCGGTTCCCTTTTAAACAAATTTAAAAATCCACAACGTCACATTTGTTAATACAAATCTTTTGTTTGTGTCGAGTATAGCTTTACAAAAATACTCTAGGCAATTATATTGGTTTGATATTCTCGAGGAAAGTCCATTCATTTCAATAAATGAACTTCGTACATTTGCGAAAACTTTTTTTTTTTTTTTTATGATTCGAGCGTCACTGATGAGTCTTTTAAAGGCAAAATCCGCGTTAAGCGTATATATCAAATGTCAATCCTGTTATCTATGATGAGTTTATTCAGAGCCAGTAAAAAAGCATACTTTCTGTTCTGCCTGCGCCGTTAAAATACCCACTGCCAACATTAAAATATTCAGAGCGATTACCATTCTAAATTGAACTATCGTCTTAACGTATTTTTTATCATAAAATCCTTGAATTAGAGTCAAATGAGGCATCACAACAGTCAGTATAAATCAAGATAAAGCAATACTTGTACTCACGACCATTCGGATTCTACAATAAGTCTCTACAGTTACAAGGTTTATGCTCTTGGTCAAGAGAATGAGTGATGGTGAATTAAGGCAACAGTAGTATTCCGGAGTTCAAAAGTCAGAAATCTTGGAACAAAATAAAACCAAGGAAAATACATCAACAACAAGGGGAAAACAAAGGAATAACAGAAACACTGAGGTACAATGATAACAAACACCAACATAAATAGAATATAAAATAAACAAGAACTTCGATTAAGCATAAGCAATTAGCTGGAACTTTAGGTCGTCAATCATGTACTACTGGATGAATGTAGATTTCATTAGAGACAGGAGTTGATTTTTTTTGTCTTATAGATAGAAAGAAAAAAACGAATTAAATGTCGATGAACAAACAACCAAGGGACATAAAAAGATATAATATATATATATAAAACAGTTCTTCTGCAAAAGGTAAATACACTGTCCTACAGTATTGCCAGTTTTAAACTGACAAACCTTACTTTTTTATTTAGCCAGAGAGCGATAATAGTCTGATTTTACACAAATTAGAAAATACACCCTATAGAAACAATTTGGATCAACTCTTTATGTCATTAACATGAAGAGTATTGAAGCGCGACAAGGTGTGTTTGAACATAGATCTTTCAAAGGTCAATCCTTATTTTTTTATTAAGCTTCAGCTGAAATCGCTTAAAATAAGTATTTAATATCCCCTATGCAAAGCTGTGATTCCTTGTCCTTTTTGTTTTGTTCAGCTTGTCAAGTTATGTATAAGAATTTGGATTTTCAAATAGTTTGCCTCCATGATCACTGAGGGGACACTAGTTATTGAAGTTGCACAAATGTAAAGTAAAATTGGTACCGTTTATGTTTTGGCACAGTGTCCTCACTGTGACATATTAAGTGTGGGTAAAGGTGAATGAGTGCCCAGTAACATGAGTTTAAACATTTTTGCAACAGTCACAATTATCATTATTACTAGGAAAGGGGATATTACCTGATTGAAAGACCACCAAAATGTTATAGTCAGTCAAATTTCTGTTTGTTTTAGAGGCCCTCTAATAAACTTGATGTAAATACATTAAGAAAGGTCAGCACGAAGGTCACAGTTGCAGACTACAACAATGCTAATTGTTGAAAATGGCGCCATTTAATTACAACAAATATGTTTTAACAAATGTAAGAGATAAATTTGTCCTGGTAAAATATGTCTGGGCGGACACATATAACTGGTAGAAAAAGTCCATGGTTACAAAACTTACTAGTATTTTTTGTCCGATGTTAATAGTAATTTATGTCCTCGGACTAATTTTCCTAGGAATTCTAGTCCATGTCATTAATATTCCTAGGTAAAATCGTCCATGCCCTTTTTTTAAAGGTAAATAAAAATGTTATATTTTGATATTGATATAAAGAGTTGTGTATCAATTCTTTTAATAAAGTTTATGTTCCAAAACTAATTTTCCCAGGAAATTTTGTCCATGTCATTAATATTTCTAGGTAAATTCGTCCATGTCCTGTATTCTAAAAGGACTGTTTTAATGAAACAAATTATTTACAAGGAAATGCAATGTTTGTGTTTTAAAATATTGTTTGGATCAAGAGCTCGGGCATTTAAAATTTAATGAAATGAATGTCCCCAGACTAATTTTCCTAGGAAATTATAAAATGTGAGACCTTTATTTTGAAAGATAATATAAATATTATGTTTCAATGTTCAGTTTTAGAGTTGTGTTTTAATATATTAAACCAATTGATGTCCTCATACTAAATTTCCTAGGAAAAACGTGTCCATGTCACTAATATTTCTAGGTAAAATGTCCATGACCTCTTTTTTTTTTTCAAGATCAATATAAATGTTATGGTTCAATATTCGGTTATAGAGTTGTGTATTAGTATTTATTTAAAATCTATGTCCCCAGACTTATTTTCTAGGACATCATGCCCATGTCATTAACATTCCTAGGTTATAACCCAATTTCCTTTATTTTTTAAATAAAAAAGGCAAAAATAATGAAACTTTCAAATCTTAACTAAAAATATAATCTGTTTTTAATTTCAATAATTGTTATATGATAAAAAAAAATATCAGTATAATGTCTTAAAGCAATTCTAGCTTGGAAAATAAGTTCCAGACATATTTTACTACCTATGGACTTATTTTCCTAAGAAAATTTGTCCTGGGACATACGTTCCTAGTAAAATAATGATCATAAACTTGATTTCCTAGGAAAAAAAGTCTGGCGGACAGATTTTACTACCGGATCAAATTTACTGTTACATTTCCACTTATAATAAGCAGAGAGTTGTTCACTTCCATGACTTTCTTTTTGTATTGAACTGATGTCCAAACTTTTAAAAATGTTTCAACTGAATATTATAATGCTACATCATTGGTTTTTACCTTTCAAGAGGTTATATGATAGCAGATAAGCATATACTGGGTTGATCAGCTGAATTAAAACAGAAAAATATTTCATTAAAGGGACACACCTGAATACTTTTTGAGCATGAGTTAACTTCTGCTGCTCTTATTTGAAGATTTTTTTTTTCAAATTAAGCTTCTTTTTTAAACTTCACTTGTTTGTTAAAGCACATTTTGTTACTTGTTCAAAGCCAATAACTGATATATCAAGTATTAGGATGATGTTGTATGGCAGTATATACACCTTAACGCTATTTGATCCGAGAATCTGTCCCCCTTAAACTAGCAGACGTCATACAACAAACACTGTCCCATTGTGAAAAGACTATAAGTCCAAAGATCACAACTCAGACCATAAAAAACTTTTGAATTTGATCTGTTACTTGTTATGGTAAAATTATTTACTATCTATCCATTCAATATCTTCAAGCATGACGAAGAATAAGGTCAGGTTAACAATACATCAAATATCAAATAAATATCCTCAACCATTACGGGAAGTATGGAAAACTGATGTCCCACTGACAGACCGAAGGAGTGCAAACCTTTAGACCCCTTCTACTTTGTCGTTAAAAAACTAATTTAAGAACCTTAAAGTTTATGATCATGCTCACATACCCCACTGGTACAGTGTCAGTGGGCAAACAAAATATTAATAGATTCCTACATTCAAAGACTCATACCTCCCCCAAAAGTCAACTGATAATATTTTTTTCTTGTGGATGAGTAGATCTTCGTATTAAGGCCTTATTATTCATAAAAGATTTAGGAAATTCTGTTGTGCAATATCAGAGAAGTTGCGATGACCAACTGTTGCAGTAGTATTTTCAATTCGATAATTTAAGTTCAAAGGGGCATAACTCCTAAAAAAGTTAACTGATAATAATGTGTTGTGCATATGCATATCTACATATTCTATTCTTATTGTCTACAATTTTTTTGGCAATTCTGTTTTGTGGTTTCAAGGAGGTTACATTGACAGTCTGTTGAAATATTTAGACCAAAATTTTGACATAAAAGGGGCATAACTTCTACAAACGAAATAGAAAAAATTAATTATCTGTCCATATGTTAATCTACATAGTTTGTTATAATCTTCAAAGTTTGCAGTAGTATATAACATAAGTAAAAAATTGGTAGTACAAAAGGGCATAATAAGAGAAAAAAAATCAAATTTTCCTGTTGATATGCATATCTATATAGTAGGTCCTTATCATCTTGATAGTTTGAGGAAATTCTAACCTGTGGTTTCATAAGAGTTGTGATGACAAGAATAGGACTTAAGAATATACTTGTGTATTTGATATTTTGCATGAAAATCCAAGCCAGTCAATTGAAGAATCTAGAAGAATCATATCTATTGATAGAACAAAGAACCATTGAATAATACTACACCAAACATTTGAACACATTAGACTGCTGGTCAACAATCAGGATGAAATCTAATAAGAGATTATTCTGTTTCTCAAATAAAACTGAGAATGAAAATGAGGACTGCGTTAAAGAGACAACAACCTGACCATAGAGCAGACAACAGCCTCAATAAATCATTGTATTTAGTTTTATGTGATTTGTATGTGTTCAGTATTTGTTTATTACAAAGGCAAACCAAACCTCTTAAGGAAGGATCCAACCTAGATGTGATGTGACTTACATCAAGCATTATATAACAAAAGTGTAGACACAGAGACATGGAACAGTAGTAGTCATATAGGCATAGATACATGAACTTTTTATACGTTGTTATTGGCTTTGGCCTAACTTTCAGTAACTGCTCATATATGCACTTTGTGTTTTTTTAGGGATGTATATATCTATCTGCCTAATTCAGTCTGTGTTTGGTCAATGTTTTTTTGTTACTTTGTATCAATCCGATGAGTAAGCCCTTTTGAAATAATGTAAATAATTTGTATCTTGTCCAACTTGCAGGAAATTCTGGGCTTAATAGTTCAAATAAATACTGAAGTAGGTAAATTAAAATCATTCATTGAAATAAACTTTGGCTTGGAAAATGTAAACAAAGAAAGATAATTCATGAAATTTTTATTCAGGCAAGATGACTTGTTGATAATACTTAAAACTTTTTAAGTTGAATTCTCTTTTCAACAAACAAAACAATAACTTACTAGATAGTAGAATAGAAGTATAACAATGCATATTGAAGATAAATAATTACAAAAGCTTAACTCAACACTACCTCTGGAAAATGTTGAAGTTACTTGTCTTGTATATATAATGTGGATTCATTTTTTTCATTGGATAACAGTTTTAGTGGGTTTGGTGGATACAGAAGAACCACAAATTCTACTTTTTCAACAAAAAAAAAGGTTCAACAAATAACATATTTTGAATAGGCTGGAAAAACCCCTAAATTAAATATCCAGGAATATGAAAGGTTTAAGAAATCCACAAAAAATTAATACCCATAAAAAAAAATGAATCCACAGTAGTATTTGGAAGTAAAACCATTAAAAATATTTTTTAACTTTTAAAATTCATAGTTATAATGATTCTTAAAATGTAGCATTTTCTATCAAAAAAATGAAAAGAAAATTCATGATATGTCATAGATTAAAAACAATCCTTTTATGCTAAAATTAGGTACTTTTCTTATAGTACTTATTATTTAAAGCAATTTCTACTGGAAAAATAAAGAAAAAAATTGGTTTGTTAATTTAAATATTTATTTCAGGCACACATCTGTCAAATATTTAACAACAAATGATACACATTGACATAACTCACTTACAATTGGATGCAGTCAGCTTTATTATCAAACTTTATTTCTTTTTTAAGAAATACGAAAAACAAAAATAACTTTCTATATGAGCAGTTTTATTTCTACATAATACCCTTTCTCCTATGTGTTATGTATTTGATGGTGCAATTAAATCAAAATTCAAAAGTTTTGGTTCATTTATGGTTAGGATATTACAAAAATTATATAAAAGTTTCATTTAATATCAGTCAAATGAAGAATAATATATTTTATTTGAAATTAAATGAACCATTATTGGTAATATAACTTTGAGTCAAATACAGGATGGTTTGTATCTATAGATGGAAAGATATATCTACTTTCATAAATTTATAGAAAAGTAAAATTTAATATTTACTCTATATTTAAAGAAAGTTTTACATTTAGTCCCAAGTATGCCTCAGTATGTAAAATCTGCGTTTAGTATTATGCAGCATGCTCATTTGAATAAAATTCAATTAACAACCAATTTTTCACAGCATTTAAAACATGACTAGGATTTCTGGTGTGACAATTCTTTATTATCACTTTCAGGAAGCCATAACATTACATTTTTATATAAATAATAACTTAGTTATACACAACTATACATATGTACAACCTGGTATATTTTGTTGACAATAAAACTGTTTTGAGTAAAAAAGACAACCTTTAATGATAATTTGGAGACCTTTTTCAATTATTGTACCTTATAAGTAAAGGCTTGTGAAATTAAACCATCATAGTATTTACTTGAATTTTATCTATAAGTCTGAGTTTCCTCCCTTAGTCCATATTTAAAAAAAAAACTTTTTAAAAGTGAAATTTTTTCATTTAAAAATCTCAACATACATGTAGACAAAAGTTGAGTCGAAATGAGCATCTGCTGCAATTAATATCATCAATCCCGAAATAAAAATAATTTTCACTTATCTTTTTGTGTAGTAATTTGCAACAGTAGCAATTTGAAATGTTCATTCCAAATTCCATACCTTTTTTTTGTTAGTTAAACAAATTATGAAGAATGACTTTTCAATAATGGTATGGTAAGACTATAGTAATCTTAAACAGGAATTAACCATGTTCAACTCTAACACAAATTTATTACCAAGATTGCAACTTATCTTAAACATTGTATTCCTACAACTCGTTAATATATATATATATATATATAACATATGTACACTTATATCACATAAAACCACACCTATCCACTTGGCACATCATTTGTAATCTGATTAAAAACTGATTCAGTGGATTACAATAAATCACATTGTCATAACACAAACAACCAACCATATGATTGGTCAGAATTATAGATATCTAGCCAATCATATCACAGAATACAAAACAATGTAACATTTTTCTCTTTTTTTCTGGTTGAAAATTGCTCAATTTAAAACAGTACTAGCTGAATGTAGTATATATATTTTAGTTCCATTCTTATCATGTTACAAATATACCCTATTCTTCAAAAAGAAAAGAGAATTTCTATTGAATGAGGTGGTTACTATTTGACTAGGAGTTCAACTATTACACTCACACCAAATAAACATTGTCTCATGTTTGTATTTTTTTTTTAATCCAATGGATTTTACACTTATGTATACATCAATGAGTATAATACATGTATGTTTGTAAATATTTTACATTGTACAACAAGACAAGCACTATATTGTGACTATAATGAATGGATTTTCAATTTACCACAGTAGTTTCATTATGACTTTGCAAATATATAATGTGACCTTTCAGAATAGTTCATCTAACTCTGTAATACAGTACAGTACATATATTAAAGATGAAATTTGCAAAAATATAAATGCCAAATTCTGCCAAAAGATTTTAGTATTGACAATAACAAAATAATCTTAGATATGACAGAATATTGCTGTAGTTTTTTTCTTTATGACTTTGCTGTTAATGGTCTGTGCTTTCGGCATGATGCTTCAGTTTTACCTCCGAGATGTTCCTTGCTGTAGCTGTATCTGTTATCTATGATGAAAGGTTAACGAACATAAAACTTCTACCTCCAAACCTTACACATGTTTAAGCATACACATAAATTTTTCGGTGATCTGTTCAGTCCTCAGACAAGCATAACACTAACAACACATGACTGGTATTATTTTTGATTGCTTTTTTCCATTGAAATTGTGTATCAGTAGATACCAGTACAGGAATGAATGCACATATTTGGTTTGTACACTGAAGCAAGGACTACATTCAACAATAGCACAAATGGATGTTAAATACTCATTTTTTAAGAGCTTCCATCATTGATGTAAAGTCAGATAATCTCTGATAGTCTGGATCTTCGTCTTTCTCATCTTTATCATTGTCTTTATACGTTGGATTTTTAGATTTATGCGGCAGCCTTAAAGTACATGGTAACATTTCAGGCATGACTGTATGATGTGTGACTAGAGCTAACAAATCTGGCCATTCTTTATCTAAACCCTGAAAAATAAATCATAATATATAATACTGCTAAAGATTGGTGACTAGAGCTAACAAATCTGGCCATTCTTTATCTAAACCCTGAAAAATAAATCATAATATATAATACTGCAAAAGATTGGTGACTAGAGCTAACAAATCTGGCCATTCTTTGTCTAAACCCTGAAAAAATAAATAATAATATATAACACTACTCTATAAATCTTTTCTGATTTGTTTGGGTCAAATAGTTCTCATATTATGTATGTGCTTGCCCCAAGTCCGGAGCCTCTAGTTCAGTGGTTGTTGTTGATGCATGCCTGTTTTATTTGTTTTTCATAAATTGTTTTGTTATAAATCTAGCATTCTCAGTTGAATTTTTCAAATACTGAGGATCTTTTTTTTAGTGCATACCAATTTTTGTTGATTCAGGAAAACTTACCTATTCATGGAAATGAAATTTAAAGGTTTTACCGAAATCCTATATAAACAAGCTTAATGAACTTTTGTTATTCATTTAACATATAATTTCAGTGTTCATCTGTACGTATGAAATCCACAAAAATTGGTTATTAACGAATAATAACGAATCTACAGTATTTCATGTCTTGGTCTTTTATAGCTGATTTTACAATATGTTTTTCTCATTGTTGAAGGCCTAACACTTCTATCAAGTTCAGTTGAACTGAGGTGGATAGTTGTCTTATTGGCAATCATACCACATTTCTTATTTTGTATTTATACTGAATAAAAGGTATAAAATTTTCATATATTTAAATATATATCAATATCTGTAAATTTTTTTTATTGTTCGGATTTTTAATAACAAAATCGCAACCACATCTTTTGAGTCATGATGTTCAAATTATCTTTCCTTTGATATCTTAACATGTAATCATTTTAATTTAATCTCCATTTATTAAATAATCTTGTCTGTGGTAGGAATAACAAGACCTTCAGGTCTAGCCAACCCCCAAAGAATGAAATAAGCTGAATTTTTAACAAATTATTCGTTTAGTATGATTGAATAGCAACATAAATCAATATCCATATTCAATATAGCACCTTGCAGGTAACAACATAGAAGATACAAATCTTTTATTTCCATGGTGACAAACCTACAAGCAGTTTTACTGAATATTTGATAAGTTGTTCCATACACAACAGGCCAGTGCCATAGTTTTGTATAAGTTAGGGAGGGTCATTTGGTCAAAATCTTTATAAAGAAATAATCAGTTAAAACATGAAATTTCAAGATTTATTTATTTAAGAAAAGTAAAAGTTAAGGTTACAGCTAACCTAAACATAAGATATCTATTTTTAGTTCAAATAGGGAATTTTTACGATGTTATAATTATAGAAACACATCAGGAAATTTCCTGTTTTACCTAACAATAGATGGTTATCATTCACAATGTGTGGTTATATCTTATTGGAATGCAATCAGGTTATAAATTGCCATCTGTCATAAATGTTTTTCTGGGAAGGTGTCATAACTTTCATATCATCTATAAAAAAAAAACACCGAATTGCTTGTTTGTAATTTCATATCAACTTATATAGAGTTTTGTTCCTTTCATTTTAAATATTAATGAAATATAATATGTTTCAATGTAGTTATTGGTTTTTTTTTACAATAGTTTAAGGTTAAGAGAATATCATATTCTATTGCAGAAGCAACATTTTCGATGCTTTATTCATTTCTCTTTATAGATATAAGAAAATGTACGTGGTATGAGTGCCAATGAGACAATGCTCCATTTAAGGTGATACCCAACACTTTCGTTAAAATTAATTTGACACGTTTAATTTTCATAAAATTTTGTCAAAGTATTTACTTTGATACTTTAACAAAAATACAAAAATTTTGAACCAACCATTTTATCAGAAAAATTATACTGGTTGTATAGCAATTTGACAAACACCAATTTTGATTATTGAGCAGCTTAATATTCCTTGTACAACACAATGTATTTGAAATGTTTAGCTGACTTTACAGAGTTATCTCCCTGTAGTGTTAGGTATCACCTTAAGATGGATTGTTAGTCATCTGGCCCCTATTGTTGATTTTGTTTATTATTCTATGGGAAGTCATGGGTTATGCCACCATGATTGCCAACAAAGTATAACAAAACGAAGATTCTCTCGATCTTTAAAAGTGGACACAATGGTGTCATACAATTATTTGTGACTATCTATGGAGCAAATTACTCCTGGCCTTGAAGGCATAAAACTTTGCTCAGTGCTCGGAGCACAATAATCATCCTCGAAACATGAAATCCAGCAATTAGATTGATTTTCAAGTCGGAGTACAAAAATCATGCTCGAAAGTTTTATGACTGCAAGGTCTGGTACTTACTTTTAATTTGACCCCTCTCTGTGTTTTTAGTATAAGATAATGTGAAATGCCTGTTGGGTTGTCGTATTTAGGTACTCTGACCGACAGAGCGTAACATCCTGGATGTGTCGTACTATCACGTACTATGAAAGAACCAATATCTTCTTGCTGTAGTATCTCTAAGGCAATTTCTCTACAAAATAATAAAATATAGATACAAACTAGTCCTCTTCTAAGATGGCCTCTCTTAGAATCTCTTCTTCAAAACCTGTCACAATGAACAGCATGCCTGGTATTACTTTAAAAATTAAATTCCCTTGTCATGCTATTCAGAGGAGTGCCCTAGTAAAGTTCTCATTTAAAACAATAAACATCTGTCAGAGTATACATAGTTGACTGTCAATGATCATTTTAACGTTGCAAATTCATTTTTTTTATGGTGGACTTACTCATACAATATGTCTGTGTTACATACATTTTAACGTTGCAAATTCATTTTTTTATGGTGGACTTACTCATACAATATATCTGTGTTACATACATTTTAACGTTGCAAATTCATTTTTTTATGGTGGACTTACTCATACAATATGTCTGTGTTACATACATTTTAATGTTGCAAATTCATTTTTTTATGGTGGACTTACTCATACAATATGTCTGTGTTACATACATTTTAACGTTGCAAATTCATTTTTTTATGGTGGACTTACTCATACAATATATCTGTGTTACATACATTTTAACGTTGCAAATTCATTTTTTTATGGTGGACTTACTCATACAATATATCTGTGTTACATACATTTTAACGTTGCAAATTCATTTTTTTATGGTGGACTTACTCATACAATATATCTGTGTTACATACATTTTAACGTTGCAAATTCATTTTTTTATGGTGGACTTACTCATACAATATATCTGTGTTACATACATTTTAACGTTGCAAATTCATTTTTTTATGGTGGACTTACTCATACAATATATCTGTGTTACATACATTTTAACGTTGCAAATTCATTTTTTTATGGTGGACTTACTCATACAATATATCTGTGTTACATACATTTTAACGTTGCAAATTCATTTTTTTTATGGTGGACTTACTCATACAATATATCTGTGTTACATACATTTTAACGTTGCAAATTAATTTTTTTATGGTGGACTTACTCATACAATATATCTGTGTTACATACATTTTAACGTTGCAAATTCATTTTTTTATGGTGGACTTACTCATACAATATGTCTGTGTTACATACATTTTAACGTTGCAAATTCATTTTTTTATGGTGGACTTACTCATACAATATATCTGTGTTACATACATTTTAACGTTGCAAATTCATTTTTTTTATGGTGGACTTACTCATACAATATATCTGTGTTACATACATTTTAACGTTGCAAATTAATTTTTTTATGGTGGACTTACTCATACAATATATCTGTGTTACATACATTTTAACGTTGCAAATTCATTTTTTTATGGTGGACTTACTCATACAATATGTCTGTGTTACATACATTTTAACGTTGCAAATTCATTTTTTTATGGTGGACTTACTCATACAATATATCTGTGTTACATACATTTTAACGTTGCAAATTCATTTTTTTTATGGTGGACTTACTCATACAATATATCTGTGTTACATACATTTTAACGTTGCAAATTAATTTTTTTATGGTGGACTTACTCATACAATATATCTGTGTTACTTACATTTTAACGTTGCAAATTCATTTTTTTATGGTGGACTTACTCATACAATATGTCTGTGTTACATACATTTTAACGTTGCAAATTCATTTTTTTATGGTGGACTTACTCATACAATATATCTGTGTTACATACATTTTAACGTTGCAAATTCATTTTTTTATGGTGGACTTACTCATACAATATATCTGTGTTACATACATTTTAACGTTGCAAATTAATTTTTTTATGGTGGACTTACTCATACAATATATCTGTGTTACATACATTTTAACGTTGCAAATTCATTTTTTTATGGTGGACTTACTCATACAATATATCTGTGTTACATACATTTTAACGTTGCAAATTCATTTTTTTATGCTTTATAGTGGACTTACTCATACAATATGTCTGTGTTACAATAAATAGAAATGTGTTTAGTTTGTTTTGTGTATTGCACTGCCAATATTTCCCCACTGTGCCACACTACTGTAACCAGTCTGGAACAACCTGATTCAATCTTCGTTCTTCATATCCTATTTTTTGGTAATTTTACTTCATATTATTTCATTATTTGTCACTGTATGTTTTCCCCTGGCCAATATAATGTGTTTTCTTTATGATTGACAGTGAGTTCAAGTTTCTGACTGTTGGACAAAAATGGCGCTTAAACTTCAAACATTAACTTCTAGATCATCCACCTAGAAGTTATACATATTTTCTCCCTAAAGCTGATGAGTTTGTATTATTCATATAAATGTAATGTAATTTTCTAGAGGTCACTTATTCAAAGATAAAAGTAACAAAGATATAAATCAACAGTATAATTCCCCCTAAGATATGCATATAAAAAAGAAGATGTGGTATGATTGCCAATGAGACAACTGTCCACAAGAGACCAAAATGACACAGACATATGCCTTCTACTTTTGTTTTTTTCAGTAACTCAACTAAATTATTAGAATTAAAGTAAAGGAAAGGCTTAGATTTTGACATTACTCTAGTTTGTATGTATCTGAAGACAATTCAATCTCTACTACACAATTAATCTTGCAGAATGTTTTTTTGTAATTTTCTATAGAACCCTTCAACCTTTGTTAATCCTTGTGACTTTCCCAAATTTTTGGCTCAAAGTACATTTTTTATTTCTATTTATAATGATAATTTCATGTAGACATATCTATCTATTCAAAATACATTGAGGCCAACAACATTGAACAATAGTTCTCACTTATCTGCATTTTTAAAATGCCCTCAGTTTATCACTGCCTTCAGTTTGAGCCTTATTCTTTACTACATGTATATTGCATATACACCTGTCTGTTAACTTATTGAATTTCTACATGTCTTGTTTTGTATTGTTGGTTTGTAGTCTCATTGAGGTGTCTCCTTTTATTAATTCTACAATAAGTAATGTGTCCAATATTACCTTGGTATTCCTGCTTGATACCAGGAGGCATGGCGTAGTGTTTCATCTTGTATATGACTTCTGTCTAGTCCCATCAAAGCTTCAAGCCTGAAATATAAAGGTTGAAAATTAAACCATGAGAACTTCAATCATTGATCATCCTACTTTTCACAAGGCAAACCTCAAAGTTATGTTCACAAAAAAGGTTCTGTGAAACTGTCTTGACATCTCATGTCGAACCAGTTGATGCCATATGTGACAGAGAATAACATTTTTCTATGAGAAACCTGTAAATCATTATACAATGCCATTATCTACATCTCGGTCTGTTGTTTACAAGGAATTCTGAAGTTCAAATTATCAAAGAACACAAAGATCACTTAAATCATGTTTAATTATAAGGAAACTAAAACATTAATTTCTAAGATAAAACCTAGCAATGACAGTGAGGAATGAACTAAGGCTCTCTCATAGTTTTGACTTTTATAATTTTGGTAGAATTTTATATATATCCTACAACCCGCTAGATACAATTGAGCACTACCTTGTTTCTAAGATGCCAAATTCCTTCAAACACATCATTTATATATAGTCCTGGCTTCAATGATAAATGAGATGACAAGAGGATTTCATCAGATTTATAATTATACCATGTTTTGGGTAACATGTTAATTGATTTATGGACACCACACAAGAAAATTGTTCTCTCAGAAATGTAAGCTAATGTTCACATACTTAGCACCTAGGCAAAGACTGTTTGTCGAAGTGAGGCCTTTATAAATACACACTGCTGCTTCATTGCATAGAGGCAGTTAAATTGACATTTATCAAATCATTATTTATTCAATAGATAACATGTAAGATTTATGGAGGAGACTGACCACAGAGTGTGCATTCAAGAACTTAAAAAAAAGTCTTTTTAAATATGAAAGTAGAAAAAATAAATTATGAGAGCAAACAATATACTCAGTACCAGCAAATCACTATTCAAGTCAAAATAAGTTTATTAGCCAGAATGAAAGACACAAGAAAACTAACCTGCTTTTAGGGTTTTTATTTTGTGATCTCCTATGCATAGATCTAGCATCATGTGGTTCATTTCTCACAAAAAAATAGGCCATAGGAACATACATTATCCTACATGTCACTTAAAAACACAGAAAAGTTTGGTACTTTGTCAACGATTTCTACTTCCACACCTGTTTCTAATGCAAATAATATAATATCTTTGTAATTAATCCTTTATCATTAACTCTTTCTAAGGTGGCATTGTTCAATTAACAATATTTTGTTAATTAATAATCTGATGTAACATTCCAGAGTGAGAGATAAAATACTCCCAGCTTCACATAATAATACAGAGATAATACTGCTAAGCCTATTTTAGGAATGTCCTATATCATAATTTTGTCCTTTTCCTCTACCAATAAATTTGAAAAGAAATATTAAGCCACCAGTATCAAATGAATGTGCAAATTCGGTAAATTAAATTTTTATTTGATTTTAAATCTTCCACTATTACACAGGTCAAATTAGTCATGTTGCGGAGAGAGGATGACCACTAATTTCTTCATATAAACATAAATTATAACTAGTCATATAATATATCCAAGAAAAAATAAAAGTCACAATATATTCCTAATGTTTTGAAAAATAAAAATTTCCATTAAAATATAAAATTCCAAAAAAACAACTGCAACCGGGTGTATTATATTTTTTCCCCTAAGTATGCAGAATGACGAAACCTTGGCGTTATCTGTAGACAGTAACATCCATTAGGTATGTGCAGATTTGACAATCCAGGTAAGGTACAGGTAATTAATGAGGGTATAGGTAAATATAATTACATCTGACTCAATGTTCATACATCATCAACTAGACTTCTAAAGAGGTTCTCTGTCAACTTTTACTATAGGTAACAATACAGATATCATCAGAGGTCAAACTGACAACATTATAAACATTTATATTGTGCATTACATTGTGCAATGACTAAAGATATATCTGTACTTGACAGTGGAAATATGTAAAATAAGGCTAAAATACATAAAAAAAAACAACATCTGTTTTCCTGACAATTCGTAACCATACTGTTCTCCAGAAATGTTCTCAATTTCAGAGGAAATACATAAAACAATTACAAGTTTTAGGTCTATTAAAAATCCAATGTCTTTCTAACTCTGATGTTAAGTACCAAATAATACAGGTTTTTTTCTTTAATGTTTTATCAATTGATTCCATTTTACATTGTAAACATGACAACAGAGAGACATAAAGTAATGATGTCATGATTCAATAATGGGAGGTTTATGTAAATATTTTCCCTTATTATTAGACAACCATAACATATAGAACATCAAATATTTTTATTGATGTACAAAAAAGGAAAGTCAACTTCCTCCTTTCATGATACTTCATGTTACACAAAACATTAATAAATGATCAAAGTTCTAAAGTTTCAATAGCTGTCCAGCTTCAATCAGGATTATGCTGACTTTATTATACACCAAAAGGTTTAAAATTAAGTACAGAAGAAGAAGATTTAGTACTTTTGTAATTTCAGAAAAAAAAGTCCACCTTCAATGAAAAGTGATTAAGTTCCAGTGTAAAAAAAAATCTATTAGAAAAAGGGACTCTTTTTATTTTATATATTAAAGATCATGGACACACCATTTATTTTGTCCCCTGAGATAATCAACATCATGTATCTAAAAAATATATGTATATAAGAAAAATCATATATTATTGTGTTTGGCATTAGAAACAAAATACCATGCAGTAGTAAATTTTATTGATTCTTTTACATATACTTTTTTCCTACTAAATATTGCATGTGACATTGGCATCCAGGGGGGGGGGGTCTGGAACCCCCCCCTTTTTTTGTACAATCAATGCATTTAAAATGGAGCCTATAGTTGGACCCCCCCTTTTTACTCTAGGTTGGGAACCCCCCTTTTTAAAATGTCTGGATCCGCCACTGTGTGATATAAGATATATTCCTTAATAAGCAAAGACACAATTTTTGTTTTTACTTTTCAAATATTTTCCATAAATCTAATTGATACTAATAAAATGTATATATATACTCTTTGAAAGCAACAGAAAACTCTTATCTATAAAACTTTAATTATTATTATAGTTTATGAACAAGTCATGATTTACATCATCCAAGTATTCCAGGGTTATCTTATAAAACAAAGTCTGTATTCCCCAAGCTTAATGAGATAATAAGGGTACTACACTAAATAATGAAATTCCTCTATTACTAATTTCAAGCAATATTGGATAAACTGATTGTTTTATCTTGGTGTATGAGAATTTTGATAAAACCTATAATTGTGTATCTATTTAGGGTGGAGACCATAATTACCATGCAATAGAATATACCTTCCAGTAGGTTTTACTAATCAACTTTGAAAGCCTGGTTTGATAAATTTCAAGATTTAAGAAGAATTTTAATATACAAGAGTACATCTTGCTTCTAAACAGAACCAACATCCTCATCTAAAATCTATTAGGATGATCGAAAGTTTGAGTTAATAGCTCCCTACTGATTCAGAAAATAAATAATGGACTTTAAGTATTTGTAATACATGATTTTCTACAACCTAAGGGTTCAGTAAATTTTTCAACAAATGTAAAAATAAGGAGATTTGGTCTTTTTGCCATATGCCATTTGTGAGCAACTATTATAAAAGGTCACCCCCAACAATGAGTAAAACAACAATGAAGACAGCCCTGACAAGTCAAATTGTAAAAAAAAAATCAAACTTGAAAACCAAAATCCTGATTTATGGTAAATGTACACCATTGATGAGAATGAAATATGACAGACAGCAACCACCTGTATAAACCACTGAGTTACGGGCTAAATCCTGCTATGAGGGAATGGCATACACAGAGTGTTGTGTAGTACAATGTGTTCCTTAAATGCATCATTTACAAAAGAATATCATCTTGGAAGTTAAACATCTTAGAAAACAGTCAAATGATAAAGCTATATTGTTAAAAAACTTTGAAAATTATGATATATTTGACTCCAATTCAAAAGAGGGTAATCTGTAATTTCATACCACATTTATATCACAACAAATAATATAAAAGGAAATATTCATCAATGGGAATCAATTTCTGCACAATTTATCTTCTTGAGCATTTTAACATTCCACGTGACGCTTCACACGTCCACTTCAAACAAATATCAAAATTAAAGGAACTTTTTTTTCTTTCTTTTTTTATGTTTAAAACCTGTTTCATAGTTAACATAATCAATTTTAATGTAAATAAAGAAAAAAAACTCCAAATAATGCTTCTAAGTTAAATTGAATGTAAATTTTTAATTGTTGAGTATTTAATGAACATTACGTTCTAGTTACATGAGGTGAGATGTTTGGTGTGATGAATGGAAAAACATACATCAAAAGACCTCAAACATCTCTTCAAAGTTAAAGACAAATTTGTGCAAGTGAAATAAAACAAAGAAGTTTGATCCATGAGAAATTCTTGCATGTGCTTTGGTCTGCATAAACATTAAATGCTGCATGAACACCTGATTTTGGAAGCATATACTAACTATTTAAATGCAGCAAAACTTAAGCAATTAAAAATGTTTTAGTTTTAAGGTCTCTGTTTTATTCTACTTTCAGTGGAATTAAAGACAAACCTTTGAAAAAACTTAAGAGTGTTGTTACCAATGTTTTCCAATTATAATACAAGAACTGTTCATTTGATTGATAAGATCTTGTCAATACACTAGCTGCATTTTTGTTTTTAATATAAAATCAGGATCTAAACCCTCACAGTGAGTCTGCAATGAATAGGTGTCAGATTTGTTATACCCACATTTTATAACTTTATCTGATCCAGCTGATCAATATCTATACTATATATTAAAATTTTCCAACTATTCCTGCACATAAATTTTATAGAAAATTAATAGTCAGCGACTCTTTTCACAAAAATGTGTTAATATTAAAATCAATTGCTGGTCACACTGAAATGTTAATAACTTAAAATACAAGTAATTGTAGGCCTTACTACTTTTTGTATGATAGTAAGTTATTAAACAGAATGACTTGTATATTTAGTATTCCTAATCATAGTATTTTTTGGTACATAAAGGGGGCATAACTCACTGATTTCTGTAAAGTCTTCATTTATTGCAATATGTAATAATTAATGTGAAAAATGTGGCAGGTCTTTTTATGTGAATTAAACAAGGTTTTGCTCAAAATCGAAAAATCGAAAAATAATTAAACTTGAATGACAACTTCCCAATAATAATGCACACAATAATTTTTTATAATACATTAAATGGGTGATAGTAATTAAATATGAAGAATAATTACTAAGATAAGATAGCTAATCAGGTATATTCAAGTGTGCAGAACAAATATAATTTTCTTGTTAATAAGTGATTGAGTTGGAAAATATTAAAACACAAGAGTATCAACAGTTAACCCACAGATATAAGCAAACTAAATGATTTTATGATTCTTCTTATCCAAAGAAAAATTTAAAAATTATTTAAATGTAAAATTGTGACTTTTTATTATATAAAAACTTTATGAAAGTGAATTAAAAGATGACCTACATTTCAGTATAAACATTACTCTGTCTGCGAGTCTCTTCCGTTACATGGGGTATGATTTCTATTGCTGCAGTTGCCATATTATAACTTATCAACTTTAATCAAAAGTCACTTTTCTGTTGTAAAGCCTGAGGCTTACAAACTTCTTGTGTGTTGCCATTTCCAGTTGGATTTCTTGCAATTGTGCATGATTATACATCCCTTTTTCAAACCATTATTTTCTGTTAAATTATAGTCTTTGAGTGTATGTATGAAAAAATATATAATCCAAATAAAGAAATATATGTTTCTCCAATATTTACTAAACTGGTCTTGCCTGTATCTAATGGTCTTTCCACACAGTCTTTTAGAATTAAATATCAAAAATATTATCCAAACAAGGATTTTTTCCACATTAATTACTAAACTTATAGCTATAAATCAAATCCTCAAGTTTAAACTAATGATTTTTTTTAAATGCATCACAAACTTGTATCCTTTCCCTAGTTAAACTCACATTCCAATTTAAATAAACATTTCTTTTTGAAATATTCAAGAATAATCAGATTTTACGATCCTTAAGTTTAAGTAGAAGAAAATAAAGTTGGTGACCAATTCTAAATCTCTTATGTATATTTACCTATAAATCAAAGGATACAAAACGTTACCTTTAACTTTAGAAACGCCACAAAAACTTGAATCATCAAATTAATGAAATCTGGCCATTTAAAAAATTCCTTTCCTTTGATCTTCTATCATAATCATTTAAATTTTAAAATACAGTTAATACTGATTTGACATAATTTAAAATGTATGATTGGAAAAAAGTGCTTAAGACTTTTATAAGCACCTTAACTATAGGAAATGATGATTTCATTGATCTAAGACTACTTTAATGAGCTCAAAAACCTTTCAATATTTTGTTTTTTTCCAGTTTAGCATTTATAAAATGTGTAATAAATCTAATCACCTTAACATTTTAAAATGATGACTGTTTGAAAGTTTGATTACATGAAGATGTCAAATAGAAATGGAGGGAGAGTATCATTTCTTAATATGTGTCCCTTTTTTCTTACTCTGTGTCCTTGCCCCAACTTCCTCTGAGTTCAACTGGTGTTGCTTGGTGACCCATTGATATCAATCCTCCAAGGATGACTCCAAGCCTTATGTAACTTAATTATGCCAAACAGTTTCTAAAGTTTCTAATCTGTCAGCAAACTTGTAATGTTTTACAATTATATTACCAGAAATAGAAGTCCAAAACAAAATAAGACAATAATTGTGGGGAACCAAACTGACATGCAATCAATGTATGACAAAACAAAAACCTTTCACACACTATTGTACTTATATAATTCAAATTCATAATTTCGTTATCCATTGTACAGTTTACTTAATACCTTAAAGAATGTGCCTCAGACATAACAATTTAGAATACCAGTATTTGGTGAATTAAATTAAAACATGTCATTATGCAATTATATAATTTACCAACTGCGACATGGAATGACAATTGCATTAAGGCATGTGAACCTTCCAGAGTGTATTAAAGCTGTTCATACAAAGTCAGACCTTTAAATAGGCTCTCACTCGATTGCTAAAATTTAACCAAGTAATTTGAGAACAAAGATGTGCTCGATCTAAACACCAAAAATAGTATTTTGGTTGTTTAATTTCAGTGTTAAGAGAAAGACAATCATAAACAATTTTTTTAGGGACTGCAAGATCAATATTTTGACTGAGAAATAACAAGAAAAGATAATCCTCTAAACCCAGTGACACAATAAAATAAGTCAGATTTAGTCACATAAAATTCCATTCCTTCATTAGGTACTTTATTTTAAACATTTTAATCCAAACATATGATCTAACTATTGTTTATTTTTCCAAAGGTAAATCAACTAGCTTTAAATATTTTGACAGACATTTACCTATCTATGAAGATATAAAATCTCTCTGGATTAAACTGACATTCCTTGTCCTTATGTCATGTCTAAATTCTAAACAAAAACATCATTTTATATAAGACAAGTTAAAACCTAAAGATTTGCTGAATTTTAATAAAGGACGTAAAAAGCCTGAAATAATTCTCATTTAAGTCACCCAAATGAAAAAGTATCCAATAAAAGTGAAAAGATTCATATGTTGCTTAACTTAGATAAATATTTATGAAGGACCCAGCATTTATATTATAATAATATCCTTGAAACAGTGTTAATTTGTGACAATATTGAAAAGTAGTAACTGTTACTTCATACATACATGTAGATGTTTCAAAATTAACACAGATCGATCCTTAAGAACTTAAAAATACACATGATAGTAATGATACATACATACTTAATTTGTACCAGAGCTTGAAATACTTATTGGTAAGATAGCTTGTATTTGAGTGTAACTTGCTCCTCAACTTTGGCATTTTAAAATTGTGCCTTTTTTCTTTCGTACCTTCTAATGAAGATAAAAAAAATGGCCATTTATGAATTTTATAATTTCCCTATTTAAACCTTATTCCATCTGATAATACAATGCTCTTTTAATCTAAGCCTCCAAAAAGGGCAATTTCTTTTTTTCTATACTCAAAACATTCAAACAGAAAACTATATTTCCTTATCTTTTTTCAGAGGCAGGTTGTATAAGGGGGGCCTGGGCCCCTTGTCCCCTTTTGTTGGAAATTCTAATGGTTGATTATATAGGGAATCACTGAATCATGACTGAAATAATCTTCCTCTTTAGCATTCAATGCCTGACCTCATCCTCCTTAATGAAAATTCTGGATCCCCCACTGCTTATTTTTTTGAAAACAAATCATTAGTCATTCTTTTACATGAACATTTTGACTAATGTTTTCTAACCATTAAGGGCCACATCAGAGAATGTTCAGTGAATCTGTCAACAGCCTCTGCTGTCAAATTCATCACAAATCAAAGTCATTTTTCTTTAAAGACTGAAACTTGGACTATCAAACAATGGGGGTCACTTAGATCATTTTAAATTATCTACCTTTACACAAAGAAACTTTTCCTTATGAAGTTATATTTAATACTTTCCCATAAACTTTTTGTAATTTCCAGTCGATTTACTCAACAAATTATTAACTCAGCTGATCTTCCTATCTTTTCTTTAATGTGAAGTTAGGAATTTAATAACAATCTTGTCAATCATATTGATGCAAAGTTATCTAACTTTTCTCCCATACAAAACCCCCACTTTATATGTTTTGAACATTAAGTGTATGTTTGAGCAGTTGGTTTCCCTTCAGGAAAGGTATTTATTGATCTCAGATCTAAACAGTAGTTAGATTTCTCTTTAGATGTACACGCTCTCCTAACATTCAAATAATTCATGATTAAACTTTTAACATTATCATATAGAGAAAATGTCACAAACATTTGAGAATTCAGAAAATGTGTTTTCTTTCAATATTAGACAGATGGTCACCTTTACATGATTTCAAATAACAAACAGAATCAACAAAACAAACAAACCTGAATTTTTTGCATAGTTCAGTGATGAAATCAAATTTCATTGTTTAATTATAAATGATGTTTCAGCAGCAACTAGATTTTTCAGTACAATACTGCATGTAAAGTCAGCTTATTAAGAATGGTGGAAGCTTGAATCATATGCCTTGAAGGAGAGAACAATATGAATAGCTTCACCTGCGACTGAATTATCATATAAATTCAGCTATATAAAATATTCCACCATAATTTATAAACTATTTTTGAACAAAGCAAAAGTCATATACATGTAAGTGACATCCTTAAATGTCCAAAATACCGTATAGCGGGTTATTTTCGCGGGTGTAAAATTTCGCGTTTTTCATTGAATAAGGTATACGAAAAATTTTGGCGGTTATTATTTTGGCGGCCTCAACATTTTTAACATAACCTTTGCATGTACACTTTTAAATTGGCGGAATTTATTTTGGCGATTTTGTTCTATCCGCGAAAATTAGCGAAAATTTACACCCCGCGAAAATAACCCGCTATACGGTATACCAAAAAGGATCTTATTATCTGCAGGGGCATTAATAACAATTTTAAAAGAAAATCTGAACAAGTTTAATTGTATAGAAGTTTTCTCTGTCAAAGAGAACTGCTTTAGCATATACCACAAAACCAGGTTCAACCCACCATTTTTTTATAGAATGCCCTGTACCCAGTCAGGAAAATGGCCATTGTTACATTATACTGTAGTTCGTTTCTGTGTGTGTTACATTTTGGTGTTGTGTCTCTGTTGTTTTGTAGTTCTCTTATATTTGATACGTTTCCCTCAGTTTTAGTTTGTAACCCAGATTTGTTTTTTTTTTCTATCTATCGATTTATGAATTTTGAGCAACGGTATACTACTGTTGCCTTTATTTATCTACCAAAAGTACACTAGATAGATTGAAAGATATCTTATTGGTTTAAAATTCAAAATTGCAGGATTGAAACAATAAACACTGGTTTATACACTATGAAGGAAGAACAAAATGACAGACATGGTAACACTCTATAGTCTAAAACACAATAATTAACCCAACACTACTATCATCTGTATTCTCTCTATCTTTAACATGTACACATAGTGTAATATAAAGCGTGCTTTATGTTTTCTGTAGATTTTTCAAAGGGAGTACAGTGGAGCATCAAGCACTTTGCCTTCCCCCCAACTGACTATATATTTACACTAAGAATGAGTCACACTATTGTGGACAATAGGATTATGTTTTATCCTTTGGGTAAGTGGTCTGGTCACTCTGTTACATTTAAATTTTATTGTAACATATAACAAGATTGTCTACAATCCAAACACTACAAATTATATAGTTAAATGTACCCAAAACTTCAAATAAAACTAGCTCTATAAAATCTTATGAAATAAAATGTATAGTTTATTTCACAATAACTGTGTTTGTTTAAAATTAAAGCCCTTTAAGATTTGAAAAAAATCAAAGTTTAGATTTGAAGCTAGATCATTAATGCAGTCCTTCTTTCTATTACTTCATATTACAGAAACATCTATTCCACTGTATGTATTAAAATATAGAAATTTTCTGAATCCAAACTTTTTTGCTACCGATGGAATAACAAGTAAACTCACACATTTGTTAAAAAGACCAAAGATCCTCAGAATAAGACATGGGTCATGATTGAAAAAAAATGACAAAACTACTTTAACACAAACACTAAGTCATACTGCAACCAGAACTACATGAATTATAGAAATAAAATATTTATGGAATTTTTCATCAACTTTTTCTGATTAATTGATTTACTGATAATTTCTTGTTTATGTCCAGCGGCCACTATTTAAAAATATATTTCAAGAAATACTACTGACAAATTCAAAAATTACATGTCTAAATACTGTATACTCACCTTCCATACAATATATTATATATATTTTATATAAAGTTAAATAAAAAGCAGAACAGTTCAGGTGAAAACACTTTGATCGTTCAGGTATCTCAAGATAAAAAGTGAATAAAATAAGAAGTGAGGGAGGAATGTCATCATTTGACTATAGCTGCAAACTAATGACTTTTAGTGAAAACATATAAAATCAGACTCAAGTTTTAATATTAAAGTTCATCATTTTGATCAAAATCATCTGTAATTAAATCTTAAAGAACAAGTCGAAACTAGATTTACCTTGATGTCAAACAATTCTATGGTTCTATGTTTAAAAATGAAAAACAAACGACATTTATTATTCTGAACAGGAAGTATCATGGTTTTATGGACATAAAATTACAAATATTCAAAGAAAAAATTGTTAGGTTTTCCAAATCATTACCCATTTGTTTGTAGATATGGAATATAAGGTTGTTATATTATGGTTTCAATTCTCATGGCTTCAGAGAGTGACAAAGTACATATGGTATCCAAGGATTATACTTATGTTTGGCTATTAGTTTACAAAGTAGAAACATATATATACAAATCTTAATGTTATATTTGAGTATGACATAAACAGCAATATTGTATTAAAGTAATGTATTGAGCGTCTGGATAGATTTTTTGATTTGGACACATGCGACATCATGATGTGGTCAAGTGGCCATTCTAAAGGTGTTCAAATAAAAGAAAATAGCTACAGGTGTGACAACATCCAAAAAGTCCTTATTTGCCAGGTTGTTTTAATATGAACTAAATAAAAGGTTACTTAAAGAGTCAAAATATCTATAAGGCAGCAACATAACACAATGCCATCTAGATTTCAACCTTTGAACTACAATAAAGACAATAAAGTCGATAGAATATAAATCAAGTTCCTAAAAAGTCTAAAAAAAAAAGGAGAAGAATTTAAAAAAGAAACGCATTAGCTAAGGCTGCCTGAGCAACACCAATTCTTATAATAATTCAAATGAATATATCCATACATATGTTTTATATTTCCAGTTCCTAAAAAGATAAAACTTTGCAAACATTAGAAAGTTTGTAATTCTTGAAAATTGAGTTGTATGATAAAAAGTAAAATCACAGAAATACTGAACTTACAGGAAAATCAATTCGGAAAGTCCATAATCACATGACAATTAAAATCAAATAACAAAAAAACAGACCAAAATTATTTGTTATTTTGTATAAATTGTTTGTTAAACATGTTAATGTTGATATGGACCCAGAGCAATTTCAACAAGAAACATGCATAGTAGTTATTACTGTTATACTGACTACAAATTTAACTTATTCTGTAAGTCTAAGTAATTCCATCCTTAAAATCATCTCCCTTTAAGCATCATTAATGTCTCTCAAGACATAAAAAAGCCTAGCTGTATTAACAAATTACCTGTACTTAACCCTTGTTTTTCTCTTCATTTCTGTATATGTATAATTCCTTAGGATATAATTCCCTCGCAGCCTTTCCATTTATAATAATCTTATACATGAATGCATATCAAAATAGTTTTCTATACACAACAAATATTTCAGAATTAATAAAAACAAAATGTATTCCATCTGCACATGGCCATGTAAATAAGCCGAAGAATCTTATTTTTTTCCACCGATCGGATAAAACTTTCACATATAAATCAAACTACTATATATAAATGCATTGCAACACCTTGAATTAATTTAATCTCATAAAAAGTGAATAAAAGTGAATCGTTGAAGTGTTACTGAGAAATAAGTTATTCACAAAACATCGTCAAAGAAGAAAGACAAGTTCGGTTATGTAATCATAATTTATACATATTCCACACTTGAAAGAGTTGCATAGATACACCACTATGGGACTACCAAATATGACACAACGTCTATAAAAGGTATAAATTTATCTTCTGCATTGAAATATAAACCACGTCTTTTGTTTCCTATTTTGACATGTGAAGGACTTTCTTTCACTTTTATTCAGTGATATAAATCTTGCAGAGGTTATGATTTATGATTGGCGATATATTAGACGATACATGTAGGAATTCAGACAATTGTATCTGGTTCCGTACAATGTTAATAAAATTCTGACTGCACGATATACATATGTATTTTATGAAAATATTTGTAAGGTTAAAACAATAACCATCTTGCAGAGTAATTTTACCTGTAATTACCTTTGATAGGGTAGGAAATCAGGATAACTTTTATGTAATGGGTTACTTAACATTGGGTTAACTTATACTGTTATCCAGATAACTCACATTCTTGTGTCAAATTGAAGATCTGATCCAAGGGGAAACTTTTAACACCCAACAAAAAAATGCAGTTGCCTGAATCTAGAGTCAACCCTGTAACACTCATTCTTCGGGTGAGGTCTAAACAGTACATTGTACCTAACATTCTGAGTATGGGCCAATTTGCCAGTCGGCCGGTATATGAAAGGCACAGCAAAAACCCATATACCTCAATATGGGAACATCATCTGTAAGGTCTGAACAAGACTTGAAGGGCACAGCAAAAACTCAAATACCTCAATATGGGAACATTCATCTATCTGTAAGGTCTGAACAAGACTAATTGTAGGAACTTAAAAAGAGTCATGGTCCATTTTATGTGTCAGGTATAAAGTAAGTTCCCTAGATTAATCCTCAAAATATGTACTTTTAACAACTGTCAGATCTATTATCCATTCAGCAACGATCGAGGGTTGAATAATTAAGAATTTGTATCATAAACACTTGATGGTACATCTATGTTATATTAACCTACTTGTACACATATACTTCTGAAAGTATTAGAATAAATATCCATCACAGATAATATCAAGGGGATGTAAGCAATTGTGCGGCCTTCAATAATGAGAAAAACACAAAAACTGTACAGTCAGCTCTATATTATCCAAGCCCTGATATTAAAAATATAAATCAGTTCAATTGAAAAGGCTAACTTATAACAATTCAAGATAAGAAACACAAATGTGAAACACATTAACCAATGACAACCACTGAATTATATACTCATGACTAATGGGACAGACACATAGAGAATGTATCAGGGTTAAACATTCTTATTATTTTAAGGCACCAACACTCCCTAAACCTGGGAGAACCATGAAACATCACATCTTAATAACAAACTATACAACACAATAAATGAAACAGTAGTATTTAACCACAACTACTCAGTTCCATGTATCATAAAATATGGGTCACATACAACCAGTGTACCAACACAAAAATGGGCTATCTGTCTTTAATATAAAAAAGAAGATGTGGTATGATAGCCAATGAGACAACTATCCACAAAAGACCAAAATGACACAAACATTAACAATTATAGGTCACCGTACGGCCTTCAACAATGAGCAATAAGGTTACAATAAACTTTGTATCAACCTTCAATATGAGTCAGTTTGCCTTTCAAGTTTAAGACAGTATGTAACTTGTGTATAAAAGTTATGCATTTCTCACAGAGTACAAAATCACTTAATCTACCAGTGTAAATAGGAATGATTGATTGATTTAATGGTGTTTATCACTACTAAAGTCTTTATGTTTTTCCAAGCAGTCTGTTTACAATTTCTACTATTGTACACTGTTGCAATATATTCCAAACAAAGGTTATTTCAGTCAAAAAATGAGAAAGTGTTTCTTCATGAGAGTTTATAATCTTGGGTTCTAATGTTCTAAAAACATAAATTAAAATTGATTAAATAAAGCTGTTTAGATCACCCCCCCCCATTAAATCTAAGAATAATTTACTTACTTCATTTGGTTAATCCACTTATTTTTCCTTTTTCGTTCATACCATCGATAGAATATACTCATGTCATAATAATAGTTATTTTTGTGCATGTTATTCAACAAACATGATGATAACGATGGATCTTCAAAATGATCTGACGGGTAGGATGATCCATCAGGGACCCCTCGGTCACTCTGTCCTATCATAGTGCTTTAAACAAATTCTCCAATTACAAAATGTTAGTTAACAGAAAGTTTAAAACAAATTTTTGTCGTTACACGATTCACAAGTTTGAATATAATCACTAATTAACAAAACAGTAATTAAAAACAAACAACTATTGTCCTTGGTGTTGCAAGATTTTAAATGATATCCGAGTTATAATTGAGTTTCTTTAGACAGGTATTGCAGTTTATTGTCTGTGTGTATAAAACACAGCAGATCAACATAAAATGATAACATTCCTTCCACGTAACTTATACAGATTGATTTCTCAATTCACAAACGATGAAAAAACGATTTTTATCCACATTATTAATACTAGGCAATCCTTTGATTCTTATGAAGGTTTCTAATTTCACAATTTTATATATTTTGTCCTGTTTGCTTGACTTTGATCGACAGAATTTGTTGTTTGTTCTATTTACGACTTCCAGGTAAATCCCCAATTAATATTTACCAAGTATCACAAAACTATAATGAAGTCCTTTTTCTAATTAAATATCAATTAAAGTCAAGAATCTTCCAGGTAATTAATGTCCAATAATGTATACAATTTTTTTTTCAAATCATGATATTTTGTTGATGTTTTTTAAAAACACAAAACTACAATATATCAACGATAGGTTAAACCACACATGCCATAGTACACATGGATAAACACATAATTCACATTCTTCATTTATTGAAATGTGAGGTTTACTGTTGGGTGACAATTTAACCTGGTCACAGGTAAACCTCCGTCACTGACTCATTTGTCTTTGATGTGGTATACCTCAGGTGTGATAATAAGTTATAATGTCAATTAAGTTATGTTCTCTTATTTCATTATCTGACCAATCAGTTCTGCTTAATTCACTTTTTATGTATTTTTCAGCAACATTAGAAATTTTACAGTAAGACCCAATCCTTAATAGATATAGTATGCCACAGGGTTCAATCCTTATTATTCAACACAGACAGGAACGAGAGAAGGGATAAAATTGTCACTTTTATATACATGTATTTAGTTCTAGTAATTATAACTATGAATAGGACTCATTAATTATCAATTAAAGAATTAAATTTCCATTATACAGAATATCCCTAAGGACCATTAGTAATAATTACTTCCTATTGTTAACTGATTCTTTAATTGCTCTAAAATATTTTTTCATGTATGGCTAGAATTCCAATTGAAATAATTGTCCAGGCATGATAAAATTTAATATTTTTTTTTTTTTTTACAACTATGGCCCCAGAAAGGACATACAAACACAGCAATATGATTGTAACAGATATTGTAAATAACAATATTACACGTGAGTTTAATAATGTTTTTTAAAACATACAAGCTAAATATCAAAAGTGATTGCATGTTCAGTGCATATCATCTTTTATAATATCAAGATTTTACATGTTTTATAATTGTAAAAGAAAAGATTGAGGTTATCTCTTTAATGCTTTAAACTTAAAGTTTTCAATCAGTTTAAGATATCAGAGTTTAAAATTTAACACAAAGTATTTAATTACTCTTTCTCAATTTAATAGAAACATGAACTTTTTTTCAAACAAGTAAAACTGCGAACTATATCAATGCTTTAAAATATTTGGCAAACAGGAAGTTGATGATGGATGTAAAAACTCATCACAGGGATTCAAGGATGCTCACATGAAGCTTGATACAGAACTTCAAGAAGCTCTGATTTATGCTTGTTGAGTTCCTGAGACCAAATTGCATGGGACAAATAAGAGACACAAGTACTATCAGTGGGGCCCGCTCCAGTCATGCTTCAGTGATTCCCTATAGAATTAAGCAACTAATTTTTTCCCCTAAATTTGCCTCTGACTACCAGATTTAAACCATTATATCCTCCTTTGGAATGGGGATAGAATCATCCAACCCGAACAAGATGATAGAAAATTATGAAACATGCAGTGTGTATCTTTGTTAATAACATTATATATTCTTATTAATACTAAATCAGCAGGTACCCCCTCCAAATCACGTAACAGTATTTATATTAGTTTATAACGTCACATCACAGCAAAACATCCCACTCATATAAAACATAAAATGCTATGCGAGATCCACATAAATCATTATAATTATTATGCCATTTATGAACAAGTACCTGAAATATTACACTCCTCATAAATAATCAACAATTTCAGTAAAAATTATCAAGATTTTATGCAAATGAGGAACATTATAGGTACAAAGGCGTATTTTTTGTAACATAAGGAATAGCTATATAAATTGATTTTAGATCAAATTTCTACAAAGTTTGTAACTTCTGCAGGGGAACCTTATGTTGCATAATTGATTTGTAATTTGCATGTTTTCAAAGTAAAGGTAATAAGCCTGACAGAAAACTGTTTGATCTTACAAAATACATGACTAACAGCTAGGGCAAAAAATTAATTTCAGCTTGCATACAAAGAAAAACATCAGAAATGAAATTCCTATTTGTTGCTTTTTGACTCAACCAATTGTAAATAATGAAGGGTGTGAAATTAATATTTTCGTTTTCACTGTAACTTTGTTTTTTGTTTGTAAAATTGAGAATGGAAAATTTTCTCTGAGAAGTTTGTGGTAGCTGGTCATGTTATGCTGTATATATTTTAATAATTCTTGTAATTGTCTTTTAATGCAAAATCCTTATTTTTAGTGCGGACAGATCTAAGGAGAGGATTTGAGGGGTTGGAACCTGCCTTTTTTTTGGACGATCAATGCATTTGAATAGGGACATATAGTTGGAACCCCCCTTTGTCCTGGGTTAGGACCCCCCTTTTAAAATGGCTGGATCCTCCCATGCCCTTCTATGGAAGTTAAACTTTTATATTGCAGCAAATGACCATAATTTTGATTGACAAGGATTGCTAGTTTTCATGCTAAATGTAGGTGGTTCCCTCAAGGAACAGGGGCTAATACTCCACCAAAGACAGGTGGATTCCCTTAAGGAACAGGGGCTAATACTCCACCAATGACAGGTGGTTCCCTTAAGGAACAGGGGCTAATACTCCACCAAAGACAGGTGGTTCAGTTAAGGAACAGGGGCTTACTCCACCAAAGACCGGTGGCTGCAAGTGGTGTTTAACACCAACCATCAAAGATTCTTTTGAGAAAAATTTTGATGCAAACAAATATGCATGAATCTTTATTTCGACTTACTTACAGTAACATATGACACTTATTATTTTAAACTTCAAACATTCCCCTGCTTGATACATGGTTAAATAGACAAAATAGAGAATTCTGTGCTTTTGAAGTAGTAATGACTTTCTTAGCAAAGAAAACTTTCAAAAGGGCATTAATTCACCATTTTATGTTTGGTAATTACAAAACTGACAATAAACAAACATTGTTTTTGTAGCCAAGATATAACAAGATCTATTTTATTATTTACCAATTTTATGCTTACTTTATAATGTTGATCATGCTTTGAAATCATGTTTATAACAGCTGTAACAGAAATACAGTAGATTTAATTAGGAATAATACCAACATACACATTCTTTCTTTGAAAAAAGTAATATAACTGTTGGAGTAATGACTCTCATATAATGTCAATATATATAGGAAGATGTGGTATGAGTGCCAATGAGAAAACTCTCCATCCAAGTCACAGTTTGTAAAAGTAAAACCAGTATAGGTCAAGGTATGGTTCACACTAACAAGTATATAAGCTATAAAGGGCCCAAAAAATTAACAGTGAACAAGAATGTGTCCACAGTACACCGATGCCCCACTCACACTATCATTTTCTATGTTTAGTGGACCGTGAAATTGGAATAAATTCTCTAATTTGGCATTAAATTTGGAAAGATCATATTATAGGGCACATGTATACTAAGTTTCAAGTTGATTGGACTTCAACTTCATCAAAAACTACCTTGACCAAAAACTTTAACCTGAAGCGGGACAGACGGACGAACGAATGGACGGACAAACGAACGGACAGACGAACGAACAGACGGACGAACAGACGCACAGACCAGAAAGCATAATGCCCCGCTACTATGGTAGGTGGGGCATAAGTAGGGCATAAAAATCATTCAATGGGGAAAAGCAACAGTCTAATCTATATCATAAACTTTACTTTTTATTTCCTTTTGAATTTACTTATCCATTTTGTGAGTTCTCTGCACACGATGATGATTTAACATGTTTAAGACAACTGTTTACCAAGACCAAAGATCCATTGAAACATGAAAAAAATTGATTCAAAATACAAAACCAAAAACACGATTTTGGCAAGCAGCATTTACCAATGAAATACCTGAATTTTGCTGGATTTTTCATGGGAAGACTGCATTAAGTGCAATATTCTATAAGGGCTAAGCTTATAATTCCCATTTATTCAATTAACATTTGATTGTTTCAGTTAAGCTTAAAAATCTGTCTACAAAATTTTGCTGATATCAATACATTTGAATCTTTTCTTTGCAGTATATTGCTATAATTTCATTTATCATTGCACCCTAAATTAAGGTTACGTTGTCTATGACATAATGATGTTGTTGCTATATACATACAGTAACTTCCTGCAGATCTATCTGTGTTTCCTCAGAGGCAATCTACAGGCATTGACATTCCAAACTGTTTTTATAGCATTTATGATGTTTTCCAGATAATTTAAATGCATAACCAATAGTTAATATCTCTCTGGATGTATTTTCTGTAATAGTTTTCAGTATAAAATAATTTTTATAGAGAATCTATCAGAAAGTAATTATGTAAGACTATTATTTCTGATTGGAATGACAGAAACTCAGTATTTTATTTCTATAAAAAAACAAACTCTTATAAATGAAGAACGACTTTCAGAACTAGTTGAAATGAAGTTGATAATTCTGGAAAGTAAGGTATTTTATCAAAATTAAAAATAGATGCTGATTTTTCTATACATTTTTATTTATAATAAAAGTTCATCTTTTATGTTTTAACGATCCATTTTTTTTTAATGGAAATCGTATACACACCAGTGGCGGATCCAGCCTTTAGAAAAGGGGGGGGGGGTTTCCAACCCAGGGCAAAGAGGGGTTTCAACTATATGTCCCCATTTAAATGCATTGATCGTCCAAAAACAAGGGGGAGTTCCAACCCCCGTAACCCTCCCCTGGATCCACCACTGCACATGCCATATGAAGTCACCCTAGCCACTAGTGTTTTTAAAGCAAAATTAATGTGATTTTACAATATGAAAGCAGCATTTTTTTCTCAACTGTTATGTACAACATTCAGATCATCTACTGAACTTCCAGTATTCTATTTAAAAATGCTAATATGTTTCCACCTTAATTATACACTTCTAATTATAGTAATCATCATTTCCTGTTCAAATATACCTGTCTCACACCTTATAATTATTGTTCTTTTTTTAATATATTTCTGAAGGGTGTAACAAGATACAAAATTTGTTTTTAATACACATCATCTACCCTGGGGTGGGGCCATTTAATTACAAAGATTACCTCATAATGGATAGCTATAATAACCCCCTGGGTATAAGATGTTGAGTGGAAAACCAATATTTACTGAAATTTCATAACCCCACTTTATGTTACATTGATGGACAATGATTTAAGCACATTGAATGGTTTTAAAATTGACTACTGGACACCACCTTTATAGCTTGTAACACTGACCCCTGGTCAGCGGAATAGAGTTTTGACATGTCCGCAGGTTGCCTCTCCAATGGTCTATCTTTTATAGTTTTTCTGATTTTGACACGAGAGAATTTATTGTCCGTTGAGATGACTAACCCACTGTGGTATTTGACACAGAAATTTGAACAATAAAATCAACAATTTCTTCCAATTTATGAAAATTACTTCATTGTTCGCTTAGTATGGAAAGTAATATCTTTCGTTAATTTATGAAAATTGGTCCATTGTTGGTGTTATGAGGGACTTAGAAGATATTGTAGTTCACCTGCCTACCTATTGTCCAGGTATTATACAGGTGTAATAATTAGAAAATGAAACAATAGTGTCTATCATATGGGTAAAATCCTAACATAATACATGTGTTATCTGAAGGTTATTATAATTATTTGTTATTATACTATGCCAGACACAGCATATTACAGACTTATCCAAATTGCAAAATTCTTCTTTCACAATTGCAAAATAATAATCATGAAGGTTTCTCATTTAAAATTGGTAACAAATCAGAATTTTGTTGAAGACAAGTCAAGATTATTATTTTTCTTTTGAAACTACATTTTTACTAGCAAAAAACCTATTTCAGCCTAAGAAACTACTAACATTCGTTCATCAGTCCACCCGCTGTATTTAACAATATTAATAACTGGATTTTGCCTTCATGAAACCCAGTTAAAACTGGGTACAGGACTTTCAATTGTGAAATTTAATATACTTCTCAATGTTAAAAATGTGTTATATAACAAAATTGTAACATTATATAAATGTTCTAAGGTCTACATGACGTTCTAATATAGTACCACCCCTTGAATCACTGTACACCATTAATGACAGATGTAGGCCTGTGTACATTTTAATTATGATTTATACATGTACAATTGATATCTGGATACATACAGATCACCTGTCAGTCAGATGTCAGAAAATTTAATTTAGAAATTTATCAGAGAAAATGTCTTAGATATTTGAGTTAAATATAGGTATGGGTCATATACCTATACTTTCCTAGTTCATTTAAAGTTTATCAAAATAAATATACTTTAAGTATCAAACTTGGAGCTTAAATTAAGGCCAAATTAAAGAATGGAAATATTCTGAGTGGGGGGGGGGGGGGGGGGGGGGGGGGGACAAATTAAGACTTAAAGAGGAAGAAAGGATGGGAGAATATATGGTGGATATCAGAAAAGGAAGCCTTTATGATGAGACATGAGAAAAGAAGATTTATACAAAAAAAATCAAATAAATATTAAATTATATACTGGGAAAGATATCTATGCAACAAGCTTTTAAGGTAAAACCAATGGATATCATAGTTCTTTAAAAAAAATTATAAAAAAAGATGTGGTATGATTGCCAATGAGACAACTCTCCACAAGAGACCAAAATGACAGAAATTAACAACTATAGGTCACTGTACAGCCTTCAACAATGAACAAAGCCAATACTGTATTATAGTCAGCAATAAAAGACCCCGAAATGAGAATGTAAAACAATTCAATCAAGAAAACTAACGGCCTTATTTAGATTTTGAGGGAAATAGGAATATTTTTAAATAATCAAAAATCTCTTGAATTTGACATTTTGCTTGTTAAATTGTTGTCAATTGGGAGGGAAAAGTCAAGTATCTGGGTTATTTTAACAGAATAATAGCTTAATCCTATTTGAAAAGTGATATCCTAAATGTCTTAGGTTTGTGGTCAAGATTTTATAAGACCTATCCTCACTGCAGACCTAGTTACAGAACTATTACCTGAATGTCACATTCATGTCAAATAATGAAAACTATATACCACTTGTAATTATAATAATGAAGTATTTACAAAACTCTGATCAAATTTGCCACTTAATCAAGTTAATGGGTTTTAATTCTCAAGTCTCAGTGTGTAACATAAAGGCAGAAAATTTGTTCTTTCAATACTACAACTCTCTGATTACACTGTAAACAAAATATTTATCACCTCACAATTACATTTAATTATAGCTAAAACCACTTTTTTGTTATCGTTTACTTAGCAGGAACAAATTACCCATTTACAAATATTTGAGTTTTATTTTTCAATTTAACTTACAAAATCGGCATTAAAATCTGAAATTGAACCACTAATTGAATCTTTTACTACCCATAATTGATTATAAAATTTTACTAAATGAGTCATCCACTTCAGAAATACCCCTATGCAGTATTTGAAAAGACTAAAATATATCATCCAAAATTATCCAGAGTGGGAAAATCAACAAGACATACTGGTATTTCAAAAACACCTTTAAAGATCTCAATTTCTGCTATTTTTAGTTTCCCCAAAAAAGAAGAATGTGTCCATGGAGAACTGTGAAAGTAATGCCACTTCAATTCTAACTATAATGATTTGTTTTCCTTTTCTTAATTGATGTCCATATACAGCCAGTAGTCACTAGGACTAGAGAAATAACTGAAAATACATATATAGCACTAAAACTTCCAAATAATCATTTCAAAAGATAACATTTGACATTTAACATATTCAAAATCTATCACATTTTCTAAAAACTTGAAATAAGTCAATATTTTATACTCAGGAATCAATTAAAAAGGTATAATTTTCAACAAAATCAAAATAATTAAATCAATTATTCATATTACAATCCTATCTATTTTCAACTTATAAACACCTAATAGAACATATTAATATCAAGTAAGACAACTTGACAATTCTATTCTTTGTAACATACATGACTATAGTAACATGAACAGCAATCTATCAACAAGTAGAATCAAACTAAATCTGAAGGTCAAACACCATTTTCCATAATATCCAATGTTCATACAAATAAAGCCAAGAGTGCACAAAAGATGTGATAAAATTAACAGAGACCAGTTGCCTCTTTCTGTTCATATTAAAACTTGAAAGGACAGACGCTCTTATTAATTTTTATTTTAAAGACTTATAAACTTCTTCACTTAGATATACTGAAGGACAAATGCAACCATTTCATGCATAAGTTCATGGTCACAAATCATTCAAGACTTTATATTAAAACTTGAAAGGACAAACACTCTAGTCAATTGATATTTTATACTTATAAAATTCGTCTCCAAAATAGACTGAAGGACAAATGCAACCATTTCATACTTAAGTTCAAGGTCACACGACTTACCCTGGACGGTTCTTATCACACATGGCACTTTCATCAGCATATTCATATGAACTTTCACCTCCATTCTGGTACTTCATTTGACTAGACAGGGGACCAGATTGATACTGCATCTGTAGCTGTAGACCATAGTTTTGCAGTTTCTGTTGCTGACCTTCACTTGATCTTGACCTTGCAACTTGCTGATGAACTTGTGACCTTGATCCATACATATAACAACCAGGTCCATCTAGGTCCACAAATTTATGATCTGCAAAAACTTCACTGTGTGGGCGTGGTTGACGTCTTTTAGGAGAATCTCTCAGATTGTCTCTTCTCATTTGAACTCTGTGTTGTGGGGTGAGAGCATCGTCGTCCAGACTTGTCCAGTTTTTGGTCTTACCACTATGACCATTCTGTGCACCAGTTTCTTTAGGGATTGCAGGTAAAGGACGATTGACCATGAGGTTTGGATTTGCCTGTCAAATACAAATAAAAACTTTATTCAGAAGTTATATTGATGTATGGTTTCTTTTGCATTCCAATATTTTTTGTACTCAAAAATGTACTCAGAAAATGTTTTCTATATTCACATTCATTCATCTAGAATATAACATGTTAACATATTAATTACATATTTTGGTTTAATAACCCCATAAAATATATCAAATATGTTATATAAAAAATCTAATAATTGTGTTAATCACAAGTCTCTTGTATTGACTCATTAGAAGTGAATTCATAACTTGCTGTTTTTAGTGTAATCACAGGGGCAGATCTAGCCATTTTAAAAGGGGGGTTCTCATTACATGTCCCCAATCAAATGCATTGATCGTCCAAAAAAAAGGTGGGGTTCCAACCCCTGGAACTCCCCCTCTGGGTCCGCGCCTGAATCAAATTTCAATTGCTATCAGCCCAATGTTTTCTAAACTAAAAAAGTATTTAAGCAAAATTGTGACAATGTCATTACTATGCAGCCATTACAATTGTCTTATGAGATTTTATTTTAGAAAGTGTTAGAAAAAAAAGTCATTCAAATTTGATTAATTCAGATGATAAATATTAGCTACTTTGTAAATGAAATAAGATATCAGTTTTTGCACCAAATTAAGGTCTTTCTGGCTGATCTTCCTTCCATTTGCTTCAAGAGTGGTTTCTATGTAGAGAGGAGCTACATGTACCAGTGTATCCCATACTCTGTCTGACCAACAAAATGTCAGACAAAAAATCAGTCCGTCAGACAGGAATTTTCAGATTTTTTAGTTGAACATATAGTACAAAAATGTCAAATTCAAATTTCAGTCAGACAAACCATAGGCCATGGAAAATAAATTGTTGGTTTCCTCTAACATGGGAAAATTTTAAAGACCTGGCAGGCAGGCTTTTTTTTCTCCAGAAAAATTAGATGACCGGGGGGTAAAACAATGACCCAATCAGGTTAGGGGAAACCATGATTTTTTTTTCATGGCCTTAAAACAGTTTGGCACAGACTGGTGTACATCACTTATCATTACATTTTTAAGAACTTTAGTTTACTCATACTGATTGTGTGATACTGATTCTAATTATCCGAACAAGGTCATACCTTTTTTTCACACATTTTTCTGACCACGTATGACACATAGTTTTTACCCCCAGTCATTAAATGTAAATCTGACACAACCTATACATCTCCTAACTGTAGACACCGACAGGACACAAATGACCAACATCTATACCCTGTTATTACTAAATACCAGACACTCAATGTGCCTAACACAACCATGTACACATTCAGGAACGATTATTGAATATATGAATAACAACAGTGGTTTTTTTTACTTTTTGTAACTACAGTACACCTTGAATTTTTTAAGTCTTTTAAAATTTCACATTTATAAGATTTTGAAGCATAAACTTGTTATTATTATTTGTTTGACAGAATTTATCTTTTGTATGATTTGATTTTAGGTGTTTTAAGTTACTTTTAAGCACCACATTTAGGCTATTTCGTGGCTGCCAGCTTATATTGGAGGAGGTAGCCTTGGTGGAGGGAGCCAGAGTGCTAAGGAGAAAACCACCACCCTTGGATAGGAAAACTGACAATCCTTATCAATTAAGAGCAAGGATTGAAATCACAACCTGATCGAACTCACAACTTAAGTGCTGACTGGCTAGTGATTACAGTAGTAACTTCTTATAGACCACTCGGCCACAGACTGAGAGGTCCCTCTTTTTGGAAGAAAATAGTCCCATGTTTTAAATATGGAAACATAAACTGCCTAATCCCATCATTCATCTGACCAAAACAAATGTTAATGTTTGTATACTGAATTTAAATATGGAAACCAAATCTCCTTCATCGAAGGAATCAGTCCCTTCCAATTTGAGTTTTTAATCAAGGACTTTGTTAAATAGAAGCGGAATTCAAATGACTAGAAAACAGTTATATATTGATAAGATTTATTTATTTTATCCATGATGGTTCAAATATATTTACAAAATTCCTGAACCTTTAATAACATTTTTACATCTATGTTTCACAGAAGCCAAAGAATGCCTTAATGTCAAAATTGTTTGATAAACTTAATTTCTTTTTAAAGCCATTAGATTGAGTAAACGAGACCTTTAAGTGAAGGTAAATGGCCCTGAACTAAACATACAGCTCTAACAGTACCACAAAGGCAGGACTTTAAACAGTAGGTATACTGGGAGAGGTAATGTAGAATGTCAAAGATATAACGTGATAACAACCAGTTATGGATCACTTTATAATTCCATTTCAGTAATATGGCCATTAGCTAAAATTAAATAGTTCTAAATGTAGATCTGGGGAAACAAAGAAAAGTCTTAAGCTCGTAGGAACAATGATTGAAAAATTGTAAAAAAAAGTCTATTGAAATGGCATCTTTCATGATATGTTCACTATATATATAATGCCTGTTTAAGTTCCCTACCCAGGTCAGGAACCTAGAAAGTACATGCTATTTCTTATCGTTTTGCCTTTCAGGGAATTAGGTGTTGAACATATATCTTCGTCAGACTTTTCTTTCAAGTTTTCAGTAATGTAGGGTTGCTGCCTCATTGAAGTATACATCAAATCTCAATTTGAACATCTACAGATATTGTAATTGAGTTATGAAGCATTGTTTTAGATCAGTTTCTTATGACAGTATCCTATTGTAGACATATAATAATATATTGATTTACACAGTCTTCTAAAATATGTAATTTACAAAGAAGATAAATTTAAGGAAAGAGTGGGAGTAGTATTAACTTGATGTTTTATAGATTTTCGAAGAAGTCAGCATAGAAACATAAAATATACTAGAACACACCCGTGGTATCGCGGGTCTGTGAATGAATTAAAGTATATAACTATGCGCAAGCCTTATTTTAGTATTAGTATACTATTGTCATCTGATAAAGTCATGCCGATTATAAGATACACAGTTTTCTCTGCTTTCAAATCTTTCTGTTTGAACCCGTCGGACTGGAACTTATCAATTATTGGTAGTATTAATTATTTGGAAAACAAAAGGTCCTGGAATGGAGTATTTTTTAATCGACAGCATTGTAATATATTAGTTATGAATAAAGTTGAATTCTTTGATTCGCTGTTTTATGTCATGCATGCCCACAAACAAATTGAAAACTGTACCTATACGCCTTATTTTTAGTCCAGATTTGTTATCTTAGAAAGTCTTACTGATTAAAATACTACAATAGGTAACAATTTGACAATTAAGTAGCATCAACCCTGTGATTATGACCCGTGTATATAGCATATTAATCATGAATACACCGTTTGGTGGTGCACCTGTCAGATGTGGAACGCACAGATAAGGTAATAGGTAACAGGTGAATATACTATTGGTATCGGTATCAGACTCGACCCGGAACTTCCTAATTATTGGCAATATTAATTACGTGGAAAACAAAAGGGCCTGGAGTGGTGTAATTTTTAATTTCCAATTTTGTACTATATAAGTTATATATAAAGTTGAATTCTTTGATTCGTCGTATTAACGTGATGACGGCTGACAAATTGGACCTCGTAATTTTAGTATTATAGATGTCTAAGAAGGGGGCCTCATTGGGGGGTTCCGATCCGGGATCCTGCTTACTGTTTTATAAGATTCCTGTATCCCGCTTACACTATGTACGTAAGCAATTCTCATTTTTTTATCATTTCCCAGGTCCTGGAAGACCTCATTTCCCGTTTTCATGACACAATAATTTGATTTTCACGTGTCCAGCTTACAAAAAATCGGCAATCCTGCGTCACGCTTAGACCCCAATGAGACCCACTAAGAAGATCCAAAAGGAATTTTACTACGTACAGTGACTTTTAATTAAAGATGGCAATATCATTGCAAATATAGATATTTACAAATGTGTTCTACAGCATTGTAATTTCAATACATCCGTTGTTATATAATTAGATATGATTTGGAATGTTGCTATTTAGATTCTGCAAATGTCAAAGTAATCTAATGTTATTCTACAGAATTTTTCTAAATGAAATATACTAATATAAAACAAGAATGTGTCCAAAGTACACGGATGCCCCACTCGCACTATCATTTTCCATGTTCAATGGACCATGAAATTGAATAAAAAATATAATAAGCCATTAAAATTAGAAAGATGATATCATAAGGAACATGTGTACTAAGTTTCAAGTTGATTGGACTTCAACTTCATCAAAAACTACCTTGACCAAAAACTTTAACCTGAAACATGCACTTTCATTTTCATTCACGAACAGACGGACAGACGAACAGATGGACCAACAGACGCACAAACCAGAAAACATAATGCCCCTCTACTATTGTAGGTGGGGCATAAAAAGAAGCTTAGAATTAAGTTTTATCCATGTATCTTTTGACAGAGGGCAAATTGAGTTATCTCCCATATACCACAAATTTCACAATTCACAATTTTTGCAAAAAAAAAACCTTTTCCAATACATGTGGATAATTATACTAGAAACTACAATACAACTATAGAACAAAAAAAATGAGGAATATAGTATTGAAAATTGAACATGGCAGAGTGGAAGTTAAATTTTAATTTTCCATAACTACAATGTAGATGTAATATCTGAATGTACAGATCACAAACAGGTTTAACCCAACCACCTCCCCAATGTGCCTGTTCAATGTTAGAGCTTGCATTTTTGTAGTTCAGTGGTTTTTTTTATTGGTACATGTTTGTTAAACTTTATTTCATAGCAAATTGTACTGTTATAATTCAGGCCGTTAGTTTTCTTGTTTTCTTGTTTAACACATTTCATGTTAGAGTCTTTCAAAGCTGACAACATGTTTTTTTTTTCTCTGTGTTGAATGCTGCTGTATGGTGGGTGACCTGTAATTGCTTATATCTTCATCATTTGAAGTCTCATTAGCAATCATACCTCATATCTTTATTTTGATTCTAATAAACAATCTACTGTATATATAATAAATGGATTCAATGTCCTTCCATTCACAAATTGCATGGATGTTTTTGGCAATTTAAATGTTCAAAGAAGTACTATTCTTAACCTATAATGGTTTACTTTTTAAATTGTTACTTGGATGGAGAGTTGTCTCATTGGCACTCACACCAAATCTTCCTATATCTATTGTATGCAAAGTTTGGTCAAACCAGGAAATGAAATATCCATAAAAAATCAAAATTTTCCTCAAAAATGATTGATGAATGCAATGTTAGCACAAAATGGCAATGTCTCACATTTTACTGCATGCCATAACTAACAGCAAACATATATAAATATATATTTTCAACAGCTTCATGAATAGCATTATAATATTACCTCTGTATCATTAATTACCTTATCTTCTTCTTTACTGTTCTTTGGTTGTAGATATTCATTAGGATCCTGTATACAGATTCCATGCGATTGGGCAATGTCACGGGCAATAGCATGACCGTCATTTAAAAAGCCACGATCAATGGCTTCTTTTAGAGCTGTCACTGGGGAACCTTTTCCTTTATTGGAATTGTTTGATTGGTCAAATCGTAACTGAGCTAACGTATCCACCGGAGAATTACGTGAGTTTGCAGTCTGAGATCGCGATGAAGTACTAACATTATCGTATGAACTACGAACAGATCCTGTAGATCTTGTTGGAGAATTCCTTCTTGGTGAACATACTCTCTTGTGAACTGGTGAGCTTTTCATAGTTCGTTCACTCTGACCATTTGAAACTCTCCCTGGTGAACAGATCCTTTGATGTGGTGGGGACCTAGAATTATTTGTGTTCGCGTACGAGCTCCTTTTACTTGAGGTTGTGTTTTGATGTATAGGTGAAGTCTGTGGTGTAATGTTACGTTTTGGACCACTTTGATTAATATATCGTGAATTAATGGGGAAAGCCTCAGACTGAGGTCTTCCAGTTGGCGTTGAATTGGTATAGGCCTCCGATTGAGGCCTTCCCGTTGGCCCTGAATTTGTATATGCTTCTGACTGAGGCCTTCCAGTTGGTGTTGAATTGATAAAGGCTTCAGACTGAGGTCTCCCAGTAGGTGTAGAATTAACAAAAATTTCAGACTGAGGCCTTGACAAGTTTGATGATGGTGCATCTGACAGTGGCCTTGGTGGTGGTGATGTGGTGGGGGCTGGGCCTGATTGTTGGTCCTGAGGATTATCTAGTCCAGGGGTCCTATGTTTTATTCTGTCAACTTGGTGTTTGGCCTGTAAAATAATTGGAAAGTGTTACAAAATGAAGGTATTTATTACACAAAATATATACAATAATATCAATATCTCTACAAAAAGTCAAAAGTATGCAAAGGTTTGGAATGAATAAAGTCTCATGGTGATTTTTACACAAGATTGCATATCATAAGTTCATCTCCACTGCTGGGAATATAGTGAACAACACAAAGAGCAAAGTATAGATCTCCAGCATGTTGTTAACTGGGTCCTTATGTTTTTACATAAATGAAGATATTTTTAAAATTATATACCAATAATGGCCTTTTTCATTGTCATTAACCTCAATGTGTTAAAGTTGAAGCAATACCTGATCAGCAAAGCAATGTTGGTCAACTACATCAACTAAATTAATGTTATTTTAAAATTGTCTTTGAGCAATCTTTGACCATGCATATAAAGGTTAGATGTAGATATTTGTTTAGATTGATTGATTGTTGGTTGCTTAATGGCCAGTGGCAAGTATTTCATGCATATTCAGGACGATATATTTGTTTAGAAATAAATACATAATGCAATTTGTGAATGGTTTTGTATACAACATTAGGTATATGTGCATCAAGGTCAAGATATCACTCAATTGTAGTTCAGAAAAAGTAGGAGGACTTCTGTTAGAAAGAGAGAGCATTAAAGGACATCCATATAGATCATGCTGACAATGTTTTAGAATTTTTACTTCAGGTAATTTGGTTTGCATTGCCGACTGAATTCACTCATACATGAAGCATCTCCATGGTGGAATTAACCAGAGATTTTTTGATATTGAGTTAGCTATGTAAGCATTGAAAATTACTTTTTTGTTTTGAAAGATGTTTGATTACAATATAAGCAATTCTATACATTACCATGCAGCTTTTTCAGCCAAGCATTTATAACAAGCAACAGTATTTTTACAAAAAATCTAACAGGTAAAATTTATCATAAATTATATAACTGAAAATGAGAAAGATTTTTTAAATCCCTGAAAAAAAATAATATACTAGATCTTCTAAACAAAACAGAAAAAAGAACAGGGTTTTCATGTACCTTGAAGTGTACATATATTGTGGACAATAACTGGAAAAAAATATTTTAAACAGGTTTATTAAAGAAAGATATTTTGATCGTCCACCATTAAATAGCTTTCAAGAGATTTGCTGATATCAAAGTATAAGTTTCATAAAAACATGACAGAATTGTACCCTTGAGATAGGTTTGAACGTAGTTTTCAATTTAGACTCGTATATATATATCATGTATATAGTCACAGACAAATGTGTTTACTGTATTTACATTTTTTGAAAGTTGTTGTGCTGAGTCAGAGATATAGTGTTATTAGTTAAGCATTATACAGCAGAAAAATTAAGTATTCTGATACTACTTGTATTGACCATTTTTGATAGAATTATTTTCAAAACTGGTTCATGCGTTCTCCCGAGATTTAAGTGATCCATATAATTAAGGAATAACAGTACTGTAGTTGAAGAGTTGCCACCGTCAATTGTAGATTTGACGGTCGCAAATGCAGTTTTACTGGCGACGCGTAGCGGAGACAGTAAAACGGAGATTTGCGACCGTCAAATCAAAATTGACGGTGGCAACTCTTCAACTACAGTACTGTTATTCCGATTCTAATGCATTACAAAAAGAAAAATTAAGATAAAACTTGAAAAAATGTCCAAATTTGTCAAATAAAAAAAAATCCGCGAAACTTTATGAATGATTTTGGCACATAGACGTCATGGCTAAACGTGACGTCATTCAAATGAAAACTTACAAACTGGAGGTTATTACGTTAACTGTACGCTTCAAATTCGGATAAAATTACATTAAAACGGCGAATTCGAGGTAGGTGTTGTTTTATTTCCGATTATATAGTAGTAATCGAACATTTGTTGATTCATCAATTCAAAATGGCGGGTCCCTCCTTAGTTACGCCTGGTCAACTGCGGATTTGACGGCAACTTTTAGCCAATGAAAAAAATTGTTACATCCAAATTGCATTAGAATTCCAAAATAGCAAATCATAGTATTATACTTGGAAAGCTAATATATTATATTACAGCCTTGGAAATTCTTTTTTTTAAAGAATAAATAATCCATAAAATATATCTAAATTAAACAAACATTTGTAGACTTAACAGATTAAACTTTATATAAAAAGTAAATTTTCAAGTTTATTAATCCTATGAAAGTAGATTCAGTAGTGAAATGCTGTTAGTCTTAGAGTCAGCACTCATATTTTAAAACTAATACCCTATTTTGAAAAATATCATCTACTAAATAAGATATTCAAAACTCTACAAATCACCGTGATCTTATATGAGAACTCCTTATAGAACAATAGAACCAGAATACTGTTATATTTATAATACCTGTGTAGGGTACCGGTTCGTTGTAGACTGTAAATTAAGCAGGATCAAAAATCATATCATATCTGCTAAAATATCTTATATAGAATATTCCTCCTCAACTTCTACATGACAAAATTTGTAAGTAAAAAGAAAATATTCCAAGAGAGATAATCCAAATCTTAAAACAATATTCTTAATTTATTTACAAGCTTTGATTTTCCAAAATTTTTGTTTTTTCTCACGTCAAGTTTTGAGTTTGTGTTTTATATTTGATTATGCTGAATCAAAAAATCATTTTCTTATCTTTGAGTTTTAATTTTAGTTTATTTATAGAGAGCAGGTCAACTAGCAATCTAACAGTTACTGAAATGTGAACTTTTAAACATTTTGAAAGGTCTATATGGTCCTTGTGACAATATTAACAAAATTAACTCAATAGCATTCTAAGAAGCATACATTGCATGTCACCTTTTAATGAGAACAAAAGGAAAGTAAGACATCTTCTTAATTACATCCTTATTATCATGCACAATTAAGGAATTTGCAAAAAAAATAGGAAAGCTAAAACAATAAACAGCTGTGTTAATTACTAAAACTATATGAACCTTTTTCTGACAACTTTAGTTTCAGACAATTGAAAATTTCATAATAGACAAAAATAAATGACTTACATGCCACTAAACTGTATTTATTTAAGCATGTGGATTTTACAAAGAGGATCATTATGTATCATCAAAAACTTATTAAATATTGTACTTCAAACAGTACAGGAAACACCGGATCTATCTAATGACCAACAATTGTAAACTCATTATAATTCTTAAGTGACAAAAAGAATGTTAAGAATGTCTATTGTTACAAATTTAGCTTTCGGTTGACAAAGTGTAAACACACATTAAAATTCTATTTCTGCATTTCTTTATTAAACATAATTTGTTATAATTTACTGAATTTTTGCTAATAGTTTTATAACAATAAAAGAATGCAGACAATTTAGTCTCAACAGTTGGAACATGCAGACAGACGTCATATTTATTAAATAGTTATAAAGATTTTCAAATAGATTTGTTTAAAGGGAGATAACTCAACATTTAACATTGTTCCTCAGCAAGTATAAGATAATATAAATAATTCCCAAAATATGCCCATGCCTGTCAGTATAGACCAGATATTAATGCAGGGTAAACTGACAGAAAGTCACATGACATAAAGTCACAAATTTTATCTAGGACAAAAAGGTCACAAATAATTTTTTGACAATTGTTAAAATATATTTTGAAATCTTTTTTCGTTTTATTACATATATGCATTTTAAGTTAAGGAAAATGCTTATAGACCTTAATAAATGAAAATGTATCAAATCTTAATCATGCAAAGGATATATTTATTGGCAAAATGAAGCCATTTAGGTACCAAGCCACTTTGACATTTTGTTTTCATAACAATTATTTGATTATTAATTATTAATAATATTTATTAAATAAATTTTAACTTCAAAGTTGCTTCATATATAAAATTTTAATAAAAACACATAAAAAATATTTTCAAAATTATATTTCTTGTTCAATGAAAAATATTCTCAAACTGAATTGTGACTTTATGTCCTTGAATTTTTGTCCTACATATGTATTTAGTCCTGTATGGATATCAGGACTTGGATTAATGATTTTCCATTACAAAACTTAAAGACAATACTTTGATCTATAATGGTTTACTTTTACAAATTAGGACTTGGATGGAGAATTGTCTCATTGGCACTCATACCACATCTTCTTATATCTTTTTGTAATGTTATCATCTGTTAAATATTTCCATAAAATTTATAAAAATGTAAAAATTGCTATTCCAATAAATATAAATGCAACCTCAAACTCCCATGATATGTTTTATCATAATACTGATATGATTATTATAATGAAGTGTTACTTTCCCCGTAAAACAATTTAGTGCATACACCACTTAAGGTTTATTGTTTTGTTTCTGAAAAGATTTTCTATTCAGGACACAAAACTCTTTCACCTCTTAATTTTTAAATTGTATAAAACAGGCAGGTCTCCGGTGGTGAGTTTTCTCATTGTTATTGATACCTCAGATTCTCATGTTAATAGTCCAAATGCATGTATTTCTCCCTACATTCTTTTTTCCTTGAACAAATTCCTCGTAATTCCAAAGCATACATGTACACAGATATCTAATGATTTCTTTAAATAAAGAGGTCTACATCAAGTGTTCTTGTTGTCTAGCAAGACTATTTTTGTGGGTTGAATTTGATATTGATACATTAACGAATAATTCAAATATTCATACCTAGACTATAAGTATATTTCCTTCAAGTGTAAGACTAATTTGAGTTTCTACTATTCCATTGCTGTATAATCTCAATCTGTTCTACGTTACAATGTATCTTTGATGCTTATCTTTATCTAATTTACAAATGTATGTGATGAAGAGTCTGACATATAGAATAGAGGCAAAATTCATTGTTGAAGACTGCATGTGGACCACCAGGGTCCTGAGTCATAAAACTTTACACAGTACTCAGTGTAGAAACATGTGCTAGAAACAGAAAATCCAGTAATTTGATTCGTTGTTTGATGAGACTGAGTACAACAAATGTGCTCCAAGGTTAAATGACCACAAGGCCAGACCTTCAGACCCAGGTCCAGTCATTTTAAAAAGGGGGTTCCCAACCCAGGACAAAGAGGGGGTGGGGGTGTCCAACCACATGTCCCCATTCAAATGCATTGATCGTTCAAAAAAGGGGGTTCCAACCCTGGAACACAATACTATATTTTACTATCCAGAACATTTTTCACAAATACTGAAAATCTCTTATGAAAGTGTTTGAGTGTATTATTAATAAACTTGTCTTGTCTTGTCCTTATTCATATAAGATACTTTTTTTTTGTTTCAAAAAACCTACCCATAATTTATTATTTTTTCCTGAGATTATGTCCCTATTATCAGCTGTATCTTCACTACTTGACTGCCGTCTCATTTCCATGTGTTGTTGAGCTCTCTCAGAGAACGGTGTGGGAGTGGCTATCTCTTGCAGTCGTTGTTGAAACATCTTCTGAGCATGCTCCTGGTATTCTTGATATTTCTGTTTCTGTTCAACAAGCTGTTTCTCTATCAGTTCGTTAAATGTTGGTTGTTTCACTCTCTGTTGTGCATATGCCATCTTAAATGCATTACCAATCAAAGTGTTCAGTTCTTCTGCCTGAAATATATATGTAATCTGATGTACAGAAGTTGTTGTTTGTTTATGTAATTTATACATGTTTCTTGTTTTTTTATATAGATTAGACCGATGGTTTTCCCGTTTGAATGGTTTTACACTAGTAATTTTGGGGCCCTTTTATAGCTTGTTGTTCAGTGTGATCCAAAGCTCTGTGTTGAAGGCCGTAAATTGACCTATAATGGTTTACTTTTATTTGGATGGAGGCGTTGTCTCATTGGCACTGACACTGCATCTTCCTATATCTATGAAAAATTTAAAATCAAATAAAGTCTTTCTGAGCAGTGAAGGGTGAAGATTACATTAATTTTGCAGTTGAAACTAAAAATAAACATTGCATTAGACAGCAATACTATGAATTGGTTACACCACAATTATGGACAAAGGAAGATAACTCAAATTTAAGTTTTACTTTCATAAAAGTTTTGGAAGGAATCCGAAAAATAACAGGCCAATACACTTAATCATGAATATCAGAGTATATATTCCATTGATATATTTTGAAATGTTTATGGATTATGAGGTTGTATGAATGGAAATTGGGAATATGTCGTCCATTTTCATTGAAAAAGTAAAAAGTAAAAATTTTGTTTAGGGGCCAGCTGAACCCTGCTTCAGAGTATGGCCTTTTTCTGCTTTTTGACTGGGTCTCTTCACCACATTCCCCATTTCTCAATAGTATACAATGTTATCCTCAATGTACTATATTTCTTTGTCTCAAAAGAAGTGATACAGTCTGGTAAATTGAAAACTATCAAGCCAGTCACATTACATAAGGGTTTTGAAACTTTTGATTGGATGTGTAACAATCCTAAACCCACAATCAAGTCCTCTCTCCATACATTTCTTCTACATTTGATATTATGACCATGACCAAAAACAATCCTTTTGCTGCTAAATACACTAGACAATCAGAGTTTCTGCCAGTGAACTTTAAATACAACATTAAACAAACTATTTATTTCTTTGTCTTATATACTTTTTTTGTTAAAGTAAAATGTAATAGGCACAAAATCCTCTGTACTTGAATTGTCACTAAATAAAAAAAAGTTTCAAATTGAGTCACATGTTACCAAACAACTTAAAGCCTTAAGCTTGGGTTATTGTGTCCAATGTAACATCCTAAACTAACTAACCTTTGCATCCAGTGTAATAATCATATCAAGTTCTATAGGTTCTGAGATGTTCCCCCACCAATTTGTTTTACATGATGTGCATGTGAAGAGACAATTAAATCTGTTTTCCCCTAACCTAATGACATGTGTCTCATATTGATCTTACAACTAAATGAAATTTGAACTGATTTAATTGATTCAACTCTCTGTTTAATTGATTCTTAAGTCATTTAAAGACAAAAGATTTCACATTAGGAAACACTTAACTTTTAATTACTAAAACATTCCTTGGATGTACAACATATCTTGTAAAAAAATCCATGGTTAAGTGTTAAAATGAGAAGATTGACTGTACATATGTCGGCTTTTGATATTTGGCTTTATGCATCAAGCACGCAGGCTGTGAAGGTATTCCCTCAGTTCCTAATCAAGTTTTAATTCCAGTAATTTTTTGAATAATATATATAAATGCAAAACTTTTTAAAACGAACCAAGCTGCAAATTGATCTAAATTTATATGTTCATCTTCTGGGAATAAGTTACAAGATTACAGTTGTAAATCTTTCCTTGTTAATATGCCAGCACCCACCATGACACAATTCATATATTTCTGTTAATTATCAAAGGATTGCAAGAAACTTTTACTTTTCTTTGGCAGTTAATTTACAGTATAATGAATTAGTTTAAACATATTTATTTATAGTGGATTGGGAAACAAGTTTTGCAACTTATATTAATCCCTTTCCACTTTGCGTTTGCGAGTGCTGCCTTGTAGCGGCATTAGCCTACTCTTTTTCGAAATCTACAAGGGTGTCTTTAACGTGCAAGAGATATGGCTCTCTCTTAACACGGGTCAGCCATTTATCGTCCCCGTCCGACGGACTATCATCGTTTCCTCAAGACCATACTCGCAAATGGTGTCAAGGGAGAGCCGAAAATTGAGTTCCTGAAATTTTCATCCCAAACGGGAATCGAACCAGGAACCTTTGTGTTAGAAGTCCGATGCACTAACCACTACACCACGGCTCTCAATGAATAATGAATAATGTATAATGAATTGATTTGTCTTTAAAATGTTACATAAGAGTCTTGCCTGAAGGGTCTTTTTATTTCAATGAACAATCTTTGTTTACAACTAATATTTATTAATACTTAAATTGCTAGAAAGAAAAGAAAATTGCCTAAAAGATTTAAAATTTAATCAATGGGGATGCCAGGCCTTAATTATGGCATCACTGTCACTGATCAGTCTTTTATAGATGAAACATGCATCTGGCATATAAAATTTACTATAGAGGCTCTAAAGAGCCGGTGTCGCTCACCTTGGTTTTTGGGCATATAAAACAAAGGACACAGATAGATTCATTAAAAAATTGTGTTTTGGTGATGGTGATGTGTTTGTAGATCTTTTTTTTACTGGACATTCTTGCTACTTATAATTTTCTCTATCCATAAAGTCTTAAATTCCCAGCCCTTAAGATACAGAGGAAAAAAGATTGTAAAAATGTACAAAAATTTACCAAATTGTTAAATTGTTAAAATTTGACTATAAAGGGCAAAAACTCCTTAAGGGGTCAAGTGACCATTGTGATCATGTTGACTTATTATCAGATCTTACTTTGCTGAACATTATTGCTGTTTACAGTTTATCTCTATCTAATAATATTCAAGATGATAACCAAAAACGGCAAAAATTCCTTAAAATTACCAATTCATGGGGAGCAACCCAACAAACAATTGTCCAGTTCATCTGAAAATTTCAGTGCAGATAGATGTAGACCTATCCCATGACAGATTTGCTCTAAATGCTTTGGTTTCAGAGTTATAAGCCAAAATCTACACTTTACCCCTATGTTCTATATTTAGCCATGACGGCCATCTTGGTTGGTTGGCTGGGTCACCAGACACACTTTTTAAACTAGATACCCCAATTGATGATTGTGGCCAAGTTTGGTCAAATTTGGCCCAGTAGTTTCAGAAGAGATGATTTTTGTTAAAGTTAATGAGTTGACTGACGACTAATGCCAAGTGATGAGAATAGCTCACCAATGGCCCTGTGGGCCAGGTGAGCTTATAAAAAGGCTGGTATCTATCATGAGGATCAATTAAGTACTGTGTATGTATATACATGTACCATAGTGTTAGTTCAATGGAATTTGGAATTTATATATGGTACATATATATGTACACATTAAAACCAAAATGTGGAATATCTACTCGACAGAGTTATCAGAACATACCTTTTTTCCTTATTCCTATTTCCTCCTTATCAAATTCCAAATTCCATTTAACTAACACTTTATAACTTACAAAAATAGACCTTTACAATCTAATATTTACTCTTTCTCTTTTCAAAATAAATGAATAATTTCTACATATCTGTATAAAACATCATAGCTCGATTAATCTTTAAATAAATATTAGATATAAATTATAATTCATTGCCTAATCAACCTTTCCTATATAAACATATTAATGTGGGACAAAACTCTGTGATAGAGATCAAGTTATTCATTTCTATTTTTAAAACTGTTTATTTTTGTATTTCACTTATAGAATTTCAATCTTTCTACAATGTATGTTAATCTTAATCCATTGTCTGAATGAGTTTATCTCCCTTAATAATGAGTTTATCTCCCTTAATTATGGGTGAATAGGGAACAATACTATGGTCACTAAGGTCTTCTTCTGACCTACAGTTAGACCCTTGTCAAAGTGAGACGTCTAGTGTACTGTACAGATTGTATAAATATACAGTCATGTCTCAGGTCCTTATAATGGGGAGTTAAATCCAATGTCTACAGTAATTTACTGTCCTAATGTCTATTGTAAAGAAAAGTGCCATGCTCTATGCATTGTAAGAAACCTTGCAACAACTTTTTGAGGGATCAATCAAGTGGCCAGTTGTAAGGCAACATTTCTGGCCCTATCCACAACAATGACAGCATGCACCCTCACTTTCTCATTGCAGTCCTAATTTCACCAACCTTCATCATGGATGGCCTCTATCAAAGGACCTACCTATTGTATGTATTGTGAATTTGTCCTGAACATACATGAAATATTTGCCACTGGATAGTAAACCAATTATCAATACTATAATATTTACAAAAAAACAAACAATGTTAACATTGACTTTGAATGCTTGACAGTTAGTGTACTGCATATAGTTGATAGAATTTTAATAAAGACTCACCACATAATATTCCAGCAAAAAGTAAAATCCTCCAAAATTTTTACAATTTTACAATTAATTTCACCTGTAACTTCCTGTGCAGGTAAAACTTTACAGGTAAAACAGGGTATGATAAATGACATATGATATATGTAAAACATTATTATATGTCAAAAAAATTCTGTGCATACTGTGTCATGCTGAGATGTATTATAGTGGATCAGACAGAATAGAGGGAGGAATGTAATTAATCCATAGACTGTATGGAATATACACCTGTATGGGGTGTATTTGTGGCAATGCTAAGTCAGCTATGTGTTAAGATTTTTTTCTTTCTAAGTCTGAAGTATTGCAGGTGGGTATTAGAAGAATTTTAATTTTATGTTAATAAACATATCAAAATCAACAACCTTGGGCTTAATCAGCTGATACAAAATCATATCAATTAAGAGTCATAAAAGTTATAAAATATACCATATAAATGGATATCAAGAACCCAGGGTCATAATTTATATTAGCATCTTAATCATTCATGATATGCCTATTTAGATAGAGGGCTAAGATATTGTCTAATTATACAATGATATAATAATAAATAATATAATCATATCAATTTATGGTGATTGATAAAAGAAAATGTTCTTGTCACTCAAAAGAAGGATATCACATAATCTTAACACTGTCCATGAAAAAGCTGGAGGATTTTTCTTCAATGGTAGAATTTTACTGTTTTAGAAGATTGTTACAAATAAGAATCAGGACTATCAATATAAATAGGTTGAATGGTCCAAATATTAGAAATTACTGAGATTTGTTTAAAATTTTGGATATTCAGGTAAAGTTTACCCATGAATAGTTCAAAATTTTGGATATTCAGGTCAAGTTTACCCATGAATAAACTCAAGACACAATATTTAATCCTATAACATACCCTTCAGTTAAAAAGATAGGCATGGGGTCTCTTATGACCACTATATTGCCAGGACATGATATTCATTTAGAGTACATAACTTATTTTTTCATCTAACCCTCTGTAGCATAAGAAAGATGATTATGGCATCTCTGTAAAATTATAATCTGACAAAGGATTTTGATAAAAGTTTGTCCTTGAATTACATCTTAGTTTCTTACAACCTCTTTGTTTCTACAATAAAATCAATTGCCTTATCCTTGTTATTGTTTATTAACTTATATACATGTACATGTAATAACATTATTGAGATGTTCCCTATTAATACCAGTTGAACTTCTACCGATATTTCTCAAGGTAAAACTGCCTTAAGTTAGGATAGTCCAATGAATATTAATTCAGTTTCTCACAGTGAACATCTCAATCGTACTTTATATATTTTTCATTGATCCGTACAACTATTTATATTTTATGATTAACATATATTCACTGCACTGGAGAAGATGTACTACCTTTCAAACAAATCAGTTATAGATACAAAATGTAAAATCAATCTAACCATCAGCTGTTTAGACAAACCTTTATGACTTTGTTCATCAGGTACACTTAAAAATAAATGCTTTTCTAATTTATTATCAATGTTCATTTCATTTGATTTTACTGCTTTGAGGTTTTTTTTTTAGAAAGAATGTATATTTTCATTTGAACAAAGGAATGTATCAGTCTATTTTTTAAGTAAGAACTACTCTTATCCTTAATGAAATGAAAAATAACAATAATTTCTTAAATTATATTTTATTCCTTTTTGACATTGCCCTTTCAACAGTTTACACTAAGTAATAATTCAGACACGCTTATAACCTTTCCACAATATTATTTTAAGCATCACTTTCCAAGAAAATTAACAAAGGAGTCTAGATAAGCAACCTACTTTATATTCCTCTTAAAACTTGTACCAAAGAATCTTTTGGTATATATATTGAATAAAATGTTATGTCTAGCTGACTTTTTTATTAACTCCAGTGTAAATAGTCAGTGGATTTTGTGTCATATTTTTTCTCAACAACACAACTATGCATAGTCTTCCTTTTAATGTGAGTTTTCAAATGACAACTTCCTACCAAAAATATCATTACATACTTGTTTGTACTTGGACTATGTAACTTCCTCATGTATATCAAAGGTGAAAGACTATACCTCAAGTATGGTTATATGGTATACCACAACTCAATATGCTTACAGATTGCGACTCACTATTGCAATTCCTTTTGCCTGAAGAAATTGTTTGCCTCAAAATAAGTGACAAATCTTTGGTCAGTTCATGGCTTTAGATATAATCATTTAGTGTTGACCTATAGGGATGTTATTACACATTGTCCTCAAACATGTAACCACCTTGACCACAAATCCATATTTTCCACAATAATGCACTGTATGAAATTGATAACTATTGCTTATTTAAAGCTATTTAAAACTTCTACAGTCTGCACTGTTAGCTACTAGTCTGATGCCCCAGACTAGTAAATGTTGATTCGGACTGGTGAAAATTTTCAAAATTTTATATAGTCATAAAGGGACAAGTTTTGATATTTAGTTTTGGGCTAGTAGATGAAATTTTTTTTGGCACAGACTGCTTCTAGGTATAAAGTTTGGGCTTGTGATCATTTTACTACAGCACAATTATCATACTCATGCAGACTATGAAATCAACCAATCGAATTATTGGATTTCCTGCACACATTTTGTGCTTCAAGTACTGAGTCAAGTTTTATGACTGGTAGCCAGGGACTGAGCAGAGTTCGCGAAAAGTGGTGGTCCTAAGGATTTGACCACCAAAACTTTACAAAGGACTGACACCATTTTAGTATTTTGCATTAGAAATAATAGTGAGGACCAGCAGATTTTGTTCCAAGGACCACAAGGTAAAAAAGATTTTGCGAACTCAGACTGAGGTACTTTTGATAGGTAGATAAAGTCTGAGTATAATCCTCTTGCTACTGTAACATATGACAAGGACTGCATCTTTTCTCAAGCTGCATATAGTTGATACAACGGAATTTCTATAGACACTTTTTCTTCAATTCCATCATCAAAATTCCATGTAGATTTTAACACTATAAAATTGCTGACAATACATTAAATCCAATAAACACACTAAAAAAGATGCAAAAATCTGATGTGTTAATGATGGGAAACAATTGTCCAGTTCCATTATCTCCCCTTATCACATATGAGGAAGATACAGTTTATAAATCCATCATATCCATGTCTTATTATTGCAAATTCCAATAATTTCATTCCAATATCTTTACAGGTTACATGTATTTACGTATATGTAAACATTGAGCTATAGATCAGAGTTCGCAATATTTTTTTTCCCTGGTGGTCCTTGAAAAAAATCGGCTGGTCCTCATTATTAGTTCCAATGAAAAATACTAAAATTGTGTCAGTCCTATGCAAAACTCTGGTGGTAAAATCCTGAGGACCACTTCTTTTCGCGAACTCTGATAGATGCAATGTGCACTAAACACTTTTTACAGGTACCTGCCAAAATATACCTACATTTTCACAAGCCATATTGATTCGTATCCGATTCTTCTATAGTAATGCACTCCCAAAACAACCCACTGAACAATTACAAATATAAGAATTATTACTGTCAAGTGTTTGTATCCCCTCACTTAAAACCTATGGGTTATATGATGAGAAAGGACACAATGATAACTTAACACATCCTCATTTTCAAGGTTTGAATTATTATATACAGTGGCAATAAATACCTACAATTTCACAAGCTATGATAATTCCCGTCTAATATTACTATTTATCCATGGTATTTGTAAACCAGGTAGTAAATACATGGTCCATTACATGAAATTACAAAACCTTTAGGCCAAAAACATCTGACTAAATACACCATGTCAAATGACCCAACAAATTATTTAAATCATTTATTTTACAATTATACGATCATTAGCATGATGTGAAGTGACCTAAAATACAATTTCTGTACTATAAACAAATAACTGAACATACCTTCAGGCTTGAAAATTGGAAGTGATATGACCCAATAAATTACAAAATTAATTCATCCCACTTTATGTTGCTCTATCTAGGGTTCAATGACACATCCATATTTCATCAATTAAGTCCAAAAACAAAAATCTTTCATTTGAGTCCCAATTTATTGGAAAAGACCAAAAATGATGAAACCCTTTGAACAATATAAATTCATGATTTGATAAATAATGCTTTACCATTCATTCAGTTAGAGACAACCAATAGACAAAGTTAATTCATGGATATATGATCAAAGATACAAGACCTAATCAATCATAAACTCATTTTTCAACCTCATCTAATCCTCAGATAATACAATGAAATTGTTTTTGAAAGTTTAATATTTAACCAATTTTTATTATAATTATCTATCAGATTGTAAATCTTGTATACTCCCTAATACAATGTAGTTCATTTAACAATTGCAATCACTTACATTTGATATTAGATTATGTAACCCGCTAATAAATATAAATAGTCTCTCAGGTCCTCCCTTATAGTTCAACTTTGTATTGTAAGTATCTTATAATAGTTGTATTGTTCCACCCGTAATGGTGGTATAAGGACTAATTGTACGTACTAAAGTATGATACCTATGATGAATGACATCTCACCTGGGCGTACCTGTCTCGTATAATGTAGGTGACTATCTTAACACATTATAAATCTGATGATTATCCACATTCTTATTCAAAGCTTGAATTTATGAATGATAGATTATACCATATATGTCTTTATTATTGAGATAGTGCAATAATTGAGATACAATATCTCTGTCAACATATTTTAAAAGGCATTAAGTTCACTCCTTGCATCTTAAGATAAGTCGACAAAGTCAAGTGTTTTAAAGATTACAGAACCAATATCAAGATATACCTATCAAAATAATTAAACAGCCATTTTAAATAGGGGGTGGGGGGGTGCTATATGTCCCCATTCAAATGCATTGATCGGCCAAAAAAAGGGGTGATTCCAACCCCCGGAAACTCCACCTCCTTGGATCCGCCACTGAAAATGTACAATAAACAGATTGGATCAATATGCTTCATAATATTTGCATAAATACAAAAATATTAGACGTAGGGGCCAACTGTCCGTCTAAGAGGGGACCAGCTTCAGTCATGCTGCAGTGATTCCCTATATAAACAACAACAAAAATTTGACAAAAGGGGAAACCCAGGACCCCTGCATCCCCTAAAACAACCTCTGCATTTAACAAAATAAAGGATTTTTTTAAAAGATCCTTTATAATGTATACCTACTAGGATCTGTAAAATTCACACTAAATCCTTTAAATTTCAACAACATCTACAAGTAAGTCTAAAGTCTTTTTTTCAAGACATATATATATATATATTTCAAAAATGAAAAACACAATACTATCATCAACATTATGTGTGCCTAATTCAGCATCAATCTAAAGTAACATGACTTCAATGTATAAGGACTCACTTATCCACCCCCTCCTCCATCTTTGTGCATGAGGGTTAATAAAATTCAATTAAAGGATGTATTTAAGAAAAACATCAATTTAAGCAGAATTTATTGCATAAAATGAAATTAAACATGATCAATTTCAGATATGCAAAGTGGAAATAAGTGAAATTGTTTAATAAAGTGATTATATAATGTCCCAATGGGTTATTATAAGCTCAAGTTTGGATTACTCTAATAAAACTGATGCTTTTATCATTAAATAGACATACCTTCACGTTACATAATACATCCATCCATATGAATTTTAAAAAAAACAATTATAGAAATAGGTACAACTTTTGTGTAAAGAAATTACAGGTAACCGACAGGTGAGATGTCAGACAGGAAGTTAATGACATTCTTGTTAGTCTTGTCAAACATTTGATATAAATACCGTCCCCACTTAGTTCCATTATCTATCATGTATAATTAAATACATATACATTACTGCAACACTTGCATAAGCATTTATCTTATGCTATAATTAATCCAATTAAGTCCTAAAACAACTATATTTTGACAAGTTCATGTATTTCTCAATTTCAAAAATACATATTTTATTTAAATTTAAAACTGTGAGCAGACCTTACTAATTCTTCCTCCAGTCTCTTATTTTTGTATGGATATAAATATGAATAGCTGACGTTTAATTATAGAATAATTAAAATAGTGCTACAGTTTATTTGCACAACACTATACTTAGAGTATAAAGATATGTTAAAGTTACATTATAGGTAAGTGAAGTAAGTAAGTAATTAGTTTATTACAGTTTCACAATCTAACATTATACATAATATATTATACATCAGCATAAAAATATATTAGATTCCTGTCTTAGAAGACATATGAGACACTATAGGAGGACTTGCAGATATTTTGCACACTTAAAATCATCTAAATCTCCTTATTTACAAGATGTCCAAAAATGTGCAATCACTGTCCAGGTTCTTGAAACTGATTCGATCATCACCAGAAATTTAAGCATGTTAAGATTTTTAATCATAGTTCATTTATATGTTTTGGAGTTTAGGATGTCATTCATTTTCACTCAACTAGTACACTTTTTGGTTTAGGGGTCAGCTGAAACAGGCCTCCAAGTGCAGGAATTACTCTGTTTTGTAGACTCATTGGTGGCCTTAGGCTGTATTCTGCTCTTTTGTTGGTTTGTTGTTAATCGTTGACACATTCCCCATGTCTATTTTCAATATAAGTTACCAAATGTAAAGTAATAATATATTTTCTAACCTCATCTGGAGTTTTTGTCATAAAAACATGACAAAACTGGCTGTCGATGTGTCCCTTAGGTTCTCTGGCAAGGAAGGAGAACTGACGAAACTCTGGTTCACAGGTAGCATAAGAAATTCTCTTCAAAGCATGAGCCATAAACACACTCTGTAAAAAAGTTAAAAGTATGTTTAATAAGTAGCATACGAAATTCTCTTCAGAGCATGAGCCATATACACACTCTGTAAAACAAGAAAAGAAAACTTCAGCACAAATATATACAAACCTTTAAAAAAAGATGAAACTATAATTAGGAGCTCAAGAAATCTTCTTTGATACTGTAAATCAACTTATTTTTGCGGACACTGTATTTCGAGTTTACTAGCCCATTTCCCATCAATTTAATTTCACAACTTAAATTCCCTTTTTTCTAATTTGCTTGATGTATTTAAATACGGTAAGTAAAATCTTATTTTTATTTTTACATATTGGCGATGTTTATATCTGCTATTTTTCCACTCGCAAAAAATTGTTGGTTTACAGTAAAACTTTTGTGGTGGTGCGTAAGTGTTTCTCCTTATTCATTTTTTTAAATAGATTAGATCGTTGGTTTTCCTGCCTGAATTGTTTTACACTAGTCATTTTGAGGACCATATATTGCTGTTCTGCATAGGCTTAGACTCTGTGTTGAAAGCTTTACTTGACCTTTAATATTTTTTACACATTGTGACTCAGACTCAGATTGAGTTGTCTCATTGCAGAGGCAGATTTAGGGGGGACCCCCTATTTGGGAAAAAATTTTGTTGCTTATATAGGGAATCACTTAAACATGCTGGAGCGGGCCCCCTCTAAGGCAGTCAGTATGCCCCCACTTATAAAAAATTTCTAGATCCACCACTGCATTAGCATTAGCAGTATATCATTTTTATCACTTAATTACATACATTTTGTAAGTTAAACTTAAGAATTATGTGCTGTAGTGTAAAGTACTTTATCACCACCTATCAGTAAACAGACTTGTCCTCATCTGACTTGTGACATCAGATAACCTCTTTACACTTAACATGACATCAGATAACCTCAATATACCTAAAATGACCTGATGGCAAATCAAATATTTAAATATTTAAACTATGACCTCAAACCTAGTGTCGGTTCCATGGGGGTTCCAGGGGTTGGACCACCCCTTTTTAGCAATTTGAATGGGAACATATTGTTGGAACACCCTTTTTCACCTGAATTGGGTACCCCCTTTTTTAAATTGGCTGGATTTGCCCTTGAAACCATAAATGATTTTAAAAGGTGTAAGGGATTTTTTAAAGTGGGGACGTAATTCTTGAAAAGCTTTTTTTATTATTTACTTCTTTCAATGTAAAGACACACTCCATATTTTCCATTCATGTCAAAATTCTGTCTTTACACTTGTATGGTCCAAATATCACCAAAAAATTAACTACTTAGATCTAAACAAACTATAAAACATAACCGATCGTCTAAAATCTAAAACAGTTTCTATTGTCATTTGATTTCCTTGGAACATTAGAGCTCAATAGACCACTTTCGAGTTCATCCGTCACCGGAAAAAAATCGTCAGTTATACATGCCTTTATGACGTCATTTACCAGATAGAGGGGGTCGCCTGTATCCCTGCACTATTAACGTTCATCAAGCGTCTTAATGATCGTCATTGTGCAGAATAAACCAGAAAGAATGGTTGCTCTGTAGGTACTAAATGACAATTCCCGTATGACAGCAGTGCTGATTGTCAATTTTGAGAATTCAGTTTACCGAATAATTCGTACAATATAGAATTATAGTTTTCTAACCATTCGCTCAACATTGGAATGGAAGTGACGACGCCCCTAAATGCACAAATGATGTTCACTAAAACCAGAGATTTTAACGGAAATGCATCGAACCCGAAAGTTGTCTATTGACATTACAGGTTTGTCTAGTTAACAGAGAAAATCTTGCATGAACTTCTTAACTCTGGTAACCTAAATTTTACTGACAATAAGATATTTCTAGTTTTAATTCAGATTTTATCTACAGGAAAACCACCATATCACTGTAGAACACACAATTGTCAACTTATATATAGAAGTAAATATAATCACTTGTCTGTGTCGAGTGGTCTCAAGTACTGATATAATCTTGTACATACCACAGGCTTTCAGTACTGGTATACCTTATACAACAGTAATTTTTCATATTTCAAATTTCATAAGTGGGGGCCCTTGGACTGCATTAGAGGGGACCCACTCCAGTCATGCTCTAGTGATTCCCTATATAATTAACCACATTCCCAAAAGAGGGAGGCTGGCTTTAATTCAAAATAACTAAAAAAGTTATACATCAAATTAAAGTCATAAGAAACCTCAAATAAAAAAAAAATATGCATATGTTTTTATAACTAATTGGACAAAAAAAAAATGTTGGATAGTTTTCATTATACAACTTATGTTATAATGTACATAAACTTTGTGAGGAAAATTCTTTAATTTGTCAACATTTAGAAGAAGTTTACTTATTTTTAATTGCTGGCTTCCAGCAAGCAATTTTGTCGACATATTTTCCGTATGCATAGTGACCTGAGCGTAACCTTTCTTGTAAAAATCCGGTGACCACAATACGCATGGATCTGTCATTGAAATAAACAAATATCTGATTATGCATGTTAAACACGTGCTCAAGACCCATGCTTTTTGTGATTTGTTTACTATAAGGTGACAATCGGTAAAACTCGGCTTCAAAACACAGCATTTAATGAGCAGCCATATTTGTTAAATCATAACAAACAGAGAGAAAAAAATTGACGATTATATGATATATTTGCGAAAATAATGATTAAATCATGCACCTGTGCACAGAGGACTAAGTTTATGATGTATACATGCATTGTTTCAAGAATTGGACAAACATTATTTTTCACCACTCGCTTGTTTCATATGACTTTAAATTCTTTCAATTACTTTTCGAAAAGCTTAAAAATTTTAAGACTTTAGATCTTATTTTATCTAAAACAAAGACACAAAGATAGAGAAGATCAAAAATAACTTTACAATTTTTATAATTTAATTTATACGACCGTTGAAACAATCCATAAAGATAAATCAAGGGAAACAAAAAGGTTGAAATGACAAAGTGATTTAAAGAAAGGCTGAAGTGTGTTGGTGGCACTTTGTAAGCATTCCAAGTTAAGAGAAAAATCTCTTGCTTGGTTAATACAACACATGGAATGATCATGGACCTATTGGTTCTCATTTTCTAAATGTATAAATGTTACAAAATTGTGTCAACTTAAGAAGAATTAATAAAATAGAGTTACCTCCCCATTACTGCTACAGACTTTCACACCAGTCAATGAAATCACCAACATGATATTCTTACTTTTATCTGGTGTCTGTAAAAATAAAATATAATTATCAAATAACTTAATATTTTATTCTAAAACATTGTTGATATGTTAAATTGTAATTTGAAATATATATTCCTATAGTATGACATAATTACTTTCATGAAAATATTAACTACCAATGACTGTCGTGTTCATGTACTTATACCTTTAATTGATACATTTAGCCTCATGTTAAGTCACTACCTCCTGACTACAGACCCACTAGACATGTATAACTATGATTAATAAACTGTGGACACAGAGATGTGTCTTGCCTGTCTAAAAAATAAATCCCAAAGTGAATTACTTTCCATATAATACTTTTTTAACAATTAGAGCTTATTTTCTATTTTCACTCATTTTTGGTAAATAATATTTCAAAGTTAAGAAGATGAATGCATTTCCAATTAAAATTCAAAATGGTCTTTTTAATTATTTTAAAGCAGTAAACATACATGAAACCGGCTGAAATGGTTGAAAATTATCTTTCTTCATTGGTTTAAAGAAAACACTGATATGTACATCTAGTATATTATTATCCGTGATTGAAACTGACTCTGATATTTTTGTTTATATATTATATGTGTGCATATTATTACAGATTTTTTTTAATGTGCAATACATTCTATAGATGATTTCTTTTTTAGCTTTCTTTTTTCTTTTTTTTTTTCTTTTAATCATACCCTCATTTTTTCCATTTCTTTTTGTACAAACTCTGTCCTGGCATTTTGATCACTTCCTGACACAGAAAACGAACCAATGTACTGAAAAATAAAATAAAATAAAATATAAGAAATAGAAAATTTAAAATTTCTACATCAATAAAATATGTGTAAATGCAAACTGCATGATATGTATACATGCAATTACTATTTGAGCAATTCTTCGGCTGTGGATTCACTTATTTACATGGGTACAATTTTAGTGGATTAAGGAAAACTCACATCACATGTTCTTGGATATCTATAATTTCATGGTTTTGCCGAGGTTGCATATATAAGAAATTTGTCATTCATTGAACATTTAATGTACCCTTTACCCAAGAAATCCACAAATTGGTATCCAACCAATAATAACTTATCCACAGCATTTATAGGAATTACATTAAGATAGTTGATTTAGGACATTCAGGAAATACAGGCTATATTCTTGGATTTGAAATGACAATATGAGAATTTATGTCCTATCATTAACTATAAGAATTATTCTGACTTTGGTAAAATATTAAAACTACAAAGTTTTCATCAGCATAATTAAATACTGCAAAAAAACTCTTCCTTAAACCCAAATCTTTTTGCTACTATCTTGACTTTATATGTTCTTTTATCAGAAAGCAATATGTTCTAAATAGCTTGTATGATTTAATTTTTAGCCAACAACAAACAATACTTTTTACATTTCATAATTGTACTTTTGCAACCACCTTTATCTTGAAAAATTATCACAGTTTTTGCTAGAACATCTTAAATAATTATCATAATATTGTTTTTTTCTCACAAAAAATCTACAATCATAAAATATCTATCAGTGCCTTGCAGGGACCTGTATTTACCTGTAGAACAATTTATTTACTTTTTTGTTCCGTAAATAACACATTTTACATCACAACACAGCAGGGCAAGTCTTTATGTCTGATGATTCTAATCAATGCTGATAGTATAATGTATCTGTAGCAATTGGGTTATGAAACTTTCACCCCAGACTAAGATAAGTTTCTCATTTTACTAAGCAGTATTCTAGTAGATGAATAAAACAAAACTTTAGGTGGAGATCAACCTTGGGTCAGAATCAGACAGCAACTAAATAACAAAACCAATGAAAGTTTTGAAAGTTTACACAAGTGTGAGTTGTTTATTTGCTCATGCAGTCTTATGATCAATATTCCACTACTATATGTAACTATAAACTGACACCAATTAAAAACAGTTATATTTGGATGGAGAGTTGTCTCATTGGCACTCACACCACATCTTCCTATATCTATGTACAGAATAAAACTGAGGTTACAAAATGTGATTAGTACTTCTTTCCTCTTGAATTGTTACATGTATTGACTTGCAAATTCTGAACATTGTTTGATTATAACAGCACCAAACTTAACTTCATACTGGATTTGTTATATATAGTTGCCAATACACACCACAAACAGAGAGAAATATATAAGGTTAAGGTTTTGACTTTGAGGTACCCAGAAAAGGCAGACAGTTCCTGATTCTTGAATGGTTGTTTCACACAAATTAATTAACCTTAGTAAGCAATGAATAGGTTTTGGATGATTGAAAGGTGGCATGATATTATTATTGATAGGTCAGTGGAGACTAAACAAACATTTAAGTTAATTTATGTTTATAATTTTAATGTACCTCCAGTCTAGTGCTTTAAATTAATTTAAGAGAATATAAGTCTTTTGCATGAAATGTTCAAAGCTGTTATGTTACTACACCATGGATACTCAGAGATGCAACACCATGCAAAGTTGTATATTTTTTAATTAACATGAGACAATGAATACAGCAATTGTTGTTGAATACTTTTCTCATACCATCACATAATGGCAGAAAACAATTTGACTTAATAATTAATTTGATCATCATATAGTTTGCCCTGAAGGGTTAATCATATCAAATTACTATAAATAGGTAATCAAGATAATAGTTGTTAACTGATTTTTTTCATTGTATGTTTTGAAATGCCCCCTCAATTTGTTTTATCTGACAACATGCAGACAGTTTTTTTTGCTGATATTTGATTTCCTGACATTATGCCACATTGATAAGGGTTAAACAGGTGAGAAAAAAGCACAACAGGGGGAAAATAATCTAAATTATAAGACCCCACTCTTCTATGTATATATATGAAACAGACAACTGACATACTGGTACTGACATATATTTTATAGTTTAGGTTATCTTGTCTGATATGCCATGTAGGCAGCTAGGCATATCTATCGTCATTAAGGATTTCATGGGAATATTTTTTTTCATGATCAGTAGTATTTCGTTTTATTAGAGAACATATAAATAATATATATATTACTTTTAAATAAATATATACAATTTAACTTTATAAGGCAACTTTTAAATGTTTTTTTAATAACCACTTATTCTAAGGGAAAAATTTAACATTTCATGAAGAAAATAATCATTCCTTTATCATTCCTTTATTCATTGCAAATGGCAAATATCATAGTACATGTATATAAACTTGTATTTCTGTTATATCTATAATATACACTCAGTTGAACAATTTCACCAGTGATATAAATACCTATATACCTTTACTTATCTCTCACTTTTATCTGACATGTTTATGAATATTTGTGATACTATTTAACATTTCAATGTAGGCCAAGCATGACAATTTATACCTCTTTACTTTAACATCAATATCAAAATATACTGATATAAGTTTTGTCTTATATATAAATATAAATATACAGGTTTATAATCTCAAAGATTTTATTTCACCAAAATTGAAATATTCCCATTATTTTGCAAAATCTTCCAGTGTAAATATCATAAGCACCAAATTTTGGCAAAAAGAAAATCAAATTGTGACATCTTAGAGGTCTTTATATGGTCTTAACACCCAGTACACTAAATTCTTACAAAACAGTGTACATCTCTTCAAATCAGCCAGTCAAGAAAAGATGTGAATATATATATTGCAACACTCAATACGTTGTCCAAGATCTGCAATCACAAATATACAACTAAAGACAGTCACTCCTGATACAAGTACACTGCAAAATGCATTTATGAACTTCTACTATCCCAAATTGACCATTGAACGATTCAAAAAGAGTTCTGTTAATTGTTTTACTTGTGGCTAAATAACTTACCCTGCAAACATTAGTTCTATTAAAATCAGTGGCGGATCCAGAAATTTGCACAAGTGGGAGCCCACTGACTGCCTAAGAGGGGGCCCGCTCCAGTCACGCTTTAGTGATTCCCTATATAAGCAACCAATTTTTTTCCCAAAAAGGGGGGCCTGAGCCCCCTGGTCCCCCCTAAATCTGCCTCTGAAAATAAGCAAATTTAAAAGCCACCACTAATAACCTGAATTTTCTGTACAGCATTGGAATTTTATAGAAGTCAAACTTCTTTAGTCTGAATACTTTAATCTAGACTATGATTTTTTAATAGAAATTTTTAGAATATGCCACTTAATTGAGACCAAATATATAAATTAAATTGTTTCAATTTCAAAGACAATACCTGTTGTCATAAACTATTAGACTTAAATTTCATTCCATCATTCCATGATACAATGTATATTGTTTCTATTAATTAATAAATTATACATTAGCAAAGTCATGTAAAGGACGATTTATTATACAAATCAACATACATAAAACCGATGACATGAAGTTACGAATTAATATAAGTAATTAAGATCATACCACTTATTATGATTATATTTTTGGTACAATTGTTCATTTAATTTGTCTCAAATTTACAAGCAATTCCATTTTAACCAAGATTTATAAAACAAAACAAGTTGTGAAATCAATGCAGCACTGAGTTTCCTATCATAATTTTACCAATTTGATAGACCTTAAAAAACACACAGAACTCTTATTCAGCAATCAAATTTCAGAAATCTTGCATGGTAAAGTGCTTACCTTAAATTTCAACATCAGTTTTGAACTTTAGAGTTTAGACTATTAATTTGAAGCTCAAAATTAGAACTAAATGAATGCTGACAAAAAATAGCATAACATATTTTAAAATACTTGGCTGGTTTGAAAAAAGGTCAGATATTGAATCTGAAGAACATCATACAAAGCTCATTAAATTGCAAAATCAATAGATTTTCTTTTCTATAAAACAAACAAAAAATTATTGGTTTATACAAAGAGTCTATTAGCTAGAGAAGTGCACACAAATTTAATAAAGAATTATTATGGAACGCCAACACTGTCTTGTTATGACCATTTTCATTATATGATGTGCATTTACCTTTATATGATGTGCATTTACCTTTATATGATGTGCATTTACCTTTATATGATGTGCATTAACCTTTATATGCTGTGCTTTTACCTTCATATGATGTGCACTTGTCATTATATGATGTGCAAACACCTTTATATGATGTGCAAATATCCTTATCTGATGTTCAAATATCCTTATATTATGTGCAAACATACTTATATGATGTGCATATATTCTTATATGATGTGCAAATATACTTATATAATGTGCAAACATTCTTATATGATGTGGAAACATTATTATATGATGTGCAAATGTATTTATATTATGTGCAAAGATCCTTATGTGATGTGCAAAGATCCTTATATGGTGTGTACATATCCTTATATGATGTGTACATATCCTTATATGATGTGCAGTTTTCTTTATATTACGTGCAAACATCTTTATCTGATGTGGTTGTGTCATTAAATTATGTGTTTGAAATCTTATATTATGTGGGTAGGTTTACTTTATTATATGATGTCGTAACGTCATTATATGATGTGCTTTCATCGTCGTTATGGTCAATGAACATGATTACGATTAGAATGATTACTGTCTACGTCATAACTGATTCCGAACTGCTTCTGTAAACCATTAACCCGGCTCAAATATGTATCTATCGCTAGCGAAAGTGCAATTTATAGGGAAAATGAGACAAAGCAATTTAACAAAATCAACGTTTCAAACATTTCGGTTGAATATTAAGATCAGAGCTAGTTGAAGAAATTCCCGGCTGTGGAGAAAATGATAACAAATGTAAGAGCCTTTTATAGCTTGCTATTCGGTTTAAGCATAGGCTCCGTGTTGGGGGTCGTACTATGACCTATAAAAAGTAAAAACACAAAAATACTGAACTCCGAGGAAAATTCAAAAAGGAAAGTCTAAAATCAAAAGGCAAAATCAAAAGTCCAAACACATCAAACGAATGGATAACAACTGTCATATTCCTGACTTGGTACAGGTATATAATTGTTTCCTCTTACACATTATGACTTGGATAGAGAGTTGTCTCAGTGGCTCTCATACCACATCTGCTTATTTCTATTCATTGCAAAAGACATTGAAATCACAGTCTTGTTTCAAAAATAATTCATAACAATAGCTATAAAATTATCTACTGATGCATAATATGGCGAGATGGTTTGTTTAATAAAATTTCATTGAATAATATTAATCTGTAAATGGTAAGATGTATGTTGTAGTATTGAATATGTACAATGATATTAAATCTAGTATATCATATAATCTATGCCACTAAAGAAAGAGACCGATTTCATTGAGCCGCAACTCCTCTAAAAACATACCAAGTCGGAAATATTTGTGATATGACGTTTACATGTAGTGTTTTTTACTTTTAACTTGTCTTTGAACCAATCTTTTTTCCACAGAAAACGCCAATTGTGTGAGAAAATACCCTGTTTCGAAGCTTGCAAGCTAAGTCGACGTAGTGCCCGCGAAATGCGAAATGGCTATGTGGATAATTATAAAAAAAAGAAAAAGTGGTATCTTTGCTAATGAGACAACTCTCCACAACAGACCAAATGACACAGAAATTAATAACTATATAAAATTGAGAATGGAAATGGGGAATGTGTCAAAGAGACAACAACCCGACCAAATAAAAAAAACAACAGCAGAAGGTCACCAACAGGTCTTTAATGTAGTGAGAAATTCCCGCACCCGGAGGCGTCCTTCAGCTGGCCCCTAAACAAATATATACAAGTTCAGTGATAATGAACGCCATACTAATTTCCAAATTGTACACAAGAAACTAAAATTAAAATAATACAAGACTAACAAAGGCCGGAGGCTCCTGACTTGGGACAGGCGCAAAAATGCGGCGGGGTTAAACATGTTTGTGTGATCTCAACCCTCTCCCAAACCTCTAACCAATGTAGAAAAGTAAATGCATAACAATACGCACATTAAAATTCAGTTCAAGAGAAGTCCGAGTCTGATGTCAGAATATGTAACCAAAGAAAATAAACAAAATGACAATAATACATAAATAACAATAGACTACTAGCAGTTAACTGACATGCCACCATACGGTCTTCAACAATGAGCACATATTGGCATATACAGATTGTTTATTTTCAACTTATTTGAATGGAGATTTTTTAATTGCTAATAAAATTCTGAAACATGAGTACTAGTATGTCAACAGATTTGGAGTAGCGTCAACGATTTCTGAGATACAAGGGGTTGATTCCTGATGAAGTGTTTTAGATTTAATTTTTCGTCCGATTACATCGGATTTTCCCCATCGTGGTAATGGCAACGGATTTTACGTAGACGATACAGTTATTGAGTTAAAAGGGAAAAAAACACTGAAAATCACACTTTGCCACACTTTTTCCAATTTAGGGTATTTAATATTTTTATTTTCCAACCGAAGTGAATGGGATGACGCCCGTCTTTTGCATTTTGTTCCTCTTTTTCGTCTCCTTAAAAAATAGAATAAAAAGGATTAACTTTGTCATTACTGTGTCTACCTTATTACTGTGTCATCACTCTTTGTTTCAACACTTGCCCACTCGCTTGCATCTCCGTGTATCATCGGTACAGCGGATATAGGTACTAACCAAGGGGTCGTGATCGATTTTTCGTCTGTCACGGTACGAAAATCTTTGTTTTGTTTACATTATATCAATGTGTACTTCAATCTAAACATATTTGTTGTTTAAAGAAATGATTTGGTCGTAGGGTGGTGATTAGAAAAGTCTCACTATTTGCCTAAAACAAGAACCCTTACTAAAAACATGTGCAAATACTTGTCAAAGAAGTTAGCGCTCGTCTCATCCGATATGATTCGATATTCATTGCAACTCTTTTTCTGATAGAAGGCCACTGATGTGCGTAATAAGTATAGCTGTTTCAATAATTGGCATTGAAATATTTTGTACATACGTTATTTTTCGATATTTTATTCCGACAAGAAGCGTTGTGTATAGATGACCAAATGAATTCTTCTGTACGGTGTATAGTTAAATGAATGTACGGTATATAGTTTTTCACGCTTCGAAGTACCTATAAAGCTATATCCGCTGTACCGATGATACACGGTAGTATTTATAATTCGGAATACTTTGCTTGCTTGTGACAATGGTGTTCGACGAGGAGAAAACTTATCACCTTTCCTATTTTATTTACTTTTGATTGACGAAATTAATTTCTTAGTGATTAAAAATATTACATGACTAACAAAACTAACCAGAAGATCTGGAAAGAGAATAAGAAATATATCTTAAGTGTTTTGTTATATTGTTTGCAGATGACACGGTGTTGTTGGCTGAAACAGCACAGGACCTGCAGACTCAACTCAATGCTTTCCATGATTATTGTAAGGCTTGGAACTTGAAAGGAAAGTTGACAAAATTAAAGTCTTTGTGGTTTTTTTTTGAACGGAAGCCAAAAAATCTCCGATTTTCTTACAATGATACTAAAATTAAGATGATAATACAATATAACTATTTGGGAATTGTTGTTACTAAAACGGGAAATTTTAATATGACAAAAAAACATTTATCCGATAAGGCTTTAAGTCATGTACGAAAACTTGAAAACAGGAAGGATGTATAAGATTTCTGTAAAATGTCAACTTCAGCTTGTTCGTTTTTAAAAAATATATATAAACACGTGCGTTTGTCCTCCAGCTGGCTTAGTAATTTTGAAACCTCTCTCTCTTGTTTTGTATATACTGTAAATATTTATTATTATTGTCTATCTGTGTACTGATGTCATACATTGACTTTGTGAGACCAAATACATAGATTTAGAGGCCATAAGTATACCGGTATGGATTATTGATTGACTGTTATTTAGCCCCACTTTCAACACTTTCATGCTATTTTCGTGGCGGTGAGTTTATATTGGTGGAGAAAGCCGAAGTGCATGGAGAGACCCCCTGACCTTCGTTTGGAAAACAGACAATTCTGGTCAATCAAGATTGGAATCGAGCTTACCTCAACGTGCGGAATTTGAAATCGCACACCTAAGTGTTGATATGCTAGTGATACAGCAGTTCGACTACTTATAAAAAAGAAGATGTGGTATGACTGCTAAAGAGACAACTCTCCACAAGAGGTCTAAATGACACAGAAATTAACAATTATAGGTCACCGTACGGCCTTCAACAATGATCAAAGCCCATACCGCATATTCAACTATAAAATGCCCCGAAATCACAATGTAACCACTCGACCACCGAGCGCCCATCACTTTCACCCGAAATGGATTCATAAAGGAGATATGGAATGAATCTGAACTCGGTGCATTACATTTACGTGGAGCTTTTTATCATGTTTTTGTGCATATATTTCACAGTTTCAACTGTAGACGATTATGGGTGGATTCCTGAGGTCCAGCGGCAAATTGATATATGCATATTCGTACAAGAACATGTTAACGTGATATGAATATTAACCCTGTTTAATTAGTACTAGACCGACACCCTGAGCCGGATTTTTTAACATGCTAGTTCAAACGGTAGCATTCCGAAGGAAGACATTATATCACCTTACCCGGACACATTTTTCTGATTCCGAGCCGACCAGCTCTTTATCCTTAATCCCGCGTGTTTATATAATTAGCTGGGAAGCAGCATGTAAATATGAATTTCAAAGTCTTTGGTTTTGACCCGGCCGGGGTTCGAACCCACGACCTCTCTAACTCAAGGCGAACATGCTACGACGAAAGGGGGGGGCGAGTTATTTTGTAAATGTTTGATTCTAAATTTCTTGAAAGAGATTTTATCTATTTCAGAAGGGAAGCGAAATAGTTTGTTTCCATTTAAATGAGGAAAAAATAAAACAATGATGAAACTTAAAACCATGTTTTTTTGTGTTTTTTTTAGTTTTTTTATTAATTTCGAACAAGGAATACACGTGCTCCTTCCCTCAAACTAGAGTCGGTGTCTACCACATTTATTTATTAGTATATAATGTACAGATCATCTGTTTAAGCTTTGGATACAGAGATCTGACAACACGTCATTTTATTTTTCTGTCCTTGTATATATTACATCAGCCAATGAAATTTCAGCCTTCAAATTTTTGAAGGTGTGTATCAATCCATCAAACCGGAGAGTTGAACGTTTTTAATCTGGTGTCAAAATGAACTTGAAACACTGCATTTATTTATTTTTTACGGAGACCTGTTGTTCTCTTACAGATAGAGAGTGGTGTTTTGAATTTTTCAAAGTGAAGATTTACGTCAGCGGCTTTTAATATTTTGCGTTTATCCTGGAAACATAATAGATTTAAAAAAACAAATAGTGCAATGTGTCTGAATTATACTCTATAGTAAAGGTTCTTTTTTGGCAATTTTGGCTTTTCAGAGTTTTGTTGTCTTATTGGATATTATCTTGATAACTAATAATAGAGAAACCTTTTCTTGCAAGGTATAGACAAGCACATATATAATCAAAGTACTGAAGTATGAAAGTTGTTTGCGACTTCAGGGAACTTAGTTTTGATTTGCCGTTTGTGGTTTCATTAATTTTTACCAAGCCTTCATTCAATTATAATAGCTACAGATAAAAAATTCTCTGCTAGAAGAAATTGTTGAAACTAAATTTTCAGGTTTTAACAATTCAGGTGAGCGAAACGAGGCGTAAAGATTGATGCCTACGGTTGACGAAGAATTCGCCATAACATAATACCGCGGCAAATTTATAACTATATAAAATTGAATGTCACTTTTCCATTCCAAAAATGATAAAATGAAAGGCCCCCTTTATTTTTTCCTATCGCCTCTTTTTTTTTTGGTTTGAAATGACCGGTTCCTTATATGAACTATTACTCTACCAGAGTCCGTTTTTTTCCCAATTATTTGTGTCTATCTTGAGAATATACAAAGAGAAACTCCAACCGCTAAAATGATCAGAAAGGCAATATTTACATAAATGACAATACTAAACTTCGTGTATTATCTTCTAAAATTTATAGAATAAATTCTTACGTTAGGTATACTGAAATTGACAAATATAATGCCTTCCATCGTTAAAACGTTCATAGAGCATGACATAAAATAATTATTTATTAAATTTAATAACCTTAACCGTATTGTAGACTTCGTATGAATATGTTTATTATTAAAGACCCGTCGATTTAAACAAAACTTTGCAATTCATATATATTTTCACAATTTTCCAACAATATCAGATGTGATTTTTTGCATATTAAAACGAGGTACTAACATGGCAAGGTTTATCTCAAGTCTCAACCATTTTCTAAACGGTAGCTACAGATTTTACCTAATTAGTAGTAACGGTTACTCCGCAGAAGCAGATTGGAATCAGTTATGACGTAGACAGTAATCATTCTAATCGTAATCATGTTCATTGACCATAACGACGATGAAAGCACATAATATAATGACGTTTCGACATCATATAATGAAGTAAATAAAACCACATAATATAAGATTACAAGCACATAATATAATGACACAAGCACATCATATAAAGATGTTTGCACATAATATAAGGGAAACTGCACATCATATAATGATATGTACATATCATATAAGTATATTTGCACAGCATAGAAGTATATTTGCACAGCATATAAGTATATATGCACATCATATAAGGATCTTTCAACATAATATAAGTATATTTTCACATCATATAAGAATGTTTGCACATCATATAAGTACATTTGCACATCATATAAGTATATTTGCACATCATATAAGTCTATATGCGCATTATGTAAGTATGTTTGCACATCATATAATGATGTGTGCACATCATATAAGGATGTTTGCACATCATATAAGGATGTTTGCACATCATATAAAAATATTTGCACATCATATAAAGGTGCTTGCACATCATATAAAGGTGTTTGCACATCATATGATGACAAGTGCACACCATATAAAGGTAAATGCACAACATATAAGGAAAAATGGGCATAATAAGACAGTGTTGGCGTTCCATAAATTATTCTATTCTTGGTTTATTGCTGACAATTATCTATCAAGTAAGTTTTTATAAGGTCAATGTACATCTTTATCATGATGACTTCTGGAAGTATTACAATCATTTCCTATTGTGAACTACCATTATCTGAAAACCGATACCATAACTATACATTTTGTACAAGACCTTAGAGCAACCTGATCCAAGTTCATTGTTTTCTCTAAAAGGTTAAAAGCCTCTAACTTTCAGAGTGATTGACATATTAATGTCATTTCTTGATGGTCATTGTACTTTTCTTTCCACTTCCTTATTGACAACTGAAAGTGGACATCATTCATCCCTCTGTTGTGAAAGGACAATCAGTATTTCTGTGAATTACAAAATTAATACATTTTTTTTCAAATAAATTGTAATCATTTAATTCATTAACTTAAGTCTGGATCAAAATAGTATCCCCAACCTTTCTATGCAGTAATGTATCTCACTTAACTTTTATTTACAAAGAAGATAGCTACATGTATGTTATTTTATTGTCAAACTTATAAAATGAGCAGCACTTCTCTCATTAAGGGTAATGACTAATGTCATATTAGTTTGCCTCACTCTGTGATTTTAAGAGTTATTCAAAAGCTAAACATTATAGTATTATACATATACATTTGTGTATATCATACATGTTTGCTTTTGTCCAAAATAATATTTGATAAAATTTCATGCATGTTTACCCATTGATATTGTGATCTCATTATAGGAAAATAAAGCAATGGCAGATTTAGGGGGAGGGCGGAGACTGCGCCCCTCCTTTTTTCGGAGAAAATGTTGGTTGCTTTAAAATCACTGAAGCTTGACAGGAGCAGGCTTACCTTTTCCAGTTAATGGGCACCCTTTTCTGAAATGCTAGATCAGCTTCTTTTAAATCCCCCTGTCACCCCCTTTGGTAAAAAACAACCAAAAAGTATCAAAAATAAGTATCTTACTAGGAAGTGAGCTCTTATTAAAACTAGTAGGAAAACTTTTGGAAAGTTCAAAAATGAATTACACTTGACATTCTGATTAAGTCTATATATTATAAATATTAAAAATAATAATAATAACTTAAGTATTGCCTGAAATATTTAAGGCCAAAACTAACATGTAATTATAGATTGTTATATATATAGACCTATAATGGTCTGAATAATTCGACCAAAAAAAATTATTTTAATTTCATTAGTCTCAGGAAGGGATTATTTAAAAGACTTTATTGGATAATATGCTGTAACATGCATGAGCAGTGCAATTCATATACAACAACAAATGTTGACTTGATTGACCATCATTGACCAAGCATATTCAGATACAATGTATATGTTGTGTACAAGTTGTAATGTTGTACAGATATTTTGTACAAGTTATCAGTGTTTTAGGAACTGCTTAACACTAATGGATGATGCAAGCACAGTCTTTTCTTTCGCAGATTTCTGTCATATTTTCACAACTTCATCATACAGTCTAATACTGAGCATTTATAAAATAAACATTAGCAGACCACAAAAAGACTTTTTATGGGTACGAATATGGTAAAAGGAGAAAAATAAAATTATAATTTAAACCATTCAGGTATCCTCATTTCCAGTTTGAGGACAAGGAGACTAGCACTAAATGTTAGGTTAAAGTATATAAATTTAAATTTAAAACATTAAACTAGTACATTTTAGAAGATAAACCTGCATCATTTTGTGCAAGAAGGTATGTGTCAAAAAACTTATAACTTGTACAAAAACCCTGTACAAATTATAATTTGTACAAACTTACATCTTGTACACAACATATATAGTAGCAAATAAATGGCAGAAAGGATAAACTATAGAAGCCATCATTTATACAGATGAGATAATTAGACAGAAACATAAATTGTTTTTGTAGATTAGCATTCTGTTAGTGTTAACAAGCAGATCAATTTCACTGGTGTCATTATCATGTTAAAGAGCAATTGATTGGTTATAGATGAAAGTTTGACAACTGTGGACAGACAATCTGGAAAGACAAAACCACATTGGGAATTTTTGTCCCTGTATAATATCCTATTAAATCCACAAGGGGGAATTGTAGAACTCTGTCATGCTGTTTCTGATGTACATCAATCCTGAACTTGTGTCACTGTACACAATTTATATATATATATAGGGATGGTTTTACTGTAAACCAACTTATTTTCCTGAGCAATTTATTTTCGTGACTTTCACAAGCAGAAAAATAATGCAAATATTCATCGTCACAAATATGTAATACTTGGATCATTCCTTATTGAACTACAGAAAATTGCGAAATTAAATTAATAGCCGTGAAATGGTCTAAAAAGGGTAATACGCGAAATTAAGTATCCACGAATAGTTGGTTTACAGTATTTAGGATTTTTTAGTCATATGACTTAATTAGCTCTATTTGATGGGAAAGGTTGGTCATTATACTGATGGTATCACCCCATATCAGTCATTGGTATATTGGTATATTGGTATGCAGCCCCCCCCCCCCCTTTTGTGGATAAAATTTTGGTTGATTATTTAGAGAATGACTGGAGCACTGGTCCCCTCTTTGGCAGTCAGTGGATTGTGAGACCCACTTATGACAATTTCTGGATCCGCCTTATCACATGTATGACTATGAGGCCTTAGGGGTTGACAGGGGACCATCCTAATATATCCTTTGTGTAGATGGCATCATAAAACTTTGAGTGGTTTGCTGAAATTGATCGGAAGGGTTGCCAACCTTTTGGTCAGTATTCTGATGGTATCACCAGGACACAGTCAGAGGTTGGCATAAAATTCATTAATCGGAAGGGTTGCCAACCTTTGGGTATGGTCCTGATAATAAATTTATATCACTGAACTACACTGATGGTATCATTAGAGTGTAATGACCTGCTATTTATTGACGGGTTACTGGACCATCCTGATACAGACTTTGTGTCGATGTGTACTGATGATATCACTGAGAGTATTTTAAGATCAATTGATCAGAGGTATTGCCAACCTCTCTGTGTCTGATGGTAATTTATGTCATCATAATTACCAGATACAATCTGCCATCAAACTTAAAGGTTGCCAAACTCTTGTCTGGTTATCTGGATACTATAACTTACTAATATTTATATAATTGTCATGCATTGTAAGGGAAATATGACCTGCCAAAAATTGCTAATGATTAGAGAAGTCATCTTTATTTTATAATCTATGAAAATATTGTACAAGCAGACTTGTCCACAATTATACATATTTTAAAAAGCCTTAATTGTCATACAACATGTATATGTCATGGTGTGTTATTTGGCTTAAATTTGTGTTAGTGTTATTTTGGATAAAAAAATGTTTTAATTTATGAAAGAAAATTTAATGTTTGTATTTTGTAAAAGTTTTAATTAATCTGTTTAATTAATTTTACCTATGCTGTGGCATTAGTACTTGAAATGTCACAGTTTGCTCAAAGCACTTAATTTTGAAAGACTAATTGTAATTAGCATATGTCACTTGAAAAGTTTACGTTTTTTTTATCAAAGCTGTAATCAAAACATTATAGGATTAGGCTTTGTTAATTAATGTCTATTTTTTGTTAATGAGAGTAATATCTACATGTCGAGTCATATTGAATTATATTTGGTTTTAATATAAATAGCGTTGTGAAATTTAGAAAATCAGTCACCTTTCGGAAACCTAACCTTGCACTGCTAAAGTCTATTATACTGGGTCTGTAGGACTGTCGATCAGTCTCCCAGTTGACTTTGTAGTGTTAAGACAAAAATGTATTTTTGACTTACCTTTTATTTTTGGGATTTTTTTAAGATAACAGTCAGTGTTTCGGAAGCGTAACCTCACACTACTCACGTCATTATACTGGCCCTATAAAAAATCTACCAGTCTACCAGTTGACTGTGTAGTGTGAGACAAAATTTATCTCTGACTCATAAATTTATAACTTTAGAAAATACTTTTAAAGATTGTTTTATTTTTGAGACTTTTACATTTGGAAATAGAGATTAAGTACATTTTATGATTTAGTAGTTTTGGCATTTATTTTATATTTTACATTTTAAGGAGAAATAGTTTTACTTTGGACTTGATATTTAGATTTGATACTTTGTACTTTAATTAGATTACTATTATTATTTGAAATTGTTTACTAATTGATTTGTTATCATCATTCGTTTAAATTGTTACAGTAATTAAATTATGAAAACCTTCCTTGCGTTTTAGCTATGCCTATCAGAACATTAAGTCTAGCTATAGACTGACCCCCTGTCCCTTGGTTCCAGCACATACGAGTTAGCTCCCCCTTATCTAACAGTGCTCTGGAGGAACCTTGGTGACAGATACATGTATTGTATTTGCAAATTTAGTTCATTGAAAAAATTGTGAAATATCATCTATGATCGACTTTTGTTTACAAAAATATGAATTCAATATATCTTCCTAAACTAATTGCACGAGGGTGGGGACCCATACACTTACATAGGCCGGGGGTATTGAGGAGGGTAGGGGAGGAGACTCCCCACCTTTTAAGGAAACATGTACTCGTCAGATAGTAGGTATTCCTATGGGCACCAACTGTGCCCCTTTAATAGCAGATTTATTTCTATATTGCTATGAATCTCAGTTTATGACCAAACTCAGTAAAGACCCATCATTGTTACATTTGGTTGATACATTCAAAAATACCTACCGTTATCTGGATGATATTTTTTCGTTGAATAATACACAAATATACTTCAGAAATTTACCCAAACGAACTTACTTTAACTAAATCTAACATAAACAGCAGCAGTTGTCCTTTTCTAGATTTAGACATTTCAATTTCAAACGGGAAACTTCACACTAAAATTTACGACAAAAGAGACGATTTTTCATTTCCTATTGTTAATTTTCCTTTTTTAGACGGCGATGTGCCTTTGGCTCCATCATACGGTGTTTATATATCGCAACTCGTTCGGTTTGCCCGTGTGTGTTCTGATGTCATAGATTTTAACGAACGTAATCAATGCATCACTGGTAAATTGTTGTGTCAGGGATTTCGATACCATAAATTACTTAAAACTTTTACTAAATTCTTTCATAGAAACAAAGATTTGATTAGTAAATTTGGCTATACCTGTAGAAAGCTTATTAAAAATGGTATTTCTCATCCTAAATTTTATGGTAATATTGTACTTAAAGCGAGGAAATCACTATGTGATCCTTGTAAACTCATCGAACCTTTAAACAAACTTATAAGTAAGGGTTATCGTACCAATATTGTAATTAGATCTCTGAATATAGTTCACATTGGCACTAATATTGATTTTGTCATTAGCAAAATAAAACATAACTAAATTTCATTATCTTTTGAGGCGAGATGTATAGGGGACACAGCCACGTTAACTTTTATTTCTATAGAAGTCGCTCTTCACTATACTACTACCTGTCGATACATTTATTTTTGGCATTGCACAAGTCATGTCTTCTTTGACTATTAATGACGTTAAAATACTAAATCCCTGTGATGTGTTTTAGTCGATTTTAGTCTCTGATGCATGATTTTTTACTATTAATTGGTTTTGGCTTTTAACAAATGTTTAACTAGCTGTCAGTAACTGCGAGTACTCTCAAATCGTATTTTCTTGTTAATTCGACCTGTTGATACTGTTTATAATGCTTTTTTGTCATTTTTTATTTATATGGATCTTGGCTGTATACCAGCTTTGATTATTTGTAATATCTTCAATTTTTCACTTATTCTTACAACATTTGTATAAACTTCAAGATTATAAAAAAACGTTTTTTTTTCTAAAGTGAACATTGATTGGTTAAATATTTCTCAGTGTGTTTGAATTTGTTTGATAGCCTTTTGGTCATGACTGTTTGTCTCTAATATTTAATTAACTGTGCATTTGTATTCAGATATCGCAGATCAAATTTATTCGTTCTTTGTGTAATCATACGTTTTTGATTGAGTTAAGTCTGCTAATTGATATTTTATCGTATGTTTTTATATGTTGTGATGTTATGCTATTGTTTCAAAAAGGGAGAAGGTTTGGGCCCATTAAAACGTTTAATCCCGCTGCAAATGTTTGCACCTGTCCTAAGTCAGGAATCTGATGTACAGTAGTTGTCGTTTGTTTATGTAATATATACGTGTTTTTCGTTTCTCGTTTTGTTTATATAGATTAGACTGTTGGTTTTCCCGTTTGAATGGTTTTACACTAGTAATTTTGGGGCCCTTTATAGCTTGTTGTTCGGTGTGAGCCAAGGCTCCGTGTTGAAGGCCGTACTTTAACCTATAATGGTTTAATTTTTAAATTGTTATTTGGATGGAGAGTTGTCTCATTGGCACTCACACCACATCTTCCTATATCTACATGTGGTTGATTATATAGGGAATCACTGAAACATGACTAGAGCAGGCCCCCTGAAAACTTCTTAATCCGCCACTGCCTAAAGTGACTAATTTATTACTATTAGATTGTAAAATGAAGTAATTATTGGTTATCATGTATATTTCTGCATTTTTGTGTTGTACTGTTGCTGTTCTACTGATATTTACATACCATATCAAAATTAACAGATAATGTGTGTGGAATCGAAAAATTAGCCAACAAAACACTGTAAAAGTGCTTGAACAGTATACATGTATATGTTTTCAATTTCATGAATTATGAAAAGTTCAAAATTAACTAATTTAATAATTATTCTATTATTTGTATGTAAAACAATTAATTAAAATTAAAGGTTCTATCATACATGAACTTATAATACAAGACAAAATCTAGGCTGTACTTATTTACAACTTTATTGGTGAAAGATAGTAATCAACTGATTGATTTGAATGAATCACTTTTGACTTCCTATAATTTCTATTGTGAGTCAGATCAGTATGTCAATAGACAGGTGTATACTGCTATATAGGTTAATTACAACTGACTATAGGTACAAAACCTGAAGTACAAAGGTGATACTATAAGTAAAAATCTGCTATAAGTAATTGTACAGTACTACTCACAAGCAAAGTTATAAATCATCAACAAACTAGAGGCTCCTTAATAAGCTGATTGTATTTATAATCTTAAGACATTTTTTTTCTTGAATGCTTAATCATTGTTAATGGTATCACTCATTAAATGGAATTTATATTCTCAGGGGTGGATTCTGCCATTTTAGAAAGGGGTTTCTTAATCTTAACCCAAAGTATATAAACTATATGCTCCCTTTCAAATGCATTGATCCTCCAAAAAAAGGGTTTTCCAACCCCTAGAAGACCCCCCCTCCCCCCCTTCTGGATCCACTACTGCTTCTTTACTATATTAAAATATTAAATCAAACTTATGAAAGATCTGCCCACCGCCATCCCTTCTGAACTACAGATATCTATCCTCTTGCATTTATAACAATTGAATAGTTGACATTAATTAGATACACCCTATTTACCAGCATAATACTTACATTATATTAAGGTGGTATGGGTGTCTTTCGCCATCTTGGATTGTAAAAAACAGAGAATCTAAGGTCGCTATTTTCTATCAAGTTAGCAAAATTTGATGCAGGAATGCAGAATTTAATGTGAATTTTCATTTAAAAGAACCAATCTGTAAGAATATAACTTAGAAATATTAATATTTTTACAAGTGTAGATTAATTTTGGTTGTTTTTGAATATTTTTCAAATTGGAATTTTAAGGGGAGGTAACTCTATAACAGTGCATTTTCTGAAGGACTCTACATGAAATTTTCCTATTTTGTCTTTTAGCCAGAAAAAAACGTACGGTGACCCTATCTTTTCTTTTGATATTCTTAAAGCATTGTCTGAAAGCAATCTTTTCCTAATTTATTTTACAATTCTATCATTTTGTTTAGTTTTTATTCACAAAATGGTGTTTTTTCCTGTATAATCCATACAAAATTTGTCATTTTGTCACAACATGTAGTTTGAGAAAATGCACGGTGACCTATCATTTTTATAATATTTTTGATCATGTATCAATAGATACTACATTTTGACAAAGTATGAACAAATTCTATCATTTTTATTTTAGACTCCCATACCACCTTAAGTAGTTTAAAGTTGACAGTAGTTTAATTGCATTTTAGTGTCTTTTTTTTATTTTTCTAATTGATGACCTACTTTAAGTATAAATATAGATGTACATGTATATATATAGTGGTTAATTTTATATAGCTCTTCTGTAAATAAAGATTTCAATTTCAAAAGACATCATAATTTGTTTAATCAATCATACATGTAAAAGTTATAGCTCTGAATACATTCTGCTACATGTACAGTACTATGGGGTCCGTAAAAACTAACAAAATCAAACTTTAGACTGTATCATGTTTATTAACCCACAGAGCCAATGGAAACAACTGTCCTATTCCTGACTTAATACAGGCATTTCTGAAGAAAATAGTGTAAAACTGACACCATGAACAATAAACAGCTGCGCCATGAGCGCATGATACGCCCGACGTCTTGTTTGGAAGTTTTATGCAATAATCATAAATAGTTTCTGAGAAAGTTTTAAGCAATAACCATATATTGTTTTTGAGACACGGCGGGACGTCACATGTGAAACCCCTAACCCTGTTTTTTTTTTACAAAAAACTAAATATCACTAAAATAAAATTTTGAATCAAAACCAAAACGTATACAGATCTTTAGATTAATATAACAAAGAAGTGTGTAAAGTTTTAAGCAATAATCATAAATTATTTTTGAGCTACGGCGCGACATGTAAAACCAGATGCTCCGCAGGGCGTAGCTTTATACGACCGCAGAGGTTGAACCCTGAACGGTTAGGGCAAGTAAGGACACAACATTCAAGCTGGATTCCGCTCTAAATTTGGATTGTGATTAAATAGTTGACACAGCATAGGTTTCTGACACAGAATGAATGTATTCAAATGAACTTAAAATTTTTTGTTTTCTCTTTAATAGAGCAATTCACTATGCTGTTGAATATTAATCCTCTCAAAAAAATGTTTGAAGAAATTTTCTTTTATTTATTTATGAAATTTCAAATGAGAAAAATTTAACCCAATTTTTTATTCACATCCCCCTTTCCCTTATTCCAAAACTAATTTCAATTAAAATATTCTAATGTAGTTTGCAACAATTACTACTCATCTAAATACATGATGTAAAAAAACTGCTTGTTATCACTGAATGGTAAAGATTATTTAAATTTATCAGTTGGTAGTAAAAAGTGAATATACATTGTATATTGTATATAACAAAGCTTTAAGTTGATTCTGGACAAAGAAAGATAACTCCAATTAAAAAAAAATTTGCTATTTCACAATATTGTGAAATTAGATATTTCTTGCCATTGCACAATACTGTGCAATTGAAAAGACTTACTATTGCACAATACTTAATATAATAATTTTAGATCCTGATTTGGACCAACTTGAAAACTGGGCCCATAATCAAAAATCTAAGTACATGTTTAGATTCAGCATATCAAAGAGGCCCAAGAATTTAATTTTTGTTAAAATCAAACTTAGTTTAATTTTGGACCCTTTGCACTTTAATTTAGACCAATTTTAAAACTGGACCAAAAATTAAGAATCTACATACACAGTTAGATTTGGCATATCAAAGAACCCCAATTATTCAATTTTTGATGAAATCAAACAATGTTTAATTTTGGACCCCGATTTGGGCCAACTTGAAAACTGGGCCAATAATCAAAAATCTAAGTACATTTTTAGATTCAGCATATCAAAGAACCCCAAGGTTTCAATTTTTGTTAAAATCAAACTAAGTTTAATTTTGGACCCTTTGGACCTTAATGTAGACCAATTTGAAAACGGGACCAAAAATTAAGAATCTACATACACAGTTAGATTCGGCATATTAAAGAACCCCAATTATTCAATTTTGATGAAATCAAACAAAGTTTAATTTTGGACCCTTTGGGCCCCTTTTTCCTTAACTGTTGGGACCAAAACTTCCAAAATCAATACCAACCTTCCTTTTATAGTCATAAATCTTGTGTTTAAATTTCATAGATTTCTATTTACTTATACTAACGCTATGGTGCGAAAACCAAGAAAAAAGCTTATTGGGTCCCTTTTTGGCCCCTAATTCCTAAACTGTTGGGACCGAAACTCCCAAAATCAATACCAACCTTCCTTTTGTGGTCATAAACATTGTGTTTAAATTTCATTGATTTCTATTTACTTTAACTAAAGTTATTGTGCGAAAACCAAGAATAATGCTTATTTGGGCCCTTTTTTGGCCCCTAATTCCTAAACTGTTGAAAATAAAACTCCCAAAATCAATCCCAACCTTTATTTTGTGGTTATAAACCTTGTGTCAAAATTTCATAGATTTCTATTAACTTAAACTAAAGTTATAGTGCGAAAACCAAGAAAATGCTTATTTGGGCCCTTTTTGGCCCCTAATTCCTAAAATGTTGGGACCAAAACTCCCAAAATCAATAACAGCCTTCCTTTTATGGTCATAAACCTTGTGTTAAAATTTCATAGATTTCTATTCACTTTTACTAAAGTTAGAGTGCGAAAACTAAAAGTATTCGGACGACGACGACGCCAACGTGATAGCAATATACGACGAAATTTTTTTCAAAATTTGCGTTCGTATAAAAAACCTCCCCTGTTTAACAAAATACTCAATAACTCCAAAATAAAGTGTTTAATCATCACCAAAAAGTATACAGATCTTTAGATTAATATAACAAAGAAGTGTGTAAAGTTTTAAGCAATAATCATAAATTGTTTTTGAGTTACGGCACAGCATGTAAAAAAAAACTCCCCCTTTTTTACAAAATACTCAATAACTCAAAAATGAAATTTTGAATCATCACCAAAAAGTATACAGATCTTTAGATTAATATAACAAAGACATGTGTAAAGTATTAAGCAATAATCATAAATTGTTTTTGAGATATGGTGCGACATGTAAAAAAAACCTCCCCCTTTTTTACAAAATACTCAATAACTCAAAAATAAAATTTTGAATCATCACCAAAAAGTATACAGATACATGTATTAAGATTAATATAACTAAGAAGTGTTTAAATTTTTAAGCCATAATCAAGAATTGTTTTTGAGATACGGTGCGACATGTGAAAAAAACACACCCCTGTTTTAGTTACAAAGTGCCGTAACTCAAAAAGTTTTAATCTAATTTTCACCAAAGAGTATACAGATCATTTGACCATCATAAGAAACAACTATGTTAAGTTTCATGAAATTTGGATAAGTCGTTCTCAAGTTACGGTGCGACATGTTTACGCTGGACAGACAGACAGACAGACGGACGGACACTGGACATTTGTATACATTTACCATAGTACGTCCCGTCAAAATTTTGACGGGCTCATAAAAATGATCAGTCCCAGCACCTGAGGTAAGAAATCTGATACAGTGTACAATATACAAATGTATTTACATGTATGTCATCACATTACTGTGTTACAGATGTATAAATGTCTGTACAATGTCATTATTGTGTGCAACATTAAAACAATGTCAGAACTTAACAAAATACAAATGTACATTAGTAATGCACTAGATAAACAATGTCTGTTCTGATTTCACAGACAAATAAAGCATAAAGTTTTATTAAAACTAGATTTTACCATTGAAGAAAAGTGGTAGATTTTTTACATTGACAGTGAAATCAATAACAACTGCAATCAATTACCTTACACCACTAATTATAGTAGTGTTATACAGCAGAAACATTTTTAATGGAGACTCACTGATCAAATTATAAACAAAAACCTGTCTACATCAAAATCAATTTACAAATTAATGGAAAACCATTATTTACAAGTGTATATATATTCTTTTTTTTTCTGATAAGAACATACATACTTATGTAGACTTAGTTTCTTTTACTTTAGTTTTTAAACACAAGAGACTAAGAGCATGACGAGAGCCATGACTATCTTTATAATACACATACATTGTATATTTATACAATTAAATAAATATAAATGATGTCTGTGACTATTTAAGTAAACTAAAACAAGTCACTTCAGCATGTTCAAACCGTCTCTACTGTGCAATGTGTTTAACATGTTATAAAGCATAACTTTGATCAAAGAAGAAGCACTTCAACAAGGCATACATTCATGTGCTCAAAGCTGTACAAAATACATGTATACATGTAGGTGCTATTATATAAATTTCAACTGTTTATAAAAGTAAATGTAATGCCCGGTACTGAGAAAATAAATGAAAAATGTGTCTAGGGACACAAATGACCGTCAACCTTTGCAGTTTTTGAAGTTTAAAAAATAAAACGATACATGTATCTTAAGAATGGTAAATGACTCACTTAAATACCACTCACCCTTTAATCTTTATAAATTTGCACTCTGTTTGAATGTTGTGTATGATTGTTTAAATTATAAACTATTCTTTTAGTCATGGTTGAGATGAATAAAAATGTATCATTAGAAAAGAGGGATGAAAGATACCAGAGGGACAGTCAAACTCGTAAATCGAAAATAAACTGACAACACCATGCATGCATGGCTAAAAATGGAAAATACAAACAATATTGTTAACGTTAATAGTGCACATGACAAAATTAAAAATATAAAACGAAAGAATAAGCAACACAAACCCAACAAAAAACTGGGGGTGATCTCAGGTGCTTCATAAGAGTAAGCAGATCCTGCTTCACATGTGGTAGCCGTCATGTTGCTTATATGCATGTTAAAACTAATCGGGTAAATAGTCTTATTCCGTAGGTCACATTCATGAAAGGAAGGGGATTGTAGTATGACGTACATTGTAAGGAACATATATCCCATATCATCTGTGAAAGAGTATTAATCATAACGGTCAACCAACTCATGATGGCTTCCAAAAAATTGAAGAAGGGATGATATCAACTTCACCATTTGGAACTCTTGGTTTAATACATGTAGCTTCTTTGTGAACAGCAATTTCACATGATAATCAAAATATATCCTTCTTCAGAATTGTCCTACATTTGGAACTACAATGTATGTATGAAGGAAATATTTCTAAATAATATGTCTGAAGCAAATGCCGCAATCATCACGAAATTTACATTTATTGGGTGTTTCAGGGGAGATAACTGTTGACACAATAATGAACATTTTCAAATATTCACATTTGTGATTTCCCTTACATTTCAAATGTCACAGTGACACTATTTATGTTCTGATGATCATCATGTAACAGTAAGAGAAGATCATGGATGTTCAATGATGTAATTTACACCAATATTGCAATTTGGAAATTTGTATCACTGTACCATGAGAATATTATATGTCCCGCTTGAACTTTTGACGTCATACACAAATCTCTTTTCCATTGTGGCTTAAGATATTTTTTTATTATGACATCAAAATTTCATAGGAACTTATGTGATGTCCAGTTGTTAATTAGGTCTATAGAATGTAACTCTATAGCTATGAATGATAGAATCAAAGGGGGTCTCATTGGGGGGTTCCGATCCCGGATCCCACTTATGGTTTTGTCCGATTCCCATATCCCGCTTACACTACATGTATGTAAGTAAGCAATTCTCATTTTTTGTCATTTCCCGGGTCCTGCAAAGCCTCATTTCCTGTTTTCACGACACAATAATATGACTTTCACGTGTCACGCTTACAAAAAATCGACAATCCCGCGTCACGCTTAGACCTCAATGAGACCAACATCAAAGTCTTAACTTTTTTTTGACAGACATCATGGACATGTTATATCTAATTTCTTTTATGATTAGGACAATGTAGGAAGGTTAGTCTTATATTAGTATGTATAACTGTACATTAAAGACTTTAAATTAGATACAGTTTTAAAATAATCATGTTATAGATTGGCTGATTGCAGTGACTATTAACATGATTAAAAACAAAAACTAAAAGGCCTCCCCCTCTTTTCCCTTCATTACACATATACATACCTCTGCTGATCTGACAGCGGACACGTCATTGTCATTATTTACTTCTGAAGCAATAACTTTAGGCCGAAAGCATGCCCCGTCTGGGAGTTCGTCTTCCAGAAAACCATTGCTGTCACTTTTCTCGTTCTTGCCCCTTTTTGTGGGACTGGATACGGCTGCTGAACTCGTTCCATCTTTTTGTTGTCGTTCAGCTATTTTCTCCTTTTTTGCTTGAAGTTCTTTGCATTCTTGTTGGTCAAATAGTTTCTTTGTTTTCACAAAATACATACTTCATTCAGCCTCTGAAATATGTTGAGTTGTAAAGGTCCCATCTCTTTGTTTTGATTTTCATCCTCCGAAACGACTGCTCGTGCTTGCTTTACTACTTCCGGGTTATATCTTTAACCTCCTAATTGGGGGAACATCTCAAAATTGAAATTTAAAAATAAAAACAAACAATGGAATGAAATATTGATATAGTGATCTATATTTATAAGATTTATTGCAGTTGACTAAATAAATTCTTTTATATAAAAAAAATAAAATAATCTGAAACCGATTTATTATATATCTATGACTATGCCACCCGGCGGTAATATATCATTTGAGTCACTCACTATACTATCAGTTTATACATGTTATATATATATGTATCATCACAAGGATTTGTATAGTCTTCTTACTATACAAATCCTTGGTGTATATTAATGTAGCAGGCCCGTAGCCAGGAATTTCCATAGGGGGGTTATTTGGACTTACGAACTCAACTTTAACAGTCACAATTCTACTGTGACAGAACGTTGACTATAATAGTGCTTATTTGTTTTCAAAGGGGGAGGGTTGAACCCCCTGGCTACGGGTATGTGTAGAGTTAATACAAATGAAATATTGATGATGCCACGTTTGTCATTACTTTAAATGGCTGTACTTACTAACTATTCCAGAAGAACTTTTGAAGTCGGTTATAATGTTACTGAAAAAACAAGGATCCCGATGATGTCACTGGCCTTATCATGAAGTTAGGGATAAAGTACAAAATTATCAGTTTTCTTCAGAATGAATTTCAATGTTTCAAAGATAGACTAATATATTGACATACACATAGTAATAATAATAACGTGAAGTAAGTATTTTAAACTATCCAGAGTTATGTACAACACACATGTTTCCGATTTATCATTTTCATTTTAAACTGAGAATCTGGGAAATCAAATTTTATAACCATAATCCATTAACAAAAACTACTAATAGTAAAGATTATTATATATTTTTTTGTTAATGATTACAATTATCATTTGTTCTTTATTTCTACATGTGCTTTGTGGTTATGGTTTTATTTTTTATTTCTACATGTGCTTGTGGTTATGGTTTTATTTTTTATTTCTACATGTGCTTTGTGGTTACGGTTTTATTTTTCATTGCTTCTAGAAACACATTGACAGTGGCTCAAATTTATGATATTTTTTATGCCATAAATACTTTATAGATATTATCATCTTATCTTTTCCAGAGTTTATAAATATACTGCAAAATTATAAAGATGTCACCAGGGGCGGATCCAGGATTTCAAGTTAGGGGGCGCACAGTTTTTATAATCGCCGATCGGAGCGAGGCGAAAAAATTTTGGAGGTAAAATTATTGAAATATTTTTCTAAAGAAGGTGCAATGTAGATATCACGAATTATTGTGTGGTAAAACAAGGGAAAAATTAAAGTTTCAAGCTGAAACCGCATAAATCCTCCCTTAACAACAACTTACAATCGCCATATTTAACAAGAAATCTTTAATGTTCCATTCATTGAGACTAACCCCATATAATTCCCAGGAAACGGGACTGAAGACAATAGGGATAGAGACAGACCTCAGTCCGGAGTACACAAGCTGACCCTCCATATATAAAATATAGCGATGTTATGTCAATGGTTCCTGGGAAAACTTGTGTTGCATTCATATTAATCAATCGAATATCTTCAGGGGGAAACAATAACGATTTTATTAGATTTGTATACGTTCTTATGGTTCCTCCGTACCAAATGTCAAGTGACTGGCTGGCGGATGGAGAGACAGAGGTAAACAATATGTCCCTGGTCCACGAGAAACAACCGAGTAGTGATGGCAAGGTCTCCTACACATTAGAAAAAAATCTACAAAAATCTCCTTAAACATACTCAGGAATTCATATTGCATATATGAGTTTATTAAGCTACAGTTATAAAGCTGCAGCCCTAAAAACCGAAGCTGAAGATCATATGAACATTTTATTTTGATTCTGTGTTCTTATGCAAACCAATCTACAACCAAGACACCAGCACTTGTTGTAAAATTGTCTATATAGCAATATCGGGTAATATCTTAATTAAACCTTGGAAGAAAAGGTGCGGGTAGTTGTAACATAAAGAAATACAGGAACACCACAAATAAAACTGTTGTTTTGCACATCTTCAATGTGTCTACATAAGACTCATCAGTGACGCTCAGATCAAAATATTTATAAAACCAAACATTATATTTGTCATAAAACGCAACTCCGAGTTTGACACCTTCCATTGAAGTATACAATATTTATAGAAATAAATTGTAGGTAAGTTGATTCGTAATCACGCTGTTAAACTGACTGTTTTATATACTTTGAATGTTAAAAAGATGGAATGGTCTCGTGTGATACTTAAAAAAGTTAAAGACAACCCATGCTTTGCAAATTTTAGGGGGGCGCACGCCCGCCATGCCCCCGCCTAAATCCGCCCCTGGTCACTAGTAAAGACTCCTCTTGCTTGAACTTGAGGTCAGTTGCAGAAATATCTCGAACTGGTGGAAGCAAGTTGACATGCAAAAAGGACAAAAAAGAGATAAACAATATAAATTTAAGGACATCAACAACTTTGTACTTAACTCAAATTACATAATTTTTATGACAACAAAATCAACTGCAATAATTAGAAATAGTCTAGACTTATAAAGAAATCGATGCAATTACCAAAACCTGGCAAATTGTTCGGTGCTTTGCTTTTGCGCCAATTGGCATTTCATTTGCGCCAAAAAATCTTTCATTTGCGCCACGAACCATATTTCATTTGCGCCAATATTACAGGTAAATACATGTAGATACAGGTAATAATTATAGTATAAAACATTAAATTTGTCAAAAAGTCTTTTAATATTAAAGAAAGTTTTAAGCATATTCCTCAGCAGTTATCATAAAATCATACAAGTTATACTAAAACCTCGATAAAATCATACAAGTTATGCTAAAACCTCGATAAAATCATTTTGCTGTCCGTATCAGTCGTAATCCTCGCTTTACAGATTTTTTTGGTACACCTGAAGAATTTGTCTCCATTTTTTAAAACATTCGATAACCTATATGTGTGGTCATCAAATATCACAGAATTATTTCCTCTGTTTGTCTCAGATTTGACTATGTCCAACTTGACACCTCACACTCGGGACTGGTCATGTGAACACCATATAAATAATTTTAGAACATACTCACCCCTTCTCGTCCAATGAAATGTCAGATTTTTTTCCCTCTATTTTTCATAGTACATGGCTTTCCATGCACTATGAAATGCTATTCATGAATGACTTTTCATTGTCAGTTAATTATGAAAGTGAACTCTTAATAACCGACCAACGAAGTGTACAATCCCCTAAGGCAGTTTCCTTGGGAAAATAGCCTACTGATTAAAGATGAAAGAGCGGAGATTGAAATAAAAGCATTTTGAATTTTGCAAAATTTGATGCATTTTCTAATGGTACACATATATCGAATACACAAAAAAAATTGGTTACGATAAATAGAATATTTATTTAATCTATATACCTTACATTTGAGAGAACTACACAAACTATGTCAGTGCTATTTCATTTCATCCATTGAAATTATCATTACCTATGTTAACTTTTATATTTAGTTCATAATAAAAAGTGAACTCTTATTAAGGTTTCAATATAACAATGGGAAAGGATAATTTTGTAAGGTCACTCAAAAGAGTGAATATGTTCTAAATTGGTCAGACAATACTTGGTCATGTTTTATGAAGATTTAAGCCCTCGGCTTCGCCTTGGGCTTAAATCTTCATAAAACATGACCAAGTATTGTCTAACCTATAATTAGAATAACCTTATTGACTCTCAGTTTTGTATTAGAAATGAGTATGAACTCACACATGTATCCAGGGGGAGTTATGTACAAACAAAAAACAAAATAAATCGTAAATAATCTTTAACTTTTCCGTTATATTACCTGTCATACCTGTAAAATGGCGCAAATGAAGGTGTTTCTTTGGCGCAAATGATATATAACCTTGTGGCGCAAATGAAAGGTTTGCCGTGATCTTTTAAAAATTGGCGCAAATGAAATGCGCCCAAATTGTTATTATCCTACTGATTTTGAAATCATGCGGTCATACCAAAATCGATCTTTTTCTCTTTTTTATATGACATGGTTCTTTTTTTACGTAGCAAAATGATTATGTACTGAAGATGACAAGAATGGGAAGATCAACTTTAATTCATGCTGATAGTTAACAATATGATCTTTTGTATTGTCCCACATGATCAAGCTCCGAAGTTGACGATAAAATGTTTTTCTTCTTGATTGTATCTAACTAAATATTTTATATTTTCCATTGTCTTTTTGGTTATATTTTTCTCTGAACGTTGGACATGTTATTAATTATAGGGGTGTCTCTATATCCAAATAATGTTTGCACGAACTTATAACATTAGATATTAAAACGTCCTTTGAGCATGTGAATTTTCCATTTCTATATAGCAACATTCCATCAGCACATGCATGCGGAGTTTATATCTCCCAATTGGTATGATATTCTTGGGTTTGTATTTCCTGTCATGATTTCCTCGATAGAGGGTTGCTGCTTACAAGCAAGCTATAAAATCAAGAAGCCCAAGTGGTGAAGTTGAAAAGTTCCCTTAAATTTTTTACGGACGCTATCACGAATTGGTTGACCGTTATGGAATATCCGTTTCACTCATGAAAGCGGATATGTTCCAAATGTCGTAACTACATCCTATTTCCTTTTACTATAGTATCCGAATGTGACATATCTAATTGGACTTATTACCAGGTTTTATCTATGATGAGCAATATGACGGGTGCCACATGTGGAGCAGGATTTGCTTACCCTTCCAGAGATCCTGAGATCATCCTGTGTTTTTAATTGGGTTCTTGTCTCCCAGTCCTTGGTTTTCTATGTTGTGTTTTGTAAAATATTGTTTGTATAATTGTCTTTTTTTCTATTTTTACCAAGGTGCTGTCAGTTTGTTTTCTACTTATGATTTTGAATGTTCATTTGGTATCTGTCGCCTCTCTTTGATCTTATATAAAACTATATTGAGGCAGAACGTAGACGAAGAAGACTTAGTTTCAAGCGTATCAATTATTAACTCGTTATAGCATTAAACATGGGGCATTCGAATTAATTTTTTGAATTAACCAAACAGAACAAAAAAAAATACCCGACCTCGTGTATTGCCTTTGTCATCTGTGTAACTGTACAACGGGGGATAACTTAATTTTATTTAAGATTTAAATTGATTCTCACAAGGATAGAAGCGGATGGTTTTTTTTTCTTTTTGTCACACGACTTCTTACGCCTCATTTTTAAACTTATGCCTCAAATTTTATATAAGCAGTCCTCACAGTACCACAGTTTGGGACAAACGAGACGATTTTAATTTCAAAATTATCAATTTCCACCATCTAAGCAGCAATATACCAACTTCACCTGCATATGAGATATACATTTCTCAACTCGTTCGGTACACAAGATGTTACCGGTGATGCTCAAACTTGAGAAATATTAACCAGTGTCTGAGTAGAAAGTTGATGAACAAGGGTTATGACAAAGAACGTATCCCCCTTTTTCTAAAAAATATTAGGAAAACACAAAGACATTGATGATAAATGTTCCGTATCAACAAGTTGTGTCGTTGTTCTCTTCTTATATTTAATGCGTTTCCCTCAGTTTAAGTTTGCTACCCCGATTTTGTTTTTTGTCCATCGATTGACGAGTTTTGAAAATCGGTATACTACTGTTGCCTTTATATATAAATAAACTCATTATAGACACAAGAACTAAATTTTGTTTATACGCCAGACGCGCGTTTCGTCTACAAAAGACTCATCAGTGACGCTCGAATCCAAAAAAGTTAAAAAGGCCAAATAAATTACGAAGTTGAAGAGCATTTAGGACCAAAATTCCTGAAAGTTTTGCCAAATACAGCTAAGGTAACCTATGCCTGAGGTAGAAAATCCTTAGTATTTTTCGACACAATGTTGACTGCTGTACCCCAATGATTGACATTTTTACCTTCAATTTCTGTTTGTTTCGTCACTACAAATGATATTTGATGTAAAATTGAGAATGGAAATGGGGAATGTGTCAAAGAGACAACAACCCGACCATAGAAAAAAACACAATAGTAGAAGGTCACCAACAGGTTTTCAATTCTCGCACCGTAGGCGTCCTTCAGCTTGCCCCTTAACAAATATATACTAGTTCAGTGATAATGAAGGCCATACTAATTTCCAAATTGTACACAAGCAACTAAAATTAAAATAACACAAGACTAACAAAGGCCAGAGGCTCTTGACTTGGGACAGGCGCAACAATGCGGCGGAGTTAAACATGTTTGTGAGATTTCAACCCTCTCCCTATACATCTAGCCAATGTAGAAAACTACACACATAACAATACGCACATTAATTCAGTTCAAGAGAAGTCCGAGTCTGATGTCAGAAGATGTAACAAAAAACAAAACAAAATGACAATAATACATAAATAACAACAGACTACTAGCAGTTAACTTGACTGTCATACAAGTGAGAGGTTAAGCTAGCTTTGAAACAAGGTTAAATGCATCCTTTTTCATAAGAAAATTCCGGTACCAAGGCCGTAATACAACATTTGTTTCCCATTCAGTAAGATCTCTAGGTGCGAGCCTTTGATTTTGCCATTTTGATAAGAAATTCTTGTTTTGAATTTTCTTTGGAGTTCGGTATTTTTGCTATTTTACTTTCTGCCTAATAGCTGTGAAAAATCACACGATTTTATCGCAATTTTATATGACCTGATATAGTTTTCGTCGGGTTTACGTACATTCTATACATTTATTTTCTATTGAATGTATATATCTCTAAAAGATTTAGTTCCTATAAAATAATACGTAAATAAATAATAAAAGACACCAGTAGTATACCGCTGTTCAAAAGTCATTTATCGAAATTGTTATAAAATCGAGGGATTATTCGCAACTTTCCCAGGCAAAGTTGACAAAAGTATTATTTTTGTATGTTTTTTTCCTGATAATTTGGCAATGAGGCTATTCTAACACACATAGTTAAAACTCTCATACTCAGGGCATATTAAACTGGATTTAGAACTTGTTGAACTGCATCTGAATATCAGAAGATTTGCTAATGAAGCAATTATTCCTTTAAAAAGGTATACCGGCTGTTGACTTGAGTTATCGTTGATATGTGAATAATTATAAATTAACTGTACACAAAACTTAGAATTTTTGAAAAACTAAGGCTTTTCTACTTCAGGAATACTAGTAGATTACCTTAGCTGTATATGGCATAACTTTGAGAATTTTTGGTCTTCAATGCTCTTCAACTTAGTACTTTATTTGGCCTTTTAAACATTATTTTGATTTGAGTGTCACTGATGAGTCTTTTGTAGACGAAACGCGCGTCTGGCGTAAATATAAAATTTTGGTCCTGGTATATATGATGAGTTTATTTGCAAACGCTGGGTCGATACCACTGCTGACGAATTGTCTGTTTCCTTACAAAAAGACAAGATTTTTTTTGCGCCAACTTGCTCAACGAGGGTATGAATAAAACATAAAATATTAACACAGATCCAAGAAGTAGGATTTCTTTATTTAAATATGAACTACATTATGTAATTGTGATTATTTCATAACTTGACAAGTTTGAAACTAGAGTAACAAAATGGATGCCTCAAGTGGAGTGTGGCATGATCTTCTTACCCTACTGGGGCACATGCTATCATTCCGGGGTTTGTTTCCTCATCTTTTCAATGTTGCATTTTTGTGTACTGTAGTTTATCTTTTCGTTTTTCGTCACGACATTGCTAGTTTGTTTACGACTTATGAGTTTGAATATATCTTTTTGACCATCAGTGCTTAGATTTGACTTTAAGAGCAGATCTTCTTGGTCTATTGCATCTGGATTAATTTCATAGTAGGTCCATTTTTTGTCAGTTTACAAGAATCTACAGTATCTAAGCTTATATGGTGTTTTTTTTTCACTCTGTTTTAATAATTTTTAAAAGATTTGTATTAAGTTGAGAATGAAAATGGGGAATGTGTCAAGAGACAACAATCCGACCAATGAATTGTCAATATAATCGAATTTGATGCGACTGTCATACAATTGAGGGGTTTAGTCTAGCTATAAAATCAGGTTCAATCCACCATTTTCAACAAGAAAAATGTCTGTACCAAGTCAGGCATATGACAGTTGTTATACATTCGTTTGATATGTTTGGGCTTTTCATTTTCCCATTTGATATTGTACTTCCCTGTTTTAATTTTCCTCAGAGTTCAGTAGTTTTGTGATTTTACTTTTTGATTAGTTTTGGGAATTGAATTAGTCTTTTACTTGATCTTTATTAACACAATATTTCCGATTCTTACATGTATGTAGTCTTTAAGTTTGAGCGGTCACTGAAGTAAGTTTTTAATACATTTTTCGGATTTTCAAATAGCTTGACAACGAGATTCACCGAAGAAAATTCAATTACGCATCTGTGTCAGAAAAAAATGTACTGTTAATGTTTTTATTGCCACTGGGTCATTTCCTCTGCTAGTAAAGTGTAAGACCCCGAACGTATCACCATTTTTGTTGGAGTTCAGTATTTTTGTGTTTTTACTATTTAGTATCTTTCTCTTCTCTTCCATCTCGTTAGCAAACTGGTTTAGTACAGTTGTATAAGATCAGATAGATTTTATTTCCAATTAAAAGAATCTATTATGGGCGAAATCAGTACAATGATTGGCACATTAAACATTTACAATGTAGATAATTATAGACCATCATGTTAAGTGTTCCTTGACAATGCAACAGAAGCAGCATCATATCCATTATGAAATAAGATTTTAAGAGCAAAGTCCGCTCCTCGTGGGTGATGCTGGTGGATAAATATCATACTTATTCAAAGAGTAAAATCATAAAAACACTAAACTCCGAGGAAAATTCAAAAAGGAAAGTTCTTAATCAAATGGCAAAATCAAAAGCTCAAAAACATCAAACGAATTGATAACAACTGTCATATTCCTGATGTGGTACAGAAAATGGTAGATTGAAACGGGTTTGATAGCTAGCTAAACCTCTCACTTGTATGACAGTCGAAATAAATTCCATTATATAGACAAAGATGCGTGAACGAAACAGCCAGACATACTAGGTAATGCAGCTTTCACCAAGGGCAGAGGCTTAAAGGACATTCAACCAAACAAACATAGATATTAAAATATTTTATCACTCAGCAATTAAATGAATTATATTATTAAATGTCTAGATGTTAGATGAAATGGGAATTAATATACTTAATAACGATAATTACTGAACTGAGTTTCTATTTCTGATCCTGCCTGGAATAAATATATATACATGATTTATACATAGACATATACGTAGTTTAATGATTACTTGGACATAGATATCTTACATGTGACAATGTAATGGAATTTGATGCGACTGTCATACAAGTGAGAGGTTTAGCTAGCTATAAAACCAGGTTCAATCCACCATTTTCTACATTAGAAAATGCCTGTACCAAGTCAGGAATATGACAGTTGTTATCCATTCGTTTGATGTGTTTGGACTTTTGATTTTGCCTTTTGATTTTTGATTTTCCTTTTTGAATTTTCCTCGGAGTTCGGTATTTTTGTGTTTTTTTCCTTTTTCCAATGTTGAATTGTTCTTAGAAATCAGAGTGTACTGTGTTGTGTATTAGTGTCATGTAGTGAACGTCTCACGGACACTTTATTGAAACAATGAATATTCTTATTCCTATTCAATTAAGGCAATCTGCATTATTTAAGCAATGCTGGATAAGAGATGATCACTCGACATGTCTCACTAACCTTTTATTTTTTCACTGGTATAGATTAAAAGAAGGAGGCCGTAGTAGTGTCCAAAAATGGCCTATAGAACTTTTCCAAAATGATAATTAGTGTGTTTCAAGTCAGAAAACCTAAAGTTTTTTTTTCATTATGTTTTTATATTATTATATTGTCCTTAAAAGAAATTGGTGTAGATAGCAGGTCTTTCGGGTCTATTTCTTTTGGATTCATTTCATACTAGATTCAAATTTTTTCAGTTTACAAGTTTGTACAATGTTTAGTGTGACGTCCATTTTCACTGAACTACTACATAACTTTATTTAGGGTCAGCAACGGACCACCTCTGGGTGCGGAATTTTCTATTTGTGTTGAAGACTTATTGATGGCCTTCGGCTGTTATCTGCTCTTTGGTCGGGTTGTTATCTCTGTGACACACTCCCATTTTCCATTCTCAATTTTATACAGTATCTTAGCTTGTATGTGTTCTTTCACTCTGTTTTAATTAGTTTGGAATTGTATTAGTATTATACAGTGTTTTCGTTACTAACATACTGATAGTTTGTTTTTAGTTTGAGCGGTAACTGAATTAAGTTTAAATAAAACAAAAAGAGGGGATTTTCAAATAACTTGACCATGTACGAGGATCACCGAAGAAACATTAATTGAAATACGTATCTGGTTCTGTTTATGTTATTATTCCAATGGGTCTTTACCTCTGCTATTAAAGTTAGTCGCTAAAGTAAAGGTATCAAAAGCCCAGTAGCCAGTAAAATACAAATGAAAGTACTGGAATAAAAAAAGGATATTGTGAACCACAGTTTATAAAAATTTCTATGTTCAACATTTTGAAAATAACTTTGAATTAAGGAGCATATCTCCCTTAAATAAAACCTTAACCGGCTTTAACTATACTTTATGGGCTTTTTGATTTATGAGATCTTTAGTTTTGTAATAATATTTAAGATCATCTAATGTTTTTGCCTCGGGTATCACTGAATAGACATTTATTGTAAAATTCGTCATCTAGTAAAAAAAATGGAACTGTTAATGGTATGCAATAAAATGATTTCGTGGACATAAAACGGAATCCCATTAAGGACATATAACTTAAAGAAAAAAAGTTCACTAATGTACGTAGACAAACTGTACCTATATATTTAAACAATAACACATTTGTTCTCAGGGGCGGATCCAGTCATGTTTAATGGGTTACCAACCCAGGATAAAGCAGGAATCCAACTATATGTCTCCATTCAAATGCATTGATAGTTCCAACAAAAAGGGGGGTTCCAACCACCCGGAAACCCCTATTCTGGATCCGCCATTGGTTCTTTTACAACAAACTAAGCCGACAAACAGTTCCGGCCTTCACGAGATCCAGAAACATTTTTATCTTTCATCGCTTTTCTTTTTCGACGAACATCTATTGAAAGTTCTGCAACTATATCAAGGTCCTGAAGATCCAAGTCGGATTCATTTTGAATAAAAGTTGACGAGGTCAAAGTCGTTTTACCACACACGGTTTTGATACGTGTTTGATTTGTACTGCTGTTAGATATAGAACATCTTAATCTGTTATATTGATGATTAGTTTTCTTGTCATCTCCGAGTTTAAAAAACAAAAAAGATTCTTGTTCTGAAACCAAAGTCTTGTCGCTTTTAGTCCATACTTCTGAACGTGACCTTTTTGGCTTTGAAGAATGTATTTGCGATGATTGAATCGAGTCTTTATCTTTAGGGTGTATTTCTATCGTTGCCTTTTTCCTTTTCGAGGATGACGGCATACTAGACACTGAACTCTCTCGGTGAATGTCTACTGGAGTCAGAACCAATTCTTTTCTGGTTAAACCTACAGTACTTTTTGCTTTTTGGGATTCTGATAACGGTTCAATTTCCTCTTTGATTGGGTTCATTTCTACTCTTCCTGGCGCACTTCCTTTCGTACTGCGTGATTTTATCGAACTCGTGCGACTCATGCGCGAGGTAGAATGTGTTTGAGACATATTCGTTGAAGAAACTCCGTCATCACTTTCGTCATAAGATGACGTCTTACCCGCTACCTTACTCAAGGAATCACAATAAAATTTATAAATTTCAAAACGCATGATTCTGTTCATAAATGCGTATATTAGTGGATCTACGGCTGTATTAAAGAAGATCATAACAATGGTAAAACTTCCAAGATCGTAGGTTATACTTATACCTACAAGTCTATAAACTGCGCATACCATATACGGCACCCAACATATTGCGTATGAACATGCTATAAATAGAATCGTACGCATAGCTTTACATTCCATACTTTTATAACTAACTTGTACAACCTGTGTTGACAATTCGACACCTTCTGATGAGTCACTAGGCGCGTCTCTTGTCCCCACTGTAGTAGATAAGGAGGGAAATACTCGATGGTTTCGTTTGGTATGGTTCATTGCCGCGTGGAATATAGTCAGGTAACACCATGATTGAATTAGCAACGGAAATAAAAAACAAATACTCAAAAACATAACTGAGAATTCAAGTGAACAATTCCAATCCAGTGTGCAAGTATTTTCATCAGGAGAATAGCTGTATGCACTGAAACCGGCAAGCGGAGGAATACTGATAGCTACACTTGTTGCCCAAGAAACAGCAATAGCAATGTGACCTCTCTTAATAGTGAACACATACGGGTATCTAAGAGAGTTTATGATGGCATAGTTCCTGTCAACAGCTATTATAGTCAGAGAAAATTGTGTTTCTGCAATGCAGAATGTTAAGATAAAACCTTCAATGTGGCACCAAATGTCATTGAAAATCCACTTGGATGAGAATATGGACGCAAGACTAAACGGCAAGACAATGACACAAATAGCTGAAAAAGAAAATAGATTTTAATAAAAACAAATTAATAATAAGGATTCAAACCAAACAACGAATAGCAATAGTTATATGATAATTCATTTCATACAAAGGAGTGAATGATGATTGTTGTTATAAAAATACTTCTCTTCAAAATTTGTCGCTTCAGTGTATGAAACATGATAATGATTACAACTCTATTAGGAAACTTTCTCATTCATACGTTTATTTTCATAAGTTTGTTTCGATAAGCAGATTCTGGTCCACATGTGACACCCCGTCGTGTTACTCATGTTAGTAAAACACCGATTATAAGTCTAATTTGGTCGGTACCCTTCAGGAAAAGGATAGTGATTGAAGTAACGACAATTGTTACATATCTGCTATCATCTGTAAAACGGATATTCCATAACGATTAACCTACTGGTGATGGCGTCCGTAAAACTGTCAACTTAACCAATTGAACTCTTTGATTAATACTTTTCTTGTGAGAAGCAACCATTTATCAAGGACATTATGATAGAAAAAACTTTCCATTTGAATTAAAATGACAAAATCATTGGAATTAACATGACTACCACAACTAGCCTTGAAGTAATAAAACTTTCGAGTCAGTTTTTTGTACTCATACTCCAAAATCAACCAATCAAAAACTGGAGTTCATGTTTTGGGCATGATTTTTGTGCTCCGAGCACTCAGCAAAGTTTGATGACTTCGACCCCTGGCCTGACGGTCATAAAACTTTGAACGAGATTTGTGTACTCAGACTCAAATCAAACCAATCAAAATACAGGATTTGGTGTTTCGAGCATGATTTTTTTGCTCCAAGAACTGAGCAAAGTTTTATGACTTCAAACCCTGGTCTCAGTAGTGAAACAGAAATTGCTTACTTAAGCAATGAAGTTTCACATGACTACCACCACTGTTCACATGACTTGCACCACTGGTTTTCTGACTTCAACCCTACTGACTACACGTATTAGCTTTTTTTAATGACTACCTCAACTGATATCAGTAGTGAAACAGAAACTATTTACTGAACCATTTGACTTTCACATGACTAGCACGACTGGTCTCAGTAGTGAAACAGAAACTACTTTCGATTAGAGTCACAAGACTAGTAGGAATGGCCTCAATTGAGGAGCAGGAACTATTGAAATTGAAATATACATCACTTAACTATTGGAATTAACATGACTAATAAAGGCGAAATCAGTATACCCTGTTCAATAGTCATCTATCCATTAAGCGAAAAGAAACCCGGATCACAAATCTTAACCTATAGAAACACATAAATAATAAAAGGAAAACAAAATTAACACGTCGAAAGCGTTAAAATGAAACTACCGAGTCGAAAACATATCAGATTGAGAACGAATGTGTCTGAGCTTAACATACAGAGTTAAACATATCAGGTTGAGAACGAATGTCCGCATTCCGAGTTATAACATATCGGAGGAGAACAAATATGCTAGAGATAAAACATATCAGATTGAGAACGAATGTGTTAGAGACAAACAAACGATTTTACACATATGAGATTGAGAACGAATGTGTTATAGACAAACATACGAGTTAAAACATATCATATTGAGAACGAATGTGTCAGAGATAAACATACATCATTGACAACGTATCATGTATTAGAGATAAACTTACCGAGTTGACAACATATCAGGTTGAGAACGAATGTGTTAGACACACTAAGTAGCTGAGTCTTTTTATAGAATACCAAACATACTGTTCCATTCATCACCATGGAGACAATGAATATTATTCCAAGAGAAAGGGCTTTCAGTGACAGTCCTACAGAATGCATGTCTTCCCCACATTGTGAGGAGTTTGGATCCGAGTTGTTACAATTTGTTTCAGTATCTGTCATTAAATGGCGAAGAATCATTACAGTTGTCTTGAATAACTAAGATACACTAGACTATGATTGTGTAGTTATCAGTGGAAAACAAGCTAGTGGCAACCTTCTCTATTTGTCATCAGAACGCGAAACAGAACAATTCTTGCACTTAACATCCTTGAATATGATTAATTGGCCAGCAGCATTTATATAGAACGTCCAAGGTAGTCCTCAAACGGTCAGCAAAAACACTTAATATTACCACTGTGTTATTAAATGACAGACAATAGAACGATCGTGACTCTTATCTATTCCACATTGTCTTCAAATGGCGTAGAATATAATAACCTGTGCTATTGTACTTTCTAACATTGTCATCAAACGGCGAAGAATATAACAATTTGTGATATTGCACTTTTCTACCTTGTTATCAATAGGCAGCAACAACAAGTGTAGATTTTTTCCAGGATTGTTGTCAAATTGAAATAAACGTACTGAATGGCAGCACTTGTCGTCAAATGTTGTTATAAGGCATCTGTGAATTAGATAAGGAATTGTATCCGTGTCTCATTCTCTGACATTTTTAAATAGAAATTTTGTTATTCTGTATAGTTTCTATCTTCGCCATGTTTTATAGAGATTTTAAAATTCTGTCAAGTTTGTATATTTTATATTAATTGAAATGTATTCCATAGTATTAGTAATAAAACGATCACATATAAATAAAATATAAACTTTATTAGACTAGTAATTCTATAAGGACGTCGGGTCGCCCACGATGCTTTTCATTTTCTGAAAATTGATACTATTAAAACAAATAACTACATCTTAATGAAAAATGTCTAGCGCTATAATTCCATGATCATTCTGGAATCAATTAAACTAAACACTGATGAATCTGTTTATTATCCCGTAATTATTATTTCCTGAATTTTAATTGAATATCCATAATTGTAATTGTTGGACTTATTTGTCTCTCCACTCTGTAATACATGTACCAATTAACTAATGAAGTCCTTTCACAAAAGCTTTTCTCCTTTTCACCTACAAGTTATTCTGTACAAATGTGTCCACCATTTAGAACCTTATTATCGCTGATAACGGGAGACACCTGTTAGCTTCCGTTAATCTGTCTTTTATTCACCTTTAAATAACCTGCAAATTGAATAAAATATAAAATCGATTGTATCCCCGTGTATGACAGAAATTTGACCGAAGATTTTAAAAGAGTCGGATTTAGCAATGGAATAATAGTTGTTTAAGTCAAGTGTCGTTTGGTGACGGACTTGTTTGATTAATCGATTACGTTCTTATCAGTTAATCGAACGTCTTTAACATCATCAGTATTGGAGCTTTATAAGACCTTTTCTCATATGTTTAATTAGTTTTATATTCAAATGGATATATTAAAATCACGATAGAAACTGCTGTAAGTTGCTGTGCGCACCAATTATTAATAGTTTACTTACAAATACATATATTTATTAGTTACTAACAACGAGTGACATTTTCCCATATAAATACATAATTCAAGAGTTTATACTAAACTGAGGTAAATGATATGTCCGCCGAATACCGTTTCGATTCCTCACATCATTGAAGAGACATTTATTGTCGAAATTCGGTTTAAGGTGAACACATTTGTGCACCTCATGTTTCGGTGTACCATCTTTCCCGCAAGTTTATTGTTTACTGTTTGGTAATAAATTAATAATAAGATCTGTTGATCCGTTTATTTGGCAACTGCTAATGGCAGACATAAGGGTTTAAGAACATCGGTTGTTCGACCTGCTAGTCAAATGCGTTTTGTTAAAATATACTTTTTCACGTTTTTGACCTTTTTGAAAATGTTGTTTGTGCTGTATTTAGACCCCTTTACTAAAAAAATTGATTTGTATGCATGCGTGTAAAATTACGGTTTTTTACCCAACGCAAATATAGGTTTGAACGTTGTTTTTAATTAGAACTTGAGTAGAAAGGTACGTCATATTTTTTTCTCTTTTGCTCTAAATTAACACATACAGTTCTGATCATTTAAACGAAAATCAAACAGCAAACGACACTGCATAACAAACTCCTGAATTGAGACCAACAGATACAGCCGAGAATGTTGCGGGGGTTTAACATATTTCCAGGAGCCAAGCTCCCCACCTTCCCGGAGACAGTGGTGTAAAACATAATATAAAAACAGTCTTAAAAAGCGCTTTTATTTTTTATATTTATATAATGAGAAATTTTAACAATTATATAACCAAATTACAAAATATTTCCCAGACAATACTGCTTACCCCAAATACATAAAAATCCATTCAGAACTAGATTCACAACAATTTATTTGAAAAAAAAACTTATCGCAAAAAATGAAAGGTTGAGAACATTTTGATCAGACACTCTTTTTTTGCAAATGTCTTTGTGAAACATAGCAATGAAAACAAAATTAGGACAGACATTAAACAGATATACAATTTTATAATGTTTAAAAATTTGTTTAGCCTACGATCATCATGTTTAGGGAGAAAATTTGCATTCCAAAACTAAATATACATGTAGTAGTGATGTAGTCTATTTTTTCTTCTTTTTTTATGTTTTAGCGAGATAACATATTCTCTTTTTATATATTTTCAAACTACATCTAGTATGGAGTATAGTTATTTTATAATTTTTATTCAATGTACTATATCTTTGAAATTGTAAATTGCTGTATAAATAATATTGTATATGTATGCTTGAAAAAGGGCTCTTTGATTGGATTCAATAAATTTTATATTCTATATAACAGTTTGTTCGAAAAATAATAACTTCATAAATAACACATTTATATAAAGATAGTACTATATTCTAAGAATTACCTTTAAGGTAGACACATCCTGAAAGTTCATCTGGTGAGCTTCGTCGTAGAGAAGATAAGATAAACTATAGCTACCAACATACTTTCACTGAAATGCCATTGATTTTGCAAAATGTTTGCCTTTCCGTTGACAGATTATTATATTATATTTAGATTTTTATCAGTAGTGTTAGCGACAAAATCAACAGTTCTATTATAGATATTAATATAAGAGAAAAATATTGCAACTTCATAGGCCTACACAATAGTTCTATTGACCAATCAGATAAGACTACATTTAATGAATTAACCCAGTAACCTTAAACATTAATACCAAAATATGCTTTCCTTTTTTATTATAAATAATGATGGACGAATCTAAGTTTTTTCAACGTTATGTAATGTCCAGTGGCAAATTAAATGCAAATTAAATACCAGAACATGTTAATGCGATATGAATATGAATCCTGTTTTGTACAAGACTAACATGCCGAATCTGTTTATATGTGCTAGTTCAAATGGTAACAATCAGTAACAAAGCCTGTTATCTTAATCCGACACCTTATTCAGACTCCGACCAGTCTTTGCTATTAATGTTGTGTGCAGCAAATACCAATTTTAAAGTCTGAACTAGGCCGAGTTCAAACCCATGACCCGCAAACTTGAGATGAGCACGCTTCCATGATACCACAGAAGTTATCTGTAGAGATGTGGTAGATGACCTCCAACGAGCAACTATCCAGTAAAGTAAAAATTTACGTGTATTTACGACAACGTAGTCTTATATATATAAGTTCAAATCGCACATTATTATTTGTATTTAAAGCATATATATGAGCTCTCTGTTGTAATAAACCATATAACCTATGTCATGTTAACATTTTTTTAGAATGGTGCAAGCGTCTTTACTGATGTTCGGTTTGACTTTTTTTATTGTATATAATTCAAGATTTAGTAAAAGTTTAATCTAACGAGACTCAAAGATGATTCATTTCACATCAGAATCTGACTGACGAAGGATATCTGTTATCCGAAATATTTATAAATAATTACATTTATAGTTACCTTTTTTTGTTTTTGGAGTTGTTGTGTACACTTTTTTAGGCGTTTATATATAAATATATATATATATATATAAATTGACTCATACGTACTTATGAATATTATTATTTTCTGTGACTGTATCTTACATTAATTTGTAGGATCCTTTACTATAGATAATTTAGCTGATCTGTAACAATATCATCTTCATGCCTTATATATCATGTACTGTTCGCCGCTAGATTTAGAGATCTAACATTGTTGGGTTGATGTTTAGACGAGTTGTATATATATATATGTGAACGCTATACAATTCCATAACCCGGCACAGTGATGTCACACTATAACATAATAAGAAGTTTATGACGAAAGATAAATATCACCATTTGTGTCAATAACTGGATACCTATAGCTATTTTGCTATACTATTGATGTTGGCTTTGCTTAATGTTGAAGGGGGTACAGTGACCTTCAATTATAAAAATCTGGGTTTTTTTTGTCTCTTGTGGAGAGTTGTCTCATTGACAATTTTAATACATCTTCTTATTTTTATCAATCATATTACATTTAACTTGTCGTTACATTTTATTGCTGAAACATCTTGCCAAAGAGAAAATCGATATTTTAATCAGCTCCAATCAGTTCATCAAATATCTAGGAAGTTCTACCTTTTTTTCAACTCAGAAGAAGGTTTTGCTTACATCAACATTATTCACTTCTTGTGTGTCTAGTGGAAGTTGTCATTAATCATATACACGTTATTGTGTGTCTGGTGGAAAGTTGTCTTTATGGCAATCATACCATATATCCTTTAACCGTATATTCATACAGTATGGGTATTGTTCATTGTTTAACATGGCCCTATAGATTCATTCGGGACATCATCTTCCTACTGTCTTTCTTCTGATATAGTAGTCTCATTGACCACCATACCACATATTTCTTACTAAGCAGATGAATAGTATTATCATATACTTAGACTAAATAACCTATGATTTTTACTGTATGATAATAGCATTTAATTAACGTAAATTCCATATTTTTTACGAATTGGTGCTCAGCGGGCTGATATAAAAAGTTTATCACGTGCTTCCATTGTTATCACATGCCTTGCAGTAACGTTTCGCATGGCTTTCCGGTGATACTCGGCAAATTCCGGAAATTACACCTCAATGCTAATGTTTTCTTTGAAAAAACATTCACAGTAGTGTACACAACAATTATTTGGATACTTGAAAGTGTATTGTATAAAATAATAAATAATAATAAAAAACTAAAAAACTAGCAAATAAATTATTAAATAACAGTTACTGCATTTTTAAAAGTTTCAAACACAATTTGAAAAGTTACTTTAAAAATGTTGAATTTTCCTAATAGTGTTCATTATTTATATTTTTGTCGATTCATCCATATGTTTTTTCTCTGTTGAGGCATATGATAGAAATATTTCATATCGAATGTACTAAAGTTGGGGTCCGGCGTCCGTGAACTTTTCACTCTTTAAACTTCTATTTGGGTTTCAAATGGATCAATATATGAATCTGTTATTTTCTCCATTGTTGAAGCTAGGATAAAAAGATCATATCATGTCATTTTTCATATCGCATGTATTATCAGCCCTCGGCAATGCGGCTCTTGGGCTGATATTGAACCTAGCTCTGCTGTATTTTACAAATTTAACCAATACACATCCATACCCCCTATGGACAAGTCAAGAGATGTTCCGAAAACTGCAAATATCACCTTTTTGCATCTGACTTAATCACTCTTTCCATATCAAAATAAGTTAAAATACAACAGCCAAAAGTTTATTTCACCTCTCTTTTTTTATTTCCACCCACAAAAATCTGAGACATGAGTGAGGAAGTGAAAGGAAAAAAAATTCAGAAAAAATACACTCTATTTAAAAGGAAGTATATTCGTAACAACGAAAAGCGGGGTCATTAATTGTACTAAGTCTCGGGCCTCAATATCGAGCTCCTGAATTTGACCTCCTGTATAAACTTGTCAATCAAAAACTATTTGTAAACAAGATATCATCCGAGCAGCTAGACGATCAGGAGAGGTTTCTCCGAGTATCAAATGACGTTTCAAGTAAATGCATACAGGAAAGGGAAAACGAGAATACAATGAATAACAAAAACGAAGTCTGTAAAACAATAGAAAGATAAGAATCTGCTGTAACAGAAAACAAATGTAAAAATCACCAGTGGAAACAGTTATTTGTCCGCCATTAATGAACATCACAAAAGTTCCCGTAAAGTTTTGACTTCATAACAGAAAATATATGACGCCACAATGGACTTCTATTTATTTGCGCTATTTGTGTTTTACCTATCCTTTTCTTGATCCGAAGTTTTGTAAACGAAAGATTATTTCATTGCAATTATTGATGATAGAAAATTGCCATGGTTATAGATAAAGTGTTAAAGATTGAGATGATTTTATTTCACTGACAAACACACTAATTATAAATCATTAAGAAGCAGCGACACATTAACTCTTGATTTGTGTCAGTCTTGTGATTAATAGGATACATTTTTAATAAACCGTTGCCATGGAATCAGTTGAAAATGAAACTCATTAATCCGCTGTGACATTATATTGAAAAGTCTTTCGTAGTAGTGTAACTTTTAGCAAGAATATAGGAAATATAATCATTTTCTTTTAATTAATTATATGATTGCAATCGCGTTGTTCAAGCGTATCAAAATACCAATTTTTCATGAAATGTTCAAACACTTTTATATATCTTTTTTTTTAATTACACCCTCCTATCAAAAAATCGATATTTCAATCCTGATCTCTGTAGGTTCACATACGTCTGAAATGTTTACATACAATTTTAATTGCAAAATGCTTGGATAATTCAATGCTCATATGTTCTTCGATTGTTAGAGTTTGAGGTAAAAGTATTGTTGAGCTACATGGGATAAGAGTGCTGAGCTACTTGGGGTAAGAGTGTTGAGCGTTTGATTGGAGAACTTATTGATGAAATCTGAGTAAACGGTAGACAGGTATTTTGATCAAATTTATCATTTAACAGTTTAAAATGCAATATCAAAAGGCTAGAAATCATCAAATGCTATGGTTCATAACTTTCAACAAGAGAACATTCATTATACATCAAGATGATAATTAAACATTCATCTTATGAAAACCTGTGTGAAAATCCAAAGCCGAAAACATGTTTTCAAAACAAAATTGTTATACTATAAAGTGGATCTGGAATAATTGGAGGTAAACATGTGTTGATAAGTGTCTTTGAAAGAAAAAACATTTTAATTTAGTAAGAAAAAAAAACATGTTATATTATAATATAATGGTAATACTCAGCATCTTTTCCGGAGTAGATCCGATGTTCTATTAACTAGGTTTATATAAAGTTCAATGACACTACATTGTCATACTAAATAATTGATAGTTAATGAGATATTCTTCTCTTTTTATTTATATACTTTTCTATAAACTAAACACATGAATCTAGAATCTAATTGAGACTGATCAAACAATAGAAGTTGAGACAATTGTTTCTTCTTCTTTATCTTTGACGTTTGCCGCAATATTCAAAGTAATTGCAAATCGTAGATTCCAATTATTGTAAATTGAGTGGTACTGTCTTTACTTGAATATAACATGACATGTTTTATAAAATAAATCATACAATTTATACATCAAATAAATTCATCATAGATACATGGATTCAAATCTTGCCAGACTCACCAGTTACTCTCGAATAAAAAATATTTAAAAGGCCAAATAAAGTACGAAGTGTAGAGCATTGAGGACCGAAAATTTCTAAAAGTTTTGCTAAATACAACTAAGGTAATCTTATCCTGAGGTAAAAGAAACCTTAGTATTTCAAAAATTAGAAATTTTGTTAACAGTTAATTTATAATTATGAACATATCAATGATAACTCAAGTCAACACAGAAGTGCTAACTACTGGACTAGTGATACCCTCGTTGAAATAAATATCCACCAGCAGTGGAATCGACCCAGTCGTTGTAAAATAAACTCTTCATAGATAAATGAATTCAAATTTTATATATACGTTTGACGCGCGTTTCGTCTACAAAAGACTCATCAGTGACGCTCGAATAAAACAAAGTTTTAAAAAAGCCAAATAAAGTACGAAGTTGAAGAGCATTGAAGAACGAAAATTTCTAAAAGTTTTGCCAAATACAGCTAATGTAATCTAATCGTGAGTAAGAATAGCCTTAGTATTTCAAAAATTCAGTAAAAAACCCCAGTTAATTTACAATATGAACATATCAATGATAGCTCAAGTCAACACAAAAGTGCTAACTACTGGACTGGTGATACCCTCGGGGAAATAAATCTCCACCAGCAGTGGCATCGATCCAGTGGTTGCAAATAAACTCATCATAGATACATCAAAAGATTTCTTCAAAATTACATTTTATAACTACAACAAAATTTAACATGTGCAAATGTTAGATTATATTCTCATCATAGGTTAAGGACACGTAGATGAGCATGTCAACGTTCAGAAATGTTTGTTTGTTTGTTAAGTAAACAGGTTGTATCATGGAACAATACATATGTATTACCAATACAAAGCTCATAATTCTCAATAGACGAATACGAAAAGTGTAAATAGCTAATATTTTAATATTATTCCTAACTCGCTTAACAAAAGACATATGCAATCGACTATTTCATAATATAAATGTCTGTGAAATATTGACATTGATCCTATCGGAGAGTGGAAACAGATTCACATCATTGATTCAATTTCCATTGTTCCATTTGATGTTTGAATCTGTATTTTAAACGATTTCATACCATGGGATAGTTATGTTATCTATCTTTTTACAATGATCAATGATCTCCCCTCAAAAGATGTTTTTCTTTTATTCGACGCTATTGGGTATTTTTTTTGTGACGTCACAATAGCAAATTTAACCACAGGTTATAAAGCTAGCTATAAAACCAGAATAAATCCACCGTTTTCTGCTTAAGGAAATTCATGAAGAAAGACAACAGTAGTATACCGCGCTATGCTATAAAAAAAGGTGATAAACCATGATTGCTCCAAGAATTTATAGTTATAAAATGATACCTCATGACTTCATGTGATTAAAGCATTTCCTATTCAAGAAATTAGACAAATGTCGAAAAATTTGAATGTAAAAAGTAAAATCACAAAAATACTGAACTTAGAGGAAAATCAATATTCAAAGTCCATAATCACAGCAGCAAATCCATTCTTCAAATAATAAATTTATGTTTGCTAGCTGAATGCTATCACTAAGACAATGTAAAGAGCGAACATGTGACTTGCTCATTATGTTATATTTCAATATGGCCGTCTGAATTCAAATTTTTTGGATTTATTCCACAAGCATTGAAGTATTTTCTACTCTTACGAAAAGACTGCTATGAAAATTGATATAGAATATCAGTCAAAAAGCCAAGAAAATATTGAACGTTCTGGTTGTAAAATAATGCCCAAAACTCCAAGTCCTATCTTCCATACCCATTTCTGCCGCCTGCAATGAACAAAAAAATCACTTTTTGCGACACTCATTAAATGCTTCTAAAACATTATAACAAGTTTCAATATGCAACTTGAATGGTTCTTTCTTATTTGATATTACACTAAAAAGAGATTAAAATCCTTTTCTTTAAACTGAACTATATTAATTGTAATTGGTAATTATCTTTTTAAATTCTTTGGGTTTATTTTACAACTTGATTTTGATGTAAATCAATGCTAATAAAAATAAAGTTTTTTTGAAAAATAAAGATCATATCTTACCAGAAATTTCTTCTTTTCTTTGATGAATTTGGCTGTCGACCATGCAGCCATGCAACAAATCTAGGTACCTCTGAAAGTGTACCAGATACTTTAAATTAAGGTATATTTTATCAACAAAATATTTTTTACGATTACTTGTATTTATATACCTTTATGTAATTATTTCTTTCAGAACGACCTGTCACTCTTTTGAAGATACAAAGTTTCAATGAAATGTGGTCCTAGGTAAAAATAAAGTAAGAGAAATTATTAGCAAGCAGCCGATTTTTATTTCTAAAATCACAAAAAATGAGTTTTTAATGATTGCCAAAAAAAGGCCTTCATACGGTCTTTTATTTGATCAATCCTGACACTCCTCGAGATTTTATACGAAAAAGATATGCATTGTTTTTAAAATATAAGCTTATGATGAGAATGCAAAACGAAAGAGCAAGCGTTGAACATTTTGCAGCCTTTTAAAGTGTACATAATTTTGAATTAATGTCTTCTACTAAGTAACGGTTATAGTGATCGATAGTTAGAAATATGTTTTTGTTCTCTCCACAACTATATGACAAAAGCATGACCAATATGCATTCTGTTTATTCGCAATAGATGATGTATGCAACATACAAAATAAAAGAACAAGTCGGCTAGAAAAGTAGCTCTAATATAATTATGTACCAAATGTGTTAAAGGAGCACTAGCTGTCAAATTCATGTTTACCGATTTGACTCAATTTCTCATATCTAATTAATAACAATAACTAGAGGCTCTAAAGAGCCTGTGTCGCTCACCTTGGTCTATGTGCATATTAAACAAAGGGCACAAATGGATTCATGACAAAAATTGTATTCTGGTGATGGTGATGTGTTTGAAGTTCTTACTTTACTGAACGTTCTTGCTTCTTACAATTATATCTATAATGACCTTTGCTCGTTAGTAACAGAGAAAAATATTTGGTTAAACTGTACATGAATTTACCAAATACCCTGAAGATGATTGTGGCCAAGTTTGGATTAATTTGGCCCAGTAGTTTCAGAGGAGAAGATTTTTGTAAAAGATAACTAAGATTTACGAAAAATGGTTAAAAATTGACTATAAAGGCCAATAACTCCTTAAGGGGTCAATAGACCATTTTGATCATTTGACTTATTTGTAGTTCTTAGTTTGCTGAACATTATTGCTGTTTACAGTTTATCTCTATCTATAATAGTATTCAAGATAATGATCAAAACAGATATTGGTAATTGTGTAATTTATATGATTCTTATATCATTACGAAATATTCTTTTTTTAGCAAAACTCGGAAAGTAAGGATGTACAGATGCACATACGTACCAACATATAACGATCAAGGGTTAATGCTGTAAGGACACATTAAAGGGAAAGGACACGATTCTAACTGGTACGTATCTTCAACAACATATACTAACATGTTGTTGAAGATACACTTATATCTCAACTATGCGACATCGTGCAGATGAATAGAGTTATTTTTTATGCAACATCTAATATTTATGCGTTCCTACCTATTTCTCAACTTTAATTTTCTCTAATGAAAGTGTTTTGGTTGTAGAATTTTTCATTTCGAAAAACCTACCTTTGATTAGAACGTTTATACACGTGGCTAAATCTATCTCCCCTAATTCAGCTGTTCGTATTTTGTTTAGCCTAGCAATGTAAGATTCTCTTGGTTGTAACAAAAATTCAAACCGTTCCGTCAGCCTAGTAAGTTGTTGTATCCTTTCGTTGTATTCACTGTCAGACATTTGAAACTGACTTGAATGCTGTAGCCTATTTCTAGTCAACCGTATTCTCTCGACATCGTCTCCAGTGTTTGTTTGAATTGATTCGTTAGGCAATCGCTGACCTCCCCATCCATTAGATGGTACTCTCAGATTTTGTTCCCTTATCTTGCTATATAAATAGGTAATATCACTATCTTCTCTTGGTTTTAGTCCTACATAGTTATCATGAAGTAGCAATTCATATAAAATATCACACATCAATTCTGTCGAAATTTTTTGAATCCGTATCAAGTTCATATTTCCGTCTGTTAACTTTGATATTTTGTCCTAAAAAATTCAAAATATTCAAAGATAAGGCATTACATAATAGAATTTAATTAGTATCTTGATCCTCTATAGTTGTGATCATTAAGAAAAAATCAAATTACAGATTTTGATTTGACTCGGCATACTGCTTATCTATAAAGTATATTGTTATCCATTAAAAACTTTTTTATTTATCTATGAATAACTACAGTGTTTAAATTTACAATATAAATTAAAACCTATTGAAATATTTTCTAGAGAATTATTCGAAAAGACTTCCAAAATTTCATAAATTTGGTGCAAAATGACGGTGGGCATGGATAACATTAACAAGCTCCGTTGGAATTGGTCATGCTACTATTTGGCTTCAAATTTTAGAATACAGTAATAAAGTACTAACACCAAACATAACTGTTTTATCCATGTTTTTATTATAAAAACTGTTAAATTTAGGTTAGTATTGTCGACTATTGCAGAATAAATAGTACCGTTTTCCCTACAGCTGCTCACAACAAGAGCGATTTAACTGAAACAATTCCGGGTCACAAACCGAAAGCGAGAGAAACACATCAACTATTAGCTAAAAACCTCTAAACAGTTGCATCTATTCATGGTTAAGATTTTATATGTTAGCGATTTATAAAACAAAGCCAGACTTCGGCTACACATCAGTTGAAATATGTAATGCAGATATCTTTTTTTAATTTGTATTTAAAAGTTACCTATTTGTATAGGATATGTAATTTTAAAGTTACTCAAAATCAGGTAAGCAATGTAACAATTTTAAAATGATTTTAGATTTTCCACTGAATATAAAAGATATTTATAGATTCCCTCAGAAGGGCGACACGATAAATATTGGAATGTAAATTTCAGTTTAAGACATTACCTCTCCTCGGGTAGAGGCCCATGTTCTTCTGATGTTTTCTGTGAAATGATTGTATCCATGAACATTACAATAGAATTTTGACTCCGTGCTGACTAAGGGGTCTAGTTCGACCATGCCTTCCAGACTTATACTTTCACTAAACTGGCATTTCACTTTGAGTTTGTAGTTTTTCAAGGAGTCTAATTTGTATTTCCTTTGTATGCACGTTAAATCATCTTCAATATCAATGCGTATTCTTTGACCTGAAGAATCAGTTATTGCTGTGTTCCATCTCCAAATTTGCACTTGGATAGTATTTTGGTATTTGCAAAGGAATAACTTTTCACATCCTGTTGTATCGAGGTCAAACACGCATGCGCCTCGGTATAACGCCTTTTTAAATGATGATGAACTTTCGTTGCTTAACTTGTACGTACGAAGTAGATAAACAACAAGGTGACAAAAAAACACAGGCGGTAAAAACTGATATTCAAAACAAAGAATAGAGGTTTTTTCTTGCCCAACAAAATTATTGGTAATACTATCAAAAGCAGATGCTTTTACTATACAAGGGACACAATACTGCTTCTCATTTTCTTTTTGGCGAACGTCATTTGGCATTTCCACGACAATATCGTACTTTTCTAATAAGTGCATGATATGTTCTTGATTATGTGCTAATTCTGGGTCCTTTTGCCGGAATATTGTTTGTATCATTTTCATACCTATATATCCCGATTCTTCATATTCCTTCCAATTCAATTGTAAATTTTCTGAAATAAAGTCTTTTGCTGAAACAATACATCGGAGAGCTTTGACAAACCAGTTGGGATTGAGGATTATAAAATCAGGTACATCGTCAAAATAAATGACTGTTCCAAGATCATGGTGAAATTTCAAGAACAATTTGAGTTCACTTTCATCTGCGATAAGACAATGACTTTCGTCATTTATTTCCTTAATTGTTTGAAACGATAATATATTTTTACCCATTTTTCTATGCTGGATAAGTTTATTTTCTAAAGGGATCCATTTCAATGGCATTTCTATGCCCCAGTTTTCTTGTTGTGTTGAAATATCGTAGATGTACCTTCTGATGTTTGGAATAGTTTTACTGTAATTCCGCTCATCAGTGTTAGAAAGAAAGAAATGTCTCCGGAAATGTCCTTTTTTTTCATCCCTCTGTATTACGTTGTTTAGATCTTCCTTGTACTTTGATTTGACAGCATCTAAGTTATCCTTGAAATTAGAAAGACGGAATAGTCACGATTTTTACAAGATTAATCATAAAGCAACGATCAGACACATTAATGTATAAGAGTAGACAAATAAAAAAGATAGTATTTGCATTAGTTGTTAATGGCTTTTAACTAGCTGTCAGTAACTGCGAGTTCTTTTAATTCTGCATTTAAGGACTTTTGAATGTTTTGGATGTATAAGTATCCTGCAGCGTCCATATACAAAGTATGAAGCATCTAGGTCTTTCACTTTCTAAAATACAAAGCCGTAGACGAATCACTATCCCTATGTCAATCTTTCTGCGACAAAAACTAGATTTAGTTCACCATTTTTCACATTTAAAAATGCATGTACCAAGACAGGAATATGACAGCTGTTATCTATTCGTTTGATGTATTTGAGAACTAGATTTTGCCATTTTCTTATTGACATTCCGTTTAGAAATTTCCTTTGTTCGATTTTGTTTTGTTATTTTACTTTTTTCTATCTTAACATAAAAACGTACGGAACATTTAGTTACTTAGTTCTGTGTCTCTGATTGAGAGTTTTCTCTTGGCAATCACAACACTTTATTTAATTATCAGTTAAAATTGTATTAGTACCGACCGTGCAAAGAATGTATAGCCAGTCAAGGTCGTAAAAGCTATTTTAATAATTGTTACACTTTCTTTTTTACTAAATATACCTACTTGTATTTCATCAGTGTGTGTAGTGACAACTATAATAGGAGGGCTAAGCTCCCTGCCAGGGCATGTGTAACCAAATGTATGAATGCAACTGCTCCAATAGTCTATATATCCTGTAATTAAATAAGCATATATATATATATATATATATATATTAATCAATGGTTCAATATCAAATATCAAAATACAAAACAAGACAAAATAAGATCTGAAGGAATCATAAACATGTAAAGCAGAAAACTGGATGCTCTGACAAGGTCAAGAAGTAAGTTTTAAAAACATACAAAAGCATACCATACAAAAGTCTGGAGAAAATTTGTATGTTCGTTCTGATGTGATGGACATAAAGTGTCTTCTATATTTTCAATGAGATTGTGCGCAAGTTTATGCAGCTGTTTCAAAGATTTTGTTAGGAAAGTACATTTTAAGAAAAATATGTAGATTGTAAACTTTGTCCCTATAAATCAGCTGGTGCACCTATACATTTTGTTTAAGTATTGGTCTCTCAGCTTTTCGGCGCTCTCTTTTTGAAGCATGCAATTCATCAGTATATCACTGTGTGTTAAGTCCTAGCAATTGTCATTAGTTTGTAATTGAATATGTTTATCGATGACAGTTTGAACTTCAAAATTATATACTTTCACAGGTTCATCTGATGATCCTTGCAAATAACATAGAACGGTGGAATTATTCAAGCCAGTGATGAGATATTTGACTACTATATCGCTGTATATTCGAAATGCCACTGGTTTTTTTTACTCTACCTGTTGGAACGATATTTCTGGCTTGTGTTTCTATCATGTTCTCCTTGATAGAGGGTTTCTGTTAACAGGGAAGCTATTAAAACAAGTTCAAGTTGATGAATTTCTCTTATTTTACTGACGCAATAACGAGATGGGTGACTGTTATGGAATATACGTTTCACATATTACAACGTGTGTGTTCCAATCGTTGAAGCTACAATCATGAAACTTTTCCCAGTCCTACTGAATTAGTCTTAGGACTACCAGGATGTGAACTCAAACTCACGACGGGTGCCAAATGTAGAGTAGAGTCTGTTCAACCTTCTGGAGCACTTTTGATTGCCACCAGTTTATGGTTTGGATATTGTTCAGTCTTTAGTTTTATATTTAGTGTTCTGTGTTCGGTATGAGGACCCCGATTTTATTGTATTTCTGCAAAACCGATTAGTTAAATATGTCGGCGTCACAACTTTAGCTATCATCGGTATGCTGATTCTGAAACCAAGATAAACAAGAACTGATATGTATACTAAATAATGTGTGAATGAATTATTGTCATCTGTCATTTGATGGATTAATAGTTAACGATGCAACTGTGATAAAAAATCTTGGTATATATTTTGACAGGATATTAAGCATGGAAAAGCAGTGAAAAGCCGTAGCAAAGTCATGCATCTCCAAATTCACCACATTGGTCAAATTCGGCATTATATCACCGATGATGCCTGTTAAACTTTAGTGTGAACTACGGAAACCCTCTGCTATATGATGTAAATGCTAGTTTAGTCAAAATGTTTCAGCGAGTACAGAATACGTAATATAGGCATGTTTCACGTTTCACGTACCACGAACACCATCATATAACACCAGTTCCTGAGTCACTTTATTGAATCCCGGTGCAGTACCGAATAAAAAAAACTGCTTTTGTATACTTTCAAAATTATAAATGGCCTAGCGCCTGTCTCTCTTGAGGAACCCATAAGCGCCTATCGACCATTAAGTTCTCTTAGAAAAATGCAATGCGACTAATACATCTTTGTATACACACTTAAATCTACACAGGAAAACGTTCTGACAAAGTAGCCTCTGAAACATTCTTTCTAGCTAGTCAAGAAGTGAACAAGCAAATGAACTTTCAATAAAAAAATGAAAACCTATCCTTTTAGACTCGCTTTCGGTGATTATATTTAACTTTTTTTATACTGACAGTGACTTTTTATCTTTGTTCTTTTCGTTTTAGTATAATTATGTCCTTTTTATACGTGTTCAAAATTTTATTTCATTCTGCTTATTGCATTGATTGTTTTAATGTCTAACACTTCTTTTAACTGCATTGAGTGCTTTATGTTCAGCGCTTATTTTAATTAGATAATGTGCTATTTAAATATTGTAAAAAATAATATAGAATACTTCGTTTACAGCCGTTGCTGGAATATAACTACATAGAAATGGAAATTCACAATATTGAGGCTTAAATTATCTTTTCTATTTGTAAAGTTTCGTTTTCATTGTCAATTTCAAAATGTTAGTCCAGATATGAGGCAGACTTAATTGTATTTGTTGTATCCTTTATCTCTGGTTCAATGGGATAGATGCCTTCAACATAGTCACCAAATTTTTAATTATTAAGAGCAAAAACCTCATCGATATAGCATAAAATTAGCCTGTAGAATACAATGATTTAAAACAATGATATCAGAATTTAATACACCAAGAATGACACTGTCTTTATTCAAAAACAAAAAAAAATTTACTCCAAAAAACTAAATACTACCAATTAAAAAATTCTCTCTATTTCTGTAAATGCCAAAAAATGTATGTTAAATGATACTGCTAAAGTTTTTTCTTTCTTTCTAAGGAATTCTCGCATAAATTTAGTCTCATCTTAAAAAAGGAACGAGCCGATAAGAAGAATAGGAAAATTGTTGACAATGGAAGCGCCGACTAACAAATATATTGTCAAGAAATCTAGCATCTTGATATATATTTAGTTTCAGAAATTTTTTGTTTGAATCAGAGTCATTTTTTACAAAGTCTGATTCGTCCCTTTCTAAGAAAAGATACTTGTATCAACGTTAATGTTTAAGAACAAAGACCAACTCTTTCAATTTGTCGTTTAGTTTAAAATGGGGAATGTTTGTGTAAAGGGTTGAAAAGTCAATGTTTTGAAACTATTATTAGAGTCTTAGATATAATATATTTACTCTAAAATATCTTCAATATCTACATCTAATTAACACCACCTCTACAATAGGTAGTTTCACAGGAACTATGAAGCTCATGCTTAATTCTTGATAAAATTTATGTTCTTTATGATTTAATTAAGAATGAGGTTTCGAGTAGCACATTGAAGACCCAAATATTTAATGTTGTTTGTAAAAACTAATGAATAAATATTGTTCCACTTTTCGTCACTAATTTCTACATTAAATTTCTTTCTTATTTTGTTGTGAAATAGGAGAAACACTTCCCCGATCGATAAAAAGTGAATATATATCTTTAGCGAATAATTTACTGATAGGCATTTTGTTTATTCTCATGCTCAAAACTGAATCCAAATAGGTTGCTATTTGGTGACATGTGTTGTTGTCATATCAAATCTTTCCAGTCACGTGGTATAGCAAGTTTAATATATGGAATGTCTACAAAAGTAACATCGAGGTTGTATTTTTTGTTTACAGCGTCACAAGACAAAAAATCGCCTTTATGATCTACAATATTATTGATGAACTTTATGCCTTTATACTCGTTCTGTCAACTTTGATAAACGCATTGAACCAGATAAATTCTTTTCTAACATGAAATGTATTTAACGGGATGAAAATACCCTTGAAACGTTTCCAGGCAGATAACACTTCTGTATAATAAATACATACTTCATATTAAATTGTTCTGAGCTAGGTTTGTACATTACTGTTCTCATCTTTTGTTAGATTTATAAAGGATCATGAACAAAATCTGATGGTTACTAAGTTTTCTGGTATTTAACCCCAAATAAGACGCAATAAAATGCTTCCTAAGCACAGGCTTATACGACTGCAGAGGTTTATAAACCCTTAACAGTTGGGGCAAATTTTGACACAATATTCAAGCTTGATACCGTTTGAATTTTGAATTGTGATAAGATTTGACCGAGATATGAGAATTTTTGTGTCATTTGATCTCTTGTAAAGATTTTCGCAATGACAGTTATGCCACATCTTCTATTTTATATGTAGATTTTTGACACAAAATATCTTTGGTCAAATATATTAAAAATATATTGCGCAATACTGTGCCTTTAAAGAATTCTTACTGAAACTTTGACTTTTCTACCCTTTCTACAAGTATTCAAAATTCCAAACTAATTGATAGATTTGATATTGCTTTGATTCATTAAAAAGAATTACCAAAGAAGATACAAATATCTTGTCTTAGGAAGGGATAAATTCTACTTTGTAAAGGATCACTCTGATTCAAACAAAAAAATCATTACCAAGATGCGTGATTTCTTGATTGACAACATATTTGTTACGTTCGGAGGACGTATTTTTCAACAAACCAACGGCATTCCAATAGGAACGAATTGTGCCCCTCTTCTTGCCGACTTGTTTCTTTATAATTATGAGGCTGACTCTACTTTCCGCTATATAGATGATATTCTTTCACTAAATAATTCAAAATTTGGTGACTATGTCGAACGCATCTTTTTCCTTTAAAAATGCCCTGTACCAAGTCAGAAATATGGCCATTGTTGTATTATAGTTCGTTTCGATGTGTATTACATTATAACTTTGTGTCGTTTGTTTTCTCTTATTTTTTTTAATTCACTTTTGCGATAAGACGTGTCACGGTACTTGTCTATCCCAAATTCATGTTTTTGGTTTTGATGTTATATATATGTTATATTTGTTATTTTCGTGGGATTTTGTCTATGTTTGTTACATTTTAGTGTTATGCGTTTCTCTCGGTTTTGGTTTGTTACCCCGATTTTGATTTTTGTCCATGGATTTATGATTTTTGAAGAGCGGTATACTACTGTTGCCTATATTTATTTCTTTGAACTAAAAATAGAGGATACAACAGATTTAGTTAAGCCGGTCTTATATCTTGACTTACATCTCGAAATTGACACGCGGGTCGATTAAAAAAATCTGTACGACACCATCGATGATTTCAGCTTTCCAATTGTGAACTTTCCAGTTCTAAGTAGCAACATTTCAGTAGCACCTGCATACGGTGTATTATATATATATCTCCCAATTGATACAATATTCGCGTGCTTGTATTTCCTATCATGACTTTCTTGATACAGGGTTGTTGCTCACAAGGAAGCTATAAAGTCAAGAGTTCCAAATGGTGAAGTTGAAATCATCTCTTTGTAAATTTTACGGACGCCATTACGAGTTGGTTGACCCTTATGGAATAACCGTATCACAAATGATATCAGATATGTTCCTTACGTCGTTACTACAATCCCCTTCCCTTTTCCAAAGGTGACCTACCGAATTAGACTATTTACCGGATTTGTTATCTCATAAGCAACACGACGGGAGCCACATGAGGACCAGGATCTGCTTACCCTTTCGGAGCACCGGAGATCACCCCTAGTTTTTTTTGTGGGGTTCGTGTTGTTTATTCTTTAGTTTTCTATGTTATGTCATGTGTGCTATTGTTTGTCTGTTTGTCCTTTTCATTTTAAGTTCATGGCGTTGTCAGCTTATTTTCGATTTAGGAATTGACTGTCCCTCTGATATCTTCCGTCCCTCTTTTGAAAAAAGTTTGAAATTTTGAAAATTTTGAAAAAAAAATATCCACCACTTAAAAGAATTGGAACCTCTCCCAAACTTTTGGATCCCAACCTCCTTGGAGCAATTACCCCCAAACTCAATCCCAGCTTTCTCTATGTAGGATGGAACCTTGTGGTACAATGTCAGAGAGATCCATTTACATAGCATACGTTATTGTCAAGAACAAAAAAAATATGTTTGTTTTTGGCCCCTTTTTGTGCCCCTGATTCCTAACCGATGGGTACCATAACCTCTATAATCAATCTTAAGTTGTTTTTTGTGTTATACAACCTTTTTGTAAAATTTCATAGAAATTCATTCACTTAAACTAAAGTAATTGTCCAGAAACCAATTGCGTCTCCCGAAGACGACGACGACGACATTATGGCCTTATACTGTGGATTCATTATTTTTCGTTGGATACCAATTTTCGTGGATTTCGTGGGTACAGGTGAACCACGAAATTTAATGTTCAACGAATGACATATTCTTTATAGGTTTGTATGCAGACTTTGCCAAAACCACGAAATTTAATATCAACGAACATATGATTTTTCCTCTATCCACGAAAATTGGTACCCACGAAAATAAATGAGTCCACAGTAGTATGTTTGCGGTCGTATAATTATTTAGCCTCATCGCCCGGTCCGTACGAAGGTTTCTACATGTTGAACAGGATTTGTTTACATGTTCGAAGCAACTTAGATTACACCTGGAATTTTGTAATATAATCGCTGCCACCTTCATACAGAATACCGATTGATTAAAAAGTCCTTTTGACAGTTGGACACATATTTCATCTTTTATTGTACAGATTTTTTTTTAATTTTGCGCGAATAAAATAGAAAATTCGGAATCAAAGAAATGTCTGTTCTTTTTTGCACTGTTGTATGCAACTGATTGTAAGTCTTCGTCGAGTAATATCATGTCCAAACATTACAACCTTGTATAGAGGACAATTTACCATAGCATTCATGTCAGGCTCTTTATAGCTTAGATTTTATGTTTCAAATAAGATACACGTGTGAACAAATGAAAGTAAAGAAAAAGGAATCCTAAAGATGTTTTGGTACAAAAGGATTCAAAGGTTCAATTAAATTGTAAAACAACTTGTTTTTGTATATTTACTAATTTTTATACCTGCAACATTTTCCATTGGCTGTTCCAATACATCGATCAACTGCCCACTTAAATTTCTTCTTGAGATATCCCCTATTTTCTTTTTAATATCTGTTACGAGCAAAACGATGCATGTACGTGAAAGGAACAGTTGATGTGTTGGATAATACTCTGTATGTCCTGCGAAATCCCAAAATGAAACACAAGCTAGACGTCTGTTATAAGGCTCGACAACATTAACCTGCGAAAGACTCTCTTGCCAATGCAAATCGTTTCCAGTTCTTGATACCGCTTCTGCAGAAGGTGGCCTGTTGTTTAATATATCTGCTTTTGTCACTTTGCAGATAGTTTGAGTATCTGAGTTTGAGGTTTCTTTTCTTCTGTACAATACTTCCTCAGAATTAATGTTAGGCTGAACATTTTTAAGCTTTTGTCCAAGACGTGTTATTCCACTGAAATGACCTTCTGAAAAACAATATAAAAAAATTAACTACATAATAAAATTATCAAAGATACGGTTTAAAATTGTGCATTCAAGAAGCGTGTTTCATTTTGAAAAAAACTCACTAGTGACGTTCGAACCACAATAGATTAAAAAGGCCTAATTAAAGAGAAATGAAGAAATAAAATTCCTAAAGATTTTACTAAATTCGTGCAGTTAGGGTAGGAAGTTGAAGTGTTTTGAAAAATGTTCTAATATTTTCTTCGTTATATAGTCAAGATTCACTGTTATTTAATATAATATATAATATAAATATACCGCTGCAAATGTTTGCACCTGTCCTAAGTCAGGAATCTGATGTACAGTAGTTGTCGTTTGTTTATGTAATATATACGTGTTTCTCGTTTCTCGTTTTGTTTATATAGATTAGACCGTTGGTTTTCCCGTTTGAATGGTTTTACACTAGTAATTTTGGGGCCCTTTATAGCTTGTTGTTCGGTGTCAGCCAAGGCTCCGTGTTGAAGGCCGTACTTTAACCTATAATGGTTTAATTTTTAAATTGTTATTTGGATGGAGAGTTGTCTCATTGGCACTCACACCACATCTTCCTATATCTATCTACTAACTCCTAAGGCAATTCTCTTGATAAAAATTGGCAAAGTTGAACAGTTTTAAAAATATTTTAATCTGTATTATTACCTACACAAGCAAACTGTTGATTTGAAATCTTTATTACGAAAAGAGTTACTTTTATATTGTTTCTACTTTACCACTTCATGCACTGAACATTTGCCTGACATAACACATGTCATATTTGTAAGATATAAATCAACTAAGTCTTCAACCGTCCTTCATTAGAAGAATAATACAAGGAGGTGGCGACCGCCGCCCCATTATCATTTCCCAAGTTTCTTCTTCTGCATGTCAAATTCTACAAGAGGGGCATGCCAGGTCATTAGTCGAAAAATATAGACAACACCATGGCTAAAAATAAGAAGACATACAGACAAATAATAGTAAACAACACAAAGCATAGAAAACTACAGACTGAGCAACATGAACCCCATCAAAATATTGGGATGATTTCAGGACCGCTTTGTCTCGCTTTTTCGTTTAAAGTCGACGGCTCAACAACTAGAGGCTCTAAAGAGCCTATGTCGCTCACCTTGGTCTATGTGAATATTAAACAAAGGAAGCAGATGGATTTATGACAAAATTGTGTTTTGGTGATAGTAATGTGTTTGTACATCTTACTTTAATGAACATTCTTGCTGCTTACAAGTATCTCTATCTATAATGAACTTGGCCCAGTAGTTTCAGTGGAAAATATTAGTTAAAATTTACAAATTTTTTGAAAACTGTTAAAAATTGACTATAAAGGACAATTACTCCTTAGGCGGTCAATTGAACATTTCGATCATGTTAACTTATTTGTAAACCTTACTTTGCTGAACATTATTGATGTTTACAGTTTATCTCTATCTATAATAGTATTTAAGATAATAAGAAACAAAAAAGGCTAAATTTCCTTAAAATTACGAATTCAGGGGCAGCTACCCAATAACGGGTTGTCGGATTCATCTGACAATTTCAGAGCAGATAGATCTTGACCTAATAAACAATTTTACACCCTGTCAGATTTGCTCTAAATGCTTTTGTTTTTGAGTTATAAGCCAAAAACTGCATTTTACCCCTATGTTCTATTTTTAGCCATGGCGTCAATCTTGGTTGGTTGGCTGGGTCACCAGACACATTTTTTAAACTAAATACCCCAATGATGATTGTGGCCAAATTTTGTTTAATTTGGCCCAGCAGTTTCAGAGAAGAAGATTTTTGTAAAAGTTTACGACGACGGACGACGGACCAGGTGAGCTAAACACGTAAGGATATATAAAGGAGTAAATACCTTTGACAAAACACCATTCTGCTGTATCCAAATCAACTCCACAAGCATTAACCTGTATATCCAAGCAATCCGTTGACACAACATCTTTTATTCCTTTATCTAACAGCCTGTGGACCAAACAACTTTTGCCAGCCCCCTGTTCTCCTACAACAACAACTCGTACATAATGTCTTTTCTCCTTTTCTGTTTCAACCAATTGCCTAAAGTGCTCGATCTCGTTTATACTGAAATCCAGGAAATAGTTGTTCGACCCTGAAAAAAAAAAAAACTAGTGATAAAGCGACATTTTAGGATCAAAGAGTTCTCAGAACTGATCCTTGATACTAGTTAAGAAATTTACCGTTGTGTTGATATTGCTGTTTAAGACAATAAAAATGACAAACTAAAACAAACAAAAATCAGAAATAATCATTATTAGTATGTTTATTTTAATCCTGTTAGACACATACAATTGAAATCAGCAGTATTTGTAAGATCATAGTTATTGTAAATCGCATGATACGCTATGTCTTAAATATATCTAATTGGATGTCAATGAAATAACAACTCAGCAAAACAAATCGTCAAATATATATTAAGTTTTGTATTAAGTTATCGGTAAACATTTAAAATTGGTCAGTATTATCCAAATATAGTCTTTGTACATATCAATACGAGGACACATGTAAACAACAACAAAAAGAATATCGAACTGAAAGAAAAGTTCCCTAAACAATTGGCAAAAATCAAGAGCTCAAACTCATCAACCGAATGTTAAAAATTAAAATCACAAAAATACTGAACTCCGAGGAAAATTCAAAAAGGAATTTCCTTAATCAAATGGCAAAATTAAAAGCTTAAACACATCAAACGAATGGATTACAAATCTCATATTACTGACTTGGTACAGAGGTTTTATAGCTAGTTTATCCTCTCAATTTTTGACAATTGCATGATATTCCATTATATTGACAACTATGCGTGAACAAACAAACAGAAATAATACTAGTAGGTAGATAAAACTGTCAAATACACAGCAGTCAACATTGTGTTATAATCTTAATCACTAAAAAAACAAACAAATATGTAACAACTTCATAATCCTGACTTGGTACGTATATTTCCTTATGTAGATGATGGCAGATCTAACCTGTTTTTGAACTAGCTAAACATGTACCTTATATGACAGTAGCATACAATTTCATTGTAATTACGCCAATCTGTGAACAAAACAAACAGTCATAATAGTTAAACATGTCATACAAGGGGCGCAGTAGTCTACATTGAGTTACAATACCAATCACTATATATACAAAAACACCAAATATGTCAACAAATAAAAGAAAATGACATATTGACACAGCACAGAGAAGTTCCTGTCAGCCTCATATGAATGAAGGAACAAGTCGGCAAAGTTTGTTCCAATTGGAATGTCGATAGTTTGTTGAAACACACGTCCTTTAAACATAACACTATGTTGTCAATCAGGAAATCAAGCGTCTTGATAATGTAAATTTCAGAGAATTCTGTATGATTTAGCACTCCCTAAAACAAGATACTTGTCTCAACGTTGGCTATTCTTGTTTTCTGAAACAAAGCAGGTCTTACGCTTTCAGTTTGTCGTTTAGATTATAATTGGGAGGACTAGTGTAAAGTTCAGAAAGTCTAATATTTTAATAATAAGAGGCGGGAGATACCTCTGAAAGGGAACGAAGTCTGTATCTATTTTTTTAAAAATAATTCTGACATATTTAATATTAAAAAGAAACGGAAGTATCGTTACGTTTCTGCTTGTGAAAGTTTCGTCCCCGAAGGTATCACTACCCCAGTAGTCAGTATTTGGCACAACTTTATTTGGAATTTTGGTCCTAAATGCTCTTCAATTTGCACTTGTTTGGTTTTATAACTTTTTTGATGCGAGCGTCACTGATGCGTCTAATGTAGACGAAACGCGCGTCTGGCGTATTTAATTATAATATTTGTACCTTTGGTAACTAATTCCATTGTTGGTCCTGTTTTTAGATTTACCAAAAGTCTCATGACAAATGAGACCGGAAGAAAGATGGATAATTCTGCGCAAATGCGGTTAGATATACAAACGGCCCCAAGAAACTTGTATCCCTCACCGGATATTTTTTTATTTGCAATTGATGCATAAAATAGTGCAACCAATAATAGACGCATCATAGATACCAAGACTAAATACAGCTAAGGTAATCTATGCTTGAGGTAGAAAAGCCTTAGTATTTCAAAAATTCAAAATTTTGTAAACAGTTAATTAATAAATATAACCATATCAATGATAATTCATGTCAGCACAAAAGTGCTGACTACTGGGCTGGTGATATCCTCGGGGAAATTAATCTCTAACAGCAGTGGCATCGACCCAGAGGTAGTAAATAAACTCATCATAGATACCAGGACTAAACTTTGTATATACGCCAGACGCGTTTCGTCTACAAAAGACTCATCAGTGACGCTCGAATCCAGAAAAATTAAAGGCCAAAATAAAGTACGAAGTTGAAGAGAATTTAGGACCAAAATTCCGAAACGTTTTGCCAAAAACATCTAAGGTAATCTATGCCTGAGGTAGAAAAGCCTTAGTATTTCAAAAATTCAAAATTTTTTAAACAGTTAATTTATAAATATAACCATATCAATGATAATTCATGTCAGCATAAAAGTGCTGACTACTGGGCTGGTGATATCCTCGGGGAAAGTAATCTCCAACAGCAGTGGCATCGACCCAGAGGTAGTAAATAAACTCATCATAGATACCAGGACTAAACTTTGTATATACGCCAGACGCGCGTTTCGTCTACAAAAGACTCATCAGTGACTCTCGAATCCAAAAAAATAAAAAAGGCCAAAATAAAGTACGAAGTAGAAGAAAATTTAGGACCAAAGTTCCGAAACGTTTTGCCAAATACAGCTAAGGTAATATATGCCTGAGGTAGAAAAGCCTTAGTATTTCAAAAATTCAAAATTTGTAAACAGTTAATTTATAAATATAACCATATCAATGATAATTCATGTCAGCACAAAAGTGCTGACTACTGGGCTGGTGATACCCTCGGGGAAAGTAATCTACAACAGCAGTGGCATTGACCCAGAGGTAGTAAATAAACTCATCATAGATACCAGGAATAAACTTTTGATATACGCCAGACGCGCGTTTCGTCTACAAAAGACTCATCAGTGACGCTCGAATCCAAAAAATTGTAAAGGCCAAAATAAAGTACGAAGTTGAAGAGAATTTAAGACCAAAATTCCGAAACGTTTTGCCAAAAACATCTAAGGTAATCTATGCCTGAGGTAGAAAAGCCTTAGTATTTCAAAAATTCTAAATTTTGTAAACAGTTAATTTATAAATATAACCATATCAATGATAATTCATGTCAGCACAAAAGTGCTGACTACTGGGCTGGTGATATCCTCGGGGAAAGTAATCTACAACAGCAGTGGCATTGACCCAGAGGTAGTAAATAAACTCATCATAGATACCAGGAATAAACTTTGTATATACGCCAGACGCGCGTTTCGTCTACAAAAGACTCATCAGTGACGCTCGAATCCAAAAAAAATAAAAAGGCCAAAATAAAGAACGAAGTTGAAGAGAATTTAGGACCAAAATTCCGAAACGTTTTGCCAAAAACATGTAAGGTAATCTATGCCTGAGGTAGAAAAGCCTTAGTATTTCATAAAATCTAAATTTTGTAAACAGTTAATATATAAATATAACCATATCAATGATAATTCATGTCAGCACAAAAGTGCTGACTACTGGGCTAGTGATACCCTCGGGGAAAGTAATCTTCAACAGCAGTGGCAGTAAATAAACTCATCATGTACTTTTGCTTTAGTTTCAGAGTATAATCCAAAAACTTCATTTTACCCTTATATTATATTTCTAACAATGTCGACCATGTTGGTAGGCAGGCGGGGTAATCGGACACATTTTTAAACTAAATGCCCTTATAATGATTGTGGCAATTTTTTTTTTATCTCAGTAGTTTCAGAAAAGAAGATTATTGTAAAAGATTACAATTTTTTTTTATAAAGGGCAATAACTCCTTAAGGGAAAAAGAAAAGGATACAAAATTTCAAATGTGGCTCCTAAAACTTAAGACCAATAAAAAAGTCAATGACAAAAAAGAAAACGGAACGAAAAACAAAACGAAACTCAACCAAAACAAAACCTTAACAAAAACATCACCTAAAACTGAAGGTTCTGTTCATTATGTAAGCAGCTCTTGTTATATACATGTAATGTCATCTAGACATGATAATTAATGTTATTATATCATTGATAGTTTTGAAATATATTCTTTCAAACATTTCTACTAGCATAAATGTTTCTCTTCTTCGTTTAGTTTTTTGTAATGTGACATTAAAATAAAATCGTTTACCTCTTTGGTCATTGATAGCTCTTGCCAATCGACCAATCCATTTTTCAGGAGGACTAGTTGCAGGAAGGTAGATATGTCTTTTCATTGCAACAGAAAGGTCACATTCATCAAGTTTTAAGATTATTGGCTTATAGCCTCCTTCTTGTATGGATAAAGTTTCTGCAATGGTGAACTCAAACTAGCACCATTTACTTGCTCGGAACCCTTTCGATACCAACAACACAACTTTAACCGATCGTTCAATATTTTGGATGATATTATTGATAACAAGTTCTCCAGGAATAAAGTCTCTTTCGTGGAGGCAGCATTTGAAACCTTGTAATCGTAGCATTCTGTCGATATTCAGCGCAGTGTCACGATCTGGTTCAACAGTATTGTACGCTATGAAAATATGGTATTCTTTTCCTACTGGTAAAGTAAAAGGAACTATAGAGGGGAAATCAATGGTTTCCTCTGGTGTATCAAAGTAGACGCTATAGTTCACATTCCCGTTTTCTTCAGTCATCCTGAATTTTTACTGGAAAAGAAAATACAATGTATTCATTAATTTTAAAATTTTGTTTATGAATAAAATATACGTCAAAACATTATATATACACAAGCTCTTAATCACCCGAATCTAGACAATGCGATTCCAAAACGGACACATGAAAATGTGAATTCATATAAAAGTTTCACTTCTTACAGTGGGGAAAAATGCGATGGGTTAATACTACTTAATGACAACTAAACTTTATTCAAATTTAAGTAAGGTACGTAACGAAAAGTCCAATGAAACTAGAGTTCAGGAAAAAGAAGTAGTTCTTTTATATCTAAATTTAAGACAACAAAACAATGCGAGAGATTTAAAATAATAGAATAAGTAAGTCCAAAGAATTTTAATCATATAAAAGGAATACAGCATCAGAGAATGATTGTAACAACTGATACTGAATTTTTTTTCTTCTGACACAGATATAATACAATTTTAAAGATTGTTTTGTCCTTTTTTAACTAGAGTTATTCATGTTTTAACTAGTTAAGAACTTTAAACAAAGTGTTGGGCTGTCTTTCTAATCTAATTTTCATCATGTTTTCGGAAACAAAAATTTTTACTTGTTCTTTTAATATATTACACATAAACAAGGAGTTATATTACCAATTGCAAGACTCTTGTTCAGTTTCTGTTTCATATATGTGATGTACAAAACTTATTCGCATGCTTATGAAATTTCAAAAATACAAATAAAAACTCACACAAAAAATTACCTATTATTATTTACATATTATAAATCGTTTCTGTACATGCTGATGTTAAAAAGTATTTTTTGAGTTTATAACATTAATAGAATCGATAACATTGATATGAGTATTAAAGAATTGATAACATCGTTGATATGAGTATTATAGAATTGATAACATAGATATGAGAATTATAGAAATGATAAAATTAATATGAGTATTATAAAATTATAACTTGTGACAAAAGAGTAATGAAGGTGAAAATATTGACGACAACACTGTTCCCAGCGAAAACGAATAACATTTTCTCATTTACCTGAACGAACTTCTATACATATTCGATGCACATTTAAAAGATTTATTAATGTTATAATGAAAAGCAGTATAACCTTTTCAAATCAGTCGGAAAGCTGACCCCGGTTTGACACCTTGTCCTAAAGCAACCACCATGTGGAGGAAAGGTCCGCTGATGCAGGATCGGAGGTATCATGCAAAAAGTGCCCCTATGCGTAGTAATAATATGATCCAAAAATAGAATAAAATTAAAAATAACATTATTCTACTTTCTATTTACATTATTACAGATCATTGAAAAATAAAAGATACACGCATATCGTGTATGAGTACGCTGTAATACACTAATTTCCTCATTTAAATGTAGGACTTCATAGACGTTGTGGTGTTTATGCGATGTACTTGTGTGGGTGACCTGAGTTAACTTGAGTTGCATGGTTTATATTTCGGATTTTTTTGGGTGCCCTAAGGTACCCCTGTAATTAAAGAATAACAGATACAATGAAAGGGTATATATATACAGCTCGTCTAAACATCAACCCAACAATGTTAGATCTGTAAATTTGCTTTCGCAAATTTTTGGTTCTTCCCTCGCCGGGATTCGAACCCATGCTACTGTGATATCGTGACACCAAATCGCCTGCACTGCAGCCGTCCCGCTAGACCACACGACTACCTGGGCTCTCAAAAAAAGAGCTTTCGGTGGCCATATGTTACCTTTCCACGTCAGTTTTAATCTAGCGGCGTACTACAGTACATGATATATAAGGCATGAATATGTTATCGTTACAGATCAGCTAAATTATCTATAGTAAAGGATCCTACAAATTAATGTAAGATACAGTCACAGAAAAGTATGTCTGAGTCAGTGGCAACCCTACAACAGATGTATCCATCAGATCTAACATTGTTGGGTTGATGTTTAGACGAGTTGTATATACATTATGTACACAGCCATGTATCACCATCATTGATGGCGATCCGATGGATACATCTGTTGTAGGGTTGTCACTGACTCAGACGTACTTATATATATATGTGCTTTTTATATGGCCTTCCAAATACCGTTTCGATCCCTAACATCACTGAAGAGACATTTATTGTCGAAATCCGGATATGGTGTACTAAAGAAATATTGACACCGAATGTTTGTGGCACAACATCCTGTCCACAAGTTAACAATTTTTTTTTTCTGTGACGTATTCAATTTATAATAAGATCCATTTTGTTACAACCTGTGATCAATTTTATTTGGCAATCGCCAATGGCAGTCAGCAGGGTTTAAGAACATCAGTTGTTCGACCTGTTAGTCAAATGCGTTTTGTTTAAATATACTTTTTCACTCTTTTGGTCTTTTGGAAAATGTTGTTTGTGCTGTTTTTAGACCCTTCTACAACGAAATTTGTTTGACATGCACACGTATAAAAATTGCGGTTTTTATCCAACGCAGTCATAGGTTTGAACGTAGTTTTCAATTTAGACTCGTTTATATTTTTTGTTTGGGCATGTATCATATTTTCCCTCCGGTTTATATGATCCGTTCATCCTATATATTGACTCTTAAAATTCAAGAGTTAATCTAAAAATGAGGGTACTTTCTCTAAAAATGAGGGTGCTTTTTATATGGCCTTCCAAATACCGTTTCGATCCCTAACATCACTGAAGAGACATTTATTGTCGAAATCCGGATATGGTGTACTAAAGAAATATTGACACCGAATGTTTGTGGCACAACATCCTGTCCACAAGTTAACAATTTTTTTTTCTGTGACGTATTCAATTTATAATAAGATCCATTTTGTTACAACCTGTGATCAATTTTATTTGGCAATCGCCAATGGCAGTCAGCAGGGTTTAAGAACATCAGTTGTTCGACCTGTTAGTCAAATGCGTTTTGTTTAAATATACTTTTTCACTCTTTTGGTCTTTTGGAAAATGTTGTTTGTGCTGTTTTTAGACCCTTCTACAACGAAATTTGTTTGACATGCACACGTATAAAAATTGCGGTTTTTATCCAACGCAGTCATAGGTTTGAACGTAGTTTTCAATTTAGACTCGTTTATATTTTTTGTTTGGGCATGTATCATATTTTCCCTCCGGTTTATATGATCCGTTCATCCTATATATTGACTCTTAAAATTCAAGAGTTAATCTAAAAATGAGGGTACTTTCTCTAAAAATGAGGGTGCTTTTTATATGGCCTTCCAAATACCGTTTCGATCCCTAACATCACTGAAGAGACATTTATTGTCGAAATCCGGATATGGTGTACTAAAGAAATATTGACACCGAATGTTTGTGGCACAACATCCTGTCCACAAGTTAACAATTTTTTTTTCTGTGACGTATTCAATTTATAATAAGATCCATTTTGTTACAACCTGTGATCAATTTTATTTGGCAATCGCCAATGGCAGTCAGCAGGGTTTAAGAACATCAGTTGTTCGACCTGTTAGTCAAATGCGTTTTGTTTAAATATACTTTTTCACTCTTTTGGTCTTTTGGAAAATGTTGTTTGTGCTGTTTTTAGACCCTTCTACAACGAAATTTGTTTGACATGCACACGTATAAAAATTGCGGTTTTTATCCAACGCAGTCATAGGTTTGAACGTAGTTTTCAATTTAGACTCGTTTATATTTTTTGTTTGGGCATGTATCATATTTTCCCTCCGGTTTATATGATCCGTTCATCCTATATATTGACTCTTAAAATTCAAGAGTTAATCTAAAAATGAGGGTACTTTCTCTAAAAATGAGGGTGCTTTTTATATGGCCTTCCAAATACCGTTTCGATCCCTAACATCACTGAAGAGACATTTATTGTCGAAATCCGGATATGGTGTACTAAAGAAATATTGACACCGAATGTTTGTGGCACAACATCCTGTCCACAAGTTAACAATTTTTTTTTCTGTGACGTATTCAATTTATAATAAGATCCATTTTGTTACAACCTGTGATCAATTTTATTTGGCAATCGCCAATGGCAGTCAGCAGGGTTTAAGAACATCAGTTGTTCGACCTGTTAGTCAAATGCGTTTTGTTTAAATATACTTTTTCACTCTTTTGGTCTTTTGGAAAATGTTGTTTGTGCTGTTTTTAGACCCTTCTACAACGAAATTTGTTTGACATGCACACGTATAAAAATTGCGGTTTTTATCCAACGCAGTCATAGGTTTGAACGTAGTTTTCAATTTAGACTCGTATATATATATATATATATAGTTAACATCTCAACTGTCAACACCTTTGGGAATTTAGAATTGTGCCAGTTCACATCGTAAATAACCTTTTTTTTTTAATTTTTGGCATATTTTTGTAGTCTTTGCGGTGTGTTTGGAAATTTTAAAATTGTTCCAGCGTTCGCTTAAATTGTATAAATCAAGATTTTGATAGAGTCTTAATTTGAATTGACATGATTCATTTGTCATCGTGCAATTATCGAAGAAGGATATCTGTTATCCGAAATATCTAACATATTGTTCGTTTTATTGTGTTTTTGGTGATTTTGTATTCTTTTAGACTTGTTATATATTATAAATATTATGTAGTGCACTGCATCATGTTTATATGATCCATCGCCCCGTAAGATTTATCGTTGACTATTTATTCAGTCATTTTATATATATATAATTATACTGTAATAAACAATTTTTTTCGTTCTAAATTTAAGACTTGAACATGGTGGACATTGGCTTATTGATGTCATATATTTGTAAATGGGAACTGAGTTAACTTGAGTAAAATGGGTTATATTTGTTTTTTTGGGGCGGGATGACCCCAGGTACCCTTGTAATGAACTAATAATAGATATATTGCTAGTGTTTATACTTAGGATGTAATAATCTAATTTCTTCCTTTTAAATTTAGGACTTCGTTGACATGATGGACATTGAATAATTTATGTCATATATTTGTAAATGCGAACTGAGTTAGCTTGAGTAAAATGGGTTATATTTGTGCTGTTTTGGGGGTGACATGACCTCAGGTACCCCTGTAATGAAATAATAATAGATACTTTTCTAGTGTGTATTCTTATGATGTAATAATCGCATTTCTTCAATCTAAATGTAGAACTTTATGGAAGTTGTATTGTTTGTTTTATGAGGAATTAGTTTTTACAGTATAATTGTATATCCTTGGATTTTGTTTTATTCTTTCATTTTATGGGTACCTGAGGTTACACCCTAAAAAATATCAACCATTTAACTGCACTTAACTCATGACACCTTACCAAAATATGACATACAATAAGCTATGTACATCATGTCCACGAAGTCCTACATTTAGATGTAAGAAATTAGTTTTCACAGCATGATTATATTGTAGCGGTTTATTTCTTCCTCTGTAATATTTTATCCCGAGGATAATTTGTCACAGTAATTTCACAGGTAGATTTTTTCCAGAAGAGTGAAAACTTATCTGTTTTATGCGAATAGTATGTACCGGTATATATTTGCGGTTCCATATTTCACAGAACCTTGTGCAATAGAGTCTCATTCATTACTATGTGCATTACTTGCAATTCATATATACCTGACTATAATTATAAAATGTTTCACAAAGGTAAAACAAAGGACGATGTATGATAAGTGCAGTATTTGGCCCCTTTGTATGCAAAAAAATGAATAACAATATCTGGGGCAAAAATGACCACAAACAGTTACTTAAGTTTTATATTTTGTTGAAATAAAACTTATTTTTCAAGTTTATGCAGAAAATCGATTATAAATAATGCTATGAATAAATCATAACCGGGTGTCTATACGGAAAATCGTACTTTTCCGACTCTACTTTGAATGATTAAAATATGAACGGAAGTGAGAACATGTAAAATATTTTACATATGGTATTTATGATATAGTATTGGCATTATATACAAATTTCATAGATGTTCTCAACTGCGCTCATACCAAAATCTTCAAAAAATATCTGGAACAGTCGTTGATTTTTGCGGGCGGTTTATTTATGTCTGACAACATCCGGTTTCAGTTGCCAGGGAAGCTGGATAGCATCAAAGTCAACAAACTACCACTGCTGTGATAATATATGATTATAGAATGGTAAATGTGATACTTATTCATGCAAAAACCGAGACATATCATAAATCTCATGTGGGGAAATGCACGGGTTCCATAAAAAGTCCCAAGAAGAAACAAAAGAAATCATAAAATAAATTCCCGAAAAAGAGCAGACGTCACATGTCAGCACAAAGCAGTAATTATAATGAGAGTGGTAATTGTGATGTCAAAAGCTGATATAAACTACAAAACATAACTTGAGATAATGCATAGGTTCCATAAATACTTCCAAACCAAAGAAGTATAAATTCACAAAAACACATGGTCACCGCCGTTCATGCTCAGAGGCTGAATTCAGCCTGACGCCAGTGAAGGAACAGACACCATACTTGTTTGAAAGCAAAAAACATATTGCCCTAGCAGATCAATTGTTTTTCTGAATGTAACCGTTGTTAATACGACTTGAAATCCCGATGGTCAACCATCGGGTTTAAAAAAAAACAATTTGTATGTTTGTACTGAATTCTAAAACTGATTATCTCCCCTCGCAATCAGAATAAAAGTAGTTTTTATAAAATTTTCCTTTCAAATACTTGTTAGAAATAAAATAACACAACCATAATTCATTTCATATGGTATTATATAATATATACTAGAAGATTATATGAAGAAAATTCACATTCAATAAAATACTGCAACAACAAATAACAAAATATGTAAATATTGTAAACCTATTGACTTGAAAGAAGGTAGCTGTACGACTAGATATATCTATTAAAAGTTATTTTTAGCCTGATTTGAAGTATTGTTTTATAGAGAATGTCCAGAAAGTAAGAAATATTTGTTATAACTACTTCAATTCTTGTCAATGTAAATTGTGCTAATATTTCTAATTTGGCATGGATTAAATGCACATGATGCAACATACATTTACATAAAAAAAATATAATAATTTAAACAGAATTTGATGAATTAAAATTAAAAAAAAAGATCATCCAGGTTGACAAATTCTTCCCAGTTGTATGTTGCAAATTAATAGGACTTATCATTGTTCCTCAAATCAAAACGGATGGAGTCGGCCTCCAAATTACAATTTAGAAGAGACTAAAAACCAAACAATTTATAGGTCAGGGCCGGTGAAAAGAAAGTTAAACATTTGTGGTTCTTAAATATGAAAAAAAAGCAAGTTTCTTTTATTTAGGTTCACTGGTTTCTTCAACACAGTTTGAAATATTCAAGATTGTTTTAATAAATAAATCCCTTGTTGTTTTTGATTTTCATAATTAATTTATTTTGTAGATTGTCTCCAAAAAGTTTTGAATGAGACTGTATATGCCATGTATACCAAATAAGCCATGGAATGAACTAAAGATGAATTTTAACTGTAAGTATTTGTTCCTCCGAACTTTTGTTAAGTTTGATACTATATTAAAACTTGCAAATATAAATTAGTTCAACATGTGTGGTTCTTAGAAATGAAAAATCAAGTTCCTTTTAATAAGCCTAACTTTCCGTCATTGCTTACCAGCTCACCATGTTAATAATATTCAATGTTAAAATAATCAATATAAAAAAGAAGATGTGGTATGATTGCCAATGAGAACTAACAGCCTTATTTATGTAAACAAATGAAGATTATTTTGATAATTAAATCCCTTGCTGCACTTAATTTTCATCTATACTTTATTTATTTTACAAATGTATTTTAAATTGTAGATTGTCTCCAAAACGTTTTGATAGTGATTTGATATGTCGTATACAACAAATAAGCCATGGCATGAATTAAGATATGAATTAAAGATGAATTGTAACCGTAAGTATTTACTAATTTTTGTTAAGTTTGAGACTACATTGTATATTAAAACTTGCAAAAGTCCAGATGGAGGATTCCGGGGGTTTGATACCCCCCTTTTTTTTGGACGATCAATGCATTTGAATGGGGACATATAGTTGTCCCCCCTTTTTGTCCTGGGTTTGGACACCTCTCCTCCTTTTAAAATGGCTGGTTCTGCCACTGTCATCGTATTCATAAGAAATTAAAGCACACCATGTGGTCAGGAGCAGTGGAGTAATAATTTGATAGCTAGTGTTGAGTCCCTTGTTGAAGATTTTAGACATGATATCTTAGTCAGACATCTATTGAATTGATAATTAATTTTATCCTTTTTCATAATAAAAGAAAAAACTGCTCAGAGGCGGATTAAAAGGGGGGGGGGGGGGGGGCTATTTTAGGGGAAAATGGTTGCTTATATAAGGAATCACAGAAGCGGGATTGAAGCTGGCCCCCTCTTAGGCAGACAATAACTTGTGTGTAAGTTTATGTATCTTACTGGAATTGTCCCACAAGGTTCCATACTAGAAAAGGAAGGTTGGTATTGATTTTGGGAGTAAAGGTCTTAACTGTTTAGGAATTAGGGACCTAAAACAATATTTTTCTAATCCTTTGAATAAATTGATATAGGAAGATGTGGTATGAGTGCTAAAGAGGCAACCCTCAATCCAAGTCACAATTATAAAGGTAAACCATTCTAGGTCAATGTACGGTCTTCAACACAGAGCCTAGCTATGCTCACACTGAAAAGCAAGCTATAAAGAGCCCAATAATGAAAAGTGAATATTGCTTCTTTTTGGACCAATTTCAATTGGGTTTTATTTTTGAAATCTTTTGGTTCTTTAATATGCTAAATCTAATCATGCATTAAGTTTTTTGAATTTGGACCCTGTTATTAGATTGGTCCATATTGAGGTCCAAAGGCTCCAAAATTGAACTCTGTTTAATTTCATCAATAATTGAATCGATAAGGGTTGTTTGATAGCCAAATATATCCATGTATTTAGATTTTTAATTTATGGTCCCTTTTTCAAATTGGTCTACATTAAGGTCCACAAGGTCCAAAATTAAACTTTTTTGATTTTAACAAAAAATAATTGTTGGGGTTACTTGATATGCAGAATTTTAACATGTATTTAAATTTTTGTCGAGCCTTCGACTTTAGTCGAAAAAGCGAGACTAAGCGATCCTACATTCCGCCGTCGTCGTCGGCGGCGTCAACAAATATTCACTCTGTGGTTAAAGTTTTTGAAATTTTAAAAACTTTCTTAAACCATACTGGATTTCTACCAAACTTGGACAGAAGCTTCTTTATGATCATAAGATAGTATCCAGAATTAAATTTTGTAAAAATAAAATTCCATTTTTTCCGAATTTTACTTATAAATGGACTTAGTTTTTCTGCAAGTAAACAACACATTCACTCTGTGGTTAAAGTTTTTAGAATTGTAATAACTTTCTTAAACTATCCTGGGTTTGTACCAAACTTGGACAGAAGCTTCAGTTTATGATCATAAGAGAGTATCCAGAAGTAAATTTTGTAAAAAAATAAATCCATTTTTTTCCATATTTTACTTTTAAATGGACTTAGTTTTTCTGCGGGGAAACATTACATTCACTCTGTGGTTAAAGTTTTTAAAATTTTAATAACTTACTTAAACTATCCTGGGTTTTTACCAAACTTGGACAGAAGATTGTTTATGATCATAAGATAGTATCCAGAAGTAAATTTTGTAAAAAAATAAATCCATTTTTTCCATATTTTACTTTTAAATGGACATAGTTTTTCTGCGGGGAAACATTTCATTAACTCTGTGGTTAAAGTTTTTAAAATTTTAATAACTTTCTTAAACTATCCTGGGTTTGTACCAAACTTGGACAGAAGCTTAATAATGACCATAAAATAGTATCCAGAAGTAAATTTTGTTAAATAATAAATAGATTTTCTTCCAGTTAATAAAATTGAGAATGGAAATGGGGAATGTATCAAAGAGACAACAACCCGACCATAGAAAAAACAACAGTGGAAGGTCATCAACAGGTCTTCAATGTATTGCGAAATTCCCGCACCCAGAGGTGTCCTTTAGCTGGCCCCTAAACAAATATATAGTCCAGTGATAATGAACGCCATACTAATTTCCAAATAGTACACAAGAAACTAAAATTAAAATAATACAAGACTAACAAAGACCAGAGGCTCCTGACTTGGGACAGGCGCAAAAATGTGGCAGGGTGAACCATACATACATGTACAGTCTGCAGTTGTTATTAAAACATTTATTAGATTCATAAACTATCCTGAATTTTAACAATTTTGGACAGAAGCTTCTTACAATCAGAAGATTGTATCAAAAGGAATATTTTTATTGAGTTTTTTCCTCATTTTTGTTGAGTCTGCGATTTACAGCAAAAGTAGGAGAGACACTGGGTTCCGCGGAACCCTTACAAATTTTTTATTAAGAGCCCAGTTTGTAAGTTGGTCCAAGTTTGAGTACTTTGATTTTCTTAATCTAAACATGTATTATTTTGTTTTTATGTACCTATTTAAGTTATCAACGGGAGGTAATTATGAACAATGAATATTCTATAGATATTAATATAATATATTCCTGACTCTATTTCATAGTGAAATATTTCCTTAAATCTTTTTTTCTATATATTAATTTATATTAAAAGAAAACTTACAACATAATCAATTATAAGACAGATAACATTTCACAGATAAATACTATCCAGTTGTTAAAATTGCTATTGTTCCAATATATTGTAATGCTATGATTTATCTGATTTCCATATTTTCAACAACTACATATGTGTCCCCAGACAAAGCTTTTTATAAGTATATTAGTTAAAAATATCATCATAACATTACATAACTATAAGGTATGGGAAAGTTCCGGATTTTGTTCTTCAATTTCTGTCAACAGCAGCAACTATATTTCTACCTTTTTATTTTAATTTATATTTGTACTGAGATCTGAAAATAGCTCACTTCTACATAAATTTCACTTACCTTATTTAATCATGCTATCATTTCACAATTTCGAGCTTTGAAATTACTTCTGGTTTTCTCTCTTTTAGAATGTTTCATGATAATTTAATTTTTAAAAGAATGATATTTACTTGAATATTTCAGGAAATTTTTTCAATGATAATTTGTGAATTTATTTCCCATAATAAAACATTTTTTTTTCTCTCACAATTTAGCTTTTATCCAAATACACTATTATTATCATATACTAAGACTAAATAACATATGATTTTTACTGTATGAGAATAGCATTAAATTTACGTAAATTCCATATTTTTCGAATTGGTGCTAAACGGGCTGATTAAGTATAGATTATTACATGGCATTTTTCATATCAAACCCTTTATCGGCCCATGGTTGTGATATCAGCTCAAGAGCCGCAGGCTCGAGGGCTGATATCATGAACGAGGGCCGATAAAGGGTCTGATATGAAAAATGTAATTATCTTTTTATCATATACTTCAGCAGAAGATATACAGACAAGAACTATTAAAATTTAATTTTGTTTGTCTTTGTACTTTCAGAAAATATTTACAGACAACGAAAACAAATTCTTTACTTTAATTGTTTTATTGATATAACAAGCATTTTATTTGTTTTGTCATGTTCTTCAATAATATTGTCACATCATTTATGTCTTTCAAAACAAGTTTAACTTAATTCATTTTTGCTCCTCAAATATTTCGGGAAAAGTCTTATCACTTGCCGTTTCCGCGTTCTGTTGTCGTTTTCAATCAAATTTCCGGAAATGCACGAAGTTGCGTGTGATAAACGTCACGGAAATTAACGGAAAGGCATGTGATAACATTCCGGAAGCAGTCAATAAAGGGACCTTTATCAGCCCGCTATGGAAATTCTTAAGAATCTGGTCAATAAACCTAGTAATCCTTTCATAGCCTTTTGATATTTTCAAATGTTATTGAACTGTAAAACTTTCGTTATATTTTAAAAAGTTTTCACCTGCTTCAACTGTTATCACATGCCTTTCCGTAACGTGATCACATGGCATTCCGACGATACTCGACATATTCCGGAAAATACACCTAAATGCTACGTTTTCAGTGAAAAACATTAGAGTAAAGAAAAATTTCCATACTGAAAAGTACATTGTTTAAAATAAAAAAAAAAAAAGAATTAAAAAAGAATTATTAAATAAATGCATTTTTTTTTTAAAGTTTCAAACATTAATTTAGAAAGTTACTTTGAAAAAGTTGATTTTCCAAACAGTGTTTATTATGTAAATTGTTGAAATTTTTTTGTCTATTCGTCAATTTCAAAATGTGTTTCTTCTTCTCTGTTGAGGCATATGGTAGAAATATTTCATATCGAATTACTAAATAATTTTGGGTCCGACGTCCATGAACTTTTCACGATTTGAACTTCTATTTGGGAACCACGTAAAAGGATCATTATATGGATCTGTTATTTTTCTCTATTGTCGAAGCATATGATAAAAAGATCATAGCATATAATTTTTCATATCGCATTTATCATCAGCCCTCGAGCCATGCGGCTCTTGGGCTAATATTAAACCTAGGGCTGATAATACATGCGATATTAAAATGCCATGTAATAATCTGATATTATATCATAGCATTTGTAAAGGATAAGTTTTTTCTAATAACTATTCAATAAGTTAACAACCCAGTTAGAATTTCACTGCACAGGAAAAAATATCTCAGTGAAATTTTTTCCTCTGAATAAGAAAATAACAACCACTACTGTGATATTTCCCCCTCCGGATCGAATTTCGCCCTGATATAAGTTTGTTTTACATAAGCACTAATGGCAGTCATTGAATCGTCCTCGTTCAATTTCCAAAAAAGCCTATCAAATTTATCATCACAAGTACAGAAACAATCTCATATTAACAATGTTAGCGTTTGCAATCTGGTACTACAAAAATAGTACTAAGACAACTCAATCGCGACCTCCAACTGACTTAAGATTAGATTTTACAACTTCAACTTTTTTTGTTCTTTTAATCAAGTTATTTTGCAAGAACGAAATATAGAAAATATATCGACCTTACCTTTTGGGGTTTATCTAGATCTACCTATTTATAGATACGTTGATTACTCCAATTTTCCCTCGAAGAAAGTCATTGGCAAGTAAAACTCCGGTTGTAAACAATACTTCCAATAACTAGTTTCAAGATATTTGCCCTGCATTGTCATTTGTTTACGTAACGAGAATGTAGCTTGAACGGTAGACATTCATCAAGAACGCATTGCTGAAATATGACCGTATTGTCACATGACAATCACAACATACGTGTTATGCTTGGTGATTATTTATTGATCCATGTATTTTGGTAAGCGGAAGAAGGGATCCCGTAGACCGCCTTACGTCACGATTCATGAATTATGCATATTCTATTTATAGGCTATTTATAAACGATTCTGAAAATACTTATTCTAAAAATAGAATATTCTCAACATGTACAACTATTAAAAAAAACGAATCAAAATCATTAACTTTCACGTAACACGGTGAATTTGCTTTATTTATTTTTTATCACATGAAAAAAAGGACAATGTACCGCATTACAGTAGCATATATCATTGTGAAAATATATATATACAGATTCCTTTTTAAAATACATATGATACATTTGATATAGATATGATAAACAGTAGTACTTTAAAAGTGCCATAATTATGTTGTAAAGACCTGCAAATGTCACATGCACGTGGTCCCATGGCTTTGGATGTACTATGGAATTAATAATATTTGTATTATCCGTTTAAAAGAGTATTTTTATCGGTAGGCAAATTGAAAAAAAGATATAGCCTACACATGTTAAACATGTTACACGTACTAAATTAAGGCTTTACAGGAGTGTGAGAGGATGTTTAAACTGGTCTGCGTTTAAAGAAACGAATCTGTAATCTGACCCCCTGTTGTCTGACCATTCTACTATAGCGGGACGTTCTATAGGAACCATTGTTACTTGTTTACAATAAAGCTATGTGAGGGCGTTCTACATGATCCCCTGTTGTATGAACCCTGTATATTTACTACAGAACGTTCTATAGGATTCCTTATATTGTTTGTTTATCATGTATACACTAAAGGACGTTCTACAGGATCCCCTGGGCAGTCTACAGGATCCATTGTTGTCTGAATATTATATAATATATATATATATATATCTAGTATAGAATAGAACGTTCTATAGGAACAAGTTTCTGGTCAGGATTCTTCTGAAAAAGCTCATACCAAATTTATGAAATACATTCTTGGTGTAAACAGAAAGTCAAGTAATAAAGCTGTAATGTCAGAGATTGGTAGATTTCCTTTGTATTTTACTATAATTTTATCAATGTAAAAATATTGTCATATAAAATAAAAAAAAGAAGATGTGGTATGATTGCCAATGAGACAACTATCCACAGAGACCAAAATGAAACAAATATTAACAACTATAGGTCACCATACGGCCTTCAACAACGAGCAAAGCCCATACCGCATAGTCAGCTATAAAAGGGCCCGATAAGACAATGTCTTTGTTCTAATTGCTCACTCAGTAAAGGTGAAGATGAGCTTCATTTTTTATTAGAATGCCCTCTTTATGATATTCAAAGGGACGATTTTTCCAAGACATTTCTAACAATTGTTATAATTTTATAAATTTAAAATCTTCTAAATTTTTATGGCTCTTGACCCAAAAACATGTTACTCTTATGGAAAAACTGGGCTGTTCTATTGGTGACTGTTTTGAATTAAGGAGATCAAGTATGAACTCTGACACTAAGTCAAGAAAACAATTTGAGAATAAATATATATATTATGTAATTTTATTAGTTTTTGGCTTGATTCTGACCAATGCTCATTTTCCAAATATATATGTGTACGCCTCTTTTATTGTTGTTGTTACCAATTATGTAAATCAATTGTATCTGATTTTATGCCCTTTATGGGCACTGTAATTTTGGAGAAAAAAAATATATATAGGATCTCATATTGTTTGTTTATCATGTATTATACTAAAGGGCGTGTTCTCCAGATCCCCTGTTGTCTGAATATTATATATTAACTATATAACGTTCTATAGGATACCCTATTGTTTGTTTTTGATGTATCTACTAGGCTAAGAGAACGTTCTAAAGAATCGATCCCCTGTTGTTTGTTTATTATGTTTATACTTGAGGACTCTCTACAGGATCCCTTGGTCGGTCTTTGGGATCCCCTGTTTTCTCAACATTATATATAAACTATAGAACGTTCTATAGGATACCCTATTGTTTGTTTCTAGTGTATCTACTAGGCTAAGAGAACGTTTTACAGGATCCCATGTTTGTTTTTCAAGTGTATACTATAGGGCGTTCTACAGGATCCCATAGGCGGTCTACAGGATCCCTTGTTTTCTCAACATTATAGATATACTATAAGACGTATATGATCCCCTGTTGTTTGTTTTTCAAGTATATACTACAGGGCGTTCTACAGAATACCTGAGCGATCTACAGGATACCCTGTTTATAAAAATTATGCATTTAAGATAGTACTTGCAATAGGTTCCCCTGTTGTTTGCCTATCATGTATATACTATAAGGCTTTCTATAGAATCCCTTGGTTGGTCTACAGGATCTTCTCTTTTTCAACATTATATATCTACTATAAGACGTTCTATAGGGTCCCCTGTTGTTTGTTTAATATGTTTATACTATAGGGCGTTCTACAGTATCCCTTGGGTGGTCTACAGGATCCTCTTTTGTTAAAATATTATGCATCTGAGATAGGAAATTCTATAGGTTCCCCTGTTATTTGTTTTTCAGGTAGATACTAAAGGGCTTTTAAGATCCCTTGGGCGGTCTGCAGGATCCCCTGTTTTCTCAACATTATTTGTTTACTATAAGACGTTCTACAGGTTCCCCTGTTGTTTGTTGTTCATCTTTATACTATAGGGCGTTCTACAGTATCCCCCGGGCGGTCTGCAGGATCCCCTGTTTTCTCAACATTAATTATCAACTATAAGACGTTCTATAGGATCCCCTTTTTTTGTTAATCAAGTATATACTAAAGGGCGTTCTACAGGATCCCTTGGGCGGTCTGCAGGATCCCCTGTTTTCTCAACATTAATTATCAACTATAAGACGTTCTATAGGATCCCCTTTTTTTGTTAATCAAGTATATACTAAAGGGCGTTCTACAGGATCCCTTGGGCGGTCTGCAGGATCCCCTGTTGTTTATTGTTCGAGGTGATACTATAGGGCGTTCTACAGTATCCCCTGGGCGGTCTGCAGGATCCCCTATTTTCTCAACATTATTTATTTACTGTAAGACGATCTACAGGATTCCCTGTTGTTTGTTTTTCAAGTGTATACTATATATAGGGCGTTCTACAGGATCCCCTAGGCGGTCTGCAGGATCCCCTGTTTTCTCAACATTATATATCTACTATAGGACGTTCTATGGGGTCCTCTGTTGTTTGTTGTTCATCTTTATACTACAGGGCGTTCTACAGTATCCCCCGGGCGGTCTACAGGATCCCCTGTTTTCTCAACATTAATTATCTACTATAAAACGTTCTATAGGATCCCCTTTTTTGTTAATCAAGTATATACTAAAGAGCGTTCTACAGGATCCCTTGGGCGGTCTGCAGGATCCCCTGTTGCCTTAACATTATATATCTACTAAAGGACGTTCTATAAGACCCACTGTTGTTTATTTTTGTTGTTCATGTTTATACTATAGGGCGTTCTACAGGATCCCCTTGGCGGTCTGCAGGATCCCCTGTTTTCTCAACATTAATTATCAACTATAAGACGTTCTATAGGATCCCCTTTTTTTGTTAATCAAGTATATACTAAAGGGCGTTCTACAGGATCACTTGGGCGGTCTGCAGGATCCCCTGTTGTTTATTGTTCGTGTTGATACTATAGGGCGTTCTACAGTATCCCCTGGGCGGTCTGCAGGATCCCCTTTTTTCTCAACATTATTTATTTACTGTAAGACGATCTACAGGATTCCCTGTTGTTTGTTTTTCAAGTGTATACTATATATAGGGCGTTCTACAGGATCCCCTAGGCGGTCTGCAGGATCCCCTGTTTTCTCAACATTATATATATATATCTACTATAGGACGTTCTATGGGGTCCTCTGTTGTTTGTTGTTCATCTTTATACTATAGGGCGTTCTACAGTATCCCCTGGGCGGTCTGCAGGATCCCCTGTTTTCTTAACATTATTTATTTACTGTAAAACGATCTACAGGATTCCCTGTTGTTTGTTTTTCAAGTGTATACTATAGGGCGTTCTACAGGATCCCCTAGGCGGTCTGCAGGATCCCCTGTTTTCTCAACACTATATATCTACTATAGGACGTTCTATGGGGTCCTCTGTTGTTTGTTGTTCATCTTTATACTACAGGGCGTTCTACAGTATCCCCTGGGCGGTCTACAGGATCCCCTGTTTTCTCAACATTAATTATCTACTATAAAACGTTATATAGGATCCCCTTTTTTGTTAATCAAGTATATACTAAAGGGCGTTCTACAGGATCCCTTGGGCGGTCTGCAGGATCCCCTGTTGCCTTAACATTATATATCTACTAAAGGACGTTCTATAAGACCCCCTGTTGTTTATTTTTGTTGTTCATGTTTATACTATAGGGCGTTCTACAGGATCCCCTAGGCGGTCTGCAGGATCCCCTGTTTTCTCAACATTAATTATCAACTATAAGACGTTCAATAGGATCCCCTTTTTTTGTTAATCAAGTATATACTAAAGGGCGTTCTACAGGATCCCTTGGGCGGTCTGCAGGATCCCCTGTTGCCTTAACATTATATATCTACTAAAGGACGTTCTATAAGACCCCCTGTTGTTTATTTTTGTTGTTCATGTTTATACTATAGGGCGTTCTACAGGATCCCCTAGGCGGTCTGCAGGATCCCCTGTTTTCTCAACATTAATTATCAACTATAAGACGTTCAATAGGATCCCCTTTTTTTGTTAATCAAGTATATACTAAAGGGCGTTCTACAGGATCCCTTGGGCGATCTGCAGGATCCCCGGTTGTTTATTGTTCGTGTTTATACTATAGGGCGTTCTACAGTATCCCCTGGGCGGTCTGCAGGGTCCCCTGTTTTCTCAACATTATTTATTTACTGTAAGACGATCTACAGGATTCCCTGTTGTTTGTTTTTCAAGGGTATACTATATGGCGTTCTACATGATCCCCTAGGCGGTCTGCAGGATCCCCTGTTTTCTCAACATTAATTATCTACTATAAGACGTTCTTTAGGATCCCCTGTTGTTTATTTTTCAAGTATATACTATAGGGCGTTCTACAGGATCCCCTGTTGTCTTAACATCATATATCTACTATAGGACGTTCAGAAGACTGTTTTTCAAGGCTATACTATAGGGCGTTCAACATGATTCCATTGCACGGTCTACAGGGTCCCCTGTTGTTTATGAAAATTATGCATTTAAGATAGGACATTCTGAAGGTTCCCCTGTTGTTTATTTATCAGGTATATACTATAAGGCTTTCTACAGGACCACTTGGTTGTTCTGCAGGATCCCCTGTTTTCTCAACATTATATATGTACTATAGGACGTTCTATAGGGTCCCCTGTTGTTTGTTGTTTATGTTTATACTATAGGGCGTTCTACAGTATCCCCTGGGTGGTCTACAGGATCCACTTTTGTTAAAATAGTATGCATCTGAGATAAGAAATTCCATAGGTTCCCCTGTTATTTGTTTTTCAGGTAGATACTAAAGGGCGTTCTACAGGGTCCCCTGTTGTTTATGAATGTTATGCATTTAAGATAGGACATTCTAAAGGTTCCCCTGTTGTTTAATTATCATGTATATACTATAAGTCTTTCTATAGGATCACTTGGTTGATCTGTTGGTCTATAAGACGTTCTATATGATCCCCTGTTGTTTGTTGTTCATGTATATATTATAGGGCGTTCTACAGTATCCCCTGGACGTTCTACATGATTCCCTGGTTTTTTTTCAAGTGTATACTATTGGGCGTTTCTACAGGATTCCTTAGGCGGTCTACAGGATCCCCTGTTTTCTCAACATTATACATCTACTATGGGACGTTCTATATAGGTTAGACTGTTGTTTGTTGTTCATGTTCTTAATATAGGGCGTTCTACAGTATCCTCTGGGCGGTCTGCGGGATACCCTCTTTTCTCAGCATTATTTATCTACTATACGACGTTCTATAGGATCCCCTGTTGTTTGTTGTTCATTCACTTGGCGGTCTACACAATCCCCTGTTGTCTGAACATTATACATTTACTAAAGGACGTCCTATAAGAGCCCCTATCGATTGTTTTTCATGTTTATACTACAGGTCGTTCTACATGATCCTCTTTTGTTTAAAATCATCCATCTGAGATAGGAAATTCTGTAGGTCCCTCTGTAGTTTGTTTTTCATGTATATACTATAAGGCTTTTATGATCCCTTGAGCGGTCTGCAGGATCTCCTTTTTTCTCAACGTTAAATATCTAAAATAGGATCCCCTGCTGGTGTTGTTCGTGTTTATTTTATAGGGCGTTCTACAGTATCCTATTTTGTCTGAACATTATATATCTACTATAAAACGTTTTATAGAATCCCATATATTGTTTGTTTATTATGTATATATTAAAGGGCGTTCTACAGGATCCCCTGTTGTCTGAACATTATATATCTACTATAGAACGTTCTATATGATCCCCTATATTGTTTGTTTATCGTGTATATACTAAGGGGCGTTCTACACGATCCCCTGGGCGGTCTACATAATCCCCTGTTGTCTGAACATATATTTACTAAAGGACGCTATACAGGGTCCCCTGTTGTTTGAATATTATACATCTACTATGGGACGTTCTATATAGGTTAGACTGTTGTTTGTTTTTCATGTATATATTACAGGGCGTTCTACATGATCCCCTGCACATTCAAGGGTCGGTCTTCGGGATAGGTTAATAGTTGTGTATCTGCTATAGGGCGTTCCATGTAGAATCCCCGAAGGACATTCTTTGGGATAACCGGGTCGGTCTATAGGAGCCTTGTTGTTTGTGCACCATGTATCTATTAGAGGGCGTTCTATCAGATCCCTTGTGGTTTAATAATTATGTATCTGCTATAGGGCGTTCTATTGGATCCGTGGGGCGGTCTATAGGATCCCCTGTTGGTTGTTCATCATGTATCTATAACAGGTTATTCTATAGGATCCCCAGGTCGGTGAATATGATTCCTGTTGTTTGTTAAACATGTTTCTTCCAGATGGTGTTTTATAAAATGCCAGGGTCGGTCTATAAAGGAGCCCTGTGGTTTAATAGTTGTGTATCTGTATGTGGCGTTCTATAGGATCCCCGGGGCGGTCTATAGGACCCCATTGTTTGGTTATCATGTATTCACTAGATTTATCTACTAGAGAGCGTTTTAATTGATCCCCTGTTGTGTCTATAGGATAACCTGTTATGTTATAATCGTGTTTCTGCTATATGATCCCCTGTTGTTTGTTCAACATGTTTCTTCTAGAGGGTGTTCCATAAACCCCAGGGTCGGTCTATAGGAGCCCTGTAGTTTTTTCATCATGTATCTATTAGAGGGCGTTATATATATGCTCCCATGGGCGGTTGATATGACCCCCTGTGGTTTAATAGTTGTATATATGTATTGGGCGTTCTATAGGATGCCCTGTTGGTTGTTAATCATGAATATATAACAGGTTGTTTTATAGGATCCCCTGGGCGGTCTATAGGACCCCGTATTGTTTAATAATCGTGCATCTGCTATAGGGAATTCTTTGGGATCCCCGGGTCGGTCCATAGGATCCTCTGTTGTTTGTTCAACATGTTTCTTCTAGAGGGTGTTCCATAAAATCCCAGGATCGGTCTATAGGAGCCCTGTAGTTTTTTCATCATGGATCTATTAGAGGGCGTTATATATATGATCCCATAGGCGTTCCATAGGATCCATTGTGGTTTAATAATTGTGTATCTGCTATAGGGCGTTCTATTGGATCCCCGGGGCGGTCTATAGGATCCCCTGTTGGTTGTGCATCATGTATTTATAATAGGTTGTTGTATACGATCCCCTGGGCGGTCTATAGGATCCAGTTTTGTTTAATAATCGCGCATATTCTGTAGTGCGTTCTAGAGGATCCCCAGGTCTGTCTATATAATCCCTTATTGCATTGTTTAATTACCTTGCATCTGCTATAGAGCGTTCTATGGTATCCCTTTCAAAGGGCGAGGGTGCATATTGTTATTGGTTGTTTTTTTTCTGTTTTTTTTTTCTTTTTCACCATAATTTTATTGTCTCGACAAGTTCTCGGAAAAGGATAGACACATTCATATTTATGGAATTATGGCATAATGTAAACCATTATATAAAGTTGTGCTTTTTAATAATGGGATGGTCCAAGATGGTCTCGCTTACTATAAACACTGGTCAACAGGTTTTTTTTTATATTCAATATACAAAGTAGGTGTCAACAATTTGTATGATCCTCAGAACTACATGTACCCAGCAGTAGGTAGTTGTGTTTTTTTAGTATACATTTTATTTCAAAATTGCTGACGGTAACCTAGCAATGACAAGGTCACAGTGTGGGAACGGAACTGTAAGGTTTTCTAATAAATTGGTCATTTGGGAAACTGTCAAGCGGGGCTCCGACATTTGCAAAATAACAAGTTTCTTGATGGAAACTTTGATGAACTCTTATGCAACTATAAAACGTTTCTGTTTCAAGTTTTGATATCTAAAACATTCTTTATGTAAATATGAACCAATAAAATGATAAGAAACATATATGAACCCAAACGTGTTCCTTAGAATGGTGGAGCTCCGTGTAAAACGATAAAAATTGTCACACAACAGCGATCAAAACTGTCAAATATACATCGAAAAATCAATGTTTGCTACCTCCATTTTCACATGTACCTTTTCTGATTTATAGTCTTACCTGTCTGAAAGTTTCAAAGCCATTGTCCCAGTAGAAATCCAAATATATGCATTTTCTCAATGTCGGATATTTTTATTAACTGTACAATCGCTTGCACGTTTACTGTAATATCACTCGGAGCCTTCCTGTACAATCACTTTGAGCTTTCCTGTAGAATTGCTTGGCCAAATATATTATTGCATTGGTTGTTTCTCGCTGTCCTATTATAGTTATGCGTTTGCTTTTCTACATTAGCTGGAGGTATAGGGGAGGGTTGAGATCTCATAAACATGTTTAACCCCGCCGCATTTTTGCGGATGTCCCAAGTTAGGAGCCTCTGGTCTTTGTTAGTCTTGTATTATTTTAATTATAGTTTCTTGTGTACAATTTGGAAATTAGTATGGCGTTCATTATCACTGAACTAGTATATAATGTGTAGGGGCCAGCTGAAGGACGCCTCCGAGTGCGGGTATTTCTCGTTACATTGAAGACTTGTTGGTGACCTTCTGCTGTTGTTTTTTCTATGGTCGGGTTGTTGTCTTTTTGATACATTCCCCATTAATTCCATTCTCAATTTTATCTATGGTATTTGAAGTGAAAATAAGCACAAAACCAGTCATTTTGACAATTAAGATTCTATCAAGGAACCCTTTTAAGGTGACTAAATCAGAGGCAAAAACAAAGTGTGTACAATAGATATAAAAAAAAGGTGTTGTATGATTGCAGAGAGACAACTTTCCAAAAAAGTCCAAAAAGACACAGAAACTACCAACTATATGTCACCGTGCGGTCGTCAACAATGAACAAAGCCCATACCGCATAGTCAGCTATAAAATGCCCCGAAATAACAATGCAAATCGAGAAAACAAACGGCTTATTTATGTACAAAAAATGAACGAAAAACAAATACGTAACACCTAAGCAAACAACCACTGAATACGTATACAAGACAAAAGAAAAGGACAGTACAAAATATGTTAAGAATCTAATCTTAAATAAAAATGAAAATAATCCTCGTACAAAAATAAATGTTTATATATACCGACAGGTGACTAGATTCTAAAAGAGTAATTAGCATATTTTGAATTTTACTTAATATATTATTTACCAGCAATTTAAGAAAAGATAATAAATACATATTTGAACAATACAACAAAGATTTTTTTATTAAAGTATCGGGATATTGTAACTTGATAAAGGAATTCGAATGTGGAATGGTGGTAGCTAACCACTGATCCAAGAACAGACACGTATATGTAAATAAACATGATATTAAAATGAAAAGATGTGGTATAATTTCAAATGAGATGTCAGTTTATTACAAGCTATAGCTACTGGTAGAAAAAGCTCCACTAAATCAAATTTTATCTAGGATGGGAGAGGACTTGATATCTGAAAGACAGAGAAAACACAAAATCCTTCAACATGATTTTTTTTTATATCAATGTCATGATTCGGGAACCTTTCAATATTCTGAAACTATATAGCATCCGACAAAGGAACGAAACAGTTTTTGTTTTTTAGTGAGAATAACATTTTATCAAACCTCATTTATATTTTCAATATAAAAATAAGGAGATGTGATATAATTGTCAAATTTCAAAAAAAATAAATAGATGTAAGCAGTTATAGTCGGCTATAAAAGGTCCCGACATGAAAAATAAGAATCAATACCTTTCGAATTTAACTGACGGTCTAATTCATAATAAAACAATTTACGAGAAACATATATGACAGACATGAACCATGTAACGACAACCACTGAACTACGGGCTCTTGACTTGGGACAGGTACATAAAGAAATTGGCAGGACGTCCATAAAATAAAAAAAAAATCGAAAAAAATGGGGTTTCAACCACCGAAATTCCCTCTCCCCGCATACCGGATACCGTCTAATGCAGGCTGCATCCATTCAAATAAAAGCTTCAAACATCAGTAACACTTTTGAGTGTGTAATTTAGTTTTAACAAAAATGATTACAATTCCAAATAATTAACTGTAGTGTAAGTTATTAAATCGTATCAGAAAAAGGGGAGAAAAATCATGTCCGACATAATAAAAATAACCAGGGATCCTATAGACCGCCCCGGGATCCTATATAACACCGTATAGCAGCTACACGATTATTAAACAAGAAGTGATCCTATAGACCCAACAGGGGATCATATAGAACGTTCTCTAGTAGATACATGATTAACAAACAACGGGATCCTATAGACAGTCCCGGGGATTCTATAGAATGCCCTCTAATAGATACATGAAAAACAAAGAACAGGGGAACCTATATAATTTCATATCTCAGATGCATATTTTTTTTAACAAAAGGGGATTCTGTAGACCGCCCAGGGGATCCTGTAGAACGCCCGATAGTATAAACATAAAAACAATCAACAGGGCATCCTGTAGACTGCCCAGGGGATCCAATAGAACTCCTTTTAATATATAAATAATAAACAAACAATATAGGGGATCCTATAGAACGTCATATAGTAGATTTATAATGTAAAGACAACAGAGAATCCTGTAGACCGCCCAGGGGATCCTGAACAACGCCCTATAGTATGAAAAACAATCAACAAGGGTTCTTATAGAACGTCCTTTAGTAGATATATAATGTTCAGACAACAAGGGATCCTGAAGACCACCTAGGGGATCCTGTATAACGCCCTTTTGTATATACTTGATTAACAAACAAAAGGGGATCCTATAAAACGTCTTATCGTAGATATATTATTTTGAGAAAACAAGGGATCATGTAGACCGCCCAGGGGATCCTGTAGATCGCCCTATAGTATATACTTGAAAAACAAACAACAAGGGGTCCTATAGAACGTCTTTTAGTAGATATATTATGTTGAGCAAACAGGGGATCCTATAGACCGTCCAGGGGATCCTGTAGAACGCCCTTTAGTATATAAATGACAAAAAAAAACAGGGGATACTTTGGAACGTCTTATAGTAGATATATATATTTTTAAACAAACGGGAATCCTATAGACCGCCCACTGGATCCTGTAGAACGCCATTTAATATATACTTGATTAACAAAAAAATAGGGGATCCTATAGAACATCTTATAGTAGATATATTATGTTCAGACAACAGGGGAATCTGTAGAATGCCCTATAGAATATACTTGAAAAACAAACAACAGGTGGGCCTATAGAACGTCTTATAGTAGATCTATTATGATGAGAAAACAGGGGATCCTGTAGACCGCCCAGGGGATCTTGTAGAACGCCCGATAGTATAAACATAAAAACAATCAACAGGGCATCCTGTAGACTGCCCAGGGGATCCAATAGAACGCCTTTTAATATATAAATAATAAACAAACAATATAGGGGATCCTATAGAACGTCATATAGTAGATTTATAATGTAAAGACAACAGAGAATCCTGTAGACCGCCCAGGGGATCCTGAACAACGCCCTATAGTATGAAAAACAATCAACAAGGGTTCTTATAGAACGTCCTTTAGTAGATATATAATGTTCAGACAACAAGGGATCCTGAAGACCACCTAGGGGATCCTGTATAACGCCCTTTAGTATATACTTGATTAACAAACAAAAGGGGATCCTATAGAACGTCTTATCGTAGATATATTATTTTGAGAAAACAAGGGATCATGTAGACCGCCCAGGGGATCCTGTAGATCGCCCTATAGTATATACTTGAAAAACAAACAACAGGGGGCCCTATAGAACGTCTTATAGTAGATATATTATGTTGAGCAAACAGGGGATCCTATAGACCGTCCAGGGTATCCTGTAGAACGCCCTTTAGTATATAAATGACAAAAAAAAAACAGGGGATACTTTGGAACGTCTTATAGTAGATATATATATTTTTAAACAAACGGGAATCCTATAGACCGCCCACTGGATCCTGTAGAATGCCATTTAATATATACTTGATTAACAAAAAAATAGGGGATCCTATAGAACATCTTATAGTAGATATATTATGTTCAGACAACAGGAGAATCTGTAGAATGCCCTATAGAATATACTTGAAAAACAAACAACAGGTGGGCCTATAGAACGTCTTATAGTAGATCTATTATGATGAGAAAACAGGGGATCCTGTAGACCGCCCAGGGGATCGTGTAGAACGCCCTATAGTATATACTTGAAAAACAAACATCAGGGGATCCTGTAGAATGTCTTGTAGTAGATACATAATGTTGAGAAAGCAGAGGATCACACATACCGACCAAGAGATTCCGTAGAAAGTCCTCTAGTAGATACATCAAAAATAAACAATAGGGTATCCTATAGAACGTTCTATAGTTTATATATAATGTTCAAACAAAAGGGAATTGTCAAAGATTCACGACCTTGTTCAAACGTACCCAACGTTACTATTGTTGACGTAACGTTATTGTAACGCAAACTTGTATGGGATCTGAATTATAGAATTGAAAGCAACACAACGTCTTTTTATTGCCTACAAAAGCGAAGTACTAACCCTAGCATCATAGCATCTTACATATTGGTACCGTGACCGATGGATAAACTGAAAGCAGTGAGAGGAGGCCACAGAAGCGCCGTAACCAGACAGATTCACAAAACTGACGAGAAAATCAACGAAGGAGAGATCACCCGACGGGACATTCATAGTGCCATTGAAAACCTTGAACGTAAACATGAACTTTTGCAGAAACTAGACGCTGAAATATTGGATTCCTTGGATGCAGAAAGTGTGGAACAGGAAATTTTGGATGCAGACGAATTTAATCAGCATATAGACATTAATATTCGCCGCTACAAAGAATGTGATTTGGAGTTGAGATCAAGTACACCTCAGGATTCGGTGAGTCAATTAACCTCAAGTATCGTACAAAATACTAGAACAACGCATTCATCTTCAAATAATTTCAATCAGAATACAAATCAGCACATGCAAACATCGACAAGTGCAAACTCACAAGGAGCATATGAGATCAACAGAGATCCGCCATTAAATGAAACTTATAAGTTCTATCACAAACTTCCAAAACTAGATTTGCCGACTTTTTCGGGAGATTTACTTCTATGGCAAACTTTCTGGGAATCGTACGAAACTACTGTCCATACAAACCCATCATTGACAAACGTACAACGTTTCACATACTTGAAGGCCCAGCTTCACGGAGAAGCGGAAAGTTGCATATCGGGATTGTCACTTACACACGCAAACTATGAGCAAGCAATTTCATTACTACAAGCGCGATATGGTCAACAAGGAATCATTATTGATGCACATATGCAAAAACTAGTCGATTTGCCAAACCCCACAATGTCATTAAACAGTCTCAGAACATTCTATGACAAAGTTGAAAATAGTATTAGAGGCCTAGAATCACTAGGACAGTGTCAAACAAATTTTGGAACAGTACTTACACCCATCATCTTTAGAAAACTACCACCGGAATTGAGAACTACATTGACAAGAGAGCATGATACAAGTACATGGACCATAGACTTACTACGGAAGGCTATAGGTAAGGAGCTGCGCGCTCAACAAGCTGGCCACGCTATGAACACAGATAATTTAACCCCTACCGCATCGTTTGTAACAAAGGCTACAATGAAAGGAAATTATAGACAAGTCAATAGAGTACACACAAACTCCAGGAACAACACTGAATCGAATAAACCCAAGCCATGCATATTTTGCAACAAATCCCATTCAGCTGTTGATTGCTCAGAGATTAAAGATAATGCAAGTCGTTACGAAATAGTCAAGAAAAAACAACTTTGTTTCAACTGTTTTGGTAAACATAAGATATCAGAATGTAGATCACGATATAAATGTCGTAAATGTGACAAGAGACATCACACTGCTCTATGTAATCAGGAAATTCAAGCACCTGTACCTCCCGCTGATGCCGCCGCTGTCAATACAGTAAATGTTAATAGAGAAGAAAGTAACCCTATGTCAACGTTTTACACGTCAACACCACAAGCACAGGCACATACCGAGATACTTCTTAAGACAGCAGTAGCACCTGTATGGTTCGAGGATCGGAGCGCGATGTCTAACATTTTACTAGATGAAGGGTCTCAGAAATCATTTATTTCAGAAGATTTAGCAGCACAATTACAACTTAAACCTTGTGGAAATTCTACAATTAGTTTATCAACTTTTGGAAACGCCAACCAGAACGTGAGACACATGGATAAGGCTCAGATTACTTTAGAAATTGAAACTGGTGGATTTATTCCTATGGATGTACTGATAGTACCGCGCATTGCCGCACCCCTCAGTAATGTTACAAATGTCATCGCTTCAAAACTGCCATATCTCAAAGGGTTACGATTAGCTAACCCAGTCACAGAGGATAGGAAATTTGAACTTTCTCTTTTAATTGGAGCGGACTACTATTGGAGTATTGTGCAGGATCACGTGATCAGAGGAGATGGGCCAACGGCCGTAAAATCCCGTTTGGGATACTTGTTGTCAGGACCGATGCATACTTTTACAGGAGAACAATCATCAACAGGAATGTTTAATGTACTGATTCAACATCAGCAAGAGGAAAGCAGCCTGGAAAAGTTTTGGGATTTAGAATCTATTGGTGTCAAAGCAGACGAATTAGAAACAACCACCATGAAAGACTTCAATGATGAATACGAAACAAAATGCATAACTTACCAAGATAATCGCTATACCGCAAAACTGCCTTGGAGAAATGATTTCAATGAGTTACCTACGAACTATAATGTCACTTTACGCAGAACTTGTAATATGATCGATAGACTCAAAAAGGATACCAACATGCTGAAAATGTATGGCGACATAATTAAGGACCAAAAACGCCGAGGGTTCATTGAGCGGGTAACAGAAAATGGAAACCAGTCAAACAGAATTCACTACATTCCTCACCATGCAGTAAAAAAGGACTCATCTACGACTCCTATACGTATAGTCTATGATTGTAGTTGTCACGAATCACCTCACAAGGCTAGTTTAAACGATTGTCTCATGTCAGTTCCGCCGATGTTAAACGATTTGACGGGAATTTTAGCTAGATTCAGATTACACAAGCACGCAGTGACTACCGACATAGAGAAAGCGTTTTTGAATGTCGAACTGGATAAAGAAGATAGGGACGTCACAAGATTTTTTTGGTTGAGTGATCCATCTGACCCAGACAGTCCACTGATAACTTACCGTTTTAGAGTCGTTCTATTTGGAACTAAATGCTCACCTTACATCTTGAATGCCACCCTTATGAAGCACTTCAAACTCAATTCTTGTAAAACAGCCGAGATACTGAAAAACGACCTGTATGTTGACAATGTTTTGTCAAGCTTCTGGGATGAGAAAGAAATGCTGAAATTCTACAGAGAATCACGAGATTTATTGGCAAGAGGAGGATTCAATCTGAGATCATGGACGTCAAATAGTACAGAATTACTACGCTTAGCCCAATCTGAAAAATGCATAGAAAGAGATACGAACATCAAAATTCTTGGTCTCCGTTGGAATGTAAACAACGATCAAATCTCGTTTCGAAACAACATAAATACAACAACGGAAAGGATAATAACAAAACGTGAGATCTTAAAACAATCTTCAAACATTTATGATCCGCTAGGTCTGCTTAGCCCCGTCACCGTCAGAACAAAGATATTAATGCAATTGTTGTGGAAAGAAAAGTTTGCATGGGACTGCCCTTTACCAAAAGAAATCGAATCAACATGGAGTGATTTGACCAAAGATCTACAATTTGCAATGAACATTGAGATTCCTAGATGTTATTTTGAGTGTTCAGGAATAACGGACATTGAAACAGCAGAATTACATATTTTCACAGATTCAAGTCAACTAGCTTATGGAACCTGTGCGTATCTTGTCACAGAAAAGGAGTCTGCATTAGTAATGGCAAAGAATCGAGTTGCCCCATTGAAAAGTGTCACTCTACCTAATCTTGAACTGATGGCTGCCCTTTTAGGGGCTCGACTTGCGAAACATCTTATTCAAAATCTACATATTGGAAACTTACAAATCAACTTCTGGTGTGACAGTCAGATCGTTTTGAAATGGCTTCAATCAACAAAACCACTCAAAAAGTTTGTCGCAAACAGAGTCAAGGAAATTAAGGAGTCAAATGAAAATCTAAAATGGCGTTATTGTCCGACGGATGCAAATCCTGCAGATTTATTAACTAGAGGCATAACAGGAACGAAATTCATAAACAACAGATTATGGTTTCATGGACCCGAGTGGATAACAGACAAAACACAATGGCCAACATGGAGCGGAAACGAAATTGTTGAAAACGAGAATATAATGGAGATTCCCACTAATGAAACCTCAGAAAAACAGCACGTCTTGCTCACATCTGAGAAACGTCAAGAATTTGGCATACATAAGATTATGGATATCGAACGTTATAGCAGTTTGAAGACATTAATACGTGTTACAGCCTATGTGATGAGATTTATACAAAACTGTAGGTTAGCACGGAGTGATAGAACATTGTCGGAATTGACCGTTAATGAAATACAGCATGCTACATTGACATGGATACAAACGGTTCAGAAATCAGAATATCATGAAGTGTTTAATTATTTCAACAAATCTGTGACAGTTAAGCCGTCTATTGTAAGACAATTCAACTTGTACTTTGATGAAAAAAATGCACTTCGTTGCCGCGGGAGAATTCAACATGCACCTTTGGAGGAATCAGCTAAACATCCATACTTGTTACCTCCGTTACATAGACTCACTTCACTCATTATTATGGATGCTCATATCAATCATTTACATGAAGGCGTCAACTATACCGTAACACACTTGCGACAAGTATACTGGATACCTCGAATTCGTCAACGAGTCAAAGTTGTTCTTAGAAAATGCGTTAACTGTCGGAAATTAACAGGGCATGCTTACCAACAACCTGATCCACCGCCACTGCCCAAAGAGAGGTTACACGAGGATATACCGTTTACTGTTACAGGCGTAGACTTTGCTGGTCCTATGTATGTGCGAAATACAGATGATATAAAATCAAAGGTATACTTATGTTTGTTTACATGTGCGTCGACGAGAGCTGTTCATTTAGAACTTGTGAATAACTTATCAGAACCTACATTTATGTTAGCCTTCAGAAGATTCGCAAGCAGGAGATCCTTACCGAAGTTACTAATATCTGACAATGCACTAACTTTTGAAGCAGCCAGTCGAGAAATCAAACATCTTACAAACTCAAATTTAGTGCGCGAAAGTCTAAGCTCTACAGGAACAAATTGGAAATTTATTACAAAGAAAGCTCCGTGGTTTGGTGGTTTCTATGAACGGTTGATTGGGTTAACGAAAATGTGTTTGAAGAAAGTATAAGGAAGTAACTGTGTCGATTTAGATACTTTACAAACTGTGTTAACAGAGATCGAAGCAACTCTCAATGATAGACCTCTAACGTATGTTTCATCCGATCTTACGGATCCAGAACCACTGACACCATCACATCTTTTGTATGGTCGAAAAATTACGCGACTTCCGTATCCAGATAGGGAAAACAATGGACATTTTGAACCAATTAACTTTAACAAACGTGTTCAATTACAAAGAGACATTCTAAACCACTTTCAACAGCGATGGAAATATGAGTATTTGACCTCATTACGGGAACATCACAGAAGTGTAGGAAATAACGAACAATCGATAGCTATTGGTGATGTTGTTCAAATACATGACGAAACTTTAAGAAATTCATGGAAACTCGCCGTTGTCGAAGAACTCGTAAAAGGAGAGGATAATCTTATCAGAACTGTAAAACTTCGCACTAAAAACGGAACCACCAACCGCCCAATCACGAAATTATACCCAATCGAAGTGAACTGTATTGAATCTGAACCGGAGGATGTTACACGACCCAAGATGTTCCGTCAGGCGAAGTCAGATGCTGTACAAAAGATTCACGAGTGGACAAAATAACTTTTCAAATTATGATCGAAATAGACTGTTCAAATTCAAAGTGATTAATTCTTTCTTTTATGATACATAGACTTTAGAGTTAAGTGATGAATTATGATATATGTCTTCAATTTAGTCAAATTTTCATTTCATTTCTATTTATATTTCACTTTCGGCGCCCGGAGTGTCAAAGATTCACGACCTTGTTCAAACGTACCCAACGTTACTATTGTTGACGTAACGTTATTGTAACGCAAACTTGTATGGGATCTGAATTATAGAATTGAAAGCAACACAACGTCTTTTTATTGCCTACAAAAGCGAAGTACTAACCCTAGCATCATAGCATCTTACATAGGAATCCTGTCGACTACCTAGGGGATCCTATTGAACGCCCTATAGAATATACATGATAAACAAACTACATGGGATCCTAAAGAACGTCTTATAGTAGATAAATAATGATGAGAAAACAGGTGATTTTTAAGAACGCCCTATTGTATAAACATGAAAAACAATCAACAGGGGGTCTTATGAACGTCCTATAGTAGATATATAATGTAAAGATAACAGGGTGTCTTTTAGACCGCCCAAGAGATCCTGTTGATCGCCCTTTAGTATATACATGATTAACAAACAATAGCGGATTCTATAGAACGTCTTATAGTAGATATATTGTTATGCCGGCTCCCCGTAGTTATTCAGTTTCTAATATGCATGTAGGTTGTTGTTATGATCCATGATCAGAAGTTGGTTATCGAATGTGTTTGATAAGTCAGGAAAGGCTTATTTTTGTATATATAAAACTATTAATTTGTATGATTTAAAACTGAGTATCATTGTTTTTGAGACAGATGATGTTTATTCTCGTACTGTTGGAAAATGAAAGTAGGCCATAGATTTTTGTTTACGGCTGTAAATAATAATTAAATGGTGATTCATGTCGGCATAATTTTACATCTTATAATTCGTTATGTTTGGGTTTCTTTTGTGTATGATTGCTAATTTCTCGGAACAGTTAAAGACTGTAAATAACTCTCGTTCCGATTTTCAATGTTGGTCACCGATCTAGGTGATACTTACATGTTTGATGTGTATTGGTTATAATGCTCGTTATTTGTTGACTTTCGATTGCTATATACAGTAGTTTGTATCTGTTTGTATCCATTACAAAAGTTTTCCAAGCTTTTAGTTGCATTTTAAATACTTAAACTATATTTATTCGTGAAGAACATGGCATTGTTTACTATTTTGTCACCGTTAAGGGAATTTCCCTAAGAAGAGTGATGGCTCGTGATTGGACGTCTTTATATAAGCTCAATTCTCATTGGTCAATAAAGGATATAAATACGTGTGGTTGACTGCGTCAAGGGAGATAGCTCAAACTTGTGGAAAGAGTCGAATGAAATAGATAGATAAACTAAAATACAATTATGTCGGATGTAATGAGTTTAAAAGTTAGTATTGTGAAATATATTATATTATTATAGTTTATTAAAGGTGACGGTGACAAATCTAAGTCCTGGTGATTAAATCTCGGTGACGGTGACTATAATATCGGTGACGGTGACTATAGCTGTCGGTGACGGTGACTATATAATATCGGTGACGGTGACTATACTTGCGGGTGACGGTGACTAAATATTTTTGTCACCAGATTTGGAGATTCAGATGTGTATAATATAAATTAATGAAAATATAACCGTGACTATTGAGATAGTAACAAAGATAGTTAATTGAAGAACATATATATATTTATATGTTTTTAATATAACAGTTTGATGAAGAACAAGGCTTTTGATCTTGTTTAATAAGAGTCATTATATAACTATGATTGAAACCTTGGTATTAAGGATTTGTGTTAAAGAAAAGCTATAAATATATAGTTTATGAGTAGTATTCACTCTCGTGAATAATTGTAAGACCAACCATACCCGGGGGCACTGACCAGTGACAGCACCGAGAGTCCAGACTCGTTCCAGTATTTTATCTCATTAATAAAATGTTGAACTTCATTATTATTCTATTTTAATTTAATAATACTTATGAAAACACTACAATAGCCCATTAATACACCTTTATTGGTATATAATTCCTTCGTCCTATTTCGGGTTTAGATCGATGGTTTAAATTAAGACACCTTTCTCGACCTCTAATAGATTCCTTTTTATGTAACCCTGTTATCTCTGGTGCCCGACTCTAACGCCAGAGAGGCAGCGTAACAATTGGTGGCAGCGGTGGGATACCACTCTCAATATATTAGAGTCTAATATTGTTTGTATATCAAAATCTAAAAGTTGTTGTAAAAATAGAAATGGACGATTCAAATATCGTTACGTTCGGTCCCAATACTGGGAGTAGACATGAGGTAAATGAAACACTATCGAATGAAGTGATAGCTTCTAGTAGTGAAAACAATGTAACAGCAGATAGAAGGGTTTCTGACGCTAAAGTTGAAATGAAATTTATGGTAGATAAATGTCTTTCAGATTTTTCTGAGAAAATGGACAGTATGTTGGCAAAATTTGACCATCATTTAACAAATAAAACCACTCCTATTTTGGGAAGGGAGTATGATAGTTCGTCTATAAGTGCGAGTGGAGAAGCCAAACATAATAAACAAGATTTGAATAATAGCCATTTCACTGAGAACATCAGAGCTAAACCTGAAATAAAATGTAAAATTAAACCTCAGCTGTATGACGGATCAGACGATCTAGAAGAGTATCTCACACAATTTTATCTTTTGGCGGAACTTAATGATTGGGACTTAAGGTCTAAAGCCTTATTGTTGGCAAGTAGTCTAACAGGTAGCGCTCGTGCTCTTTTAAATGAAATGACAGAGGGTGAAAGGCATGACTTTGAATGTTTAGTGACAATGCTTAAAAGCAGATTTGGTTCTATAAATCGCTCAGAAGTTTTTAGAGCTGAGCTACAGACTAGAGTTAGATTAAGGAACGAAAGTTTGCCTGAACTGGCACAAGCAATTAAAAAACTTACAAGGAGAGCATATCCTGGTACTTCCCCTATTGTCAGGGATACCCTTGCGCTTGATTACTTTATTGACGCTATAACTGAAACTGACATTCGTCTAAGATTGAGAGAAGTAGGTCCAAAAACGATATATGAAGCTGAAAATATTGCTGTTCGTCTTGAAGCTTTAAGACTAGCAGATAGACAAAAAGGGCGATCAGTGAGAACTGCTGATGCATGTGACAGTGATGATAGTAAATTGGCCAGTGAAATAAAAGAAATAAAACTAGGCATACGAAATCTACAAAATGATGTAGGGGCTATAAAGAAAAATAATACTAATAGTCAACGTTATACCAATAATAATAATAATGGTTCACGTCAGCAAAGAGGATCAAATAATTTTGGGAATAGAAATAATAACCAAAATTATCACAGCTCGGAAAACTACCAAGCGTCGAGTGCGGGGGTCGCGGCTCGACCACGATAAAAAGACCCAACACAGTTATTTCAAATGTTTCTTGGGGAAAAGATAATGGATATTTTGTAGTTGCTAGTATAAATTCTATGTCTGTAAATATGTTGGTTGATTCTGGGGCGAGTGTCTCCATTTTGAGAAAAGATTTCTTTGATAGTCTTGCACTTGAGAATAGACCTCAAGTCATGCCAGTCAGAATGAATTTATTAACAGCAACTGGAGAGGTTTCAGAGTTTATTGGAAAAGTTAATTTAGAAATAAAATTAGGAAAACATGTTTTCAAACACGAGTTTTTGTTAGCTGAAATCAAAGATATGGCTATACTTGGTATGGACTTTTTGATGACTAATAGTATTGATGTTCTTTTTAGCAAAGGTTGCCTGAGAATTAAGGATGAGTTTATAACCTGTTTTACAAATAAAGGTGATAGCTCATGTTGTCGAATCTCAATTGCGGAAACAGTTGATATTCCGCCTGATAGTGAAATGATAATAAAAGGAGTTCCATGTGGCCCGGTTATATTTAATGAAGTAGGTCTTGTGGAGACAAACAGGTCGTTTATTGAGAAAACTGGTTTGTTGTTAGCCAGAGTAGTAGTTCAGCCAAATTCAAATATCATACCTTTAAGGGTTGCTAATTTTAGCTCAGAGCCGGTCAAGGTTTATAAAAACACAATTGTGGGTACTTTTGAACCTGTTGACTTAGAAACGTATGAAGTGAGTACTGTAAGTCGGGTCAATTGTGCAGATAGTAACACTAAAGTGGACATTCCTGATCATTTAAAGGGTGTATTTGAGAAAAGTTCCAAAGATTTGGATAATATTGAAGTCAAAAAGTTAAGGGAGTTTTTATGTTCTTATCAAGATGTTTTTTCAAAATCTCCATCTGATATTGGGCACACTGAAATCGTTAACCATAAAATAAATACGGGCAATGCAAAACCCATCAAACTTAAACCTTATAGACTTCCTTTGGCAAAGAGAGAGGTGGCAGAGAAAGAGATACAAGACATGGCATCAAGGGGTATCATAGAACCTTCAAGTAGTGCTTGGTGTTCCCCAGTGGTCATGGTCACGAAAAAGAAAGACCAGAGTATTCGATTCTGTATAGATTTTAGGAAAATTAATGATATTACTGAAAAAGATAGCCAACCGATTCCTCGTATAGAGGACACTCTGGATGCTTTAAGCGGCAGTAAGTGGTTCTCAACTCTGGACATGCGCAGTGGTTACTGGCAATGTGGTTTAGATGAGAAAGATCGGGAGAAAACAGCTTTTGCAATACCTGGTAGTGGTTTATGGCAATTTAAAGTGCTATGTTTTGGACTATGTGGGGCTCCCGCGACTTTTGAGCGGTTAGTCGAGAAAATATTTTCTGGTTTAACTTGGAGGATATGCTTAGTGTATCTTGATGACATTATTGTGTTCTCCAAAACTTTTGATGAGCATCTCAAAATTTAAGTGAAGTTTGTGATAGGCTAAGATCAGCTAATTTAAAATTACATCCTAAGAAGTGCTTCCTTCTTCAAAAGGAAGTAACCTTTTTGGGACATAAAGTTAGTCATGAAGGGATAAGTACTGACGATGAAAAAATTAAGGCCGTGCAAGATTGGCCCACTCCCAAGAATGTAAAAGATGTACGTAGCTTTATCGGACTTTGTTCATATTATCGTCGATTTGTAGAAAATTTCTCTACTATTGCAAAGCCCCTTCATCAATTAACCGAGAAGTGTAAGAAATTTGAATGGACAGAAGCTTGTAATTGCTCGTTTGAGCATCTGAAAAAGTTGTTAATATCTGCACCTATCTTAGGTTATCCAATGGATGATGGTGGTTTTATTCTTGATACAGATGCTAGCAATGTAGGAATGGGGGCTGTTTTATCTCAAATCCAAGATGGGGTAGAACGAGTGATTGGATATTTTAGTAAAACGTTTTCTAAAAGTGAAAGGAATTATTGTGTCACCAGAAAAGAATTGCTTGCTATCGTCCGTGCAGTTAAAAATTTTCATCACTATCTTTATGGTCGATCTTTTACTGTTCGTACAGATCATGGGTCTCTTAGATGGTTAGTAAATTTTAAAAATCCTGAGGGTCAGCTTGCCCGCTGGTTGGAAACACTTGGTGCATATGATTTTCAAATAATACATCGCCCTGGTCGTATTCATTCAAATGCTGATGCATTGAGTCGTAAACCTTGTCCAGATGATTGTTCATATTGCTCGAAAGTTGAGAATAAATTTTCAAATGTGGGTTTAAGAGAGGTTGAAATAAATAACGAGATTTCCACTAAAGAAGTGGTAGTAAAGTCAGTTGTGGTTGATGATACGAATACTTTAACAGGCGCCGTTAAAGTTGAAGGTAGTCAACGTCTAGAGACTTGTAAGAAACACGAAGCAGCAGAACTTTATGCTAGTTATAGATCAGACGATGTAAACGCTTCTAAACCCTGTACAAAACATGAAAATGAAAGTGTGAACATATCTGATAAAGTGAAGGATGAAAGTGGATTTGCTTTAAAGGCATCATATGATGCTCGTAAATCAAGTAGTTCTGAAACTTTAAATGTTCCCAATTTGAAAAGGTCCGTGAAAATAAAAGGGAAAAGAGGATTTGCAGGAGAAACATCAGTGGATGTTTGCAAATCAAAGACCCCTGAAAACATAATTAACCAACGGGTAGGAGTAGTTAAAACTCGAAGTATGACACCTAATCATTTGGATCAACAAAAACCGAGCTCGTCATCTCCGATTCACGATGAACAATTTGTTGAGATAGGTTTTGATTTAGAAAATGAACAAGAAAATGACCCGGTACTAAAAATAATAAGGGATTGGTTAGTAAACAATTTCAAACCAATTTGGTCAGAAATATCAAAATTCAGTCCGATTATCAAATACTTCTGGAATAGAATTGAATCATTTGAGATAAGAGACGGTATTCTATGTCGAAAATGGGAAAGTGAAAAAGGGGACAAGGTCACCTGGCAAAAAGTAATTCCAGAAAATTTGAAAGAAAGTGTGCTCAAGCAGTTACACAATAGTGTCACTGGTGGTCATTTAGGTATCAAGAAAACCTTAAGTAAGGTTAGACAAAGATTCTTTTGGTTTGGAGTACGAAAGTATGTTGAGAATTGGTGTAACAAATGTGATGTATGCGCTTCACGAAAGCGACCAAATAGGAAACCAAAAGCACCTATGAGACAATATAATGTCGGTGCTCCTCTAGAAAGGGTTGCTATGGACATAATGGGGCCTTTGCCTAGGTCAATTCAGGGAAATAATTATTTACTCGTAATTGGTGATTACTTCACTAAGTTTGTACATGCCATTCCATTAAAATCTCAGGAAGCAGAGGGGGTAGCTCGAGCATTAGTAGACAATTTTATCTCAATCTTTGGAGTCCCCTTACAAATACATACAGACCAAGGGGCTAATTTCGAGTCCCATTTGTTTAAAGAACTTTGCAAGTTGATAGATATTGACAAAACAAGAACCACGGTTATGAGACCCCAGTCTGATGGAATGGCTGAGTGGTTTATGAGAACCCTGGAAAATATGTTGTCTTCATTTGTATCGAACCACCAAAAGGATTGGGACAAATTTGTTCCCATTCTAATGATGGCATATCGATCAGCTGAACACGAAAGTACTGGTGTGTCACCTTGTAAAATGATGTATGGACGTGAAATCAATCTACCGGTAGATTTATTGTTTGGTAAATCTCCTGACACTCCTAAAAGTTCTATTTCTGACTTTGTAAATGATCTTGAACATACATTGTTGACTGTTCATGAATTTGCGAGAACCAATTTAAATGTTGCTAGTGATGTTATGAAGAGAAACTATGATCATAACATTCACTTAAAGCTGTTCAATCCTGGTGATCCAGTCTGGTATTACCAATATCAACGGAAAGTTGGTGTAAATCCAAAATTTCAGAGACCTTGGCATGGTCCATTTGTTGTTACCCATCGACTGAATGACGTCTTATATAGAATTCAGCGGGGTCCAAGAATGAAACCGAAAGTGGTTCATCATGATAAACTCAAACCTTATTTGGGAGATCATGGTCCAACCTGGTTTTCATAGTTGATAATTATCAAATTTAGTTTAACTTTGTTCTTTGATCAAAGTTGTATTGTATGCATGTTGGTTATTTTTTTTATATATATATCTATATTTATTACATATGATTAAATATTGAATACAAAAAAAAAAAGTCCTACCATATATAGGTATGACCGTTACTGGTAATTAAATTAGTTTTACTACTCTTTGTATACGTTGTTGAGTTGTAAAAATATAAATTATTATAATGATCAGTCCATGATTATGTATCTCTCTCTTATGATTGTTATTTTATTCTTTTATAGAGTAAATGGATGTGTGTTATCTGTGAAGATATGACATTTGATAAGAGGTGGTTCCTGGAGAGACACATACTAGAAAGACACTCAGACTTTGCCTGGAAGTGTCCAGAATGCAAGAAATTATTCCAAAGACGGAATTCAAGCCATGGATGCAAGGTTCTAGAAAGCCAGATGATATGCTTTCAGAACAGCTCCGGACGTAGGGGAAAAGAGGCGGAAGAAGATTTTGAAAAGTTTAGAACTGAGGAAATGCCAAAGAAAATCAAATTAGTAGATGGTAATGGGAATGAGATCGAACTGGCACCCAGACGTAATAGATATGCCAAATCAGAGATGGGCGAAACCAGCTACAGAACCACTGGTACTAATAAAGGAGTGGAGTGGAAGAAGAGAGGAAGCTCATTGAGGGAAACATCGAGAAAAAGAACTGATAGATCTGACATAGAAGAGAACAAAGAAAATAGCAACCTCTCCGGGCCAACTCCTGCAAAGATTTGTAAACCATCAGAGACAAAAGAACAAAAGCTGAAGAAAATTAAAGACGTACTACAAGATCTTATGAGTGAGAATGGGGAAACCATAACCATATCGGTAGAGCCAGAGGCAGATAAAGTAGAGGGAAATACAAGCAGACAATTGTTAGAGGAAGAAGTCGAGCTACATGTATCAGAAACTGAGGTGAAGACGTTAGAGAAAGCAGATAACTATAACAAGAGTTCCTCCTCCTCAACAACATCGTCAGGAACGTCGTCTAGCTCTTCTAACTCCTCAAGGACAGTAAAGAAACCAACTCCAGATAGTAGACCACAAAATACGGAGAACGTTGTAGAAGAACCTGTAGAGACCGAAATCGATCCAATCAGGAATGTTGAATTTTCTGCTAAAACAGAAATGGTAGAGACCTTCTTACAGTCCCTACAGGACACACAAGAGAATACGCTTACCCTAAATGTTGGAGGGATGAAGATAGAAACAAGTAAAAACACACTCAGAGCAGATCCTTCATGTGTATTTGCATTAATGCTGCAACCGTTAAGTCCATTCCGACCATCAAACAACGTGTATTTCTTTGACCGAGATCCAGCTCACTTTAAGATAATTCTTAATTATTTAAGGAACAATTGCAACGTAGAAAAAAGATATCTACCTAGAGAACACATATATCTGTATGAGTTATTACAGGAGGCAAAGTTTTACAAACTGTCAGGGCTTGTTTCCATAGAACAGGAGAGATTGAATGACTTATGTGCTTGCAGACTCAGTAGTTTTTCGACTTTGTTGTTAAATTTGTTGTAGTTTGATGTTTGTTGCTAATATGTTTAGTAAAATGTATCTTGGGAATGAAATGATATCTTTGTTGTTAAATCCACATAGTACAGGCATACTGTCAGCTGAAAAAAAAAATATAGCTACTTTGATGAGTTTTTCCTAAGCTGTATCAATAAGCTTACTAAGCTCATATATTTGGGGACCAAATCCTTAAGGAAGGGGGCAATGTTATGCCGGCTCCCCGTAGTTATTCAGTTTCTAATATGCATGTAGGTTGTTGTTATGATCCATGATCAGAAGTTGGTTATCGAATGTGTTTGATAAGTCAGGAAAGGCTTATTTTTGTATATATAAAACTATTAATTTGTATGATTTAAAACTGAGTATCATTGTTTTTGAGACAGATGATGTTTATTCTCGTACTGTTGGAAAATGAAAGTAGGCCATAGATTTTTGTTTACGGCTGTAAATAATAATTAAATGGTGATTCATGTCGGCATAATTTTACATCTTATAATTCGTTATGTTTGGGTTTCTTTTGTGTATGATTGCTAATTTCTCGGAACAGTTAAAGACTGTAAATAACTCTCGTTCCGATTTTCAATGTTGGTCACCGATCTAGGTGATACTTACATGTTTGATGTGTATTGGTTATAATGCTCGTTATTTGTTGACTTTCGATTGCTATATACAGTAGTTTGTATCTGTTTGTATCCATTACAAAAGTTTTCCAAGCTTTTAGTTGCATTTTAAATACTTAAACTATATTTATTCGTGAAGAACATGGCATTGTTTACTATTTTGTCACCGTTAAGGGAATTTCCCTAAGAAGAGTGATGGCTCGTGATTGGACGTCTTTATATAAGCTCAATTCTCATTGGTCAATAAAGGATATAAATACGTGTGGTTGACTGCGTCAAGGGAGATAGCTCAAACTTGTGGAAAGAGTCGAATGAAATAGATAGATAAACTAAAATACAATTATGTCGGATGTAATGAGTTTAAAAGTTAGTATTGTGAAATATATTATATTATTATAGTTTATTAAAGGTGACGGTGACAAATCTAAGTCCTGGTGATTAAATCTCGGTGACGGTGACTATAATATCGGTGACGGTGACTATAGCTGTCGGTGACGGTGACTATATAATATCGGTGACGGTGACTATACTTGCGGGTGACGGTGACTAAATATTTTTGTCACCAGATTTGGAGATTCAGATGTGTATAATATAAATTAATGAAAATATAACCGTGACTATTGAGATAGTAACAAAGATAGTTAATTGAAGAACATATATATATTTATATGTTTTTAATATAACAGTTTGATGAAGAACAAGGCTTTTGATCTTGTTTAATAAGAGTCATTATATAACTATGATTGAAACCTTGGTATTAAGGATTTGTGTTAAAGAAAAGCTATAAATATATAGTTTATGAGTAGTATTCACTCTCGTGAATAATTGTAAGACCAACCATACCCGGGGGCACTGACCAGTGACAGCACCGAGAGTCCAGACTCGTTCCAGTATTTTATCTCATTAATAAAATGTTGAACTTCATTATTATTCTATTTTAATTTAATAATACTTATGAAAACACTACAATAGCCCATTAATACACCTTTATTGGTATATAATTCCTTCGTCCTATTTCGGGTTTAGATCGATGGTTTAAATTAAGACACCTTTCTCGACCTCTAATAGATTCCTTTTTATGTAACCCTGTTATCTCTGGTGCCCGACTCTAACGCCAGAGAGGCAGCGTAACAATATCATGTTGAGCAAACAGGGGATCCTGTAGATCGTCCAGGGGATCATTTAGAACGCCCTTTAGTAGAAATATATTTTTAAATAATTGGGGATCCTATAGACCGCCCAGGGGATCCTGTAGAACGCCCTATAGTATAAACATAAAAAACAATCAACAGAGCATCCTGTAGACCGCCCAGGGGATCCGATGGAACGCCCTTTAGTATATAAATAATAAACAAACAATATAGGGGATCCTATAGAACGTCCTACAGTAGATATATAATGTAAAGACAATAAGGGATCCTGTAGACCGCCCAGGGGATCATGTAGAACGCCCTATAGTATAAACATGAAAAACAATCAACAGGGGGTCTTATAGAACGTGCTTTAGTAGATATATAATGTTCAGACAACAAGGAACCCTGAAGACCGCCCAGGGGATCCTGTAGAACGCCCTTTAGTATATACTTGATTAACAAAATATAGGGGATTTTTCAGAACGTCTTATATAGATATATTATGTTGAACAAACAGGGGATCCTGTAGAACGTTCTATAGTTTTTATATAATGTTCAGACAAAAGGGGATCCTGTAGACTACATAGGGGATCCCATCGAACACCCTCTAGAATATACATGATAAACGACAACAAGGGATCCTATAGAACGTCTTATAGTAGATAAATAATGATGAGAAAACAGGTGATCCTTTAGAACGCCCTATTGTATAAACATGAAAAACAAACAACAAGGGGTCTTATGAACGTCCTATAGTTGATATATAATGTAAAGACAGCAGGGTATTCTGTAGACCGCCCAAGGTATCCTGTATAGATCGCCCTTTAGTATTTACATGATTAACAAACAATAGGGGATTCTATAGAACATCTTATAGTAGATATATCATGTTGAGCAAACAGGGGATCCTGTAGACCGCCCAGGGGATCCTGTAGAACGCCCTATAGTATATACTTGAAAAACAAACATCAGGGGATCCTGTAGAATGTCTTGTAGTAGATACATAATGTTGAGAAAGCAGAGGATCACACAGACCGACAAAGGGATCCCGTAGAAAGTCCTCTAGTAGATACATCAAAAATAAACAATAGGGTATCCTATAGAACGTTCTATAGTTTATATATAATGTTCAAACAAAAGGGAATCCTGTCGACTACCTAGGGGATCCTATTGAACGCCCTTTAGAATATACATGATAAACAAACTACATGGGATCCTATAGAACGTCTGCTAGTAGATAAATAATGATGAGAAAACAGGTGATTCTTTAGAACGCCCTATTGTATAAACATGAAAAACAATCTTATTAACGTCCTATAGTAGATATATAATGTAAAGATAACAGGGTATCCTGTAGACCGCCCAAGGGATCCTGCAGATCGCCCTTTAGTATACATGATTAACAAACAATAGGGGATTCTATAGAACGTCTTATAGTAGATATATCATGTTGAGCAAACAGGGGATCCTGTAGACCGTCCAGAGGATCATTTAGAACGCCCTTTAGTATATAAATGAAAAACAGACAACAGGGGATACTTAAGAACGCCTTATAGTAGATAAATATTTTTAAATAAACGGGGATCCTATAGACCGCTCAGGGGATCCTGTAAAACGCCCTATAGTATAAACATAAAAAACAATCAACAGGGCATCCTGTAGACCGCCCAGGGGATCCGATAGAACGCCCTTTAGTATATAAATAATATACAAACAATATATGGGATCCTATAGAACGTCCTATAGTAGATATATAAAGTAAAGACAACAGGGGATCCTGTAGAACGACCTATAGTATAAACATGAAAAACAGTCACTAGGGGGTCTTATAGAAAGTCCTTTAGTAAATATATAATGTTCAGACAACAAGGGATCACAAAGACCGCCCAGGGGATCCTGTAGAACGTCCTTTAGTATATACTTGATTAACAAAAAATAGGGTATCCTATAGAACGTCTTATAGTAGATATATTATGTTCAGACAACAGGGGAATCTGTAGACCGCCCAGGGGATCCTGTAAAACGCCCTATAGTATATACTTGAAAAACAAACAACAGGGGCCCTATAGAACGTCTTATAGTAAATATATTATGTTGAGAAAACAGGGGATCATGTAGACCGCTAAGGGGGTCCTGTAGAACGCCTTCCAGTACATACTTAAAAAACAAACAAAAGGGGATCCTGTAGAACGTCTTGTAGTAGATACATGATGTTGGGAAAGCAGAGGATCACACAGACCGACCAAGGGATCCCGTAGATAGTCGTCAGTAGATACATCAAAAACAAACAATAGGGTATCCTAAAGAACGTTCTATAGTTTATATATAATGTTCAGACAACAGGGGATCCTGTAGAACGTCCTTTAGTATATACATGATTAACAAACAATAGGGGATTCTATAGAACGTCTTATAGTAGATATATTATGTTGAGAAAACAGGGGATCCCGTAGACCGATCAGGGGATACTGTAGATCGCCCTATAGTATATACTTGAAAAACAAACAACAGGGGGCCCTTTGAACGTCTGATAATAGATATATTATGTTTAGAAAACAGGGGATCCCATAGAGCGACCAGGGGATCCTGTAGAACGCCCTGTGTTATATACTTGAAAAACATACAAAAGGGGATCCTGTAGAACGTCTTGTAGTAGATACATAATGTTGGGAAAGCAGAGGATCACACAGACCGACCAAGGGATCCCGTAGAAAGTCGTCAGTTCAAAAACAAACAATAGGGTATCCTAAAGAACGTTCTAGATATAGGAAGATGTGGTGTGAGTGCCAATGAGACAACTCTCCAGTTTTTATATAATGTTCAGACAACAGGGGATCCTGTAGAACGTCCTTTAGTATATACATGATAAATAAACAATATAGGAGATCCTATAGAACTTTCTATAGTAGAAATATAAGGTTCAGACAACAGGGGATCATGTAGAACGCCCAGAAGAGCATGTAGAACGCCTAATTAGATCATGTAGCTTCATTATAAACAATTAACAGGGGAAACAAAGACCAGCAGCCCCAACCCCACCACTACCACCACCCCCTCACACCTCGTAAAAGAAATGTCTAAGAACGTGTAAGCTACATGTTTTTTTTTCAATTTGCCTACATCAAAGTACTTTGTTAAGCGGGTAATAACAAAATTATCAACTCCAATTATATTCAAAGCCATGGGATCACGTGCATGGGACATTTGCAAGTCTTTACAACATAATTAAGGCACCACTACTTTGTGTCATATATATGTGAAATATCATATATATCTTAAAAAGGAATATGTATTTGCTTAATGAGGGCACAATGATATATGCTACTGTAGTGCGGAACATTTTCCTATTTAAGACACCATTTCACGTTGAACGTGAAATAGATTCTGACATGAACGTTGCACGAAAAATAAAGACGTTTTGCATGGTGAACCTTTTGTGATTGAGTCACTGTCCTCGTGTATATATGAACTTTTTATTTTACTTAATATTCCCTATTTAGTGTGTACACATTTATGATACAAATAGTTTACAGCTTTTAAAAAAGTATATAAAGATATTCTGAATTTTTAAAATGCAAATAAAAGAACAACATCATTGGCCTTACCGCCTTAAATTATCATTTCTTATCACGGAAACAAAATTAAATCAATTTCGTTCTTGACCATGTTGACGATCCCTGTCTAGTGTTTGATTAAATTTTTTTAAATACTGAGCACGCAAATAAGCATTTGAATCACGAAGCACGTATAAAAATTACATAAGCAGAACATGTTGAACACCTATAGCTGTTTTGCACGACTGAACGTGAAATAAAAAGGTAAAAACACGTTGAACGTGAAATAAAAAAAACGCGATCACGTTCCACGAAAATAACCCTCTACCACTCTCCATGAAAGTTAATGATTTTGCATCGTCTTTTTTAAGATAGTTTTATATGTTAAGAAAATTCTATTTTTAGCATTAGTATTTTCCGAATCATTTAAAAATAGCCTATAAATAGAATATGCATAATTCATGAATCGTGACGTAGGGCGGTCTACGGGATCCCTTCTTCCGCTTACCATGTATTTTCAGAGACCAAGCAGCATTTCAAATTATGTAAATTACAAAATTTAATCAGTTAAATAACATAAGATATAATCAATTAACTCATCATAGGTACCAGGATTAAATTATAATATCCACATTCATTGATTAGAATTGAAACAAAACAAAAATCTATAACGATGAATAGAATACTTTTCTTTTTTTTATTTGAATATATATTTATAGAACTTACCACCACTATGAAATGCTGTATACTTCCGGAAAATGAAACCGAAAGTGAAACTTGCTATATTTTTTATAGGAAAAATTAAAGAACAAAGTTAAAAAGATAAATGAATACAGTTATTCCTCTTTGTACTGCCTCTCTCCTATCATGTACATATTTCTTTATAATCATGTTTCCATATTTGTTAAAAATAATATTTAATTATTAACAATCAGTATGTTTGTTCGATTGCATGTGTTGTTAGTGTGGATATTGTATGAACTTTGTGATTTGTGTTGATCTATATGATTAGGAATAAAGATATGTCATTTAATTTGATTTATAAATATACAAACATTTAATTTAGTGCAGTGACAGAAAAGGAAAAGGTCGATTATAAAAGGAGTTTAATTTCATTTCATGGTACACGGCTACAACATGTACAAGTTGGCACAGTCCAAGAAAAATGATTTGACTTGAATTTAAGATTGGTCGTCAAAAAATCGTATGGTGCAATTTTTTAATTCAGCTTTTAGTCAGCAAATTTGACATCAAATGTATATCATAAGTGGCTTGAAATTTGGCTTTTTATTCAAAATCTGCCATCGCATCTTTTTTGTTTAAACATGAGACATAATGTTCTATGCATTAGGCAATAAGGCTAATCCTCAAAGACTCGTGATGACAAGTTATGAAGGTAAAAACTACTGTTAACGGGGAAATTTTGTGTTTTACCCGATTCCAACATCATACAACAAAGCGCTGATGAATGGATTATATCGTATCTACTATAAAGTAATAAAACTGCAATTTTTCTTTTCATGTACACATGTTTTATGAGGTCATATTGTTTAAGACGATATATTTTAATTTTAAAAATCCCTTCTTATCAATCTTTTACTTTAAAAAATTCCGGATAGTTGTGTCCCGTCCATGATTGGGCTGGGACATAGTTTCCCTGTAATATTTGGACTTGATATTATTTGTTTTTGTTGATGTTTTATTGTTTCGTTGAATTATTTAGGTGTCCGTAATACTTTTTTTTAATGTTGTGTTGTTTTGATTTTTTTTATGTAGAAGGCGAAACAAGTTTTTCAATGGTTTATTTAAGAAATAGGGATTCCACAAAATTCCCAGAAAGATAACAAAACTAGAAAGTCCGTTGAAACTTTGCGTTAGAATTTCAAAGAAGCAAACATTAATTTTAATGCCTTACATAGTGTTATTTTATGAAATGCAGAAGTAGAATAATTGATTTATTTTAACAAACTTACAGTAAATTGAGGTATTTTGACACAGCTGATTAGTGTAATGATGAAATATACCAAAAATTACGCATTATAATTGTGACTTTAATTCATAGATGTTCATCTGTCATCGGGTTCATTCTATTCGCTTGAAAATTGTTTATAATAAAAATAGATACGAATCATGAATAATTCTATATTACATAGTGATATCTATTGCTCGCACTACAATTTGAAATGCAGAACCTTTTAAAGACCTAAAGTAAACCTTTTTGGTTACATGTTTTTCTTTGATTTCAAAATTCAGATAATCTTATATTGAAGATTTCCTTTCTCTTTTTTACCTTCATTTTATTGAGTCAGTACTTACATTTCCCAGTTAGCTTGTGATACAGGATACTGCAGAAACTAGAATGTTGGCTTCATACCCTGTCCTTTTTCTTTGATATTGAGACAGATTGAGGACTACAAACAAAACTCTATGACAAACTTTGGAGCGCGATTTTAACTTTCCAAATGTCAATTCCCCAGCTAGGTCTCAATTTACTGCGCCATCGTATAATTTGCACATATCTCAAATGATACCTTACGCTGGTGTTTGTTGAGTCAATACAGTATTCTTGGACAGTGGTGTACCCCTGACTACTTAAAACAGGCCGAAGAATTTTAAGGGAAATTCAAACATATTAGTTGACGATAATATCAAAACGACATGGTGAAAGTAAAAGAACGACGTAAATGACAAACAAATTTCTGCAAAACTCTACATAGACCACCACATCTCTTCTAACTTACAATGGAATATAAAGGGAGGTAACAACACTACTAACCGTGTATGCAATAAGCCTCGCCTCCCTACTAACCTAATATGAAGTATACATAGTCTCCACGCGGACGCTTTTAAGAAATCATATTCCTCGAAATGTATAGGAGGTCAGATAAATATACATACAATGTCAAAAAAATAAACAAATTCGTATTTGTATAGGTTTGCAAAGTGGACTCATAATTGCCGTCAGTAAGCAATGATTTCTATGGACTGGTTGGTTAACAAGTTATAATTTTTACCACAACTTCCATCCCACTCTTTATCATTGATTATACGAAAGGCTGACCTCAACTACACCATGTAGACCTCGTGGCTTAATACATTCCTTGTGAGCAGCAACCCTCTAACAAGGAATTAAGGATAGAAAATACAGGCCCGGGATTATCGTATAAATAAGAAGATAAATTCTCTGTATACAGGCGCTGATTTAGATCCTTTATAATCAAATATGCGATTTTAGGCGTTTCTGATAAAGGTAATTCGAGTAAAGGCCTTCCTAGGTATGAACTATATAAAGCATTATTTTCATTTTTTCAGCGCTTGGTCAACACCTCCGCCAGTTAACTATTTATTCCAATGGTTTTTATAAGGTCAGCAGTCAGTACTTTGGTTCTATCGTGATTAATTACAAACGTTTCTTATGTTGTCCATTACAAATTTTGAAATTATAACGAAAATACGGTTTCAACTTTCACAGTTGGCTGAAGCTGGATTATTCTTTGTTTTTATGTCCTTTTTAGCCATATATCTCTTTAACCTTTCCGGTTTATATACATTCGAGGTTTTCAAATATTGAAGCTTTCAGGGATCTTAATGACGGAAAATCCTAAAACGGCATTCGGACGCATGAAATTTATATAGTGTTAATTTCATTTTTTTTTACAGCAATGATACATCTACTAGTTGACTATAAGTCACCATTTATTTCATCAGCTTAGTAGCCAGAACTTCGGTATTGACATATATTTTGTATGTTACTTTTTATTTTCACAATGTCACTAGTCTATAATAAACAAATTTGTATTCGTATTCTTTTAGGTTTGTGCAATGGATTCATAATTGCTGTCCGAGGTCATCAATGAGTTCTCTCCACTGGTTAGTTACCGAGTTATGATTTTTACCACAACTTCCATCCCATTCTTCATGATTGATTTTATATTTTGTACAGATGTATGGATATCGACACACGAAACTGGAACGACTTTTTATTACTTCTGTCGGTAATATGGTGATTTAAAATGTAATGACGAATAAGTCAAAATAATAGTAAACATCATTTATGGGTACGGTTTGTTTGTAAATGATACCTTTTAATATATTTTGATCACCAGAAATATTGTGAACACACCATTCTTTTATATGAATACGCGGAAAATTCTGTTATTTGTGAAAATAATTACTCTCGTGTATCTTAATGTTAATGCATTCGGTAGTATTTTGGTAATTACAACTCACTCAGACAAATTTGACTTTTAAGATAGATTACGTTTTTTCGAGCTTAAATACCAAATAGAGAAATTCCATGTAGATTCCTTCAGAAACTGCACTGTTTTAGAGTTACCTTTCCTTAAAATGTTAATTTTCTTTTGGTAATCATAGTCAATTAAGTTTGAAGTCGAATTCAACCTCAGCGGGGTTCGAACTCACAACTTCAGTATCGACTGGCCAGTGATTACAGTATTAACAGTTAGCGACTCGGCGACCGAAGCCCCCTATGAAAATAAATGATTTCTTTGTAAAAATATACATGTAAATAATTGCCCGAAAATAAAAGATAAATATGCTTAACAAAAAGATCTTTAATTGCCAAACCATTTATAGAGATAAAGGAATGGTGTCTGTAAACGTTTTGCAGGGATGTTAGACGTCACCTTACCACCTTCAAGGAATAAAATAAACTATGCATTTTTTTCTGCACCAGATGCGTTTTTAAACAATCACTGAATCTGTAGTGATGCTTAGGGCTAACATTTTTAAAAATCAAAAGCTCATTAAACGAATGAATAGTTATAAACCAAAAAATGACAGAAAAGTATAGCCAAAGTAAGGTAATGATGATAGGAAATCCAAGATCTGGAATGTCGTATAATGTATTTTTTTTTTTACTTATTACTCAACGATGCGACATCAGGCAGTCATGGAACTTATGTTTTGCTTTTTTACTCCGAAGTATTTAGAAGAAATTCAATAATGAAGGTGTTATAGATGTGAAATTTTCCCTGACAAACAACTTACTTTCCGTAAGTACCTTTATACCCGTAGATAAATCTATCTCCCTCATTTCAGCTGTACGTATTTTGTTAAGCCTAGCAATGTAAGATTCCCTCGGGTTTAACAAACAATCAAATCGTTCCGTCAGCCTAGTAATTTGTCGTATCCTTTCGTTGTATTCACTGTTAGCCATTTGGAACTGACTGGAATGTTGTAGCCTATTTCTTATCATTCGTATTCTCTCGACATCATCCCCAGTGTCCGTTTGAATTGATTCGTTAGGCCATAGCTGACCTCCCCACCCATTAGTTGGTACTCTAAGGTTGTGTCTCCTTATTTTGCTATATAAATCGGTGATATCACATTCATTTCTCGGTTTTAGTCCTACATAGTTATCATGAAGTAGCAATTCATATAAAATATCACACATCAATTCTGTCGAAATTTTTTGAATACGTAAGAAGTTCATATTTTCGTCTGTTAACCTAGATATATTTTCCTAAAATATTAAAAAATTAGGCATTGCAAACTTGAAATTATTTGGCATTGTATTGTTATCCTCAATACTGTGAAATTCGTTTATTTTCGGGGTTACTATTTTTCGTGAAATGCTGAAAAACTTGCATTTTGGTGGATATATGATTCGTGATCTTGCCATTTTCTGCATACAAAGCCTAAAGAAAATTTGTAATTCGTTGAACATTTGAATTTGTGTTTCACTTGTAACCACGAAACAGTACTTGTGAGCCTTTTCAAAACCAAATATGATTTTAATATGCCTTTGCAAACTGCTTGTATATAAATCGTAGATTGATATACTATAAAAAGGATGTGGTATGATTGCCAATGAGACAACTATCCACAAAGGACCAAAATGACACAAACATTTTCAACTATAAGTTACCGTACGGCCTTCAACAATGAGCAAAGCCCATACCACATAGTCAGCTATTAAAGTACATTAATACGCTAAATTATGATCATTTAGTTCCTGTATTTAACTTGATTATAGAGTCCGATTCCGTCTTTTTTTTTGTAACTTTATGAGTATCTTCATTACGGATTTATCAGTTGGAACATCGGTAATATGGTTCTAATAGATCTAAATATAGATATAGAAATTAAAGAGATGCATCTCCAACATGTGGTTTAGCTACTAATGGTTTATATCTTAAATGTTAACGATTCATTAAACAAACTATGACTACAGCAACACATCAGCTGAAATTTGAAATACAGATCTTTGTTTAAAAGTTACCTAATTGTATAAACATATGATTATTATTAGATGTAACAATTTTAAAATGCTTTTAATAGTTATCAAAGGTACCAGGATTATAATTTAGTACGCCAGACGCGCGTTTCGTCTACATAAGACTCATCAGTGACGCTCAAATCAAAAATATTCATAAACCCAAACAAGTACAAAGTTGAAGAGCATTGAGGATCCAAAATTCCAAAAAGTTGTGCCAAATACGGCTAAGGTAATCTATGAATCCTTAGTTTTTCAAAAAAGTTCAGAGTTTTGTATACAGGAAATTTATAAAAATGACCACATTATTGATATTCATGTCAACATCGAAGTGTTGACTACTGGGCTGGTGATACCCTCGGGGACGAAACGTCCACCAGCAGTGGCATCGACCCAGTGGTGTTAATAGTTATCAAAGGTATCAGGATTATAATTTAGTACGACAGACGCGCGTTTCGTCTACATAAGACTCATCAGTGACGCTCAAATCAAAAATATTTATAAACCCAAACAAGTACAAAGTTGAAGAGCATTGAGGATCCAAAAATTCAAGTTCATATTTTCGTCTGTTAACCTAGATATATTTTCCTAAAATATTAAAAAATTAGGCATTGCAAACTTGAAATTATTTGGCATTGTATTGTTATCCTCAATACTGTGAAATTCGTTTATTTTCGGGGTTACTATTTTTCGTGAAATGCTGAAAAACTTGCATTTTGGTGGATATATGATTCGTGATCTTGCCATTTTCTGCATACAAAGCCTAAAGAAAATTTGTAATTCGTTGAACATTTGAATTTGTGTTTCACTTGTAACCACGAAACAGTACTTGTGAGCCTTTTCAAAACCAAATATGATTTTAATATGCCTTTGCAAACTGCTTGTATATAAATCGTAGATTGATATACTATAAAAAGGATGTGGTATGATTGCCAATGAGACAACTATCCACAAAGGACCAAAATGACACAAACATTTTCAACTATAAGTTACCGTACGGCCTTCAACAATGAGCAAAGCCCATACCACATAGTCAGCTATTAAAGTACATTAATACGCTAAATTATGATCATTTAGTTCCTGTATTTAACTTGATTATAGAGTCCGATTCCGTCTTTTTTTTTTGTAACTTTATGAGTATCTTCATTACGGATTTATCAGTTGGAACATCGGTAATATGGTTCTAATAGATCTAAATATAGATATAGAAATTAAAGAGATGCATCTCCAACATGTGGTTTAGCTACTAATGGTTTATATCTTAAATGTTAACGATTCATTAAACAAACTATGACTACAGCAACACATCAGCTGAAATTTGAAATACAGATCTTTGTTTAAAAGTTACCTAATTGTATAAACATATGATTATTATTAGATGTAACAATTTTAAAATGCTTTTAATAGTTATCAAAGGTACCAGGATTATAATTTAGTACGCCAGACGCGCGTTTCGTCTACATAAGACTCATCAGTGACGCTCAAATCAAAAATATTCATAAACCCAAACAAGTACAAAGTTGAAGAGCATTGAGGATCCAAAATTCCAAAAAGTTGTGCCAAATACGGCTAAGGTAATCTATGAATCCTTAGTTTTTCAAAAAAGTTCAGAGTTTTGTATACAGGAAATTTATAAAAATGACCACATTATTGATATTCATGTCAACATCGAAGTGTTGACTACTGGGCTGGTGATACCCTCGGGGACGAAACGTCCACCAGCAGTGGCATCGACCCAGTGGTGTTAATAGTTATCAAAGGTATCAGGATTATAATTTAGTACGACAGACGCGCGTTTCGTCTACATAAGACTCATCAGTGACGCTCAAATCAAAAATATTTATAAACCCAAACAAGTACAAAGTTGAAGAGCATTGAGGATCCAAAAATTCTAATTGAATATAAATGATAGTTATGAACTTCCTCAGAACGGCGAAACGATAGGAATGTAAATTTGAATTAAAGACATTACCTCTCCTTGGTTAAAGGCCCGTGTTCTTCTGATGTTTTCTGTGGAATGAGTGCACCCATGAACATTACAATAGAAATTTGTCTCGGTGTTGACTAAGGGACCTAGATCAACCATCCCTTCCAGACTTGTACTTTCAGTTAATTGGCATTTCACTTTTAGTTTGTAGTTTTTCAAAGAGTCTAATTTGTATTTTCTTTGTATGCACGTTAAATCATCTTCAATATCGATGCGAATTCGTTGTCCAGAACCGGTTAAAGCTGCGTTCCATCTCCAGATTTGCACTTGGATAGTATTTTGGTATTTGCAAAGGAATACCTTTTCACATCCGGTTATATCGATGTCAAACACACATGCGCCTCGGAATATTGCTTTTCTGGATGATGCCGAACTTTCGTTACTTAAATTGTACCGTCTTAGTAAATTAACAACAAGGTGACAAAAAACACAGGTGGTAAAAATTCGAATTCGAAACAAAGAATAGATGTTTTTTCTTGCCCAACAAAATTAATGGTTATACTTTCAATAGCAGATGATATTACTATACAAGGCACACAATACTGCTTCTCATTTACTCTAGGACGGACATCATTTGGCATTTCTATGACAATATCGTATTTGTCTAATACGTGCATGATATGTTCTTGATTGTGCGCTAGTTCTGGGTCCTTTCGTTTGAATATTGCTTGAATCATTCCCATACCAATGTAGCCAGATTCTTCATATTCCTTCCAATTCAAATGTAAATTTTCTGAAATAAAGTCTCTTGCTGAAACAATACACCGGAGAGCTTTTACAAACCAGTTAGGATTGATGATTATAAAATCAGGTACGTCGTCAAAATAAATTACTGTTCCAAGATCATGGTGAAATTTCAAGAACATTTTAAATTCATCTTCATCTACTATAAGCCAATGGCTTTCGTCACTTATTTTCTTAATGCTTTGAAACGATAATATATTTTTACCCATTTCTCTGTGCTTGATAATTTCATTTTCTAATGGAATCCATTCCAAAGGCACTTCTACACCCCAGTTGTCTTCTTGTGATGAAATGTCGTAGATGTATTTTCTGATTCTTGGAATTTCTTTACTGTAATTCCGCTCATCAGTATTAGATAGAAAAAAATGTCTCCGAAAATGTCCTCTTTTTTCATCCCTCTGTACCACGTTGTTTAGATCGTTCTGGTACGTTGATTTTACATCATCTAAATTATCTAAAATAGACAATATGACATTATCAAGTTTTTTTATCAAGATTTCAAGAATTTATTATAAACTGACGCATAGACGACACAGAATAGTATAAAACGGGTAACTATTAAAAAAAAATCATCACAAACTAATAAAAAAAACCAATGTATATAGCATAATAAGTTATTTAGGTTTCTAATAAAAGATGACAACTATTTATAAAAATAAATCCATTACTTTTTTCAATATTTATCTTTAACTTTAAGATTGTTAAATTTGTACTAACTGAAACTAGAGATATTGAAAATGTTTGCCATAAATGATTTCTAATTTATTAAAATTGGTGGTTGTTAATCAACGGATAATAAAAGAAGAACATGAAGAATGTGTCCATAGTACACGGATGCCCAACTCGCACTATCATTTTCTTTGTTAACCGTGCAATTGGAGTACCAACTCTAATTTGGCATTCAAATTAGAATGACCATATTATAGGGAACATGTATACAAAGTTTCAAGTTGATTGGACTTCAACTTCATCAACAACTACCTTGACCAAAAACTTTAACCAAAAACTTTCACCTGAAACTTGCACTATCATTTTCTGCGTTCAATGGACCGTTAAATTGGGACCAAAACTCTAATTTGGCAATTTTAGAAATATCATATCATAGGGAACATTAGTACAAAAGTTTCAAAAGAGGGACGAAATATACCAGAAGGACAGTCAGACTTATAAATCGAAAATAAACTGACAACGCCATGGCTCAAAAATGAAAAGGACAAACAGACAAACAATAGTATACAGAAGTTTCAAGTTGATTGGACTTCAACTTCATTCATTAAAAACTACCTTGACCAAAAACTTGAACCTGAAACGGAACAAATGGACGAACAGACGGACGCTCAGAACAGAAAACATTATGCCCATATACTATCGTAGGTGGGACATAAAAATCCACAATATGGAAGTTGTATTTATATCTGAAAAGGGTGTTTGTGTGAAATGTAAATGACATAAAAGATATGAAAGAGTCAACTTATTAAATCGTAAACTTTTGTTTGAATCTTGGATAAGACATGTTGATAGTAGATCTATAAGGACTATTAAAATCTGTATCACATTACAATTTATTATTTATTGATGAACAACACTTTTGAATATCAGTACAAACGTAAATGGCCCAAGAAAAACCGTTTAATGTTTCATTATATTTAATTTCTTCTTCTTAAATTGATCGGATAAAAAAAGGTAAAATATGGAGTACAAATTTATACAGCTTGTTTGACATTCTAACTTATGCAGTTAGTTTCTGTTTTACACCTGTGCATCCATGTTTTCCAGTATTCAATTTAACGAATGTGAATAACGTAGAAAAGAACAAAATAGTCCAATTTCTGTATATGAGACAATATCTAAAAAAAGTCTATTTTTTGGCAATAAGAAAAAAACTAAAAAATCTTTAGACCCGGTATTTCAATAGCACAAATCGAAGAACACACATTGTGGGGATCTAGAAACTGTTGCCTGTAATTCAAAAAATTGTTTAATAAGGAACCAATGGCAATTTTAAGAATGGTACAAAAAAAATCCAGTTCTTTCCTGTGAATCAAGTTTAAAAAGTTTATAATGGGAATAAGGAATAAGTCTAAGACACTATTTGTGGTTTAGTAATTATTAATTATTGATTTTAGCATTTTGTATACAAAAGGTTTAGAAATATACTTAAATATAGTCAGATATGTTGGTAACATGAAAGAATCTTTATTAACAGAACAACGGTAACAGCACAGAGTTGGTAACAGAAAAGATTTTTCTGTTTTATTTTAAAGTTGAGGAAAAGAACATCATTTTAGATTGGTCACAATTGGAAGATAACAGCAATGTCATTTATTCTTTGAAACTGTATTTACAAGATGAAAAATCTGCCTAGGTAAAGAAAAATTCTAAAATAAATTCCTTTCTGATACTATCTACTATACTAGAATTGCACAATGTTCTCTGCTGTTATCAAAAGCAAAAAACATATTTCTTTATTCAATATACTGTATATTATTTTGAAAATTATTAGATATGGTGGTGATAATAAAATTAACGGTACCAATTTTCCACCAGATGCGCATTTCGAAAATTTATGTCTCTTCAGTAATGACTTTAATTAAATGAAATGGTTGGCATATATATAGTGGATTAACTTTTCGATTCTTCAGTGAAAATGTCTTGAACATCCTTCCTGGTACTGCTGATGGTTATGCTGTTACTTTTTATCAGGTAACACGACAGAACGTAACTGAATGGAATTACGCGATAGTTTTTGTCCTTTTTATCACATTAAATGTAAGTGTATTTCCGGTGACATATAACTTTTAAAAAGATGATATAAAAACACACTTAATATTGTTCTGCACACTTAAGAATATTCCTCAGAAAGTGTAAGAAAAGGCTATAACAGGATAAAACACCAATAAGTATTTTCTATAAATCTTACCTTGGATGGGCTTGAATTTTTAAACCTGGCCGCCTTTCCAACTGTTTTTTTTTTTTGTACTAATGCATTCAGAAAATGATGATCTTCACAATACATAATGGGAAAATAACTATTGGTCTTTTAAACATTTCCAAAATTTTATTACATGCTATAGTTATAATATAAACAGACAAATTAGGGGCAAGTTTATTATATAATATATCATTTATGTGAGAATCGGACGCCTGTTTAATTAATTTGGATACTATTTGAATAATTTAGTTTAAAAAAACCACAGGGAACAATATGATTTTAGGGGGGGGGGGGGGTGAACATTTAAATTACAATATTTTATTGGAAGAAATATAAGAATGAGTGTTTAATTGGCAGGAGTTGGTGGATTATATAATTTCATTTATACTGAAACTTAAAATTTTCAAAAAAGATGGTTGAATAACAAAATAATGGCTGGTGAAGTGCGGGACATGGAAATTAGACTTTTTCATATATTTTCTCGTATTTAAGTCATCGATTGTTACCTCACAAAGACAATATGTGCCATAGTGTTTTTTCATGAATTCGTATATATCTTGTATCTGCAAAACTGCTGTTTATAAAAATATTAAAAAAGAAAAAAAGATCGCACGGTGACCTTTAGTTCCTTAGTTCTGTGTCATTTTGTCTCTAGAAGAGGTGTCTCATTGACTAGTAAGCAAAATATTTTTATTATCCTATATGGCATGGAATATAGTTTAGTATTATTTAGTTTCCTTTGGACCAAATATACGAACTTGTATTTCATCAGTATGTGTGGTAACAACTATAATCGGAGGATTTAGCTCGTTGCCAGAGGGGCATGTATAGCCAAATGTATGAATGCAACTGCTCCAGTAGTCGATATATCCTGTAAAAGATGGGCGAAATATACCATACAGGAAAATTCAAATACATGTTATGAAATAATAAATACTTAATTGGCTGCAGTGATTTTCAAATAATAATATCTCTAGTTCATATAATATTTTTTTGAATGTTTTTTCACTTTGTGTCTTATTCCTAATGACTGAACTGTCATACACCTCTTTCAAATCAACTAAAATATATTTATTGCAGCTGTACATCGATATGATAGTGCCAATTTGATGAAACGTGTGAAAATGTCTAAGTGTTTCTGTTAAAAAAAAAATAATCATCGAATGTGTCACTATTGATTGATTTGTTAAGTCTCAAATGAAGGTGAATATTCTTATCACTGTTTTTGCATAATTTGAAAAGAAATTGACAGTTTTCTTAAAATCTAACAGAGTAACCAACCCTCGTCAGACATATTTTCCTGAATTATTCTTTTTTTCTCAGAAAGATGGATGAAAATTAAATGTATCCTTATTTTTGGCTTATGTACGTTTAGATATTAAGCAAATGTACAATTTTTTTAACTGTAATTTAGAAAAACCAATATACATTTAGCAACCTAATTACACAAACAGTGGGAGGCAAAAAAATACACATCTACTGGACCGTTATTATTGGTTCTATTCTATTTTAAAGGAAAATTATCAAATTAAATGGCAATAATAATGGTTTATGCTTGTAAGTTTTCTTTATGACCATTCCTAAGAAATTGCTATTGAGTATTTACAATCAAATGCGTCTTTTTGCATTAATTATTCGTATCAATATCTATAGAAGCCTTTACGATTCCTAACTAAATAAAATGTCAGTAGTCAAAAAATGAAATTCTTAGAACCAGAACCTTTTTGTTTTACCTATTATGTTTGTTTATTTGCTCACACATTGTTGTCAATATAATATAAGTTGGAGTTTTGGCTAGCTATCTAACCAGGTTTCATCTACATAAGAAAATACTTGTACCTAGATAGGAATATGCAAGTTGTTTTCAATTCGTCGGATATGTTTGAAACGTTTGAATTTGCCATTTTATAAAGGAATTTTCATTTTGAGTTTACCTTGGAGTTCGGTATTTTTGTTATTTTACTTTTCTTTACATAATTATTGTCTATGGCTTGCCTAAACTATACATAAACTATTCACAATGTCATTTTATCTCTTCTGAAGAGTTGTTTCATTGGAAACCAAACCACATCTTTTTTTTTTACACTAACTATATATTTAACTTGTCAAATCCAAAATTCAACTTCTGATCTCGGAAATTACATCTAACGTTGTGGTGGTCACGTCCCAGCGGTCTAAATTTGTACATTGTTTTGTTGTTGTTTTCATCAATGAATTTTAAAATATCATTAAACCTGTATAGCAGACTGATTTCGTGTACCTGCAACATTTTCCATTGGCTGTTCCGATACATCCATAAAGTGCCCATTGAAACTCTTTCTAGATAAGTCACCTATTTTCTTTGTAATATCTGTTACAAGCAAAACAATGCATGTGTGTGACAGAAAAAGTTGATGTGTTGGGTAATACTCAGTATGACCGGCAAAATCCCAAAGGGAAACGCCAGCTAGACGTCTGTTGAAAGGCTTGACAGCATTAACCTGCGAAAGACTCTCTTTCCAATAAAAATCATTTTCAGTTCTTGATATCGCTTCTGCAGAAGATTTCCCGTTGGCTGATGTATCTGCCCTTGTTTGTTTGTAAAAAGATTGAGTATTTGTTTTCGAAGCTTTTTTTCTATTGTAAAATACTTCCGTAGAATCAGTGTTATGCTTAACATTTTTAAGCTTTTGTCCCAGGCGTGTTGTTCCACTGAAATGATCTTCTGAAAAATAGTGTAACAAATTTCTTGATAAATGAACTAATCAGAGATACCAGATTTGAAATTGTGACCGCCAGACGCGTGTTTCGTCTAATAAGACTCGTCAATGATGCTTAAATAGACAAAAATGACAAATGCAATTAAAGAGAGTTGAGGATATAAATCTCCGAAAGGTATGACTAAAGGTAACATTTTGTTTACAGTTAATTCATAATTATCACCATATCAATTAAAATTAATGTCAATTCAGATGTCCTATACTATGTAAACTAACTTGGTTACTCATGATAGAAACATAGTTTCTACAGTAAACAAGTGTGAAATTTACTTTATTCGTGAAAAAAACTAGGGAACGTTACACTTTGCAAAGCGTTAATTGATAATGCCCATTTGGAAATTTAAAACAACATAGAACAAGGAAACATATTTTATACCTTATAACTGGTTGGTTTACTATTACTACCCAAGGGTATCATCAGCTTAATTGTCGGTATTTCGGTACTGACATGATTTATAACAATAATTTCTAAAATTGTTCGTTTATAAAATATAAATTTTGCAATTATAAAGAAACTCCGGCAAAGTTGATTTTAGATGGAACTGTATATTTTAAGGAACTTTTGGTCATATAGCTCTTCGATTGTTTCGGTTCATTTACATCGTTGATTTTCAAATATTCTGTTTTGAGCGTCCCCGTTAAAAGAACATCCAAAAAAAGCGCTTATGACCAGTTGTTTGCATGATGCTGGTTATTATGTCCTCCTCGTAAAATTTATAATGTCATGGAACTAAAAATCTAATGAGAGAGATTGTGGTTATACTTTTTTGATGAAGACATATTCTCTTGGAGCTGGAATTTCAGTAATTGCTCGCAGTATTTGTGAATTTATGTTGGTCACTGTCATTTTCCTTTTTTCTTGAGATACCTATTCTCACTTGGGACTCAAACTCATTTTAACTGATTTAAACTGTGTGTATTGCTGTGTTAGCGTTTGTAGTCTTTGGTTGTTTACTGAGGTGTCCATGACACTGAGTTATTATACATTATTGTTTGGGGGCCAGTTTCAGTCCACCTCCGCTGTGTAAAAGACCCATTGGTGGCCTTTGGAGGGAATAAGAATAAGAATAGTATTATTTGTCAATCATACGCCCATAAAGAGCAAAATAATTAATACAAATTATGATAAACATACATATGATACATATGATTAACATGGATTTTGTTGTGTACAGTGATGAAAAAAAAAACCAAGACAAAAATAAAATATTTGTAATGATTTATAAAGACTATCATATATAATGTCCAATATCTGTGACCTATTTTTTTGGATATGTATACACAACCCAGTCTTCTTTGTTATTATTCGAATAATCTATATCGAATAAAAATAACATACATTTGAATAATGTTAAGGAATTTGACATCTAATTACAACCAAAGATGTCTGAGGGCAGTAAAATGGTGTTTGATGAAATGTTGAAATGTATTTCCTATTTACTTAATTGGATAGGTTGTTGCATATAGAACACAAGATAACATATGTAAATTATCTGATATCTTATTTACTTTCTAAGATTACTTGAAGTTGAATAAATATGAAAACGGCTTTTCTAGCTATGGAGCAAGATGCACTCTTTTCAATATCAATATAACAAGCTTCTTAAGCAATTATCCCGATAAATGTTAAAAAAAAACCAATATGCATTTACATATATACGTATTTAAAAACCCTTTAACATGTATTTGTTAAAGACATACATTTGTAGTGTTTGGACAGATTTTAATTCTTGGATTATCTACTTGAACTTATTGATTTTAGTATCTGTATCATAAAAAGGTTATTATCTATTGTGCTTACTGCACCACTTTTTACATGCTTGACATATGCCTGATTGAACAATATTTTACGATTTAAAGTATCCATGTTTTCTACCCTTTGTCATATGAAGCTTAATGCAAGAGGCATCGACGGTGACAACTTAGTATGAACATTTCCACGTCTCTCATTTTGTAACATTTTCAAAAGCGAAGCAACAAACTCGAGATTTATAGTAATAAGATACACGATTTCACTTATCAACACATGAATGTGGGTAGTTTCGTTATGATATAAAAAGGAGTAATTACCATTGATGAAACACCATTCTCCGGTATCCAAATCAACGCCACATACATTAATCTGTATATCCAAGCAATCCGTTGATATAACATCTTTTATGTCTTTATTTAATAGTCGATGAACCAAACAACTTTTACCAGCACCCTGTTCTCCAACAACAACAATTCGAACATAATGTCTTTGCTCACTTCCTCTCTCAATCAATTGTCTAAAGGCATCGATCTCGTGTAAATTGAAATTAGCACTGTAGTAGTTTGAGTCTGAAATGTTTTAATAATTATCCAATTTCACTAATTGTTTATTTCCCCATATAACTTTTTTTTCTTAATATCATATTGACAAATGTGTCTGGTTGTTTTGTTCCCAATATTTTAAAGATTTTATATCACTATGTTAAATATTAACAAATTATTAGTTGTAAATTAAAGTCGCAAGTTTACCATTTGCCAATATATTGGTCCTCAATACTCTTCAACTTCGTACTTTATTTGGCATTTTTAACTTTTTTGGATTCGAGCGTCACTGGTGAGTCTTTTGTAGACGAAACGCGAGTCTGGCGTATATACTAAATTTAGTCCTGGTATCTATGATGAGTTTATTTACAATCGCTGAGTCGATGCCACTGCTGGTGGAGATTTATTTCTCCAAGGGTATCACAAGCTCAGTAGTCAGTACTTTTTGTGCTGACATGAATTGTCATTGATATGGTTATATTTATAAATTTACTGTTTACAAATTTGTGATTTTTTTTAAATACTAACTTAAAGGCTTTTCTACCTCAGGCATAGATTACCTTAGCTGTATTTGGTAAAACCTTTAGGAATTTTGGTCCTCAATGCTCTTCAACTTCGTACTTTATTTGTCATTTTTAACTTTTTGTGATTCGAGCGTCACTGATGAGTGTTTTGTAGACGAAACGCGCGTCTGGCGTATATACTAAATTTAGTCCTGATATCAATGATGAGTTTATTTATCCATGATGCTTTCAAAGCCACAAAATAACTTTTTAAGTCTACCATTTTAACCCCCTTCTGATATGGACCAATCATCATGTTTCTGTTAACCTTGTCAGGTTTCCCACCCCAAATATATTTATAGCTATTGTTTTCTATTTATTTTGATAATTTTCTGAGGTTAGACAGACGCTACCCAAGAAAGTAAACAAAGGCAATATTAAAGTCTTTATAATAAGGATTGTTCCTAAAATTGTAATATTTCGTTCTTTCCATTTCACAAAAAGAATATTCATGCTTTCTATGTTACCTTTTCAGTTTAATTTTTGACATTCTTCTTAATGTATTAAGTAGTGAAATTGGAGGGTAGTTTTCCCAAAGTAAAGGATTAATTTTAGATTCTTGTGTATAGTTCGGATAGTTCGCAGTATGACGTCCATCACCACTTAACTAATATACATTTTTGTTTAGGGTTCAGATGAAGCACGCTTCCAGGTGCTGGAGTTTCTCGCTGCATCGAAGACGCATTGGTTGCCTTCGGCTGTGCTCTCCTTTTTTTTGGGTTGATGTCTTCTTGACACATTCCCCTTTTCCATTCTAAATTATACCAAGATCAGCATGTTAAATGGTCTTCCAACTACAATAGACACACAGAACGGGGACTATTTCCTCGATATGAGATCGTCCCCGGTTTCTGTTAGTGTTCGTGTGTTTTTTATCCTGTTTTTCTTACAATGCCGGAGTAATTTATTTTTTCGACTTTTGTGTATGAAAATCGCTTTGGTAGTTCCAGCCTCTATTTTTCAAATACACGTGTCAATTTATTACCAAATCTATAAAGGGAGATACCCGTATATTTGAAGGCTAAAACAAAGAAGTAAATTGAGTTCTTAAATGATCATGAAATGCCATGGTCTAGATACAAATAGATATGTTGCATTGACATGAAACTAATAATTTATGAAAATCTACCTTCTACGGTTTGTCGCTAGAAATGCAACCATGAATTAGTTCCAGGCCCGTGTCTTTGTTTGGAGAAAGTGACATGTTATTTTGCGAGTACAATATGGAGGAAAAGCAGTCAGCGTTGTGGTATACTTTTGTGGTAAGCATTATAAAATAAATAACTATTACATCAAAGAAAAACAAAATGGCACTCATACACTCTTTTGGCAATTAATACAGAAATAAACGAAAGACTAGAATACAAAATTGACCACGATAGAACAATTACACAGAGTGGGGTTGTATAAGCACCGAGTCATGTTAAAAGAATATGTGTATACTGATGTTTGTCTTTTGGTTTTTTTGTTTGTTTTTGTTATGCTGATGTAAATTTTTGGGTTCACATATGAGTTTGAATATCATTTAGGTATTTTTCGCCTGTTTTTTTTTAAAGTTTGTATCATAGACCTAACAGCCTCAATTCATTCGGAGCAAGTATCTATGTCTCCTTTTATCGCTTTAAGTCGACTGCCAGACAGAAATTAATTAGCAGTTAACAATTGTAGGCACAATTTGTGCGTTATAATTATATAAAAAAAAATGATAGAAACATGAGCCTGTAATTCAATGGTTGTCGTTTGTTTCTGTGTTACATACTTGATTGTCGTTCGTTTTGTACATTTTTTAGACCGTTATAGTCTCGTTTCAATTGTTTTTATATTTGTGATTTCAGGGCCTTTTATAATGGACTATGCGGTGTGGGATTTACCCATTGTTGAAGGTGACCTTTAGATGTTAATTTTTGTATCATTTGATCAGGCTCACATGGAGAGTTGTTTCATTGATAATCATTCAACATCTATTTTTTATAATCATGAAGGAACACATTAACGAGTGTTATCTGTAACAGCCAATTTACCTGTTTGGTCATTAAGTGCTTCCAATAGTAGCCCAATCCATGTCTCGAGAGGACCATCTGCTTGCAGGAATGTAGACATTTTCATATGACTCAGGGTATAACACTTATCTCTCATTAAAATGATCGGCTTGTATCTGTTTCGTTTGATATGTAATTCTAGTACAACAAAACTCTCAAATTGCATCCAAGAACTAGCTATGTAATTTTTGGATAACAAAACCACGACTTGAACCGATTGTTTCATATTATCTAGAATATTATTTGTCATGCGTTTACCACAAGTGAAATCTTTGTCATACATACAACATTTAAAACCTTTTTCCAGTAGCAGGTTGTCTAACCGCAGTGCGAAATCTGTATCAGATGAGGCATAAGACATATAGATATGGTATTGTTTTCCTTTAGGTAAAATCATTGGTTCTATGAAGTGGATATCATTCACTGCTTCTGGCATTGTAATATGAAAACACCCGATGCAACTGAGGTTATCCTATTAAATAGATCTTATGTTAGTGAGGTTACGTTGTTCAATAGAGGGTATGGTATACTATGTTAACACATGTTAGGGGGTTATTCTATTGAAATAGAGTAACACAGTAGTATAACCATGCTAGTATATGGTATGAGGTTATCTTATTCAAGTAAAATAACACAGCAATGATACACATTTTGCAGATGGTATGGAGTTATACTATTCTCATAGGGTAAAACGGTACAACTATGTTGAAGCCAATAATTTTTTTTTATCCTAAATCCGGAAATTAAAACTGCTGCCTAACCACCATATACCATGAGACTAACACTTTATTTGATTTATTATTGTTGACCTTATAAATTATAAATTATAAAGATGGTATATGTTTGATGGAACTTCCAGAATGAGATATACAGCCGAGACCGCATTCGAATAACGGCAATTGTAGTTGAAAAGCATAAGACAATATCGAAAATGATTATTTTTTATATAAAGAAGCATCCCTTTGAAATCACCAAATTATGGAAAATGTGTAATAAAATTACTTAGATTAGTTCACAATAATTTATTCAAAGTAAAAAAGATAAGCACTGTTCCCTAATATAATGATATAATAGAAGTACTTATAACCATCATAATTATCCTATAAGTACGGTATAAATGCTTAAAATATTAATAACAAAGTTTATTTTCCAATCAAAATTCAAGGTGGCTATAGTGACAAAACTAAATCGGTGACCCCTATTTTTTCATAGTATTTTGTTCCTGAAATCATGAAATACCTTCACACAAAATTATTAGGGGGAAATCACTACTCAGACACTAGTAGAACTGAATAGGCTGTTCGGTCTTTAAAAGCTTTTTCAAAGTTTAGGACTACTTTATCATAGGAAAGGATTTATGTGGATGAAAATATACCAGAGATAAACTTAGAGACCTTGGAAAATAGTTTTATTCCCAGCATTTTCATCGAAGGAGCATTTAGTGTTTCTAAACTAAATAATAATCTCGAGCTGATCTATTAAAGGATGACGCGGCGCCCGCGGGACAGCTTTTCTCTTTGGACATTCTCGTCACAAAAGCAGAACACTAATTTCATATCATTGTATGTCAGTAATGACAGTATATCGGAAGTTTCTCTCTAAGCAAGTAGAAAATTTCAGCGACAATTAAGTTGTTACATCTCTTTCAGATTATAGTTACTTGCCGAAACAGTCAGGTTGTTGAATAATATACTTATGTGGAACCCCGGAACACATAGTTTTTATTTTTTTGTATATGTTTCTTGCTTTTTGCTAATTATCTGAAAGCGAGACTCATGATATTATAACGTGCAGTAGTCTCAGTCTGAAACTGAGGCGAGCTGACTCATCGTTGCACACACCTTCACATAGAAGACCTTCAAGTTGAACCATATGTAAAAGACAAAGAAATAGCTCAAACAACATTTAAAGAGGATACAACATGACTAATATATAAACTCAGTGATGATGAAACTCAAACATACTTACACAAATCTAACATGATTACTTAATCTAATATAACTTATCTTTAACCCCCCTTTATAGAGGAACCATATTTTTATACGTAGAACAGGTGCTCTCTTTATAAATACATTTAGTACTGCTTCTCCCTTTATCATTGGGCATCTAACCATAGTTACGTCATGCTCATCTCTGCCCTAAGTACTCTCTACTTTACTATCTACACCGATATGTGTCCACACTTGTAAAAAAAATAATCGGAAAATACTCATTTCCATTCGGAACTTACCACGATGTTGATGAAGAGGCGCCGCCATTATCATTGGAACGCATTGTAGGTTCTACAATTTTTTTTTAATCTATCCTATTCTGAAGATAAATTCCACATTTATAGGTATGAAACTTTTACAAGAAATACAAGTACAGGAGTAATACGGGGTTTCATATATAGCTACTAGCTAGTGGAGAAGAAGAAAAAAAATGTATAGAAAATCAGTTATAAAATCTATTTTAAAGTTTTGACCCCTAAAATAACGTTTTTTTTTCAGTTTTTTACTGACCATGATAAGCTAGTTTAAAAATAAGTTGGAAAATGGAGCAGTATGACAAGATGTATTATTTTTTACTGAAATTTGAAGAAAATCCTGTAAACCTGTTTTGGAGTTATTCCCCCTGAAATAATATAAATTTGTAGTTTTTTTGTTTTTTTCCATGAAAAAATAGGAGCTCAGGTAAAAATTGAACATGTAAAGAGGTTCAATACAACAAGATACATATATCCTAAAAATTAGTGTATATATTTGGTCCCGGTGTAAACATCACTAGCGGATCTAGAAACTTTCATAAGTGGGGCCCACTGACTGCCTAAGAGGGGGCCAGCTCCAGTCACGCTTCAGTGATTCCCTTTATAAGTAACCAAATTTTTTCCCAAAAAGGGTCCCCCTCCCCCCCAAATCGCCTCTGAACATATATATGTTTAGCCAAACAGAAGTTCCACTGGAAACTTTGTTTTTAACAATGTCATAATATCTATACCTGTAGGAATAAATATTCTATCCCATTTATTCCAATTGGAACACATTTTTCATGTGTTTTGCTGTAATTTTGAAAACATATTTTGAATATATACATTTAAAGAGAATATATGGCATACCAATGAGACAACTCTCCACATTAAGTGATACAGAAATTAACAACTATAGGTCACTAACACTGTACGACCTTCAACAATAAGCAAAGTCTTTAAAATTGTTTTGTCTGTTTTTGATTGCTATATTTGTATCTTCTCCCTTTTTTTACATCCTGCAATGAATATCATGATTCTTAATGCTTAATTTCTTTCCTTCCATATTTAAATAAGGAGACAACTATCCATGCGACTTCAAATGAAGGGGATGTTAAACCATATACTGTACATGTTGCCTTCAGCTTTGAGAAAAACTTGTACATTCATGCAATGTGAAAGAGAAAACTTGTGATCTGATCTGTAATATACAGTTTGACAACCATTTAAAAAATCTGGTTTCATGTTATTATATAACACATCACTTACATGTTAAATGACAGGGACTTGTAAAACAATAAAGGGGCACTAGCTACATGTATCAAATTCATGTTCACCGATTCTAATCAAATTCTCATATTTGATTTATAACAATGTAAAACATTTATCCAAACTATTATAAGGCTAAAGAAAACAATAAACAAGGCACAGGCATGAAAATATGTAGCTTTATTTCGTGTACGTGTATTTAAGTCTAGACACCTTCTAATTATTTATCTATTTGACTTCTATAGCCATCCGATGACCATATAAGCGATGTAAACATAAATATATATACATAATAATAAATAGATTAGGTAAACAGGTGCTGTTGAATTATTCTAGGTCTATTTAATTGCATATTATAGATAAAAAATGTATGTTTATCATCGGTTTTACCTGTATTAGAATTTTTATTTGTGGATCGAATCAGTCAATCAAATGATTTTCCTTAGTTTCACTTTTAATGTTGACATTTTCTTCCTTTAAATAACTACACATACAATTCATGTGTTATCCATCTCAAGCTAAGGGGTTAAATTAAAGTTCATATGAATATGAATACAATGAGATGGAATTTTTCACTTGCAAGTGAATAATTCATAATTAATTTTTTGTTGTTGCTTATTTTGACAAAATTGAACCTATAATATTGGGTACTAACAAGGAATTATCATTTCACTATTTGTATTTCATTACTGATTAAGTCAAGAAAAATAATGTATTAGGTGTTTCATATATCTTGTGTAGCTAGTGTCCCTTTAAATGAGTGATATGAGTAAATATATAAGTTACAGTAATCATGTACATTGAAGAATAAATAGTTCTGTCACCATTCATACATTTGACTGATGAAAAACTTCAGTGAATGATATAAGTTCATAACTATGGGTCATGAGATATATGAGAAGATTTTCTATGACATGTATGAATGCCAATGAAACAATTCTCCATCCAAGTCACTATTTGTAAATCATTATAGGTCAAAGTACAGTCTTCAACATGGAGCCTTGGCTTTTACCAAACAGCAAGCTATAAAGGGCCCCAAAAATGACAAGTGGGAAACCATTCAATTAGAAAAACCAACAGTCTAATCTATATAAAAACGAGAACGACTTATAAACCTCATCAACAAATGGCAACCACTAAACATCATGTTCCTGACTAATAGGACAGGTGCAAATAAATGCAGCTGGATTGAACGTCAGAATGTTTTGATAGGTACCAACCTTCACTCTTATCTGAAACAACAGTGTAACATTACAACATAGACACACTGTACATATGTATTGTCTTCAACAATGAACAAAACCCATGCATAGTAAAAAAAAACAACTCAAAAAGGCCCTGAAATAACAAATATAAAACAATTCTAGGGGAAAAAACTAAGTTACTTGATTTATGTACAAAACAAAGTAAATGAAAGAATAGATATACATGCATGTATAAAAAAACATTTAAATATTTAACCAGGGTTGTTTGTATGTCCAATATGAATATGATAAAACAAAGATTTTTTACAATACAAACAATCATGTATTTAGATTTGATGTTGTTTATATCCTACATCTGATGTGATTTCCAAAATTTGATCTTTAAATTCTAGTTAAATTATTGAGAGTTTATTTCCACAAAACCCAGATACAAAAAGGCTGTTTATCTTAAACTAACATGAAAATCAGTAAAGCCACTTTAAAATCTGCTTTATGATAGAGTGTCAAGTACGATAAAAGATGTACATGCATGAGTGAACATGGTGAAAATAAAAATGAAATTATATTTTTTTTTATATATATATTGGTGGGGTGGATACCCCCCATTTTAAAATGGCCTCCCATGAACACCAAGTATGTTTAAATTGATCATCCCTTAGGCCTAATAGACATCCCTAATAAAAAAAAAAGCATACCTAAAATTACTTGTTTCAAGCTTTACCTCAAAGGAAGATATTGTTTTGTAAAAATTTACTCATTCAAGTTTTATGAAAACATTGTGTACATACATGAGTTCCACTACATCTTATAGGAGTTATCTAGAAATTATAATTTGTATATATATAGAAATCTTTAATCAAAAACTTTAATCATACATTTCAGGTCAACCTTCTCATTTATATTGACAGAATATACAATTACTACATGTATTAATTGATGAAAAATTAAGGAACTGTTGAACATGTTGAAAATGCATGGAGAAATTTGTTGGGCAAGGCACAGACATTAAGCTTAAGGCTAACATCAGAAAACCTCTGGATTCTTGGAACTGTTTATCACATGCAAATTATGAACACGGCATGATCAAATCAGAAAGGTTTGAAAAAAGTATATATTGTAAAAGACTTTTATTGCACCTTTCAGAAAATATCTTACTACTAAAAATGATAGCAAGTATTGAAATGTTCCTGACTCGCAATTATTATCATACCTCGTATCTTGAAAAGATGGGGCATTTATTGATGCACATGATTGTCAGTATATCATGGTATATTGTTTGTCCACCATTCAAAATTTTAGTTTTATGATGTTTATTAAATTATCACTTGACCAAATTTGATGAAATTTAAACACATCATTCTAGGACCTTAATAACCATGATAACCTACATGTACAGGTTGATTTTGATATTAATGGTTTTAACATATACTGTTCAAGAGTTTTGTCCCTTGTTTACTACTAGAGGTGGGTTTTGGCATGTTTTTCCTGATGATAATAATTAATGATCACCAAATCTTATTAAAATTTGAACATATTGTCTTGTATAATATTATACTGGTCAAGTTTGATTATGATAACTTTGATGTTTATTGTTATCAAGAGTTATGACTAAATAATAATGCCCCTTATATAATTATCCACCTTGGACAATGTTGGAAGTTTTTTAAAAATCTCTTGCCAACTGTTTTTAACTTAAACAATGTTAAAGAACACAGTGCAAGTTGGTTCATTAATGACAGATCAAGTTTAATTTTGAGTTATTACCCTTATTTACCTGAAATTTGGATTTATTTTGTGTTTCTAGTTGATATTATGCACCATTTGAAAAAATCTATTTCAATTTCATTATAATTTAACACAAGTGAGGAAACTTGAAATACATGTCACCCTCAATTGTGATTTTGGTTTGTGGCAACTACAGTAAGAGTGTTTTTGCAACCAGGGGTACCTGTGATCACTTGATCACCTACATTGTAGACTTACAATTTCAAGTTTCTAGTTAGAACTTTTATGAAATGGATAGAAAGTTTATAGTTTTTTAACACAGTTATATTCATGTACATTTACATTACCTACATTACCTATGAAATGTCAACAAAAAAAACAATATAGCAAAAGTCCTTAATTTAGGTTCATGCATTCCACTTTTGTGATATTTGTGTTATATATATATGATATTTATATATATGAAGATAGTTTAGTTTTTGGAAAACCAGTTTGAATTTGAATTTTCAGACAAACCAAAACTAATTACAATATTAATGTAGCTAGTGAATAATAAAATATGAAGCCTAAAAATATAGGATGGCACAAAAAGTATTTAAGGGCATACGATACAGTTACAGGGGAGGTAATGACGTTGCCAACGTAAAATTAGGAGATGTCTGTATTGTATTTTAAGTTTGGCCTTCGTAATAGTAGATTTTACTGTCGCAAATTGAGTTTACCTAGCGACTAGGTGCGGAGATAGGTAAACGGATATTTGCGACAGTAAAATCAAGTTTTACGAAGGCCAAGCTTAAAATACAATACAGTTATCTCCATTCTAATGCCACATATTAAAATAATTGTCATTTGATAAATATTTTGGCTTAAAAATGGCATAAATGAAAAAGTCCGCGAAACTGTTGCATTGTCTTTAGCATCTAAACAATGTGACGTCATGTGTTTACTCTGGGTGTCAAACATGAATACTAAACATATTTTTACTTTTCGTACGCTTCAGAATGGTTTTAATATAGACTGAAAGAAGATTTTGAGGCTCAAAATGTAAATATCTTGTTTATTTTTTGAAAAATTACATATCCCAGAATTCAAAATGGTGGCTTTCTTAGTTACGGACTGGTAGAACGTGGGATCTAACTCCTCAAAATATTTATCAACGTCCAATGAAAATTATCGTTACAAACTAATTGCATTAGAATGTTATTTTTGCGACGTCAAACTTTGACATATCGGGGAAAGATGCATTTTTCGACTGATTTTTATCATTCAAACTGATTTAATTTGAAAATGAGTTCATGGACCCCTATTTTTCAAAACAGCAATTTGTTTCATTTTGCAGGGAGATTATGTGACCCAAATTTTATAAAACTGTAAATAGAGGATTTTTTTTAATTTTGATAAACATGCAGCAAAAAATGACGTTTTTTCCTCAATTTTATAAACATTTGATAAATATGAGTTATTCTGAATAAAAAATTGCATATTTTTTAGGATACTTATAAAATACAGAAATTAACGATTTATTAATATTTAACAAAAATCTATTTGTGTTTATCTTTTATAACAAAAAAGTTGTATCTTTCTTTCGATAAAGAAATAACGGCCACAAATCGGAATTTTGAGCCAATATACAACATTTCGACCTCATTTTACTCAAAAAGTAGCACATGAAGGTATATTTTTATTACATATTCAATTAAATCAGGTAAAAAATAGTCTATATGCAAATTTTCATGAACTTGTAAATACAGGATCAAAACTGTATCGTATGCCCTTAATGAATTGGCATGGCTTTTAATTTAGTTTTATAGTGAATTCAACAACAACAAAAATACCACTTGTACAATATTCAGAGACATTTATTTGATGAAACCTTAAACTACAATGAACTAGTGTTTTGTGAAATTGAACACAATTGTATGTTAATTATGCTGTCAAGTATATATGCTGAAAAAAAATGTCATATTTATTAAACATAGTTATGAATGTTCATTGAACAAATCCTAGTATCAATTATATATAGAGTATATAAAATGTTATTCTGCAACTAATACACCTGTATTCCAACTTTATTCTAGGCTTAAAGAATTTTCAGTTTCACTTGACAGCTTAAAGAATTTTCAGTTTCACAGGAGTGCAGGATGATTTCAGATATGATCACCACACAGTACAGGGAAGAAGTTTTAAAAGACACATCATGTGGTATATGCCTATATTTTGTCTGTCACAGATGAAATAGTGAAGAAAAGACAAGCCTCACTAGGAAATATGATATTGATCCACAAGGATTTCATTTTATTGTCCATTTAACAACATGTGATTAGATATAAGTCTTAGTTTTCCACTACCATGTGACTACTATTGGGAGCTGTTGGGGGTTGTATGATTAATGGAAGAAACCACCGATCAAACAAAACTAAAATGAAACTTATTTATCTTATTTGTTTGTGTTTATATATAGATAAATAACTGCATATCTCAAATTTTTAAAGAAAATCGTAATATTTAATTGTTTTCTGAAAGTGTTTATTGATGGTAACAACTTAACATTATTTATGTAAACCAACTAATTTTTCAGCCGACTTAGCAGCAATTTATTCTTGTGATTTTCAACAAAAATACTATTTATATCTGTTAGAAAAGACCCCAATTTTAGTTATACCTGACAATTTTCATTTCAATTAAATGCCTTGGGTTGAGCAATATCAAATTACCTAGTAAGACTGGCTTTTTCTCCCCTGCTTCACCTCTAACAAACAAATGTGCCTTAATTAATTTCTTTTAACTCACAAAAGTTTCAAAAGTAAAAATTCTGCAAAAATAATTTAGCTTGTGTACAGTTTCGTAGATTTAGGATATTCTTTAAATTATATATTTATTACACACTTTTTAATTACAGTGAGATAATTTCTATGATGAAAAGTGAGCTAGAAGTAAGGTGCAAACCATGAAAGTACCTGACAAGTGGACTTGCAAGATCTGGTGGAAGTGAAAAATTGTGAATTGTTGAAGAAGCACATTAAAAGAAGTCAGTAAAGTTTTTGAAGATCTTGTTTTCATGTTAATTTCAAGTCAATCCCTTTACACATTCGTTTGCCTTAATTGATATATCCCCATTGATTAACATATATAACCAGTCCAAAAAACTAGTCACCTGAAATTGTTTGCCATCAGATCTTTTAACTTGTTGAAATAGTGTACATGGCTTTGTGCTTTGAACATTTAGTCTAATTAAAACTTTCAACAGATTGTCAACTATAATAAGCAAACATGTGACAAATAACATCAAAATATTTTAACACCCTCAGCACTTTTAGAATACATTTATGAACAATATCAGAATTATTGAAATTTATGTTATTTGTCCAATGATTTAACAAAAAATATAAGGAGGGTCAGTAGTTTGATTGATTTGAAATAAGCTATCAAATATCAGAATGACAACTGAAGAAAATATAGAGAATGAACAGACTATAAGAAAATGTAGAGAATGCACAGACAATATAAGCAAATATGTTGATTCACAGAAACAATTGTTGTATATCATGTAAATCATGTATATAGGTTTAATAGGTCAAATATTAAGACTTCTAATTCTGGATACTTTTTTTTCCCCAGAATTCAGAGATGTATTGAATATATTTTAAATGACACTGTTAAATCAATGACACAAAATAATTTAATAGATGTTGTAATTTTTTTTCAGTATCTGACTTCATTGGAAGATGCAATTGAACAGTTTAATAAACCAGCTCAATCAAATCTAGATCATTGTTCCAATACTCCAGCCAAAAGATTTATCATTAGAATTCCAGGAATTCACAGGAACAGATGTATTTTATGGTTTGATCCTAAACACTATCATCATTGTTATGGGGTTAATATTATACCAGGCTATTGAGTCTGAGGATGGAAAAGTTCTTTTCCTTAGTTTACTGTTAAAATGGGAACCTAAATTATGAAAAGAAGCTTTTTTTCTGGCATGTGATAGTAATTATTTTATTGAAGTTGTATACTGAATTTACCCTGCATCCATTTTCTTCTTGCCACGCCTTTGGCTAATGCTTTAAGCTGTTTTCATGAAACTTTAATGAATCATTTATTTGTATTGAAATGAGCTACCTTTTGTTTTATAATAGAAATTTTAGATTTTCTTTTCCTAGCTATGGGGATTTTGATTTTTTTTTTAAAAGGGGGATTTTCCAGTTTTTGGACAATAACTCATGAGTGCTTTGAGCAGTTTTCATGGAACTTTGATGACTGCCTTATTTCTATTGAAGTGAGCTCCTTTTAACTTTTTTTTTTAATTTCTGATATGACATATGGAATGTTATAAATGAGAGGCATATCATATGCTCATTGCACTGCTGTATATTTAATTAGTACATTGTAAATTCTATTTCTCAAATAAGTTTTTTGTTTAACATCTTTTTGTCGAGCCTTCGACTTTAGTCGAAAAAGCGAGACTAAGCATCGGCGTCCACAAATATTTATTCTGTGGTTAAAGTTTTTGAAATTTTAATAACTTTCTTAAACTAAACTGGATTTCTACCAAGCTTGGAAAGAAGCTTGTTTATGATTATAAGATAGCATCCAGAAGTTCATTTTGTAAAAATAAAATTCCATTTTTTCTGTATTTTACTTAGTTTTTCTGCGGGGAAACATTACATTCACTCTGTGGTTAAGGTTTTTAAAATTTTAATAACTTTCTTAAACTGTCCTGGGTTTGTACCATACTTGGACAGAAGCTTGTTTATGATCATAAGATAGTATCCAGAAGTAAATGTTGTAAAAAAAATCATTTTTTTTCGTATTTTACTTATAAATGGACTTAGATTTTCTTCCAGTTAACATTACATACAGTCTGCAGTTAAAGTTTTTAAAACAATTATTAGATTAAAAAACTTCCCTGGATTTTTACCAAACTTGGACAGAAGCTTCTTACAATCAAAAGATAGTATCAAGAGGAATATTTTTATTGATTTTTGTCCTCACTTTTGTTGAGTCTGCAATATACAGCAAAAGTAGGCAAGACACCAGATTCCGTGAAACCCTTACAATTTTTTTTTTTTTTTTTTTTTTTTTTTTTTTTTTTTTTTTTAAAGTTTTTTAAAGTTCCTCATGCTCATTTTTCTCTTACCTGTTTTATTGTGAATTTTTAAGTTTTTAACCAATTGTAACCGGTTGACTTTTGTTTTTAAACATCAATTATGGCATCAACTATTTGTTGTGATGTTTTTTTGTTGTTGTAAACTTTGATATGTGAGAAACAATAAATGTCCGATGTTTCATTGTGAATGTCACATGTTTTGTATCTTGAGTAGCAATCTGGTATTCTTAAAAGGAACATTTGTTTAATCTGAACTTCCAACCTCATTTAGAAACCAACTTACACTTTATTTTCTGAAAATATTTAACCATATCTAAATTAATCCTGCAAGTACCAAGATAGGCTTTAGGATTTTGTGAATGGAAAAGAAAACATTGTCTGGTATTGTAAGGACTATTATGGGTACAATTTGTTTCCACATTTATGAAATTTATATCAAAGGTTTATACATGTATCAGCAACGTCTCATCCAAATATATATCTGTTTTCAGTGATTGTGATGAATTTTATATTATATATCTGTTATCTGTTTTCTTTAAAATATGTATAACTATCTAGTTTTCTTGTATGAAGCAAAATGTTATGTTATGTTAATTTCAAGGTTAATTATTTTAACTTTGATATTTATTTTTTCACTATGAAATCAAAAAGACTTGACATATTTTTTTTGTTTTTTTCATGTCAATAAAGTTTATAACCGTTTCTTATTATTACTAATACACTGAGGCACACATTGTGTGCAACAAGAGCAACTCAATATACTATACAAAATGATAAATTGGTCAATAAATATGACAAGAGAAGAAAAAACGCAACCCTTTTATCACTAAGGGTGAAAAGAGTTTTTATAAGTATTTGTGAAATATGATCAGGGTAGTACTAGCATAGGACAACATTTTCCAGATACATATTCGATGGGTAAAAACTCAATAAATACTTATAAGTGTCATTTTTTATGCTTCAGTCAAAAATGAGAAATATATTTATTGTTGCTTTAAGGGTATAAAATGTGTTAGGTTTATGTTTTCTATTGAAGATTTGGAAGTGATATTAAATGAGTATTTCTTATGGTATATATCCTTTGTAGAAATTAAATTTTTAGTTGCCTTTTTAATAAAGCAATCATTTATTATTATGAAATGTTTGTGTTTGTTGCAAATCTCAAATGGTTTTAACAGCAAAAGCAGAACAGTAGAAAAAAAACAAATTGACCACAGCAAGTCTTTTAGAAATTAAAGTAATAAGTAAAAAGCTGCATTGGTCATGATGTACATAATGTTGTTGATTAGAAAATCTTGTATTTCCTGGATGTCATAAACAGTTTGTGTACAAGTAAAATACAATTTCCAGTTGCATTAACAATAATAAAATGGTATGGCTATTGAAATGGTGTTTAAATGATAAATCAAAGTCTTTGATTCTTGGGATTATGAAAAATGCTGGATCTAACTGCACATCTAGAATTTGGACCCCACTTTAAATTGGTCCATATTAAAGTCCAAAGGATCCAAATTGTTTGATTTCCAACAAATATTTAATATGTGGGGTCCCTTAAGATTCTGAATCTAAAGTGAATTTAGGCATTGATTTTTTGGACCCAATTTTCAAATTAACTGCTCCATCAGGTCTAAAGGGTCCAAAATTGAAGATAAATTGACTTCTTGAAAAATTGAATTCTTCGGATTGTTGGATATATTGAATTAAAACTTGTGTTTAAATTTGTGATATCGGGTCAAGTTTAAAAAAAAAAAATTTGGATATTGGGTCCATTTGATATGTTGAATTTTTTGTGTAATTAGACTATAAACTTTATAAGATATCTTGTATAATTGATTAGTTATCTTATATAGTTTATAAGATATAGTATATAGTTCATGAGATTTCTTACCGGGTATAAAGTTTATAAGATATATATATATATAAAAGAAGATGTGGTATGATTGCCAATGAGACAACTGTCCACAAGAGACCAAAATGACTCGGACATTAACAACTAGAGGTCACTGTACAGCCTTCAACAATGAGCAAAGCCCATACTGCATAGTCAGCTATAAAAGGCCCCATATGACAATGTAAAACAATTTATTTTATATATTTTATATATTTGTATAAAAAATTAACAAAAAACAAATATGTAACACAAAAACAATCGACAACCACGGAGTTACAGGCACTTAAATAATGTGGCAGGGTTAAACATATTAGCGGGATTCCAACCATATTTTTTTTTATAAGATATCATCTAAAGTTTATGAGATATCTTATATAGTTTATAAGATATCTCAAATAATTTTCTTTAAAAGATATCACATATATTATATAAGTTATCTTATAAACAATATGAGATATCTCATATTATACTTTAGAAGATATCTTATAAAGTATATTAGATATCTTGTAAACTATATAATATATTTTATATATTATATGAAATATATTTTATATATTATATGAAATATATTTTATATATTATATGAAATATATTTTATATATTATATGAAATATATTTTATATATTATATGAGATATTTTAGAAGATATCTTTTAAAATAGTCAAACAGTTTTCAATACATATTGGTCAGTCTTAAGGTCCAACAGGTCCTAAATTAAATTTTGTATGATGAATACAAGGTGTTTTGTTATATGGTGAATCAAGAGACCTGTATTTTCTGCTGAATCTAATATATATTTATAGATAAATAGAATAACAAGATGTGTTATGATTGCCAGCAAGACAACTCTGATCAAGAGACAAAAATGACACAGTCATTTAAAACAACTATAGGTCAATTTGCAGCTTTCAGCAATGTAAAAAAACACATACTGAATTGTCGGCTATAAAAGGACATCAAATTACAAATGTAAAACAATTCAAACAAGAAAACTTATAGCCAATATATGTTAAAAATAATGAAAGAAAAACAAATATGTAAAAACAGCAACAAACGACAGCCACATACAAAATGTGATGGAGATAAATTAGTTGGATGGTGCAAAACCCTCTCCTAATATGGGACAGTGGTACAACAGCACTAAACAATGAATGATAAAATGTGCAACAAACAACAACCATTCAAAGGCTCCTTCCTGGCTTGGAACAGGCACATACTTTATTGTGGCGGGGTTAAACTAGTTTGAATGCTCCAACATTTCCCCTAACAAACTTTATAAAAATCAGTTGAGAATGTCAACTCATCAGATGGGTCAAAATAAAAATATAGATTATTAACAAAAACAATGTTTCCAATTTCTAAATTCTTGGAACACACTCATTCTGTGTTAGAAACCTATGCTGTGTAGAATATTTCAATCCCAATTCAAATTAAGAGCTGTATCAAGATTAAAGTAATGTATATTTTCCCCAACTGTTCAGTGTTCGATAAGGAACATTAATTATTCCATGGTTCAAAGGAGCAAAGTATATGACATAACCAGTTTACTGTTTCTTAATATTCGTGTATCTATTTACCAGCATTACCACCAGTCTAGTATACGCTAGATTAAGTGATTGTTGATTGCTTTAGTCCAGTGGCAAAACATTCATGCATATGAGACATAGTTTGTTGTTTGATTCAGGCCAGTGGCAAATATTTCATATATATTTGAGAAGAGAAAACTATGCGTACGATAGGTAGGTCTTGTAAATGTTTAAAAAAACTGGACAGAAAACTTATTTTTTTGGCATTCTATAAGATGGAATTATCTTGTCCTTTATTGCAACTTCGTAATAACTCAGGTGTATGAAGGTTATATAGGGTATATACCAATCGAATGACTTTGTCGCATGGAGTCTTTTTGAAAGACTATTATTACCGAATTTATCTGATTCACTGTATGAAAACTATATCCATCGAATAGCTCTGTTTCACTGGTGAACGAATGTTGTATAGGGCCTATGACCCGGCATCGAAAAACTGTGTTTGATTGGTATAATATGAACGTTATAGAGCTTATAACCATCGAATAACTCATTCTCTTTGGTGTATGAATATTATACAGGGTTTATACTTCTCAAATAACTCTGTCACATTTACCCATCGAATAATTTTGTCTCGTTGGTGTATGAATGTTGTATATAGGCTTTACCTAATGAATATCTCATGGTCTCATAGATGCATGAACACTATACAGGGTCCATACTTCTCAAATAAGTGCATTATTGGTGTATGGACGACGGTTATAAAGGTTCTATAGCCATCGAATAACAACCCTGTTTCATTGATATATGAACGTTATATAGAGCCTAAACTTATCGACTATAGGTCACCGTACGGCCTTCAACAATAAGCAAAGCCAATACCGCATAGTCAGCTGCTCATTGTTGAAGGCAATACGGTGACATCTGGTTGTTAATTTCTGTGTCATTTTTTACTCTTGTTGACAGTTGGCTCATTGAATATCATACCCGGCACATCTTACTTTTTATATACACCAATTAGACATAGTTATTCGATATATAAAAACCCTATACAACGTTCATACACCCATGAGACGGTGCTATGGGTATGCATCTAGCATATACTTATCGAATAATAAAAGTAATGACAGTATGCATTTCAATTTAAGTTGTCTTTCAGTGTGTCTTTTTACCTACATTGGCACGTTGTAGTAACCGCTAGATTGATTGATTGCTGTTTGATTTACGTCCAGTAACAAATATTTCATTCATGTTCATATTAACGATCACTACTATAGTAAGGGTAACCACTAGACTCTGTCCGTCCAACAGGCTATTTACGTCCAGTGGCAAGTATTAATTGCATTCATGTTCAAATTTACAGCGAATACAATAGTAAGGCTTCTACTTGACGAAATGTTTTTGAGATTTGGTCTGCAGCTTGTTATTAGTATTGTGGCCAGTTAATAAGTACATCCGCCGTGCAGCCGCTTAACTGTCCGCCTGCATACCTTTATATGTGTAAGTAATGTATCCGTATCACCATGTTACAAATATATTATATGGGCGATGGTGTCCGCCTGTTTCAATTATTTGTTATATACGAAATGGTGACGTCCGCCTGTTTCAGTGATATATATGTTATAAGAAACAAATATGTCCGCCTGTATCCCTCGTTGATTCTTTGTATATATTTTTTTATAAAAGGAAATAGCCATTTGTCCATTTCAATGATTTTGTTTAAACGGGGTTTTATAAAATTAACCATGTGACACCCCATGTCTGTTTCAATAATTTAAAAAAAGTAATTGAAGTTACTTGTATGAATGGTTAGAAATCTACGTATCGGTCCTTTGTCAGTACTTTCATACCATATATAAGATTGTATCTAAGAACCACAGACAATACTCACAGACTATTTTTATCCATGAATCCAATGCAAACAAAACTTACTGACTGTATGAAAGAACCACAGACAATAATTACAGACTGTACGTAAGTACCACAGACAAAACTTACAGACAGCAAAGACTATACAATACTTGGACTGTATCTATTAAGAACCACTGACAAAACTTACAGACTGTACGTAAGAAACACAGGCAAGACTTACATGCAGACTGTTGTCCCTAATAATTTTATTAACTATGCATTTGCATTCAGGTATCGCAGATCAAATTTATTCGTTCATAGTGTGTTAATATACGTTTTTTTATGAGTTAAGCCTCCCAATTGATATGTTATCGTGTGTTTTACTATGTTGTGATGTTATACTATTGTTTCAGAAAAGGGAAAAGGTTTGGTACAATTAAAATGTTTAATCCCGCTACAAATGTTTGCACCTGCCCTAAGTCAGGAATCTGACGTAGAGTAGTTGTAGTTTGTTTATGTCATTTACACGTGTTTTTAGTTTTTCGTTTTATACATAGATATTTTCCCGTTTGAATGGTTTTATCTGATGTACAGTAGTTTTCGTTTGTTTATGTAATATATACGTGTTTCTCGCTTCTCGTTTTTTTTTACTATATATAGATTAGACCGTTGGTTTTCCCGTTTGAATGGTTTTACACTAGTAATTTTGGAGCCCTTTACAGCTTCTTGTTCGGTGTGAGCCAATGCTCCGTGTTGAAGGCCGTACATTGACCTATAATGGTTTACTTTTATGAATTGTTATTTGGATTGAGGATTGTCTCATTGGCACTCATACCACATCTTCCTATACCTATGTATCTAAGAACCACAGACAATACTTACAGACTGTATATAAGAACCACAGACATGACTTACAGACAGTATATAAGAACCACAGACAATACATACGGACTGTATATAAGAATCAAAGACAATACATACGGACTGTATATAAGAACCACAGACAATACTTACAGACAGTATATAAATACCACAGACAATACTTACAGACAGTATCTAAGAACCACAGAAATTACATACAGACAGTATCTAAGAACCACATACAATACATACGGACTGTATATAAGAACCACAGACAATACATACGGACTGTATATAAGAACCATAGACAATACATACGGACTGTATATAAGAACCACAGACAATACATACAGACAGTTGACTGTATCTAAGAACCACAGACAATACTAACAGACAGTATCTGAGAACCACATACAATACGTAGACAGTATCTAAGAACCACAAACATTACTTACAGACAGTTGACTGTATCTAAGAACCACAGACAATACGTACAGCCTGTATCTAAGAACCACGGACATTACTTCCAGACTGTATATAAGTACCACAAACATTACTTACAGACAGATGACTGTATCTAAGAACCAGGGACATTGATTACAGACTGTATACAAGAACCACAGTCATTTCTTACAGATTGGCATATTAGAACCACAGACAATACATACGGACTGTATTTAAGAACCACAGACAATACTTACAGACAGTATCTAAGAACCAGAGACATTACTTACAGACAGTATACTGTATCTAAGAAACACAGACAATACGTATACAGCATGTATCTAAGGACCAAAAACATTACTTACAGACTGTATATATAAGAACCACATACAATACATACGGACTGTATATAAGAACAACAGACAATACATACGGACTGTATATAAGAACCATAGACAATACATACGGACTGTATACAAGAACCACAGACAATACATACGGACTGTATCTAAGAACCACAGACAATACGTACAGCCTGTATCTAAGAACCACTGACATTACTTAAAGACTGTATATAATTACCACAAACATTACTTACAGACAGATGACTGTATCTAAGAACCAGGGACATTGATTACAGTCTGTATACAAGGACCATTTCTTACAGATTGGCATATTAGAACCACAGACAATACATACGGACTGTATTTAAGAACCACAGACAATACTTACAGACAGTATCTAAGAACCAGAGACATTACTTACAGACAGTATACTGTATCTAAGAAACACAGACAATACGTATACAGCATGTATCTAAGAACCACAAACATTACTTACAGACTGTATATATAAGAACCACATACAATGCATACGGACTGTATATAAGAACCACCGACAATACTTACAGACAGTATCTAAGAACCACAGACAATACTTACAGACAGTATCTAAGAACCACAGACATTACATACGGACTGTATCTAAGAACCACAGGCAATACATACGGACTGTATATAAGAACCACAGACAATACTTACATACAGTATCTAAGAACCACAGACAATACTTACAGACAGTATCTAAGAACCACAGACATTACATAGAGACAGTATCTAAGAACCACAGACAATACATACGGACTGTAAAACATATTGCAGACTGTATCTAAGAACCACAGAAACAGCATACACGCTGTTACATTTGAATATTGGAAAATACTTTTAGACTAGATCTTTGAACCAGACATAATATACTGACAATATCTTAAATTCAAAGACAATTCATACATGTATATTAGAAGACTCTATCGAAGAAATCCATATAATTCAGTTTTACTTGGTGAAAATAGTAGTCATCTTTTAATAAACAAGAATGTGTTCCAAGTACACGGATGTCCCATCCGCACTATCATTTTCTATGTTCAGTGGACCGTGAAAATGGGATAAAATCACTAATTTGGCATTTAAATTAGAAAGATCATATCAAAGGGAACATGCTTACTAAGTTTCAAGTTGATTGGACTTTAACTTTATCTATCAAAAACTATCTCAACCAAAAACTTGAACCTGAAGAGGGAAGGATGAACGACTAACAGACGGATGAACAAACTTGAAGCGGGACGAACGAATGATCATACAAACGAACGCACTAACAGACGGATGAACAAACCAATGAACGAAAAAACGGATGCTCTGACCAGAAAACAAATTGCCCATAAATCGGGCATAAAAAGAATTTCACTCATGCTTAGCTACAATACCAAGTTCAACTGAGGCTTTATGTTGCACTCAATTCCCTCTGTTTTCTATCTTTTGTTGTTTGATTTTCTATATGATGCAAATTATATTTAAACTCTATATATATTACTGGAACAGCCTTCCTTTCAATATACATATTGGATAAAATCAAATCAATCAAACATGTTTAATTAATTTTATTCTTTATTGTAAAACTTTAAATTTTCTAAATTTATCTATACATTAGTGACATGCATAAAGCACAATTGATATTTTCATACATAATATTATGGTACAAAATAAAATAGACAAACAAGTTACCTATCTAAAAATTGTGAGCATTTATAGAGGGCACAAAGTGTTTTTGAGAAAAAAAATTAATAGGAAGACGATTTCAATAGATATCTTTAGATATATATTTTAATCTATTATAGACCAAACAAATTTATCAACAAATTTACCAGTTTCAAAAATTAATAATGAACAACCAATTTATCTTACAAAAAGACAATGTTTTATACATTTTCATTTCTACATTTAAGGATGTTTGCTGCTCAGTTTCAAAATAAATAACTTTCCATAAAACCAGTATATATTGATAGGGGATAAATTGAGGAATCAAAAAAGCAAAAAAATATAGGGGTCAATGTGCTTGTTTTCGAGATACTAGCCAATGATATTTTGGCGGGAAAATGTTCTCTCTTGATGTTTCATAGCTTTATCATTGACCATTTAAAGTTGTCAAAAACTTTTAAAAAATATATAAGATTTCATAAGACTTTTACAAATGGCTTTTAATCATACATTTAAAAGATTTAAAAGATTTAAAAAAAGAAAAATTGGGGTTCATGGGCAATTTTTTTTAAGGCATTCAAATGCATAAAACCAGAGGATTTCGAAAATCTGACAAAATTGCAAAACATGACAAGCAAACATCCTTAAATATAGTGAATTAATTAGTTGTAACTTTTTGACTGAGGCTTGTTACTCTTAGTCCTATGACTCTTTTTGTTTTTCAACACGTAATGTCGACAATCAACAAGCATAAATATGAAGTCAATCCAGTTTATATATTCATCATAATTTAAAATAAAATTATTTGCAATAATGAAGTATCAGCATATCATAATCATTATGTATGTTTTTCTGTACATGTATTTACGACATATAAAAATCACAAATTTGAGGTATTCGTCACCTGTGTTTTTTGCTATTATTTCATACAAAAACACATTTTTTCCAAAAAAATATTTTGAGGGCATTTATGGTTGGATTTTTATCAACAAGGCCTTAAAAGATGTAGAATTGTCTAAAGTTTGTTTGTTTATTTGGTTTTAGTTTTGTCTTCATGTGTTTTTGTTTTCTCTTGATATGAACACATACAATACATTTTTATAATTTAATTTGGTTGAATACATAGCAAATTTCTGAACAGAAAATAATATTTGTGTTTATCTAGTGAAAAAATGAAAATTATCCACTAAGACAATGTATCCAAATAAAAAAATAAACCTGTGACAATTCTGCTTCTATTGGTACCAAGTTGCTTAAAATCAAACCAAAAATGTCCCCAAAATATATTTTTGAAAAAATGTGTTTTTATATGAAATAATAGCAAAAAAATGCAGGTGACGAATACTTTTGGCCAGGTACTGTATATTAATTTTATAAGATAAACACATCCTCTATGCAACGAAGAAAATCCCAATAAAAAAATAAGATTCAGAACTAACCTAAATTATACTCTAAATTTTTTTTACTGTTGTGACACTTTCCAAAGTTTTTTTGTATGGAGTCTTCATAATTTGGTTATATTTTAATAATTTATATTTATTTATTCCAAGCTTCACTAATCTTTTCAGAGAGGCATTCATTATAAGTGGACAGTCCTTATGGTATATATTTTTTCATAACTAAATATAATCGGGTTGGATTAATACTACACATATTAAGATATAAAAAAACACAGTTCATACTAACAAGGTTTTTAAGAATGACATCTTAATCCTATGAAATAAAAAACCAAAGTAACCTAAGGCTTAATAAAAACCTTTAATAGTAGGAAAAGGTATAAAAACAATAACAACATATTTAAAAAAGTGTAATTACAAAACAGATTGATACATTAGAACAATACATAACATAAATTTACATAACTCTATCGTAGTGGTAAAATATCAAACAGAAGCTTAAAACTAAGTGCAATAAAACACGTCTTCTCCGTTCTTTAAAGCCATTCTTGCCATTCACTCTTTGACACTTGTTTGGCAAGCACTGAGAAGTCTTGATAAACCTAAAATAGAATTGCTTTCATATAAAATTCACAAAAAATGGTTTAATTATCGAAATAGACATTCATTATTAAATGGAAAGAAAAGTGTGAACTGTTCAGATCACATTCCAGATAACTGGTTATTCCAAAGAATATATTAAAGTCATGTTGGAATGATGTCTTCTTCAGGTTTGGGCGTGTTGCAAAAAATCTCTTTAAGTATAATGCAATATTATACCACTGGAACATCTTAAGCTTGAAAACTAGATCAAGCTATCAAAAAATTAAGTGTGATTATTTAAATTAAAAATATTATATCCTAATAAAATCAAGGGCAGATAATTACATTGATTTTTATAAGACAATTTGTGTTTTGTATTTATTTTTAAAGAACATAAGGCTGTGGCCTCCTTTTTTTATTTGATGTTTCAAATGTTCTTATAAAAAGTAATTCTCTAATTAAATTAAAATGTAATGCTACTGGGCAAGTATCGCAATAATAAAAACTTGTATTCTAGTTACTAAAACATAGATATGTTAGACTCCTAATTTATCTGTACTTTTGTGGATATCTTATTAAACTTTGTAATATATGTAAAGAAAAATAATATTAACAAGGACTTTCGTGATTCTAGTTTGAAACAACAGTAAGCACAGAACAGCATTTGATAGTATTTAGCATTCTGAGAGTATTGCATAAAACTTTAAGTCAACCCACTAAAGGAAACCCTACCCCGTATTTCAATTCATCCTCTGAAATATTTCAGACCAATATGATTTTCCTTCATACACATTCCCAGGTGGTGTAATACAACTGTATAAAATTTCAACAATATCGATAAAGCCGATAAGGAGAACATCCACTTATCTTAATAGACACTGTTGCAACATATTGCAGGAAAAAAACTTAAAGGGAGCCCAGTTGCCCATGGCTCCTAGATTTTGAGCTAGGCCCCTAAAATTTCAGATAAAGTTAAGTTGAACATATAGAAAATAATTATGAAATACCTGGTCTGGGCTCCCAGTTTATAATTCCCAAGTTTCGTCCCTGTATTGCAATAGAAAACAATTAAGATATATTTCCCCCTTAAAATATTTCAGACCAGGGTTATTTCCTTCATATACACTCTCTGGTGGTGTCAGCCAACTGTAAATTTTCATCAATATCCATCAAGCTAATTAAACATAGTTGCACTTACAGGTCCTGTTGCCACTTATTGCAAATTTAAACTAAGTAGGTTCAATTATCTCCCTTGAAAATTATTGGATCTGGACTATTTTCCTACATGCTCAGTCATTTTGTTGTCAGTCTAAGGTTGTGTACTGCAACAGTGTTAAGTTTCAAAATCAATCAATGGGAATAATGGGACTAGGTGAGTATTTGAGTTGCACTTACAATACCTGTTGCCATATGTTGCAATATTAAACTAAGTCAATTTTAATATTAAACTAAGTAAATTCAATTATCTCCCTTGAAATATTTCAGACTGTAAAGTTTCATCTTTTTGGTACATACATTACAGATAGTTAAGTTTACAAGACATATGAACAGATAAACAGACAGATATTAAACTAAGTAAATTGCAATATTAAACTAAGTAAATTCAATTATCTCCCTTGAAATATTTCAGACTGTGTAAAGTTTCATCTTTTTGGTACATACATTACTGAGAGTCAAGTTTACAAGACATATGGACAGACAGACAGAGTGATGCATATATTCACTCCAAAAAGTTTGTGGCTTTTTTAAAACAAGATTATATCATGTCAGGAGTCAATTTAAACAGTTATCTTCAATAGATTTAGCATACAGTACAGAGAAAGAATTATATCAGAATTATTTCATTATTTTTTTTATTTTGGATCCAGAAAAATAAAACACTACTAGTAAGGGCTCTTCACCAAAGTTTCATGAGAATTGCTGAAAGCATTTTTGGGTTATTGTCCAAAAACTGGAAAATTCCCCCTTTTGTAATGAATAAAACCCAATAACTCTGAACTATAAAATCTAAAATTTATAAAATTCTAAAGGGAGCTTACATCAATATAAATAATTCACCAAAGTTTCATGAGAACTGCTGAAAGCATTTTTGAGTTATTGTTTAAAAACTGGAAAATTCCCCTTTTTTATGAATAAAACCCTGTAACTGGGAAACATATAATTTAAAATTCACAAAATTTGAAAGGAAGCTTATGTCAAAAGATATAAACAATTCACCACAATTTCTTGCAAATTGGTGAAAGCTTTCTTTAATTACTGTCAGGAAACTGAAAAATCCCCCTTTTTTAAATGAATAATACCCCATAACTCAGAATTAAAATCTAAAAATTATAAAAAAAGGGGGCTCACGTCAATAGATATAAACTATTCACCAAAGTTTTATGCAAATTGGTTTAAGCGTTTTTGAGTAAATGTCCATCATGTTAACGACGAACGGACAGACAACGGTATACCATAATACGTCCCATCACCTGGTCTATAACAAGAACTGTGAAAAGACAATTATTTGTACATGCATTTAAATTGTGTCATTTCTGAGTTGATTAAATGTTTCATAAGTTATTCCATGGAAACTGTTTGTAGCACCATGTACAGTCTGCCTTCCTTACCAAAGTACTAACCAGTTTTCTATTGGTCAATAAAACATAAATTTTCAATGAAATATGCCTTAATTGAATGAATTTAAATGAAGTTGTTAAATTAAAGTATTTGTTTTTCAGAGCAACTAATCCTAAATATTCTTCAGTCTCAAACATAGCATTTTTTGGGGGGCCTGGGGGGGGGGGAGGGGGGGGGGGTGTTATTGATACCATTGTAGGTTCTGAATTTCTTTCAACATCACCAGAAAGTTGAAGTATTAACCTTTTGAAGTTCTTTCAGCACCTGCTTGCTAAAACCTTCTCTGTTGTTACTTTATTACACCCTGAAACAATAAACATATAGAAATATATTTTTAACATGTATGTAAAAGTAAATACAGTAGTCTTAAATATTTTATAAGATATCTCATATAGTTTATAAGATATCTCATATAGTTTATAAGATATCTCATATAGTTTATAAGATATCTCATATAGTTTATAAGATATCTCACATAGTTTATAAGATATCTCATATAGTTTTAGAGAAACTTGATTGAGAAAGATACATTAGTTGTTAATATGATAAAATTGAGAATGGAAATGTGGAATGTGTCAAAGAGATAACAACCCGGCCATAGAACAAACAACAGCAGAAGGTCATTTACACATCAGACTGTGCTGGTTACCCAAACTTCAGATACACCAAACCAGACCCTTCTGAGAAACATGCAATATGTGCTCTCAATTTTAGAATTCATTTGTACACTTAAATTAGTTCTACAAGGATCACCAGTCCTATACCCACCTTTCAAATAAAACTCAATTACCATATATTTTGATATTTACACCTTATCAGGCCTACAAACTATTTTGTTTAAATACTTTCTACTTTGAAGTATATTTATTTGTCTGGCCCAATTTGGTGGTGGTACATGTTTATACAAATATAAAAAAGAAGATGTGGTATGATTGCCAATGAGACAACTATCCACAAAAGACCAAAATGACACAGACATTAACAACTATAGGTCACCGTACGGCCTTCAACAATGAGCAAAGTCTATCTGATTTTTTTAGCCAAATTTCTGCTCAAACCAATTCTCAGGGCTGTCTTATACTTGCAGTGATTTTTTTTGCTCTGTGTTGATAGCCTTACTGCACATGTGACTTTAAGTTCTGAAAAAATGTAATAAAGCCCTGATCCTTTGATTTTTGTGTGTGTTTATAGATACAAAAACTACTTTATTTTTGAAAAAAAAAAAAAAATCCTGTGGACATGCATACTCTTATTATGTGAAGAAATATCCTACTATTTGAGTTGTATCTCAAACACTGTAGTAGGAGAAAGCCGAGAAAAAAAATGTATTCTTATAGGGAAAAACAGACAGTGGGACAGACAGGTTTAATCAATATGGCCCTTTAAATTTTTCAACATTTAGTTAGCCCAAAAAATAATGAGACAAATGTCAACAAACTATAAAAGGCAAACAACTGTGCAAAATGTCATTGGCCTAAGTGTTTTGGGGCTTAAACAAAACAAATCTCAACAACAAAAAATGTGCCAAATTTCACATTAATATAAACATTGCACTCCTTCCTAAACTTCGGGAGTTTTTGAACATTTGGGATTTTTAAAGAATCACATTAAATTCCTTACAATACCAAATCCTTATAAATAAGTTTTTCTCAGAGGATTTGCATTTATATGATGTCAATATTTACTTTTAGAAATTGTAGACCACACTACATTTGGCCGTAAATTGAGAGTTGTCTCTTTGATAACCAAACCACATCTTCTTTTTTTTTTTTATAAAGTATCAATCCTCCCTTTAAGATTATAATTTAATATGAAGGGTGATATGATGTTGTCAACTACATTATATGGTAAACAGACTTTTTCTACTTTTCTATAAAACTTGAAAAGTCTCACCCATAATTATAAAGACTATATTATCCTCTGAAAGTTTTACTACATATAATATCATCAATTAACAGGCTATTATTTGAACTTGGAATTATTTTTAATTATGGAATTTGCTTGATTTCTTGTTATTGAATTTTTTAATAAATCCCATGTTTATTCTGTAGAGGGTGGTAAAGGGTTATTTTCGTGCAACGTTTTGGGCCTTTTTATTACACGTGTTTTTGTGTTTTGACGTTTTATTTCTCGTTTTCTCGTGTTTGGTTTGACGTGCGTGCCTCGTGTTTTCCTTTATTAATTTTCTGTGTTTTGTGTCGGTAATCTTAATTTCTCATGCTTTTCTCACATTTGATTAAAAAGTAAACCAGGACTAAATTCAAAGTCAGTCCGCAGATTGTTTTAAATTATGAGTTTCCAGAATATTTAAAACAGCTACCAAATTAATTATTATGAATAGTATTTTTCTCTCAAATCAGTTGCAACTATAGCGGACGCTACAAGGTGACAGCAGGGTCATAATACCCATTATATAATGACTAGATGATCTCAAAGAAGGGCTGATTAATAAATTACTTAACTTTTTACATTAATATTTACTAATTATTTCTCGTGCTTTGTTTTTTTCAGATTTTTATTTTCCGTGCAACGTGTTCGTGATGTTTATTTCAAGTGTTTCCGTGTTCAATGTCCCCCTTTACCACCCTCTCTGTACTTTCTATTACAAAGAAAATAGTTTATTTTCAATAGAATGTACTGTGCCGCGCACACAACACTATCTAACCAAAATACATTGTATGGAAAGTGTTATTTAAACTGCTCAAAAGATTATACATGTAATTCCACCTTATGTAATAATGCTGTATTTTGATTGGTTGAGAAACATGGTATTTTTCACCAATTTCTATATATCGAGATATTCTTTTCTCTGCCGGGGTATTTGCCATTAGGGAATTCCATGTGCCGGGGTATTTGCTAGCAAATACCATGGCAGATGGGAAATATCCTAGCAAATACCATGGCAGATGGGGAATACCATGTCTAAAAATAACTCAATGAATTATTTATATTCTAATATAACAAATTCATGGTCATTCTAAATATATGGTTTCAGATGAAATAGTTAGGATAAAAAGCATAATTAATATTGAATTTGGAATGACGTAAAATAACCGGGAATGACGTCATAAATAAAACTCAATGGAAACAAATTGTCAACCGGTCACATAAAACTGGAATCCACTAGTATTACGCTTCACCGAAACTGATGAACAAAGTGTAGTAGTAAGCCGAGAACCAGCTTTTTATCATAAAAAGGGAGACATATATAATACAGTCAGTGACTGTACATAAAAAAATGATAAGAAATGATAATACGGTCATTGCACATAGCAAATAGCACAGCTGCAGTGTATACAAAAATTATACATTCAAGTCAAAATTTCATATGATACCTGATTATAATATTTTTTTTTAGGTGAAACATTTGGTGGAATTAAACAACTATATCATGCTTACAAGGCTCTGGAAATTTGTACCTCTCAACCGGTATTTTTGGCAAATACCCCTTGTAAGCATGATATATTTGTATATAATACCAAATAAACATGGAATTTATCAAAAATATTTAAATACAAGAAATTACACAAATTCCATAATTAAAAATAATTCCAAGTTCAAATAATAGCCTGTTAATTGTTCTTTTAAGAACTTTCTGTGCTTCACAATAAGCATGATTAAAAATTTGTTAATGTAGCCAGAAACATTACGTTAGTCATCACAAGAGAAAAGCATACCTTTCTTATGACACAAGTTATGTTCTTCTCATATATTTTATGATGGTATAATACTAAACCGCTAATGGGAGGGATAGTTCCTGATATTCATATAATGAAGACAATCTTTCAATCAGCTTAATTGAGGTCTGGAGCTGGCATGTTTGTAACTGCTAGTAGTCTGTTGTTATTTTCTTTTGTTACATCTTTTGACATTGGATTAAGACTTCTCTTGAACTGAATTTTACTGTGCCTATTGTTATGCGTTTACTTTTCTACATTGGCTAGAGGTATAGGGGAGGGTTAAGATATAATAAAAACCATGTTTTACCCCGCTGCATTTTTGCGCCTGTCCCAAGTCAGGAGCCTCTGGCCTTTGTTAGTCTTGTATGCTTTTTAATTTTAGTTTCTTGTGTATAATTTAGAGTTAAGTATGCCGTCCATTAGTCCATTATCACGGAACTAGTATATATGTTTGTTTAGGGGCCAGCTGAAGGACGCCTCTGTGAGCAGCAGTCTCTCGCTGCATTGAAGACCTACCTATTGGTGACCTTCTGCTGTTGTCTGTTCTATGGTCAAATTGTTGTCTCTCCGGCACATTCCCCATTTCCATTATCAATTTTATTGTTCTTACAGAAAGTTTCAATTACAGGAGCATCCATAACTAGAGCAATCATTCCAGTATAAAATCACTAGTGTAATCATTCCTGGTTCCAAAACACTAGTGTGAACATTCCTTGGATTGGATGAAAACACAGTTGTTAACATCAATCAACAATGCAGGTTTCAAATACACCAAAAAATATCAAGCCCCATTTTATATATATATTTCCCTTTAAAAAAAACCCATTTTAGAACCTTATAATGACCCTGGGTGGATGTTTTTCACTGGACCTGGATAAAAAAAAACTAGTGAATGTTTGTTGGTGGATAAAAATCACTAGGAAATTTCTTCCTCTGGATAAAGTACACTGGTGGAATCAAACCACTATTATATAACCATTACTTTGCATTATAGGACTAGTCGCATGGTGTACAGTTAGGGATTCAAAGCAGCTGAACACTAATTTATATATAAAATTAAGTTTTAATGGCAACTACTCATGCAACATAATTCTGCAAGTTTTGATGCAACTTGTGACAAAATCTATCAAGAAGTGACTTGTTAACAGTTATGTATTTCATTTTAATATTTTGGAGTAAATACAAGTGTGGACACAGATGAGTGTGGATAGTATGTATGGATGTTTGACAGTGTCTTATGACAAAATGAGTTCTATGTTTTTTCTATATGGTGTTATTAACTATGTTGCACGATGACAACCAATCTGAGCATTATGAGTGTTATTTATTAATTTTTGTATGCCCCCACCTACAATAGATGATGGGCATTATGTTTTCTGGTCTGTGGGTCCGTTCGTTCGTTTGTCCCGCTTTAGGTTAAAGTTTTTGGTCATGGTAATTTTTGATGAAGCTGAAGTCCAATCAACTCGAAACTTAGTACACATGGTCATTATGATATGATCTTTCTAATTTTAAAGCCAAATTAGACTTTTGACCCCAATATCACGGTACATTGAACATAGAAATGAAAGTGGGAGTTTCAGGTTAAAGTTTTTGGTCAAAGTAGTTTTTGATGAAGCTGAAGTCCAATCAACTTGAAACTTAGTACACTTGTTGCATATGATATTGACATAAACGAGAAAACAAATCTGTAAGCGTATCGTCTCTCTTTACAACAATGGCGAAATTTTCTCATCTCGATCCTCCTTCATCCCAGGTCACATCATAATCCCAAGCACTTCCGGTGGCCAAGTGATTTCATTGGCCGTTATATAGACTCTACTACGAGTTGCCAATCTCTTGTATTATATGTCTCTGATTGAATGAAATATTTTCTATTTAGATTTCGAGACAACCTAAAGTTTCCTTTATAATCACGATAATAGAATTACGTCTGCTATTCCTGAAATGTCAACAATCTGAGAGAAAAAAAAACCAATTTGCTCTTCTGTGAAATGTAGAATACATTTCACGACACTTTTTGTTTGTGTAAGATTTTCACATTTAAAACCATTAGTGACGTCCTAAGCTTGACTGTGTTGGTTTTATCAAAATAATGAAGAGTTTTCTCCCTTTACGTGACAAAATACAGGTTTCAAATTTGTCTTATAAGATTATACCTTTAAATTGGTGTGGAAGAAAAAAATTGTTTTAAACACAACTGAATTAACATATTCTAAAAAAAAAAAAGACAAAAATGTTAGATATATCAAATATACTTTCGTTTTCAATCTGACAGTTCATTGTTATATTGATTGAGTTCGAATAATACGTATTTTCAATACTTTTAAGGGACCGGTCAAAATTTCTTGATGCATGGGACCGGTGCAAAAAGAAAATTGTCTGAAATAATTCTCTTGATCCCATGGTTACTGGCAGATTAAAATATGATTGTCCCATGCACTTTACCTAGTAAAAAAGTGTGTGTCCCATGTTAAAGCACAAAAACATGATCAAAGTTGTGGATACATTTCATGCTACAATGTATTTGGATAGCTGAAAAATAATGCTACTATGTGTGAACTGTATCTATTTTGCTATTATAAAGTAAACAAAACAATACATAAGCATATGGTATTGCCAACACAGGAGCCCAAACAGATGACAATATGTTATTGATTATAATAAATGATACATGTATGCAATATTAAACAATTAACATGCATGAAGTGTATGGTAGAATACATTTTTTTCAAAAAAATTGCAGCTTAATTCAGAATCTGACTATTCTAAATTAACAGTGGGTAGGTAAATTTTCCAAAATTTTTTTTTACAAAAATATGATTTTTTTTTCTGCTTAGAATAAAACAATCCCCATTATTTGAATAGTCATACCAGAAGAAGTGAACATCTCGAGACAGTTAAATTTTCAAATTTAAAACGAGAGAAATGTGAAAATAGCATCAAAATTAAAGAAGTGAACATCTCCAACTTCCACTTACAACCATATTGTATTTTAAACATTTTTTTTAAAAGTGGGAAAAAAGTAAAACTTACTATCTCAACATATATACAGCTTGATTGATTATATATTTATATCTAGGCTATTCAGAGCTTGTTGGGTGTGGGTTCCAGATTTGTTGTGACCTTTGAATGAATATTCCAATCATTTCTTTTGGTAGTATGCTACTGTATTTGTTAAATTTCCACAAACATTCTTTTTCTACAGCCAGTATGTATTATAAAAAAAAGAGTTTTCATTCTACAATGTCTGTTGAATTTCCATAATCATGATAATAACATTTATGATTAAGGTAGTTCAGGGGGTCATCAGTATTTGTACCAATAGTCCAATATTATAATGTGACACAGTTTAGTGAGAATTGTTATTGTTTATATGAGTTTACTTTATACATGTATCTAGTCAGTCTACTTTCAAATTATTTTTACCTCATCTTCATATTTTATTGATGGTTAAGCCTTTTGTTATTATTATTTATTTGATGGTTTAAGCTTTTTGTTATTTTTATTTTTTTCTCTGACCTTTTACATAATAAATTTTACACATAAGTGCTTGTAGGATTTCAAATTGTGCCAATAGATTTATCATATTTTGTTGATTTTATGTTATGTCATACATTGTTCTCGCTATTCTGTCTTCCCATAAAACGGAGTTATCTCTCATTTTCACAGTTATCTACTCTTTAGAGAAGGAATTTTAATATATATTACATGTACAAAAATTTTGGCTTTTCTGCAAATATTTTTTCATATTAAACACACAAATATCATCATGATTCTGGTCTCAGATAAAAAAAACATTTTTCTGTGACATGGCATAAGATTTGTTGTTCTGATGGGATCATTAGGTCGCCCAATTAATTAATTAGTAAATATTAAAAGAGATGTTTAATAGAAAAATACCTTCTGTCAGGAAAGACAACTCTGGTAAATGGGAGACAACTCTGCTTTATGGGAGGACAGATTTATATTTGACAATCATGCTTTTTTGTGCAGAAACACTATCCATGAATTCGGTTTTTTTTTTACATTTGTTAAACAGTTATACATGTAAAATATCTAATATAATTTTTATATATTTTTTTAATTTTATATCAAAGTATATTTTCATGTTTATTCTGTTTCAAAATTTGTTTTTGTTGCCTTCACTGTTCTTTAAATCTTGAAAATGAATTTGCTATGTTGTAACTGTTAAATTCACATTGCTAGATGTTCATGATGTTATTTTTGTTTGTTATAGATTTATCAAATATTTTTTTTTCATATACAGACATTGTTTCAAAAAGTTCATGTCCCATGCTTGCCAATAACTGAGACTACTATAACACAGTATATAGTAGTCTCAGCCAATAATGAAAAAAACATTGAGTCCCATTCCTGTAAACACTGCAAAAAGTGCTTGTCCCATTACAGTTTGCACCGGTCCCATGCATCAAGAAATTTTGACCGGTCCCTAAGATCTGAATACATATATGTCTGTACAGTTATAATTAGTTATATATAAATCAATTACTTTTATATAAACAATTGTATATTAAAATTTTTAATAAATTGATCAATATAATGTTATTTATATGAATATGTTTATAAAATGACTGAACAATAGCCAACGATGAATCATATAACTATGATACAGTACACTAAACAATATAATATATAACAAGTCTAAAAGGGTACAACATCACCAAAATCAAATAATGAAATGAACAAATGTTAAATATTATGGATAAAAGAGGGACGAAAGATACCAAATGGACAGTCAAACTCATAAATCTAAAACAAACTGACAACGTCATGGCTAAAAATGAAAAAGACAAACAGAAAAACAATAGTTCACATGACACAACATAGAAAACTAGAGAATAAACAACACGAACCCCACCAAAAACTAGAGGTGATCTCAGGTGCTCTGGAAGGGTAAGCAGATCCTGCTCCACATGCGACACCCGTCGTGTTGCTTATGTGATTACAAATCCGGTAAATAGTCTAATTCGGGAGGTCAAATTCATGAAAGGGAAGGGGATTGTAGTTACGACGTAAGGAACATATCCGATATCATTTGTGAAACGGTTATTCCATAACGGTCAACCAATTTATGATGGCGTCCATAAAATTTACGAAGGGATGATTTCAACTTCACCATTTGGAACTCTTGGTTTAATAGCTTCCTTGTGAGTAGTAACCCTCTATCAAGAAAATCATGATAGGAAATGCAAGCACGGGAATATCGTATCAATTGGGAGATATATATGTAATGCGGGAAAAGGGGGAAGAATCGCTGGACTATCGGGTTGTCTCCCCTTTCCCTCCAAAACGATTATAACTTAGATGTCGGGGGACTGACATCTTTCATTGGGGACTATTCTCGTTTATATTGTATTCGGGGATTCTAGCTTCTTCCGTGAAAATCAGGGGAATAGACTAGCTCACTCATTTCAGGACTATGCAATACCTTCTGCTGTCGTGTCCCTCATCTCGGACACTTTCTCCTTTCGAGGCCTGGCGCTGGTGAATAAAATACAATGATGTTTCAATTATTTATTCCAAACAGCTATCTACATTTAAGTGTGATATGTGATCTAAATAGTAAACTTTGTTTTAACTTATTTCTGTTAATGAAAATATTTTATAAATTTAAGTTAAGTTTTAAATACGAAACTAAGTTATTAAATCAGAAGCTAAATTCTTACTTTTAAAATACAATTTGAAATAGTTTATACTTTAATCATTTACATACCTGGTGAATAAAATACAATGATGTTTCAATTATTTATTCCAAACAGCTATCTACATTTAAGTGTGATATGTGATGTTGGAAAGTTGCGGTCTTCCCTTTTAACCCCAACATCACGTGCTGATTGGAATTATTTTATTCACCTATGAAATTTAAGCGTCAATTTTGAATTTTATAAAGTTACTTTTTATTGGTCAACTATTCTCTTTTTATGTTATAGATTTATATGATTAATATATATTTTATTTAGTTACATAAAAGCAATTAAAGGATTATCAAAATCTTAACTTACTTTACAGAATTATTAAGTGGACAATAGAAACACTTTAAGGGTTATTTTCCTACGGCAAATTACAAACATTTTTATTCTTTTAAAAGATGACAGTTTATTTAATTTATTTCTCAACGTCAGATTAATAGCTTTGATCAAAAGAACTCTAGAAATGAGATTAACTACAATGTATATTATTAAAAAAAGACGAAACTATTTATAACTTAATCTTACGTCACATACTTTGCCTTGGAGCTTTAGCAATACGATTTAATTCAATTTTATTTATTTATTAGTTTATTTGTCTAAGTTTACTTTATTTTATTTTCCTTTTCCAACATACAATTTTCCATCATTATATATCCAAAAATGAGTGATATAAAGATAAGATTTATAAATAAATTACAAGTAAAGCGTTGGTGAATAATTGAAGAATTGCACATAAGTTAAAGAAAATATTTGTCATTTAATTGTAAAATTAAATGACAGAAAAATAAACGTAAATAAAATAAATTAAAGAAAGTTTAACTTGTTTATAGAACAATTTCCTAAAAATATAAATGTAAAGTATTTAATCTTTTAAGCATATTTGATAACGTTGTCTCAAAAATGTCCCCCAGCTAATTGATAAATGTGTCAGCTTTGAAGGCATAAAGATAACTGTATATACTTCTAAAATTAATAGACTTGAACAATTAAGATTAAGTAATTCTGCCTTTAACCGACAAAATCAATTGTTTATTCAAAAAAGAGATCAGAGAAAGCTATTGTAATGAGTAACAAAAATATCACGTGTCAAATTAAGTCCAGTCTGCTATATAAAGTCGTGCAAAACTATTTGGTTCACTAGACTGTGAACCAGAATAAAATGTAGTTAGCAGACTGGATTGTCTTTTAAAGGTTAGTAAAAATGTTAAATTTGTTTAATAGTTTATCTTATAAATTTTAGCAGAAACGAGTTTAATGAATTAAAAGATGTTTTCCAGTAAAGTAATTTTATTCACATTCACAAGTAAAATCTTGGTACAGTTTAAATAAATAAGAAGCAAAGTTTGAGATAAAATTTAGGTAAATGATTTGTATAAAATATTCTTAACATATAAAAAAGGAATTAACTTATTCGTATAGATAACTTTTGAAAATACAATTCTTCATTTTATATTTGATTGAATATTGAAAGTAAACGAAATAAGGGGAGATAACAGATGACACGACTGTTCATTTATGGCGCGTATACTATTGTCGGGTTTTATATTATTGTTCGATTGATATCGCGAAATATTTGATGTATAACTATAATGGAAAAGTAATGTAATCTGTATTATAACTGTTGTATATAAGACTAGACTGTGAACCAGAATAAAATGTAGTTAGCAGACTGGATTGTCTTTTAAAGGTCCCGTTGTCATGCCGAGTCCAAGCTAGTTCCCAAACAATGTAACATCTATGTGAGCAGTTCCCCGCAAAAGAATCGATAAAACCATGAAAGAAAGACTACAACACGAATCACAAAGTCGGGACCAAGTTCCCGCATAATATATACCCCGTTTGCAGGTGCTGCTGGAATGTTGCTACTTAGAAATGGAAGGTTCACAATTGGAAAGCTGAAATCATCTCTTTTGTCGTAAAGTTTTGTCTTCAACCGACCCTCATTGTTAATTTCTAGATGTAAGTCAAGATATGAAGCCGACTTAACTGTTTATGTAGTATCCTTTATCTCCAATTCAATGGGATAGATGCGTTCCACATAGTCACCAAATTTTGAATTGTTTAGTGAAAGAACGTCATCTATATAGCGGAAAGTAAGAGTTAAAGGATATTGCTAACTTCTTATCTTTCTTCCTAAGAAGTTCCTGCATGAAGTCAGCCTCATAATAATAAAGAAACAAGTCAGCAAGTAGAGGGGCACAGTTTATTCCCATTGGGATGCCGACAGTCTGTTGAAAAACACGTCCTCCGAACGTAACAAATATGTTGTCAATCAAGAAATCAAGCATCTTGATAATATCGGTTTCAGAGAATTTTTTGTTTGAATCAGAGTGATTCTTTACAAAGTAGGATTTATCCCTCCCTGAGACAAGATACTTGTATCTACGTTGGCCAATTTTTTTTATGAAGCAAAGTAATACCAACTCTTTTAATTTGTCTTTTAGTTTGGAATGTGGAATACTTGTGAAAAGAGTAGAAAAGTCAAATGTTGTAATACTGTTACAAAATGAAAGAGAGTTAGATTGTATGTACTCTTAAATATCTTTGGAATTTTTAAGTATCCACATCTGATTCACGCCACCTCTAGAATAGTCAGTTTCACAATAACTTTGAAGCCCGTCTTTGATTGATGATAAAAAAGATGTTAATAATTTAGAAATTTAGAATTTAGATAAATGATATTCTTTATCATTATATCATTATTACCAAAGTTTATATAAACTATAGGAACACATTTGAATTACATCAACATACAATTATACATACATCCACACAAACTATGTGATGTGACAGTATAATTATGATGTAAAATAAATCATAGCAATCTACTAAATATATATATATATATATATTATATTAGTGACATGTATCACCATCACTGCTGGTGATCCGATGGATAAATCTGTTGTAGAGTTGTCACTGATCAGACGTACTTATAAATATAAGTATTTTATGTGATTGTATCTTACATTAATTTGTAGGATCATTTACCATAGATAATTTAGCTGATCTGTAAAAATAACATCTCCATGCCCTATATATCATGTACTGTAGAACGCCGCCAAATTAAAACTGACTTGAAAAGGTAACACATAGCCAGCGAAAGCTTCACTTTTATGTATATGTATATCTATAAGTACGTCTGAGTCAGTGACAACTCTACAACAGATGTATCCATCGGATCGCCATCAATGATGGTGATACATGGCTGTGTACATAATGTATATACAACTCGTCTAAACATCAACCCAACAATGTTAGATCTGTAAATTTGCTTTCGCAAATTTTTGGTTCTTTCCTCGCCGGAATTCGAACCCATGCTACTGTGATATCGTGACACCAAATCGCCTGCACTGCAGCCGTCCCGCTAGACTACACTATCACCTGGGCTCTACTATAATAGAGCTTTCGCCGGCCGTGTGTTACCTTTCCAAGTCAGTTTTAATCTAGCGGCGTACTGCAGTACATGATATATAAGGCATGAAGATGTTTACAGATCTAACATTGTTGGGTTGATGTTTAGACGAGTTGTATATATATATTTGAATTGACATGATTCATTTTTCATCGTGCAATTACCGAAGAAGGATATCTGTTATCCGAAATATCTAACATATTGTTCGTTTTATTGTGTTTTTGGTGATGTTGTATTCTTTTAGACTTGTTATATATATATATATATATATAAACGAGTCTAAATTGAAAACTACGTTCAAACCTATGACTGTGTTGGATAAAAACCGCAATTTTTATACGTGTGCATGTCAAACAAATTTCGTTGTAGAAGGGTCTAAAAACAGCACAAACAACATTTTCCAAAAGACCAAAAGAGTGAAAAAGTATATTTAAACAAAACGCATTTGACTAACAGGTCGAACAACTGATGTTCTTTAACCCTGCTGACTGCCATTGGCGATTGCCAAATAAAATTGATCACAGGTTGTAACAAAATGGATCTTATTATAAATTTAATACGTCACAGAAAAAAAAAATTGTTAACTTGTGGACAGGATGTTGTGCCACAAACATTCGGTGTCAATATTTCTTTAGTACACCATATCCGGATTTCGACAATAAATGTCTCTTCAGTGATGTTAGGGATCGAAACGGTATTTGGAAGGCCATATAAAAAGCACCCTCATTTTTAGAGAAAGTACCCTCATTTTTAGATTAACTCTTGAATTTTAAGAGTCAATATATAGGTTGAACGGATCATATAAACCGGAGGAAAAATATGATACATGCCCAAACAAAAAATATAAACGAGTCTAAATTGAAAACTACGTTCAAACCTATGACTGCGTTGGATAAAAACCGCAATTTTTATACGTGTGCATGTCAAACAAATTTCGTTGTAGAAGGGTCTAAAAACAGCACAAACAACATTTTCCAAAAGACCAAAAGAGTGAAAAAGTATATTTAAACAAAACGCATTTGACTAACAGGTCGAACAACTGATGTTCTTTAACTATATATATATATATAAGTCCGTCTGAGTCAGTGACAACTCTACAACAGATGTATTCATCCGATCACCAGCAGTGATGGTGATACATGGCTGTGAACATTATGTGTCACGATATCTCAGAAGCATGAGTTCGAATCCCGGCGAGGAAAGAACAAAAATTTGAAAAACAAATTTACTGATCTAATATTGTTGGGCTGATGTTTAGACGAGTTGTATATATAGAATGTACACAGCCATGTATCACCATCATTGCTGGTGAGCCGAATGATAAATCTGCTGTAGAGTTGTCACTTACTCAGACGTATTTATAAATATAATTATTTCTGTGAATGTATCTTACATTTATTTAGTGATCCTTTACTATAGATAGTTCAAATGATCTGTAATTATTCCATCTTCATGACTTATAAATCATGTACTGTATTGCGACACTAGATTATAACTGACGAGGAAAGGTAATTGAGATGAATGATGCTATCAACATTAGAATTTATGTAACATATTTAAATACTTTCCTCGCCATCGGAAGAAGGGCGAGTTAGCTTAGAATCAAACGGGAGTATTTCAACGTCCTTGTTGTTGTAACCTTTCATTTCATAGCAGTAAAATATTTTTTTGTATATTCTTAAAATCAATCAGTTAAATCTTGTGGATCTTGCAAGCTCATACTATAAGAACTTTAATATCAGAGTTGTGCTCCTTACCCAATAACTATAATCAATCAAAGTTATGATGAGGGTGTATAATCGAAATCGGCACAAGATACCTGTACAGACATAATCACCAATACGTTGACTATACGATGTGACGATGTCTTAACTAACATGTGGCATTATATCGCGTTCATGAATCTCAAAAGTTTCCGGTATAGCGTGTGATCTCAAATTTTATCGATTGCGATTGGGACGTTTTGGTTAAGTATGAATTTACATGGCTGTTGATGTTTGTATGTAAGGTCTGGCTCTCGCTCCTCTTGGAATACATACGATTCCCACGGTTTTCTTGCAAAACATACGTGATTCCGACGGTCTTTTTGGAATACATACGATTCCCACGGTTTTCTCGGAATACATACGATTCCCATGGTTTTATTGGAATACATACGATTCCCACGGTTTACCGAATTTGAACACCGATAAACTACAGTCGTCTAAGCTAGATGATGTGAGGAAAATGTGTTTAGCCGATTATGATTTGTGATCTGGGTTTGTTTTCTTCTTAAACTTATGATAGGTGATCATTTTACATTAAAAACAAATACGTAACGATAAGTCTACCTGACAACAATAATACGTAAATAAACTGCCATCACAGAGATATGTCTCGCCTTTTTGTAATTTTGATTTTGCAAATGTTAATATCCAAATAGCAATACTCTAACATCTTACATTGTTACACAAGTTATGCATATATTCAAAGCCAATGAACCATAACCGAGTTATATAGCTAAACAATCTCCATGTAAATGAAATGTGCCAATACTAATACAACTACATACAAAACACCATTGACTTATTATAAGTCGTTCCTAAATCTAAATGCAAACGTTAACTTGTAAACTCAACAAGTTCCAAAGACAATAAACCATGGAGAGGGGTTTGGCTATGTAATCTCCAAGAAGATAATACTTGCAAATGCCAATTAATTTGCATACCAAAAATTATTGACATAACATAAGCAGTTAATCTTAAACTGATCTAATCACAAACTAATACATGAAAACTAAGATAAGTATCAAAGTCATTAGACTGTGACTGAGGGGCAAGGACAAATTGAGATGTGCCAAAACTTATAACAATTAGCATTGGCTTACCACTAATGGTTACCCTTGAACCGACCTAATCATCGGGCTGAAGTACGTCCATTATTCATTGTTCATTATTCAATAATGAATAATGAAATAGTTCATTATTCGCTATTCAATATTACAAAATGAATAATGAATAATGAAATGGTTTATGTTTCATTATTCAAATTGAAACGGTAAATAGTAAAAAAAAAATATAAAAACAATTGACTGTGACACTATAGCTATATTTTGATTCGCAATGACCATAAGAGGGTTTACGGAGGACCTAAATGCCACAATATACATAAAAAAGAGGAAATATAAAAAAGAAGATGTGGTATTATTGCCAATGAGACAAACATCCACAAAAGACCAAAATGACACAGACATCACCAACTATAGCTCACTGTACAGCCTTCAACAATGAGCAAAGCCCATACCGCATAGTCAGCTATAAAAGGCCCCAATAAGACAATATAAAACAAATTAAAAGAGACAACTAACGGCCTTATTTATTTAAAAAAAAATGAACGAAAAACAAATAATTATGTAACACATAAACAAACAACAACCACTAAATTAGAGACTCCTGACTTGGGACAGGCACACACATAAATGATGTGACGGGATTAAACATGTTAGCCAATTTTGAATAATGAAATGGATATTTTGAATAATGGAATAGATTGGCAGAACCCTTCAGCCTCTTATTACACACAGATATAAATTTTACCTCAATCGAAAGCTTATTAAGAGAGTAACAAAGGGTATACAGTCAATATGTTCCGCAACGCATATTAGAATGTAACGAAGGACTTAAATATCGAAATACGCCTGAACATTGAGAAATAGCCAATTTTGAATAGTAAAATGGATATTTTGAATAATGGAATGGACTGGCAGGACCCTTCAGTTCCTATTTACAGATATAGGTTATACCTCAATCGAAAGCTTATTACGGGATGAAACAAATGTATACAGTCAACATGTTCCGCAACGCATATTAGAGGAGTGACGAAAGACTTAGATATCGAAATACGCGTGAAAACTAAGAAATAGCCAATTTTGAATAATGAAATGGATATTTTGAATAATGAAATGGACTGCTGCGACCTTTAAGCCCCTGATTATAGATAAACCTTATACCTCATTCGAAAGCGTATTACAGGAGGAGCAAAATGTATAAAATCATGTTCCGCAACGCATATTAGAGGAGTAACGAAGGACTTAAATATCGAAATACGCGTGAAAACTAAGAAATAGCCAATTTTGAATAATGAAATGGAGTGCGGCGACCCTTTAGCCCTTAATTATATATAAACCTTAAACCTCATTCTAAAGCTGATTACAAGAGAAACCAATTGTATATAGTCAATATGTTGCACAACGAATATTAGAAGACCTAAATGCCAAAATACGCGTTCCTTTATTATTGTAAATATTCATTTCAATATTCAAAATTGGCCATGATACTAGTATTTCTGGATTTTCATGCGTATTTTGGCATTTAGGTCCTCCGTAATCCCTCTAATGGTCATTGCAGTACATATTGTTTATACTCAGTTTATTCCTCTATCAATATTTTTTTATTAGGGACTGAAGTGCTGTAGTAGACAATTCCATTATTCAAAATAAGCTATTTCTTAATGTTCAAGCGTATTTCGATATTTAGGTCGTTCGTTACTTCTCTAATATTCGGTGGGGAACATGTTGACTATATACATTTTGTTCCTCTCATAATAAGCTTTCGAATAAGGTATAAGGTTTATCTATAATTAGGGGCTAAAGGGTCGCAGCATTCCATTCCATTGTTCAAAATATCCATTTCATTATTCAAAATTGGCTATTTCTTATTAATTTTTATGCGTATTTTGGTATTTGGGTCCTCCGAAACCACTCTAATGGTCATTGCGGCACATATTGTTTATACTCAGTTTATTCCTCTATCAATAAGCTTTAATTTGGTGCATAATATTTGCCTATATTAGGGACTGAAGGGCTGTAGTAGTCCATTCCATTATTCAAAATAAGCTATTTCTTAATGTTCAAGCGTATTTCGATATTTAGGTCGTTCGTTACTTCTCTAATATGCGTTGCGGAACTTGTTGACTATATACATTTTGCTCCTCTTGTAATAAGCTTTCGAATGAGATATAAGGTTAATCTATTATTAGGGCCTGAAGGGTCGCCGCACTCCATTCCATTATTCAAAATATCCATTTCATTATTCAAATTAGCTATTTCTCAATGTTCGGGCGTATTTCGATATTTAAGTCCTCCGTTACTCCTCTAATTTTGCGTTGTGGAACATGCTGACTGTATACATTTTGTTCCTCTCGTAATAAGCTTTCGAATGAGGTAAATTTTTTATCTTTAATTAGGGTTTAAAGGGTTGCAGCAGTTCATTCCATTATTCAAAATATCCATTTCATTATTCAAAATTTCCAGACTCAATGTTCAGGCGTATTTCGATATTTAAGTCCTTCGTTACTCCTCTAATATGCGTTGCGGAACATGCTGACTATATACATTTTGTTCCTCCTCTGATAAGCTTTCGATTGAGGTATAAATATATCTGTATATAGGGACTGAAGGGTCCTGTCAGTCCATTCCATTATTCAAAATATCCATTTCATTATTCAAAATTGGCTATTTCTCAATGTTCAGGCGTATTTCGATATTTAAGTCCTTCGTTACTTCTCTAATATACGTTGCGTAACATATTGACTATATACCTTTTGTTACTCTCTTAATAAGCTTTCGATTGAGGTATAATATGTATCTGTAATTAGAGGCTGAAGGGTCCTGTCCGTCCATTTCATTATTCAAAATATCCATTTCATTATTCAAAATTGGCTAACATGTTTAACCCCGTCACATCATTTATGTATGTGCCTGTCCCAAGTCAGGAGTCTGTAATACAGTGGTTGTCGTTTGTTTATGTGTTACATATTTGTTTTTCGTTCATTTTTAAAAATAAATAAAGCCGTTAGTTGTCTTGTTTAAATTGTTTTACATTGTCATATCGGGGCCTTTTATAGCTGACTATGTGGTATGGGCTTTGCTCATTGTTGAAGACTGTATGGTAAGCTATAGTTGTTGATGTCTGTGTCATTATGATCTTTTGTGTATGTTTGTCTCATTGGCAATAATACCACATCTTCTTTTTTATATTTCCTCATTTTTATGCATATTGTGGCATTTAGGTCCTCCGTAAACCCTCTTATGGTCATTACGTAATACAATATAGCTATAGTGTCACAGTCAAATTTTTGTTATATTTTTTTCACTATTCACCGCTTCAATTTGAATAATGAAACATAAACCATTTCATTATTCATTATTCATTTTTTTAATATTGAATAGTGAATAATGAACTATTTCATTATTCATTATTCAATAATGAACTATGAATAATGGACGTACTTCAACCCGGTGACCCAATCACAAAAAATACATGATAACTTAAAAATATTTTCAAAGTCAATAGACCATGACTAATTATAATAGGGAGCGGAGCCAAATTATTTCCATGGAGACGAGACTTGCCGATGCTTATACAACTGCATACCAAATATTATTGACCTACCACTAGGGGTCCCCCATAAACTGACTTAATCACAACTAAAACTAATACATTTTTGTACAAATACAATAAGCAAAAGCTTTGAAGTCAATATACCATGACTGAGGAGCAGTGCCAAATAAGTTCCATGAAAATGAGATGTGCCAATGCTTATATGAATACAACCATCCATGACAACTGCATACCAAATATGATTGACCTACCACTTGCTGTCTACCATAAACTATTGTAGCACCTAAACAAAAACTAATACATCATGATGATGTACATTGTTGAGGCCGTCGCCGTCGTCGCCGCCGGAAACAGCATACCGATGTCTCGCTTTTTGACTCCGTCAAAGCGAGATAAAAACAACTCAAATAAAAGAATTCAAATTTTAATAAAAGAAAAACATCCCGGGGAATATAAATATAATACACGTCATGTCTTATATAGTTCAATTAGAATTTGTCAAGTGGCACATTAGATTAAAACTGACTGATAAGTAAACACAACAGTATACTTAGCGTCCAATTATTCAATATGAAAAACATATGGAAAGATTAACATTGTCATGTACATTTTATCATCTCAATCAATTTAAACATATCGAATATCAAAAATGACTCAATGTTTTCGAAATAATTTTGTATTGCAGCGTTGAGATAAAGAGTTAATTATTTTAATAAACTGGTATATCGTGGCACAAAAAGTAGAGGAACTTCTTTATGAGACACTTTGCCAATTCTACGGTCACTATTTTGAACTGTAAAAAGAACGAAAGATGTTTCGATATTTCAACTCATGAAAGGGAAAACTTGTCGATGTAGATCTGAATAAATCAAGAAATGGGCGTTTTAACTGTTGAGTACGGGGACAATTTGCATGGTATATTAAGAATAAGGAGATTAATGTATGATTGCCAATTAGACATTTTTCCAGAGTACAAACGACGTACAAATGTATATGTTACAGGCATTTTCTAAATTTAGGCATTTTGTAAAATGACTGAATTTTTAGGCATTTTCTAAAATGCCGAAAGTTGACAGGCATTTTGTAAAATGCCTAAAAAAACCTAGTCATTTTGTAAAATGCCTGAAATTTTGAACGAATATTTCACAAATTGCCTGGTCTGTTTCAGGCAAATTGTGTAAATATGAAATACATAAAATAGATGATGAAAATATATTGTAAAGCTACAAAATATGGTTGAGTAAAATAAATTTAAACTTATTCTTTAAAATTGTAGCCTGCAGGTTAAATTTTGTTGTTTTACTAGTTTTAATGTGTATAATTAGAAACTCCATAGAGCAACAACTTTGAATACACCAGAACAGAAAATTAACAAACCAATCAATTAAGAATGCTGATTCTAATTTTTAAATTTTTATATGGAACAGAGAAAAATATTCTTCGGATTATTATCATATACAAAAGTAGGTGCTTTTCTTCTGTTGAGCTATCACTTATTTCTATAAAAAAAAGTCGCCTTTCAGCTACTGGACAAATTTTTACTTTTTGGTGCCCCACATATCATGCAGTCGGAAAACGGACTAAATTTACGGCCAATATCATCAAAGAACTGAAAGACAATAGTTCATGGAAAACCTCAACATCCTCAATCACAAGGAAGTATCAAAAGAGGAAATGCAAATATTAAAGATATGCTGGTTATCTGGATGAGAGAAAACAACAGTACCTAGAGGCTCGCAATAGCCTGTATCGCTCACCTCATTCTACTTGTTTTGTTTTATTCTATTCAGTGGTTCTCTAGGCGAAGTTCAAAATGTAAAAAGTTTACGCCGACGAAGGATACCAGGTGATGAGAAAAGCTCACTTGTCTCTTCGGGCCAGGGGAGCTAATAAGAGGAATATAGGGTTGAAATTTGTTCAGTTTGAAAAAAAACCCAGTCATATCATTCTGGTATTAACAGATCACCACACGTCAATGTTTGGCTGTGATGCTAAGATAGGACGATCGTCATCATCACTACCTCAAGAGATTCAGCATCTTCAAGGCTTTGATAATCCAGATGAGATAAGCATCAATCAACAAGCCAAATAAATTAAGCTCTGATAAGCCAAACCATCATGACAAGGTTAGCCAGCTTCGTGCAGTATTGAATCTATCTGAAACTCAGGAAATAGAAGTAGATGTTCGTGTGTGTGCCGTTTGTGAAAACTTATGTTTTTCGAATATCCAGTGTTCAGTACATAATTATATGAGCTGTGTTCAAAATGAAACATGTCTGATACTATTACTTGTCATCTGTGTTCAAATGGAGAGGTTATTAGAAATGACAGAAGGCTTGCATCAGACTCATTGACAAAACAAGCAGTCAGGTTAAGAAATCTATCGGAAAACACATAATTATCATCTTCAGTGTAAATGTAAATGAATTGATTACAATTATAAAACTGTAACTGTTTAAATCGCATTATATTTAATGATAGCATAAAATCATTTCTAAGATATTTCCAGTCTTTAATTTTGAGTACATTCCATTCAATTTTACTCTTTTAGGTATTTTGTAAAATGCCTTACAGTTTTTTCAGGCATTTTATAAAATGCCTGAAAAAAGCAGTCAATTTGTAAAATGCCTAAATCATGCAGGCATTTTAGAAAATGCCTAAAAATTTCAGTCATTTTACAAAATGCCTAAATTCAGAAAATGCCTGTAACATATATACATTGTACATACGTAGATGAAAGCAATAAAGATTACTAAATGGCCTCAATCAATAAGAAAGATCCACACTGCATTGTATATTACAAAAGGTACCGACATGAAAATTGTGAAACACTTTTTACGAGAATGAAAGACCTCTTTTATTACAATATAATTTCTGATATACAGATGTGACAGACATTATCACGTGCGCATAAATGATATGGCTGAATTAATTAAATATTAGAAGATGTAGTATGAGTGTCAATTAGACAACTCTCCATCAATTATATAATTCAGAATAGTAAACCATTATAAGTAAATGTAAGGTCTTCAACATGTAGCCTAGACTCTCAACAAACAGCAAGCTATAAAGGGAACCAAACATTACTAGTGTAAAACCATTCAAACGAGAAAACCAATGGTCTAATCTATATAAAAATCCAGAAACGAGAAACATTTATAAACCACACAATAAAGGAGGCTCGGGTGTCTTCCTCCATCTTGGATTTTGAAGAAACAGATAACTTTGGTCTAGATATTTGATGAAATGTGCAAATTTTGAGAGATTTATGTAATTCATGTAAAAGACTTTTGATGTAAATATAGAACATTTTGTTCTTATCATAATTACAGCTTAAATTTCTAGAAAAACACCTTCTCTGTGTTAAATAAGATTTTTTTTTTAACATTGCTAAATAAGAGAGATCATAACTCAGATACAGTAAATTTAATAATAGAAAGTGTTATGAATTTACTTATTTTGATATGTATCAAGAAAACAAGTTCGAAGACGTCATATTTTCGTTTTCTTATCTGAAAGCATGTTATAAGAGCAATCTTCTCACATTTTATCTTAAAGTTCTGATAGAACTTTTCTTTTATCACACAAAATTTTACTTTTCATGCATAATCTATACAAAATCTGACAATTTTGCAAAACCTATAGCGTGAAAAAAAGTCCGATGACCCATACTTTTTGATACTTTTCTACAAAAAGCATAATAAAAACTTCATTTGACAAGTTACCAAGACATTTTATTAGTTTTAATGAAGACTCCCTAGCCATCTTAAACATATTTGAGGACGCTCGGCCTTCCCCTAAAATGGGATAGTGGTGTATCAGTGCAATGCAAGGGAGAAAATGCAAAGCTTTAACGTCATCATGAGTTGGTTGACCGTTTTCAAATAACCCTTTCACAGATGATATTGGATACGTTCCTTATATCGTGCCTACCATACCTTTCCCTTTTCACAAATGTGACCTGCAGAGTTATACTATTTTAATACCGGCATTGTAATAAAATAAGCAACACGACGGGTGCCACATGTAGAGCAGGATATGTTTACCCTTCCGGAGCACCTGAGATCACTCCCTCTTTTTGGTGGGGTTCGTGTTCCTTTGTTTTTAGTTTTTCTATGTTGTGTCTTCTGTGTAGTTGTTTGTTTGTTCTTTTATTTTAAGACATGACACTGTTAGTTTATTTTCAATACATGAGTTTGACTGTCCCTCTTGTATCTTCTCCCTCTTTAAGATTATATTGCAGTATTTAAAACGCCGATATACTATTACAAAATTCATTTTTAGACTTTCAAATCAAATAGAAACAACAAATTCTTACTGAGTCAAAAAGTTTTTATTCTCTCTCTGTACATTGACTGTCTAATGTGTTTTAGGTCATTTCTCCCGATCAGATGCCCATCTTTATGCATGGTGAAATATCCGAGGGTTGGGATCTCATAAACGTGTTTACTCCCGCCGTATTTCCAAGTCAGGAACCTGAGGCCTGTGTTAGTCTTGTTTCATTTTTATTTTTAAGTTTCTTGTGTATAATTTAAAGTTTAGTATAATATATATTTGTTTAGGGGCCAGCTGAAGGACGACTCCGGGAGCAGGAATTTCTCGCTGCATTGCAGACCTCTTGGCGACCTTCTGCTGTTGTCTGTTCTGTGATCGGGTTGTTGTCTCTTTGGAACATTCCCCATTTCCATTCTCGATTTTATTTTCATTTTGTTGACTTTGGACAATAATGTAACGCATTTCTTCTGTTAGCAAAATATATCACAAATAGACCACATTGTATTTAGAAGGATTCCATAAACAGATCATTTGATATTTCTGAAAAATATTTTTTTTCAAAATGTAGACTTTGGCCTTGTTTACATGTCGACTGTAATATCAAAAACTCCTTGAAGACCTATCATTGATAAACAAAACTTAAGTGAATTTGATAAACATGTGACACTTGATAAATTATACTATCAAACAATGAAATTGATCAATTTATTTTAGACTCTCAATTTTACAATCGGTCATTTAATCAATAATAGAAAGGTAATTCAAAAAACATAAACTAGCATCTCGATAATATACCAATTTAAATTTTTCAAAATGGAATTTTCATCTTTTTGGCGCTTTCGTTTGTTAACAATTTTCTTCAGCATTTATCTGGTCAATGACGGTAAATGTGATTGTGGTAGCGGAATAAAGGAGTGTCAGTATAGAGAATGGTCCTCTTGGGGAAGCTGTAACAATTCAGTACAAACTACAAAGAGAATCCGTCCTATTTGCTGTCCACCTGCCATTAAGAATTACGATGCATGCCTAAAGCATTGTAACATAACAACTAACCTATTGCAGACGAGTGAAGAGAGGAATTGTATTGCTATTTTCAAGAAGAACAACAGTAAATGTAGGTAGAATGGTAGAAAAAAATGGAACCTTTTTGTGTTGTTTGAATCATACACACTATTAAACATTTTTTTTTTTATATATACAGTCATGGAGTTTTCAACCGAGCAAAACACGTAATTAAGAATTAAAATATTTGTCAATATTTTTACGAAATGTGCATTATAAAATCAGGTGCCACGCAAATCAATTTTTTTATCAACGGGGTCTGAAAGAAGGGCTTTACGTAATACTATGTACCGAGTTCTCTCATATGATGAAAAATACAGAATTTATGCAGTTTTTCATCGTTATTTCCATTGTGGAAATATCGTGTGCAGCCAAGAAACAACAAAATAATTTAGGAAAAGCTTTATAATGACTATGTAAAAAACTCACCAAATATAAAGTTGTTTCGTGGCTGCGCACATACTTTTCCAATCTAACTTATCCTTAAATTTTGATGAAAAACAAGTGAAATCAAGAAAATTTAACAAAATATGAAAATTTTGTCATGGTGTACGTGTTGCCATGGTAACTCGATTTATGTAATATTTGTTTTTTTTATTTTCTGAATACCTTGCATCTTGGTCTAGTTTTAATAAATTTCAGAATATGTATGATAACCTTATTATATTCCGGTAACATTTAAATTAGGCCAGATGGACTAAAAGGCAATTCTAAATTTGTGCCGCAACCTACATCGAATATGTGAACTAGTATAGTTTCGGCTATCTTTTCAGCTATTGAGCATTTCCATATCTTTTCCTTCCTTCGTGGGAGGGGTAGTCGAAATAGTTTTGATACTTGATATTACAATTGTTGAGTGCGAGATGAATAAAATTTGAATATGACAAAGGAGCAATTAATAAAACAAAGCGATTGAAACCACCTCAATTTTGAAATGGAAATCAGTTGTGTCCCCTATTTTTTTCTGATAACTGAATTTAAACGTTTACATAAGTTAAATTGGTAGCATTAGTCTTAAATCGTTCATTTCTTGACAGTACCGGTATCGAACGGTCGTCGTTGATAGATAACATTTCAATCAAACAATTTGAAAATTTAGTGACAGAATGCATACGTTTTTGTTCAAGTTTTTCTTCAAAATTGGAGTATTAAGTTATATCTCGATCGTAATCGGAGACGTAGGAAAATGTCCAAGTGGGGCACAATTTTGTCATTTTAGTGCTTGGCTTCCATGGGAAAGTTGTAATTTAACAAGTTCTGGAAAGCTCAAGCAGACCAGACAGCGAAACTTATGCTGTGAGATTAAAAAGGACTGTTTGAAGACTTGTAACATCAGTATCAACACTTATGGATCCATGTACAAGGAAGAAATGATGTGTATAGGTGAAATAGCTGAAGAAACAAAATGTACGTACTTTCTCTCTCGTCCTCACCCTCTCCGGTTTATACTTACCCTCTATGGATCTGTAGGAGGGTAGTAGGAAAACATATCACTTATATCGGCTTCCGCATTTGTATTGCATGCCCGCCTTCTTCAAGATGCATATATATATATATACTAGTAATATTAGATGGTAAATTACACCACAGAAGCGGTTTGACGATTTTTTAAGTGACGGTACGGCACTGAACAAACGTATTATAGATTCAGTTTTACAGCGCTAAAATTTTAAAGGATTTTTTTTTCTTTCAATTTTGCGTATAAGCATTAGCACAATTATACTCCTGGTGTGATTTAATCGTTTTATTTTTTTACAGCATCCACTGGAATGATAGTTGGAATATGTTTTGGAATTCTGATTCTCTTAATAATTGCAGTCGCTGTGACTTTAGTGATGCTACACAGGTATGAATAGAAAATAACGCGATATAAAAAAAAGTTTTATTCATAAAGATTATGCCATGTGCAGAAGCAGTCTTAAATTGAGTTGATTTTTTAAGATGTTAACGAACCCTAAATGAACCTTGAGCCATTGCAATTGATGTTTTATAGTGTGCCTTTCTATGTTGTGATGTTACACTATTGTTTCAGATAAGGGTGAATGTTTGGTACCATTAAAATGTTAAAACCCGCTGCAATTGTTTGCACTTGTCTTAAATACATTTCCTCGTTTACTTGAAATAAGACAAACGGCTTAGGCACAGCTATGAATCATATTTATCATATTAAGTTAATGACATTAATGAACGATGCATATATGTTAAATATAAATATTCTGTGTCCAGGCTTCGCCCACAAGCATGGATTCATTATCTGCATTCTAATAAGATTGATTGAAGATACGATGCGTATGTCCTACTCATGGCTGATAACCCGGTCATCAGATTACCATGCACGTTATTCAACAACAAAAAAACGCGTCTCCAGAACTAGGCACCATTCACGCAAATATTCAAATAAAATTTGATTGTTTGACACTGTAAATACCAAGCGAAATAAAAATATGATTGCAAAAATTGGAAAAATTATTTCCTGATTGGACAAATACTAGTATATTTAGATTGTAGTCTTCCATCACACGAAGTTCTCTTACCAAACACGAATCAATTATAACTGTAAGGGACGTTACAGTTCAAAATGACTGAACTGACTAGGGATGTTTTATTAAATCGAATCTACCGTTGACATTTCGTTCCCAAAGTTGCCATATATTCCTACCATAAACTTATCATAAAAATTATGTACTTTGAAAGAAAGGTTTAACAAAAATACTGGACTACAAGATATATACCAAACGGGGAAAGTCTGTAAAAACTTTGCACAACCAGAAGGTCATCTAAATCAAGAACAAAGACTTGTTCGTAACGTATAGATGGTATAAGTTCAAATGGGTATACTATTTGGTGTCATATATCTTGTTATTAACTTGAAACTTTGTACTAATTTAGGGAATTTTAAACGCATTCAATTTTTTGATTTATTCAAATTGAAACTATTTTTATAAATGTTTTTATTGAATGTGATTAGATATTCAGTTCTCGACAGTATGCTTTGGTCTCTGAACACAAATGCGACTCTGTGGCTCTGTCGGTTTGCTTAGGGCGTCAGGTTGGCTGTTAGGGAAATATAAATACACAACCATACGACTGTTGGGAAAGTTTCTACACACAGCCACGTCCGTCCGATTTAGCATATTGCATACATATAATTTAAAATGTGTACAAACCGAAGTTTGGTGCATGAATTGTCAAGCGGTATCGACCAATCTTTTGTTCTCTTAAATGCAAAGCCAAGTCAGAACTTCGATTGGCATTAGAGCCTGTAATTCAGTGGTTATCGTTTTTTTATGTGTTACATATTTGTTTTTTGTTCATTTTTTATATATTATAAATAAGGCCATTAATTTTCTCGCTGCGTTGAAGACCCATTGATAGCCTTCGGCTGTTGTCTGCTTTATTAACAGGATGTTGTCTCCGTGACATATTCCCCATTTTTATTCTGAATTTTATATTTATTTACATGAATTTATCTTTTGTTTTTTTCATATCTTTTATTTTTATTTAGGTTTAAGAAGATTTCACTGTTCACGAAATTGAGAGCAATTTGGCATAAAGATGACGATACGAAAACGGAAACTCAACCTGAACTCCAAACAGACAGCAGTTAATTTAGTTGATAAAAGTGAAAAATAGCATTACACTTGTCCTAATGAAATTCGGCTGTTGTCTGCTCTATGGTCGGGTTGTTGTCGCTTTGACACATTACCTATTTTCTTTCTCAATTTTATTACAATAACATTGCACCTTATAATAATGAAGTCACGTGTATTCAGTAAAATACTATGTTAATAAATACATAACTTCGTGTTTCTCAGTCTTTATTTCACTATGCCTTGTTTTGTATACTGTAGTTGTTTGTTCTTGTTTTTTTTCTTATTTTTGCCATAGCGTTGTCAGTTTATTTTCAACTTATGAGTTTGAATGTCCCGTTGGTATCTTAATAATAATAATTATGTTAAGACTTAAAAAAATAAAATCAGACTATCTGCTTTTTTTTTCTCTCTCGCAAGAAACGTCGAATAACTACCAATGAGACAACCAGGTGACAAAAATTGCACCGACCAATCACTTTGCTCATATTTGCAAGATCAACGCAGCTGATCTCTTACATGTTTTCTTGGAGACTTGTCAATTTGTGTTTTATAGCTTCCAGATATGCGTATGTAAGGATAATATTTGCGCTGAAAGGTGTACAGGGGTTACCACTATGAAAAGTGCTATTATGCGTAGTAATAGTGGGCAGCTATATATATTAAAAAAGAAGATGTGGTATGATTGCCAATGAGACAACTGTCAACAAGAGACACAAAATGACACAGACATTAACAACTATAGGTCTTCAACAATGAGCAAATCTCATGCAGCATAGTCAGCTATAAAAGAAAAAAAGAGAAAACTATCGGCCTTATTTATATTTTTTTTTTACGAAAAACAATATGTAACACATAAAAAACCGACAACCACTGAATAAAAGGCTCCTCACTTGGGACAGGCACATATATAAATAATGTGGCGGGGTTAAACATGTTAGCGGGATCCCAACCGTCCTCCTAACATGGGACGGTGGTATAACAGTACAACATAAGAACGAACTAGATGCACGTCTTTCGTCATCTATAATACTAAAATTACGAGGTCCAATTTATCAGCCGTCATTACGTAAAAACGACGAATCAAAGCATTCAACTTTATATATATAACTAATATAGTACAATGCTGTTGATTAAAAATTACACCACTCCTGACCCTTTTGTTTTCCACATAATTAATATTGCCAATAATTAAGAAGTTCCGGGTCGAATCCGATACCGATACCAATAGTATATTCACCTGTTACCTATTACCTTATCTGTACGTTCCGCATCTGACAGGCACACCACCAAACGCTGTATTTAGGATTTCGCTATATACACGGGTCGTAATCACAGGATTGACACTACTAAATTCAATCATTGTCAAATTGTTCCTGATTGTAGCATTTTATTCAGAATGACTTTTTAAGATGAGAACACTACTAATAAAAATCTGGACTTAAACTAAGGCGTATAGGTACAGCATGTACAGTTTTCAATTTGTTAGCCGGGATGACGTACAACAGCAAATCAAAGAATTCAACTTTATTTATAACTCATAAAGGACAATGCTGTTGATTAAAAAATACTCCTTTCCTAGCCCTTTTGTTTTCCAATTAAAATTAATAATACCAATAATTGATAAGTTCCAGGTCGACGGGTTCAAACAGAAAGATGTTGAAAGCAGAGAAAACTGTGCATCATATAATCGGCATGACTTTATCAGATGACAATACCAATACTAAAATAAGGCTTACGCAAAGTTATATTCTTTAATTCAGTCGCAGACCCGTGATATCACGGGTGTGTTCTAGTAGCTATATATATATTGAAATATACACACAACGGTCTCATGATATATCACTGTGACAGAAGAAGTACCCCAGAAAAAAAAAATGATAACCACAGAAACATATTGTATGCAACGTTTTCGTACACTTCTCTATGAATTACCCATAACCCTGAAATTTAACTGATATTTTCCAATAAAGCAAACTATTTATAGTAGGTCTTTTGATAATATTTATAGTAAAGTAATCAATATTTTTGGATATACAAATGTATGCAAGTGTGAAAATTGGAATTTATTGAACTAACCCCGATGTCTAAAGCGAGATAAAATAGAGAATGGGAATGGGAAATGTGTCAAAGAGACAACAACCAGACCAAAAAGCAGAAAATGGGGTTTCAACACAACGAGAAAATCCAGCAATCAGAGGCGTGCATTAGCTAGTCCCTAAACAAAATTGTGTACTAGTTAAACTGTGAAAAATCGACGTCATACTAATCTCCGGAACATATAAGTGAACTTAAATTAAAAATCATAAAAGACTTACAGAGACCAGAGGCTACTGACTTCAGTTGGGACAAGCGGTGTGGTATACAATATTTTAATTAGTGAGAAATCCATCCCTAATACCTCAAAAACTCATTTATATTTGGCAGTTGCTATTTGTCCGGCTAGCCGGACGAAAAGTACCAGGATTATTTGTCCAGCCAATACAATGCGCATGTGACTATATTATTAGTGTGTGCGTGTAATATTATCTTCAGCAGCTCCAGGGGGTAACACATGTTTGTAATCTTAAGTATACGCCTAATCTTGTTACTAGTAATTGAAATTTGTTTCTTTATACTAGTATTAAGTCCAATGTGGATAAAGAATAGATAAAAAAAAATCATAAAATATCCTAAATTTTAAATATAAGAAGAGAGAAGAAATTACTTGTAAAACAAATTTGGGTAGTGTTTGACTCGTGCATTTTAAGTTAGCGTAAAGGATTTTGTCTAGCTGAAAAAGGTACAAAATTATTATTTCTGTAGCTGTCAAAGAGAATTATAGACCCCTTGCCATAAAGTTATCCATATTTTGAGTGAAAGGTGTCGTCTGTTAGACGGGACGTATTATGGTATACCGTTGTCCGTCCGTCCGTCCGTCCGTCGTCCACACTTCGGACAATAACTCAAAAACACTTCTACCAATTTCCATGAAACTTAAGTGAATTGTTTATATCTATTGACGTAAGCTCCCTTTCGTTTTTTTTTAATTTCAGATTTAAATTTTTGGATTTATGGGGCTTTATTCATAAAAAGGGGGATTTTCAACACATCGGACAATAACTCAAAAAGGCTTTCACCAATGTCCATGAAACTTTGGTGAATTGTTTATATCTATTGAAGTAAGCTCCCTTTTAATTTTTATGAATTTCAGATTTTAAGTTTTGGATTTATGGGACTTTATTCATAAAAAAGGTTTTTTTTAACACTTCGGACAATAACTCAAAAAGGCTTTTACCAATGTCTATAAAACTAGGTGAATTGTTTATATATATTGATGTAAGCTCCCTTTCAATTTTTATAAATTTCAGATTTTACATTTCCGTGTTATGAATTTTTATGCTTAAAAAAGGGGGGATTTTCCAATTTTGGGACAAGTTAAAAGAGCAAGGGGCGTATCATGCGCTAAAGCGCAGCCCTTTTTTTTATAATGCCACCCCAAACATTTAAAAAACAAAATATTTACGTGAGGGGGTTGGGTGACACGGTGTGCTTCTTTTCCCAAATTTCTCTTTTCTATTATTTGTCCTGATCCAATCTTTGTTGTACCGTGTATTTCAATACCCCACTTTTTATAATCATATTTCCAACATCCCCACTTCAATTTTGTAGCCTCACCCCCCCCCCCCCCCCCCCGGCCCCCCTTAATGAACTACTTTGAAGGTTACTTGCAAGATTCATTTTTTTAATAAAAGTATAAGCTAAAGTTTCATTCAGTTAGACATTTACAGAGCTGTAGCGAGTTGAATAATTTTGTAAAACCGATCAATTATTTTTTATTTTCCTTGTAATTTCAATTTTTTAGAGTCACTTTTATCATATCATATTATTCTTGGGAGTTCATACTATCGTATTCCATTGTCAAATTCCGAAAACTGCACAAAAAAAATCACAAATATTGATATTACCATTTTCAGCCAGCTTAAAATTGAATATCAGTGATCAGATTACACGCGCCCCCCTTGGTGCTACTGAAGATAATATTACACTCGTGTCCAAACGTATTGATATGATATGCGCATGTCCATGGCCGGACGAATAGCCCTGGCACTATTCGTCCGGCTAGCCGGATAAATAACCACTCCGTTCAATTTACTCTAGAAAATACAATATGTAAATATATAATGCACAGCTTTTAATGCGTAAAACTTAAAAAAAAACCACCATGAATATTTTGAACGCAAAATTAAAACCACAGGCGTTAACGACATCATTGTGTGCTAGTTTTGCCGGTGGTCAGATGAGTTAAACCATAAAAACATTTGTAAAGTGTACTTGAGATTGAAGGAAAGATTGATGATGACCATATTAAAATGCTTTTACTTTTATTTTCAGTCGTTAGAAAAAAAAACGTTTAATATTCAAAGAATCAATAGCTTAAATAGTTTTGTTTTTCGATTTATCATAATCCTCACTTTTTTTTTTATTTCATTCTTAACGCAATGACGTACCTTTTATTGTGAACTTTTAACAAATGCACTTTAATGCAGTACAGTTCTGCGTCATTCACAATGGTTAATTCGTTTTGTAATATTTAATCTGACGTTCGTTTTTCATTTAACATTCTCTTATAGTCAACGCATACAAATAAACTATTAAGTGCCAAAACAGATGACAAACCATAAAGTATATTGTATTTTTGAGGACAATAAATACAAAATAGATAATGTAGACGTTTTGAAATACAAATTATATACCTTCTTAAAGTTAATCATAATGGACTGACAACAGCATTTTAAGGTTATGGAATTTATCAACAATAAAGTTAAATTTTTGAGGGTCTACATATGGCAAAAGAGTATCACTTGACGGAAGTTGCAATATCGATTTCAGAACATACAAATATTATGTTATGTTATTGAACTTTTATCATTAGTTGCAAACTTATTTTTTAGAGATATGTGTTATAACAAAAGTAAGTTTTTTTTAAAGAGCTCAGTTACGTTAAACATGTCAGATTAGTTTTTAAAGACTCTCTTATATGAGTGATGATTAAGTAGAAGAGGAAAGGCGGGCTTTATTTCTTTCATTTATTTTTGACTATTTCCCCAATTCTTTATTCATTTTGTTCATTATTCTCCGTTTTTCACGTTTTCAGTTTTCAACACACCGCTATTCTATATTCATTTTTTTATTTAAGCCTTTTCTCTATACTCTTGTCATTTTGGTTTCGTATGGAGAGATCTCTCATTGGCAAACTTTCCACATCTTCTTTTTTATTTTTATCTCTATTTCATTGCAATGTATTCTATTTCTGCACTTTTTTTTACAGTTTAGATTTGAGCGTCTTATGTAGAAAAAAAACCCACGTCTGGTGTATCAAATTATAAGCCTGGTAACTTTGATAACTGTTACTCTTTTATTCCTTAATCTCTAAACCCTGTCCAGACCCTCCTATATAAACCACTGTCTCGTAGTAACTACCGGTCTTTCCTGCAGTAGCGAAAGAATTCAGTTTTGTGCACTGTTGATCGAGGATAAGGATTGTCGATTTGATATATGGTCAATAATGGATAGACCTCTCGGGAAGAAGTTTGAGCCTCGTCCGAAGAGAATACAGCGGTCAGATGGGTCATACTGGGTAGCTAATCCATGTGTGTCTGAACATTTCCTAACCAAGCAAATAGGAGATATTGACCGACAGAAAGCTATGTTTAGTTCAGCACAATCTAGACAGCAGCGACAGTTGCATCAAGATCTCAATAAAATCAAGGCTACCAAAAATTGCCGTGAGTATAAAATATATAGATATTATTGAATTTTAATTAACCGGGCCCGATTTGGTGTTGTTGCATCTTTAAAAGTCCACTTAGCTTATTTTGCAAAGAATGCCGTTCAAACCGGTGCTAGAGATCGTCTTAAACTTGCAGTGAGGCGAGAGTTGTAATGCTCCGTGTTTGAGGCCTCATTATGACCTTGAAATGCAGTACACCAATTAAAGGTGTAATACCACCAAATCATGGTAAATCACATCCGGTTGCATACGAAAGTAGGTCTAAAAAAATATTCCCTTGAATTTGACCGTTGTAGGTAATTAATTCTACATTTTATTGCAGTAAAACTATTTCTGTTTTATAAACATATGTCTTGGGTATTTCAAAACACCATTATTTTTTATTTGTGACTTCTATAGAAAATTTTGTAATCTTACGGTTACATGGTGACTAAACCTTGTACACAGATAGAATAAGGGGAGAAATTTGATTAGTTAACTTCCAATGATGGTTATTTTCTTATATGCAATGAAATGTTATGTGAAATTTTTTCTATAGAACTGGACAGGATGAAACTTTACTCATGCCAAGTATTTCTTTATTTGAAACAAAGATAAATTCTGCACAATTTTTTGAAAAGTGCAAATTTAACAAAGACTAATAGGGGAAAATCAATGGTGGTATTACACCTAAAGCCGTGTTCCTACTTTTTTGTGTATTTTTGATGTGCAAGCCTGTATCCATTGTTTTTGTATCATATAGGTGTTTTAGAATGATTATGAAAATATTAAAACATTGACTACAGTAAAACAAATATTCAAAACAAAAAAGCATAAAAAAGAAAAAAAAGTTGAGAAATTAAAAACCATCCCGACAATAACAGACGTAATAATTGAAGAGTTACCAGGTATATCTAGCTAAAAAAGGAAAGTGACAATTCCGGAAATTAAAAGGTATCAGTGATTTTGCCTTTGATGAAATTTTAAAGGTAGCTTCATATTTTGTAAGGTTATCATTTGCAGGAGGCAGGTTTTAGTGTAATTACCTTTTTATCTATACGATTGGTAATATCTATATGCAGATCCTTTACTCTCACTCATGCTCGATCTTTTTTTTTTATCATTATATCATTACTATCATGTGTTTATTATTGAAATAAATCGATTTGTTTTGCAGGTCCCGGTCCCGGATATTTTCGGAGACGTGGAAGTGGACGACATTCTGTAGCAGAGACAACATTCTCAGATATGATCGACAAGTTCAACAAACACAGAGCAGAGCAGCATTTTGTGAATAATTTGTTAAAGAAAAGACGTGAATCAATGTATTCCATCTCAGCGGGTAGAAACCGGAAGTTTCCATATGATAGCACGAACAATATGGCGACAAATAAAACAGATGTTTTGAACATAGACCAAGATCTGGAGAATGAAAGTTTATCCCACACTACGGATGATGACACTGAGAGTTTTAGAAATCTTTCGATGAGCGGAACCCATGAAAACAGACATAAGAAAAACCTCAAAAAAAGCAAAATTCTAAGTCGTCACAGTGTTTATGAAGTTACGAAAGATGCTGTGTATCATGATTTACGGGATGGTAACAATAAAGAAGAAATTACGTACACACGTTTACCTCGCTCTAAGCCGAAACCATCGTGGTCAGGCGGACATGATAGCCGTCCTTCTAACACGACCACTGACAAGAGAATTATACCTGACGAAAAGAAGCAAAACAAGGTCAAATCAGAACGAGCAGAGAATATTTGGGGTTTGAATAGAGAAAAAACGCTATATCCTGATGATATCAAATCACTTAAAGACAACAACGGATTAAACAAGCAGGATTCCCATAAGAAAAGCATCCATGAAAATATAAATTCGCAACTTAAAACCGATGATCAAAAATTGTTTGAAAAACAACACGATACTGTTACGCGCTCACATTCTTCCGAGAGTAATAAAGTTTCATACGAAAAGATCAAAACTCCTACAAAAACATTGACAAGTGAAAATATCGACAGTAAAGAAGAATGTACATCTACGAATAAGAACTCTGATTCGTCGAATAAAGTTCAAAATTCAGATAAGCCTTCAAAGTACCGAATACAAATCCTTAGAAAGACACTAAACCAAAACGCGCAAACACCAAGACCTAAAAGCGCTAGAGGAAGAGGTAAAAACACGTGTTATTCCGGGGATAACATCACGATAAAGGGTAGATGTAATCAGAAAGACGCGTACGATGAACATGAAAGTTCTAGTGAATTAGAGTTCAAAGCTCCAAAATCAAAAGCTACCTGCGACGACGATGCTAGTCTAAATAATTATTTATATTTAGAAAAGTCTGAAAATGAAATTTCAAATTCTTCAGATAGAAAACTTTCATACTTTGACCTTAACATCGACGACAACACACCGGAAATAAGAAGACCTTCCGAAAGGATGGGTCAAGTTAAAGAGTTGTCTGTAGAAAGAAACTATACAGACGAATATGTCCTTTTTGATGAATCTCAAACTTCGGATAAACATTTACACCATTGTCACGGAAACTTAGGCAAAACATCAGGTTCATCTTATAAGAAAAGTGAGGACTTGAAAAAAATATCAAGCGAGAAAATCAATGATGAATTATGGGAAGACGTTAAGAAATGTAGATACTTGAGGGGTTATGACCCCCCTGAAATGATAATGCCAGCTAACGTCAATGTTTTTGTCTTCGGTAAAGATGAAAATGCTATCATAGAAGAGATCAGGATAGAAAGTCTGACAAATGATCAGAAGAGCGATTAGAAGTGTCAGATAGAGAAAGAGAACAACGACGAAAAACAATCTTGTATTTAGAACTGCTTTATATTGGTCAATAACATCGTCTATTAGGACCAAGGATTTGTATAGTCTCAATATACAAATCCTTGATTAGGGCAGGGACTTTCAATACTAACGGAACTCGTCTCTGTTGATTTTATTTAATTACCAAACCGTGTTAGTATAGAAAGTTTCAATAAATAATTGAAATATTCTTATAATTTGCAAAAAAATATCCATGTTCATGTTCTCGTATATACACACTTCTCAGCTATAGATACGTATACACTGTTAATCATTAAAAATAACATTGTTATATGTGACAAGATAATGATTGCATAATTTGTATACACTTTGGACACATGTAAAGTTATTATTTATCCAAGCATTTGAAAATACAATTTAATTACTGTTAAATAGAATACACTCAATATATTTTGTGCATCACAAGGGACTGTAATTTTGACTCTGTTCTGGTTGTCTATCATGTTGGTAGTGAAATCAACAATTTCCAAGATAAATAGAATAACATGGTACGTCATAAGCGTGAAGAGAAAGAGACTTAAATTCATCTGTAACATAGATATGTTCTTATGATCAAACAAATTGTGTTCGTACAACAAACGAACCTTTAGTGAAACGGAGTTTTGAAATGTTGGTGATGTTCAACATCGCCATGCTCGTCCAAACTTAAATTATTAATGATGCATACGAAACAAATTAAAACAAAGACCGGAATGACAGGGGATACAAACCAAACATTTTAAATAAAACCTGCACGAATAAACAAACGTCCATAAAATTAAGTTCTTCATGTCACTGCTTTGTATATGATCTACCAAACAGAATAACAACATAAGAACTTATTCTAGGAATGCTTTAACATTTAAACTGAAATATAGATTTGAATCAAGTGTTGAAAGTTGTAGTTCGTCTACTCTGGAGGAAGGAAGTGTCCGTAAATATGCACATAAGAAATATATGATCAAATAGACAAGAATAGCTAGAAGATATCGTGTATACTTGTAAATGTGGTAGCAACATGTACATCGAGTTAGTTTTTTTTGTAAACCTAATATACCGGTATGTACATCTGGCAAAAAACATCATCAAAGATCGATTACATGGTCTTAAATATTCCCTAAAGTCACGTGTTTCGTTCAAAAAATCATTTGTGACGCTCAATTCAAGCAAAAAAGAATAAAGACAAATCCTTTCCGAAATAAAAAAAAAAGAATTTATCTTTATAATTCTGACGGTATAGCTGATTTCTGGTTTCTCAGTCGATACTTTTATCCACTTGGACTATATTTTAGGTGGTATTTAAAAATTCTTACATTGGTAGTTTGTAGTTTGATTTTGTTATGAGTATCTTATTATAGATTAAAACAGTACATTATACATTTCATCAGTCACAAGCACTTTAAAGGATATACCTTCTGACATCAGGAACGTTCAAAAATCGAATATTTGAAAGTCAAGGATGTATGAGCTGAAACATATGCAGAGCTCATATAATAGAAATAAAGGACATAAAAAATAGATAAATCAACCCACGTTCAAACTTTGCCTGAGCGAGTCGAAACCTTGGTTTTCAACAATTACAAAATTCATTAACAAACAAATTTATAAAAGTTTTTTTTATAAATTATATGAGTATCGAAATACAGTCAAACTTTTGTCCTTCAGTAGTTTTTAAATTTGAAAATTTTCATCTTTTTATTTTCATCGTTATACTTATCCTTGGTTTAAACCGCATCATCACTAAAATAGTGATATAAAAATTTTCAATTGTGACACAAAACGAAACATATGTGATGGGTTGAAAATATCGTATTAGAACAATAACAGGCACATTCGAGTCACAATCTATTTATGATTCATACAGAAACTGAACACCGATATGGCAGGGGATACAAACCAAACCATGACCGTTATTAATTGTAAATACATCAGAATAAACGACGGAAACAACAATACAGCGCAGCCTTGAATAATAAGCGAATTCAAAACCATATATAGTCATCTACATTGTATAACAGACAATAGAACGAATATCAAACAATTTAAACAAGATAATCAACCGCCTTATTAATGACAAAACAATTATCGAAAAAAAAGACAGGAAGCAATGACAACCACTGAGTACTGACTTGGGACAGGAACATGAAAAAATAAATCCTTTAACCTTCTAACTGAATATATATTACAAAGCAGAATCACTGCCATGTTGGACTTTTTAAAAACATATTTGTTGAATTTGGAGGTTTCGCCTTCCAACAGACTATTGGAATCCCAATGGGTACCAATTGCGCTCCTCTACTTTCAGATTTGTTTTTGTATTTCTATGAAGAAGAATTCATTAAACGGAGCTCGTACAGAAAGGAGAAAAGAAATTAGCCCAGTCTTTTAATTTCACTTTCGGTAAATTGATAACGTACTGTCTCTTAATAATAATAGATTCAGTGAGCACTTACATTTAATATATCCAAGTGAATTTGAAATTAAAGATACTACCGACACAGATGAATCTTCTTCCTGTTTAAACATTTGTCTCTAAATGACTACTGTTGGCAGGTTAAAAACTTAAATTTATGACAAACGCGATGATTTTAATTTTCCTAAAGTCCACTTTCCATTTCTGTGTAGCAACATCCCAGCGGCACCATGATCCTACCATCCCCCTTCCTTCCTACATTAAATTTTCCTTATGGCAAAGCTTTTATACCCACAAGGTACAAATGTGAGGCACTTGCCTACGGTTATCTGGGCCCAAAGACCCAGGTAAAGCTACGGAACTGTTTAAATTGAGGTTGAAAGTTGGGGTTGGGTGACCCTACCATCCCCCTTCTTTCCTTCATTAATTTTTCCCTACGGCGAAACTTTTTTGCCCACTATGTTCAAATGATAGGCACTTGTACAAGGGTGCTTGCGCCCAAAGACCCCGGTGGTTAATGTTAAGGAAATTTTTAATTTAGGTCGAAAGTTGTGGTAGGGTGACCCTACAATCCCCCTCCTTTTCTTCATAAAATTTTCCCTACTGCAAAGCTTTTTTACCTACTAGGTTCAAATAATAAGCACTTGCCCAATGTTGCCTGGGCTCAAAGACCCAGGTGGATAAAGTTACAGAACTTTTTTAATTGAGGTCCAAAGTTGGGGTAGGGTGATACTTCCATACCCCGTCTTTCCGTTATAAAATTTTCTCTACGGCAAAGCTTTTTGTCAACTAGGTACAAATAATAGGCACGTGACCAAGGTTGTCTGGTCCCAAAGGCCTATCGAGTGTATCTAGTGTGGACAAAATCTTTGCCGTAGGGACTTTGCTATGAATTAAATATGGGGGATGGTAGGGTCACCCGACCCCAACTTTGGACCTAAAAATAACAAGTTCCGTAACTTTACCTACCTGGGTATTTGGGTCCAGGCAACCTTTGGCAAATGCATATCGAGTGTACCTAGTGTGGACAAAAGTTTTGCCGTAGGAACTTTCTAGAAATTAATAAGATATAAACAAACTAATTACTATAAGTATTGTTTAATGCAGCAAAGAGTGACACTTTTATGATTAAGTTGCTAACCAAAATCAAATGAACCTTATTCCAATGTAAACGTTGAATGTGTTAAGGTCGAGAAGATCTTATATTATAGTTTATAAGATATCTCATATAGTTTATAAGATATCTTATATAGTTTATGAGATATCTTATAAACTATATAAGATATATTATAAACTATATAAGATATCTTATAAACTATATAAGATATCTTATAAACAATATAACATATCTTATAAATTATATAATATATCTTATTAACTTTAGGAGATATCTGATCAACTGTAGGATATATTATTTAAACTATATAAGATATTTAATTTATAAACTTTATATGTATCTTATAAACTAAATAAGATTTCTCCTATAATATATAAGATATCTCCTATGATATATAAAATATCGCCTATAATATATAAGATATCTTATATAGTTTCGTTTTTATGAGATATCATATATATTATATGAGAAATCTTGTATATTATAATAATATATCTTTTATAGTATATAATATATCTTTAATGTTATATAAGATATATGCTTTATAAGATATCTCCTAAAGTTTATAAGATATCTTATAAAGTATATGACATACCTTATAACCAATGTTTATAAAAGATATCTTATAAACAATTTTTACATAAGATATCTTATTTGATTTATAAAATATCTTATATAGTTTATAAAATATCTTATATAGTTTATAAGATATCTTATATAGTTTATAAGATATTTTATATAGTTTATAAGATATCTCATATAGTTTATAAGATATATTTGTACATGAAATTGCCTAAGTTTAAATCTTTGAAAATAAACCGTTTGTCATAAAATATTGTCAAAATGTAATGATGCTCACCTTCGTTTTTGTAGATTACAGTTTTGATTGATTACAGATTTCAAATTATTTTCCGTTAGTTGACGTAACAACCTTATCTGAATATAATCTGACTATGCTTTGAGGCATGATTAATGGGTTCATTTGTTTAATATGTATTTTGTTGTCTCTATAAACATTGCTCAAAATTATAGTTATTCTTAAATAGCAACCTTTTTTGAAACAATAGTTACAATTTTAGTTAAAATGACCTGTCATTAAAATAGTTTTAACCTACACACAGTCAAATGTTTTTGAAAGTATCTACACAAATACCTAACCTTGAAAAGTAAATCAGAAAAAAATGAAAGTGTTAAGCAAGGGGAAAGAAAAGCGTGACAATTAATTCACAATATCTTCTGTTAATTTCTTTAATCTTTTCATGTCGAATACATGGAGAGATTTATATGTAAATGTAAACACCTGTTCAATCTTGCCGCCTCACAACCATGTTGTAGAATCTTCATATTGTTTCATAAGTCAGGAGCCTCTGGTAGCCTTTGTTATTCTTGTATGATTTCAAGATTAAGTTTCTATTATCACTGAACCAGTATACATTTTTATTTAGGGCCATCTGAAGCACGCCTCCTGGAGAGGGATTTTTTCGCTGCATTAAAACCCCATTGTCTGTTATTTGATCGAATTGTTGTCTTTTTGGCGCATTCCCCATTTCCATTCTGAATTGTATGTGCTTTGCAATGATGATGCTTTAAGTCTTGATAAAGGTTTACTAAAGAACTTTATTAATATTTTGTTTAAAAATATCTAATAATGTTATTTAAAACACCTTTCTCCTTTAAATATATATGGTAAAAATCGTTTTTAAATACATTGTTTTGTGTACACACAAGGCCTACATTGACTATCGACTGCATGTAGACAAGTCTGAATTAAACTTCATGTAAACACTAATTTTATCAATGGGAACACAACTGTGTTAAGTTTACGTGTGAATTACACTGACACAACACTGTGTTATGTCAGTGTAAGCACGTCTAACAGTTCATAAAACATTCCAGGGCATGGTTTTGTTATCACGAACTACTTGCTGTAGAGTTGTTGCATACAGGAAAGCTATGAAATGGTTCATATTTGTAAATTGCTTGGAGCTCTTTGAACGTTTTTTTGATGTGGTAATCATTTTTCCTCATGCTGCTCAGTCTCCGGTTCTCCATGTATCAAATATTCACTGATTTTGTAGTTTGTTACACTGTACCATGATGTGCTTTATACGGATATTTCATTCTTTTTTTTTTGGCTGGCGTAGTGTAATTAATTTGTTTGGCTATCGAAGGGAATGGTTTTTTTTATATTGTTAATTTTTTTCTAGGGGACGTGTGTGGTGTTTGTTTATATTCTTGATTTATATATTGGACTCCCCCATCTGCTTCTATATTAAATTGGGGTTCGTGTTGTTTATTCTTTAGTTTTCTATGTTGTGTCATGTGTACTACTGTTTTTCTATTTGTCTTTTTAATTTATAGCAATGGCGTTGTCAGTTTGTTTTAGATTTATGAGTTTGACTGTCCCTTTGGTATCTTTCGTCCCCCTTTTTTAAGTGTAAACTTAATGCAACACAAATGATTCCTCAATTATTTGTTTTTCTTTATTTAAAGCAAAAATATGGCAATGTTTCTCTGATAGGCAGTATAAAAGAAATTATAAATAAAAAACTATGAAAATACTAAAACAACTCCCTCGATATGTTTGACATCTGGAGAAAAATTGCAAACGTTTATGATAGTATCCATACAAAGTATACCTATAAAAGAAGCAAAATGTAAAATATAATGACAATAATATAAACGACTAAGCTATAATAATAGTTGATTAAAATTTTGCATAAAAACAATGAAAATGTATTGAACTGTTGTTTGATATGATAATAGCTGGAAAAATAAACAAATTGCATTGTAAGAAAAAATACCCCACAAATGTAAGTAAAATAAAGTTATTATTTTAGACATTGTGAATTTTTTATTATTCCTTGAATATACATTTTCGTGAATGTTGTGTTTACCTAGTAATCACGAATATCAATGTACAACGAATTTCATTTTTTTTAATTAAAAGCATGTATGCAGACTTTGGCAAAAACACGAAATAAAATATCCACGAAACTGAAAGTTTTCCTTTATCCAGTCTAATAGGTATCCACGAAAACAAATGAATCCACAGTACACGCAAAATAGTAACATTCTTCCTTTCCGATTGTTGACATACATTATAATACAATATGAATTTTTCCAATCATCCCGCAGAAATCGTCAAGAACACAATAGTATTTTTAAGGGGATTCACTCGATACACGTAATTTAAAACACAAATATATTTTTGTATCCATTTTAAAGGGGAATTAGCTGTCCAATTCATGTTCATCTATTCCTCACAAAACATTTTAAAACGACTATCAAAATTACAAAACAGTCATTAAGAAATAATACAGATCATGAAGTCATAATAATGTTTAAACCGTTCCTTTGTATATAAGAAAGACTGTCGTATAATTAATCATCGTGATGATCTCCGAATAATTTCTAAGGTCAAATCAAGTTCATATGGACAATTTGTCTATATCTATTTGGTATCATGCATAGATTTCAAATGGTGTAAATCAGCGTTTTACTTGTTTGTGAATGACTTATTTGAGACAGAAGTCAACAAAACAGTTGTTCTGGTGGTTGTTGTCAATGTTGACATTCTTTTGTTTTTAAAAACTGAAACCAATGCGCATCTAATCTCCTCAAGGAAGGGTTCCTTGCAAGTGAACACGAATTTAAGTAATTGTTGACTTGCAAGCTATCATCGTAGCAAATGTCTCTTACAGTTATACATCGTTTTGTTTTTAAATTGGCTTACTCGCGTATCCTTAACGTTGATAACAAAGGTATTAATGATCCTGTAATACTAAAAGTTGATAAAGAAACCCAATGAAAATATGATGCGTATGTGTTTAAAAAAGCTGACAGCTATCAAAAAGCTGAACAAAAGCACTGAGAACAAAATAGGAAAAACGATTATGAATTCCATTAAATCATCATTATAAATGCAGACGTAAAGCTAGTAAGTACATCCATATTTCCCGGATGCAACTTTTATTAATTCATATAAATGGTTTAAAAGTCACATAAAACAAACACATATATATATATATATATATATACGAGTTGTATATACATTATGTACACAGCCATGTATCACCATCATTGATGGCGATCCGATGGATACATCTGTTGTAGGGTTGTCACTGACTCAGACGTACTTATGAATATAATTATTTTCTGTGACTGTATCTTACATTAATTTGTAGGATCCTTTACTACAGATAATTTAGCTGATCTGTAACAATAACATCTTCATGCCTTATATATCATGTACTGTAGTACGCCGCTAGATTAAAACTGACGTGGAAAGGTAACATATGGCCACCGAAAGCTCTTTTTTTTGAGAGCCTAGGTGGTCGTGTGGTCTAGCGGGACGGCTGCAGTGCAGGCGATTTGGTGTCACGATATCACAGTAGCATGGGTTCGAATCCCGGCGAGGGAAGAACCAAAAATTTGCGAAAGCAAATTTACAGATCTAACATTGTTGGGTTGATGTTTAGACGAGTTGTATATATATACAACTCGTCCCGCTAGACCACACGACCACCTTGGCTCTATATATATATATGTTACAGTGAATTTGTATAATATGTGATTATGTAGAATCCCTCAAATTTTCAGGAATTATGTAGAATCAGTGGTTAGTTTATATCATTGGGGACTACATATTATCACTAAACATTTCAGATATTATGTATAATCACTAGAAAAAAATACCGGGGATTATGCATAATAACTAAAATGAAGAATTTGCTTTATTTATAAAAAAATATTTATTCTATATAATTATTTTAAAACATGATTGTTCACATAAATTGTAAAATGTTAAGCAAAATATGTTAAAATGATTAGCTCATTATATGAAAATGATTAGCTCATTATATGAAAATGTTAGGCACAATATATAAAAATGATAAGCACAGTATATTAAAATATAAGAATGTTAGGACTATACACGATATTGTAAAATGTTAGGAACAATATTTCAAGAACAATAATTTATTTTTACAAACTAAATTTGGATGACATAGACTATTGAATGTTTGCCCTGCTTTTCTACAAGCACATCTACTTGATTCACATCAGTACCCAGAAAAGGGAATCAGCAACCTCGAACCTTTTTCTTGTATAAGATCCGAGCAGGATTAAATGTTTTGTGGACAAACGATATGTTCTTTTTGAAATAATGAGGTTCAACAGTTTAATAATATATAACTGGCAACACTGTTCATTGACGATTAACCTTGAAGTAGAATATCAGGAATGACAACTGTTCACTTAATCCATCAAGGAATATTTTTTTTAGTAGAAACTTGTCTTTATTTCTATCAAACATAGGATTTCTAAATTATTGATAATCCCTGAAACCATATTAGGGAATTTGTAGAATAATTATTAAATTGGTCAGTGATTATGTAAAATAATATTTACTTTCTTAATACTTAATGACAGATAATCGAAATCAATGTATTGCAAAATGAAAAAATAATCGACTTCCACATGTTCCAATAGAAATTCAATGTTAGGAAATCCATAAAAACGGTATCAATCAACGGAAAATATTAAAAACAACTGCCATATACCTTATTTGTTACAAATATTTTCCTTAAACATTAGTTTGTAAAAATCTCTCTCTCATATGACGCCAATGACAAGATATAAATTCACACATAAAGTCCCTAGACATGAATATTTTTTAAAAAGCTGAGAAATTTGAAATGGAAGATTACATTTAATTTAGTCTTAAAAAATCTGCCAATGGTACAATTACAATTTATTAAATTTAATTGAAAAGAACAATCTGTATACTGCCTTCTTCTCAAAAACAACACATAAGGATTACTTCAAATGTATGTCTTTTACACATAAAATAATGTGTTTTAGAAATATTGTCAATAATGGACTAGAGTTTGTAAACAGTAGAATCCAGAACTTGTGACACAGTATAATATAGTACTGGCGACAAAATATCAAAGTACATAAAGAATTTGCTTTGGTTCTCGAATATTTTAACTTGAATTCCATGCTTTACCAGTTAAGATGTGGTCCTGAAATTTCAAAATGAAAGGTTGTGATAATTTACTATGTGTCTAATGAAACATAAGTCAGCACATGTTCTTATATTAACCTTTATGGACTCTTTTCGTCTATGAAATTGTTAAATTGCCATGTCAAGTTTGTTTTGATGTATGATTAGTGCTTTGTTCGTATTGCGTATTGATTAACTAATTGAACATAATGTATACATCCTACACACAAGGATTTCGGATCTGAAATCTATCTACAATTTAACTTTGCAGAACAATCACTGAATGTAAAAAAGTTAATTATTAATATTCAATTAATCAATTAATCTTTTTTACAAGGAAATTATTAAATCAAGAGTTCAAAATTGTGAATTCAAATCATCCCTTCGTAAATTTTACGGACGCCAACATCTGTTAGTTGACCGTTGGGAATATCCGTCAATAAATTTCACTTTTCAACAAAAAGAATTTACCATATTTACAGGTTTGTTATAACATGCTCAATACGACGGCTTTCACATGTGTATCAGGAATTGCATACTCTTCCGGATCACCTGAAATCTACCCGAGTTTTTGGTGGGGTAAGTGTTGCTAAGTCATTTGTGTTTATATGTTTTGCCATGTGTACTATTGTTTATAGGCGTGGCATTATCAGTTTATGTTAGATCTATGAGTTAAAATGTCCCTCTGGTATCTTTTGTCCCTCTTTTATTGTCTTTCATGCAAAAAAAACAAACAATGCGGTCAAATAAATTTATTCGCTCGAAAACATACGTCGCATGTCATTAAGTGAATTAGGTTTATTTTGGTTATCATAGTATTGCATTCATTATTGAGATTTTAATCCAATTTGCATGTAATTGTTCAAAAAGTTACCGTAGGCAAATGTACATTTATCGTTGTTTCGATACCAATGTATGCATGTTGGTGACCTTCTGCTGTTGTGTTTTTTTATTTTGGTCGGGTTGTTGTCTCTTTGACACATTCCCCATTTCCATTCTCAATTTTATTATAGTTTCTTATGTTTGCTGTAAAATTAAAATGGAAATAAATACGTAAAAAATATTATAATGTTATACTTACTTCTAATCATCTGATGACACAGATTGACTGTCATCCTCATCCTCATCTGACGATGAATATTTAAATGGATCATCATCGTCCTCATCTTCCGTTTGGTCTTCATAGTTCTCCAGAGCTTTGGCAATTTTTGATAACTGAAGTGCAAATATATTACATCCAACATTATTGTCAAATAGTTTGCTAGTGACCTATATATCTTATTAGGACAGTTACACACTTTGTAAGAAACTGACTGTCTTAACATGTGGCATTAAGAAAAAAATGACCTATCAGAGTGATCAAAGTGTTAATAGGAACTTGCATTTATCAACATCTTCAATACGTTAGGGATTTATACGATTTTAGCAAAATCACGAACAAGTCACATGCAAGTGTTTTACCCTCAAATGTATTATCTTTAAAAAGAATACACTGTATGCCTTTCAATAGGTTGCGATACAATGTCTACTTACATTGATAAAGTATTGTGCACTTAAAAAAGAAAAAAAATCAGTTTCAGAAACTACCAGTTTGCTTTACAGGTTCTATAAATAAAACTACAAGGTCATGAGGCTGTGATATAGTATTTTGAAATATAAAAGATATGTATATACGATCGGGAAGTAAAACCCTTCTTACGTTCTATGTCGGTGAAAATAAAAGATGGTCATACAGTTATGGTAAAGACGTTTTAATGTGTATTAATACAATCAAAACGATGAACATAATGCCCAGTATTAAGATTTCTAGGATGTGTTTTGTGTTCTATTATTCATTTTTCTTGTTCTTGTTATGATATGGCTTCGTCAGTTTATTATGGACGTATGAGTTTGAATGTCCCTTAGGTATTGTTTTCCTCTCTTTAAAATTAATTGTATAATGAGAACGGAATAATCGTCCCTATAAGAGATATATTTGAATATGGTGTCAATCTATAAAGTATTTCGTTTTTAAATATCGAGTTAAGCAATAGATAACACTTTTGAATAATCTCCACATTTTACATTATGTCATGTCTTAAATGAGTTGATATTAAAGGAATGCTTAACGTCATTACAAAATGCAGCATATGTGTGTGTTCCGTACAGACGACTTCAAAATAGAAATAAATGCATTTTATAAATTTGATGCGAACGAAGCACTCTTTGCATTAACTTGGATCAGTTCCACTGAAACCTTATGCTAAATGTTTACTTGCATTGAAGAGGTGCAATACAACTGCAGAAGAGAGTAACAGTCAACTGCAGAATAACAGCACTGACTCTGAATTGTGTTAACTTGAAACAACACATATATTCATCAATTCTAAATACAAAGCATGATCACTACAATATGCTAACTTTTAAAAAATTAAATGTGTACTCCAGTAGCATAGTTTAGTAATGTCAAAAACCAGTGAATCAATATTTTTATCGGAAAAAGGTCGTTTTTAAGGTAAATAAGGCTATCGATGACCAGCAAAACATAACTTATTCCTTTTAAAAAAAAGAGTACATGTATCTTTCTCATTTAATTTATGGTTTTTTTTAAAGTAAAAAGGTAAAAGAAAGGACTAGTAAGTAGAATGGAATACCAACCATTGTCTTTATTCCTTTTAACTTTTTATCCATACAGTGCTGGCTTTCCATTATCTAAAAAAAGAGAAAAATATTCCGGCATTATTTTCAGTTGTTGATAACTTCCATCATTACCGTATGGATTGAAAAAAGTGTGTATGCCCCAATCAGACAGTTGTTGGTAATTACTGTCATGCATTAGATAATTGTAACATCCATTGCAATTATCAAACAGTCTGTATTTAAGGAGGTAAACCAAGGTTAGAGGACACCACTCTTAAAACATCAGTACGTTAATGTCAACTGTTTTCGTCAATATATTGTAAGCGTCTATGTTACATGGATTATTTCCAATCTGTTTCAGGTAAGTGCTTTAAATACCATTTTTAAACTGGACTTTCACAAAGGCATCACCGATTACATGGATTAAAAAAATCATCTCACTGACTACTATCAAACACACACAACTGTTACAAAGAAATAAACACCGTAACTATCTCATATTAACTATTACAGAATTTCTTTGTGAATTTTAGAGAAACATCTTTTTTCGTGACCATAAACCAAAATAGTTAGTTCTTTAACGTTAATTATAAATGTTGGGTCATAATTAAAATTCGAAAAATATGCAAGAAAGTTGGACCATATTTTGAATGTGTTGTTCAATATTTTAAAAACAGCTTTTTTTGTGTACCAAATAATCCTTACATTGATCTTATTCCACAATATATGTTTTAAACAAGGTTTGATTAATAAAAAAACTGAAAAACTAATTATATAATGACGTATCTCTTCCAGTAACCACATGTTCTTAAAGCAAAATATTAAACATAGAAAGGTGCGATTCTTAAACATTTTACATACATGACATGATACTAAATGATCCAGGTAAATATGCACCTTGTGATGAACAAGAATTTGTTTAGTTTACCTTTTGGTGTCGTCTGCCATTTTTATCGTTCTGTTTGTCCTGTTTTTTGCTATTTGAATCCATGTGTCTTTGTAGCATCTGTTGGATATATCGACCGAAATTATCATGTTTACTTATTGAAATGTTAATCTATTTTGAACATATCTGCCGTCTTTTACAATTGAATTGCCACATAATGACATAAAATTGAAGTTGAAGTAGAAAAAAAAAGCTAGGAGTCAACCTGCATGCTGACATAATATATAATGAAACATAAACAACAAAACTAAAACACATGTAAACGCTGATGTTAAAACATCTCATCAAGCTCATAGCTTGTGTTATTTCTTCTCTTTAACAACAGTCACATTGTCTATTGTTTTTGTTTGTACTGTTTATGTACATGTCCTGAAGCAATCTGTTAATGATGCTGCTGAGTGAAGCTTATTTGAACTGATTTTGTTCTGTTTGTTATGAAATTGAACCCTCCTTTAATAGAACGGTGACCAGACCCAATATTTTTTATATTTAATCGTCAAACATACTATATGGCTATAGTATTTATCATTGGATTCGGAAAAAATGAGTACTTTTATAATATCGATGTCGTCAAAAAGAAATGCGGTAACAGTTTTGTATGAAATAAGGTCAAAGATCAAATTTTTTGTTCTCCTTTTTGATCTTCCATACTTTTAAAATTTGAAGATATATACACCAATTTAGGTTACATTTTAGATACAGACATGTTTTCAAATCAATTAACAATGAATAATCTCGAAAATGTAAAAAAAAAATGAATAAGGAAATCGATTTATTCTTGAAATTTGCGTTTTTCAAACACTTGATCTATTCTACACAATTTATGTTAAAGTTACAGTGGTTACCTTGCCGGCTGACATTCAACATCAGCAATAAAGGATAAATAGTATTATTTTACCTGAAGAAGCTTTCTATAATGAAGGCGTATTTTGCCTAAGCTCATTTATATAAATCATTAAAACAAAAAAGCATGCAATACCTCGAAAACAATTACAATTCAAAAATCTAATCAAGGAGATCCACACAACAGAATTATACTTATATATCTTCTCCTTCATCTGTCAAGGAACGTGATTTAAAATTTCAACATAATGCTGACCCATGTAGGGTTTTGTTGTGAACAAACACCTGCCTTTTTTACATGGAGATTTTCCCTTCAATGAAAACACAAAATCTTGCAGGAATTCTGCTGACACATGCCCTTTAAAATACACGGGGTGTAATGAATCGTATAACTTTCATCAACCGTATTGTAAAATTTACGGAATAGAGGTTAAGCAATGTGTAATGCTGTCCACATTTGTAGTTTGAAACGAAGTTCTTGAAACGTGCTGTTTCACTGCCGCCTCACAGGGAGGTGACCCAAATAAACATACATTTTTACTGTTGGCAAGTTTTAAAGGGAATTTTCTAATCATAAAGCTTTGAAACTAACGTTCATGCCCAAGCAGAGGGTTTATCTTTGTCAATAGTATCGAGACTCTAAAAACCACTGAAATAGTCGTGCGTGTCCTTCAAAATCTTGTAAACTCCAAATACAGACAAAGTTGTGTCTCATCCGGTAACTACATGAACAGCAGTTAATAGTTATTAAATTGTTGGTGAAATCAGACACATAGTAAGTGAATAGGTGAAAATCTCCGCCCATTCTTTACACTGCTAATGTTCTCCATCTGCAATCACAACTCGCTTGAATGTTTCATGTATTTTTAAAAGGCAGTGAACACACATACCAATCACATTTGTATTAGAGGTCCGTATGATTGTTCTTCCGCTCTTTCCCATTTCTCTAAACTTCGTGTCAAAGTTTATGGCATTGAGTATCGACCTAGGTCTCCTATTGAGTGCTAAACAAGTTTCGACAGCCATTAAAAGTTTAAGTATAAATGCATTTGACAATTTCACATCAGGTGGAATCATAGGGGATATTTCAAAGTTTTGCAGTCAGGAATACTTCTCCCCTCAATAATCTGATACACTTTGGTGGAAGTCTAATATCAAAACATTGAACCAATGTCATACCATCTCTAATGTAAGTTGAGAGAGATTTTACAAAGGAAGGTAAAAAAGTGCACAAGAGACTTCAGATTCTTATTGCTTCAACAAATCAGACGTGCATGAGTTTCTTATGGTGCCGTCATCTTGAAAAAAAAGTAAATTCGAATGGGACCTACAGGGTGCGACAGAACATGTTCTACGGTAACATCATCCGTACATTTTGCCAAAATCAGTGCACGTCCAAATGCAAGTTATGGATTTATGTGACCTAAAAGTATTTCCCCTTATTTATATTTAAGGTATGTTTTTGTAGTCATGTGTTCAAACGTTTGTAGTTTTTAGTTTTGACTTGATATTGGACTATAAAAACTCTTGACTGGATATAAAGAAAGAGCACTAGTGATACAATGTTTAGACTTGTTCAAGCCTTCAACTACAGATGTGAGCAAAGAAATCGAATATCTTTTGTAGCATGCATTCTAGAAGAGATATTAACAAGACATGGAGCAGATATCAAACGGGTCAGTCATGGATCATTCAACTAGTTCACAATATTATAGCAATAACATGTTCTTCATCTCTTTTCATTGCTGTTGGTTTTGTTTCCTCTTGTGACATCGCATTATTTGCAGCAATTCCAGACCATTTTAGCGTTACACAACTAAAGGATTCTTAAAAATGTCTAGTAAGGGTCAATCTAACAAGCGCGGATTTTTATGTGTTATGCCTACAGTGCCACCTGATCCACCTTTGTCTTTTATGTTGCCATGTCGGCCCATGTACCGTTAACAATGTTCAGGAGTCTGTCTGACAGCAAAGTAGCCATCTATAAAATTCTCAGAAAGTTGAAACATATCGCGTATGTTAACTTGTATCCACTTTCATTAATTGGTACGTTTGGTTACACAAATAGTAAGGATACATTTTGGATGACGATCGCAAGGAATTGATCATTTCCCTTTCGTTCTGCACATACATTTGAATGCAAAATGTCTACTGCTTCCAAGGAAAACACATCCTAGTTTTTGAATGTATGTGATACAGCACAGCATCATTGCTTATATGTATTTATAAGAGGCTGCATATGAGCTTTAAATAGCTCCGTCATATGAGCATTAGGACTTGTGTCTGGCTTGAATTGCTGAAATAATGCATCTGGGATAAATGAATTTAATGTCATTGATTAATAAAGGTATGAAATATCATATAAATGTTAATTATTTTACATTTTGCATTAGAAAAAAAAAGAAGAAATTAAATTAAAACATACTCTATTAAATGCAAAATATTCGTAGTTGTAATCTTTTACATAAACTCTTCAATAACGGATCCGATTAATTTTGCTAAACTTATTTGAAATCGTTAAAATAAGGTGTAACAACAATGTATATAACAACAGAAATCATAACACGGATGTTCTTTTACAATGTAGACATCAACACTTTTCTAAGTAAATTTTTCGTTCAAGTAAAATTAAGTACTTCAAAGTCTATTTTACGAAAATAGTACCGTACGAATTTTTGACAACAAGTCAAAATGTTAACTTTAACCTTTGAACTACCAATACTGTGATTTATAGCCGTATAGTTCGAATGACAATTAAACTCCTTAAATAAGCGACCTTTCCTTACTCGGTCACCGTACTATAAGCTTTTCGGAGGGTTTGGCTCCATCAAATATGTTTAACCCGCGACAGTCTGTATGTCTGATTTTAAAGTCAGGAGCCTATATTTCTGTTCATCATATTAATAGTCGTTCGCTTATTTTATTACATCTAAGGTCGTTGATTTTTTTGTTCGAATAGTTTTACATTAAAAATTGTCAATACCTTTTCTAAACAGCTTTCTATCAGTTCGTAAACATAACAGTAAACATATTAGTTTAAAACATGGCTAAAATCATACATATAGGATATATATTCTAGTCCTAAAAATAGTTGTACTGTTTAATCGAACATTTTGTGATAATTAATTTACTGAAATTGTCCTCATGAACTTCTGGTTGAAAACTGTGAGGCAAAGACTATATGCAATATTGGTTGTCAAATATGTTTCTCTTCTGTCTTCAACACGGAGCCAAGGCTCAAAGCAAGCTATTAAGGTACAATTCATAAATTAAAACAATGCATTAGTAAACATTGGGATTTACTAAAAAAGGATGCAGTTTGCAACGAAATATTTTGAAGCAAACCAATAATAGCTTATAAAACGCATAAATTTAATGCAGATCTATGGACAACGACAAAATTAAAATAAATTGATATAGGTAAATCCCAGCTGATGATGGCGGGCCTACAATGCGTAAACCCTTTCATTAATGTGATATATTTATCATTAGCATATAATACAAAAACCGCCGAAACACTAAATTAGTGTCGGATTGATGAAAAGCAATTGCAAGTCTAGTAATACTAGCATCATGTGATCAATATTGTGTAATACAATTACAATAACGTTCTTATAGTATGTATACGGAGTCTTCCGAATAAGATTATTTGCTATAGGAATTCGGATTGATGTTGGAATTCGTGGATGTTAGGTGTCACTTTTAAACAAAACCATTTGCACGTAAACACCAACGGTCCAATCTATATACAAAACGAGAAACGAGAAACATGTATGAACCATATATACAAACGACAACCACTGAACATCAGATTTCTGACTTGTGCAAACAATTGCAGCAGGAATAAACGTTTAAGTAAACGTTTAAATTGTACCAAACCTTCTTCCTTTTCTGAAACAGTAATATAACATCACAACATAGAAATACACACTATCAACTATCAATTGAAATTCCTTTACTCAATAAAAAAAACTAAGTGACACAAATAAATTGTAAAACATGTTTACCGTAAGCCTGTCAACTTCAGAAAGGTCTATTTCCCTGAAAACAATAGAATGTTATACTAATCAGTCCTTCGTGATATCATAAACGTATGAAATTGGAACACCAAAATACATTTTCGTTTTGCTTATAAAATTATTGAATTTCACTATGGTACCATAAACCAACGAGAGTGTTTAATCTTATAGGAATGTTTGTAAGTTGATATATGTATATATATATATGCATTAAAAACATTATTTACTCTATATTTTTTAATCAAAGCAAACATTATTGCCTTTTACCGGAAAGCTACCGATTTGTTAAATCAAAGTTTGAAACGACATAAATAGTTTTTCTTTTTTAGTTTTAGTTTTGAGCATTACACCAGATCATGTCTACCTAAGATGATCAAAATGATTTTGGTACACACGATACTATTTTGTAAAAAAAGAAAACAACAAGTCATGTCTAGTTTAAAACTTTAAGATTTTTAATCAGCAGGTCTACTAAATTTGGCTTGCTTCAGCGACTGCAATATTTCTTCTTTCTTTCATAAGGAGTATTTGACACTTATTTTGTGTTCAATGCGAGTATACCTTTTAAAGTGCTCTCCGTGAACTGTTTTATTTACATAATTCATATTTAAAAAACTAGTTTGACTCATCAAAACGTGTATGTTCCTGTTTAATAACAATATGCTCAATAGTTCATCCAAGAGATTTTGATAATCAAAATTTAGATTTATAATTTTATTCTTTTATTCAAATTCCTCCTTCGGTTGTCAATTGGAATTGATAAATAATGTTTGAAATTTACATACAACCAGGTCTTTTCCAATCTTGACTAAAATAATTAACATTGGCATTAACATGATAAAAGCAGGTGGTTTGGCATGCCAAAAAACCCAGGTTCAATTTATTATTTTTCTTAAAATGCCCTGTACCAAGTCAGGAAAATTGCCATTCTTATGTTATAGTTCGTTTCTGTGTGTTACATTTTAATGTTGTGTTTTTGGTTTGTCGTAGCTCTCTTATATTTGTTTATACGTTTCCCTCAGTTGACGTTTGAAGCCCGGATCTGTTTTTCTCCATGGATTTATGAATTTTGGTACACTACTGTTGCCTTTATCGATACAACTAATAAGTTCTTAAAACATTTTTTGGAAACAATATAAAACAATATTGTGCTCATTTCTATGAAAAGTACTTGAGTTGTAGAGCGAAATCTCAATTGGAAATGTCAAATCGTCTTTTTTTTAAAATTTAGTTTGGTCGAAGAACACAAATAGAGGCTCTGAAGAGCCTGTGTCGCTCACCTGGGTTTATGTGCATATTAAACAAAGAACACAGATGGATTCATTGTGTTTTTGTGATAGTGATGTGTGTTTAAAGGTCTTACTTTACTTAACATTCTTGTTACTTACGATTTTTTCTATCTATAATGAACTTTGCCCATTAGTAACAGAAGAAATTATTTTGTAAAAATTTAAAAAACTACCAAATTAATGAAAATTGTTAAACTTGACTACATGTATAAAGGGCAATAGATGCTTAGGGGATGTCAAATGACGTATTTGTAGATTTTACTTTGCTGAACATTATTGCTGTTTAGATTTTATCTCTATCTATAAAAGTGTTCATGATAATAACCAAAAGTGGAAAAATTTCTTTGATAAACAATTTAACCCTTGTCAGACTTGCTCTAAATGCTTTGGTTCAGAGTTAAAAGCCAAAATCTACATTTTACCCTATTTTCTATTTTTAGCCATGGCGGCCATTTGGTTAGATGACCTGGTCACCGGACACTTTTTTTAAACAAGATACCCCAATGATGATTGTGCTCTATATTGGTTAAATTTGGCCCAGTAGTTTCAGAGGAGAAGATTTGTGTAAAAGTTAACGACGACGGACGACGACGGACGACGGACGACAATCGATGAGAAAAGCTCACTTGGCCCTTTGGGCCAGGTGAGCTTAAAACAGCTGTTATTGTACCCCACCGAAAATTCTATCTCCAATACATGTCCCTACGAGCTGACAATCTAGTTTTGTAACCGTATTTTCATTTCGAGTATAATAAAAGGACATTTCCACTTTACTGAAGTTACGACTCTGTTTTTAAAATGAAAACGGCCAATAGTTTTCAATGTTGACATTGTTATCTGTTCAAGAACAGATTAAAAATAACGTGTAATTCGATTAAAAGCGAAATAACTGTTGATGAAACGTGCAAATTTGTAGATTAGTCTTTTTATATGGTATTGTCACTAAATACAAGAAGTTGGAACTCGTAAATAAAAAAAAACAAATAGTCGAGAATATACGCGTTGTCGTGTAAGGCATACGACTTCTCGTTATACAAGGTGTTCGGCAAAGTAATATGGTTTCTATACTAGAGGCTCCAAGGAGCCATGTCGCTCACATGATATTTTTATTTACAATCGATGCATGGAATAATGCAACCGTTATACAGTTTCTGTAGTTTCTAAGACAATGTAAGATACGAGTCAATTTTCCCCTTTTGTGCTATTTTTAGCCACAGTCATTCAACGAGTAGTTTGTTAAATATATGTGTCTGAAGTAACCTATGACTGTCTCCCCATCAACACGAACGATTTGATTTGATTTTTTGGTGTTTAAACGCATCTTTTAAGCACCGGATTTAAACTATTCTGTGGCGGCCAGTTATTATTGGTGGAGGAAGCCGGAGTGTCCAGAGAAAACCACCAACCTACGATAGGAAACCTGATATCTTTGTCAGTTAAGATAAGAGTCGAGTGCACTCGCACGAGCGGGGTTCGAACTCACAATCTCAGTGTTGACTGGCTAATGATAATGGTAGTACCTTCTAAGATCACTCGGCCAGCGAGGCCTTTCAACACAAACGATAAAGAGCCGTAGTGTGTTTTTTTAATGTATTAAGTTTCTTTATTTAATTATCACAGAAGAAGTTATGAAAAATTGTTCTAAATTATGAAATAGCTGAGTACTACATATATGTACTCTCGGGAACTAGCAGTCCACTAGCAATGATATCGACATAAAGCTAGTTAAACAGAAAATAACACTTGATAGATTTAGCGCTTCTGAAGCGATTTTTTTGAAAAATGCTGACAAAACATTTTGAAATCGAGAATGCATAAGACCATAAACAAGCACTTTAACGAAATGAAACCTAACACATGGCGATAAAAGTACTGAATTATTTACAGCATCGGCAATCAGAAAAAGAAGGGCGGAATATACCAGAAGGACAGTCAAACTCACAGATAAAAAATAGACTGACAACACCATGGCGTACAAAGAAAAAACAAACGAACCAATAATAATACACAAGACACATCATGAATAACTAAACAGTGAGCAACATGAACCCTCCCAAAAAATGGGGCTGATCTCAGGTGTTCCGGAAGAGAAACCAGATTCTGCTACACAATTGGCACCCGTCGTGTTGATCATGCTACTACAAACTCGGTAAATATAAGTAAATATGCGACTGGTAGACTCAAATGTTGACACATTTAACTAAATATATTTTATAGATGATGGTGAGGTATATACATGATATATGTCGGCATTGTGTCAAATATATTTTATTCGAAAACTGTGATAAAAAAGTTAAACTCGTTCAACGTAATACAATGGGTTTTTTTTTGTTTTTTTTTTTTATATCTCAATCGGTTTATTTACTGCGATATACCAATGTGGCCTTTATTTCTTTATATGCTTACTTAAAACTCATTTGAAAAATACTATATTTTTTTTGGTAGTATTGGTTCATTTTTTAATTTAATTTTAGTTATTGTTAATTTACCCTTTTGCTTTTAGTGCACCATTGCCCTCTGCTTCTTTTGTTGTTTTCAGCTTCAAATCAAAATTTGTATTGTACAAAAAAACTGAAATTATATAAAGCAACTGCATTTAAATATCAACTACCTGTGTGGTTAATAGTTTCATATATTTCCAAAATGATAAAGAAAATAGTATTACGATATATACACTTAAAACAAATTGGTTCATCGCACTAACCAATATTATAGTTCTAATTTATGAATAGAAACACATGATTCTCGACTCCTAAGAGTAGAGATTAAGAATTGAACGATGGACAGTTAGGGCGTGAATTTTTCTTGCTACCTGATTAGAAGATATTAAGAGACGTAAATAATCAAAGTTTATTGATTGATTGATTGGAATGGAAAGTATCGGATTTGTCCTCTCTATATTAGCAATTAGATTTTACACAGGTAACCTTTATCTATAAATAGTCGAATCTTCTGGAGTACACAACAAATCATAGCTTTTCTAAAATGCTTGCCGTATTTTAGCTGATTATATTGAGATCAATGGTTTGTAAGTATAGGTTATTTTTTGTTTGGAATATTGCACTTTAAGCAATATGAATGCATAGCGCTTTTTTCTACTAATTTGTGATTTTAGTTGTATTATTGGTGGACCAGAGTTATAATGGAAGGAGACTTAATAATTGAGAATGGAAATTGGGAATGATATTATAATAAAACGCATACTGTGTCTATAATCAACTTGATAAAAAAAGCATTATAAAATATATGTACTTTTGAGGATTACAACTTGACAAAATGGACTTCTACAGAAGGTCTTTCAAATTTGAGAATGTTACATCTTATATCCTCTTGTATAGAAGCGATTGATATCTTATCTGACTTTTGTCTTAGAAAATGCAATTAGTTTTGACTGTACAAGTTAGTTTTACTTGTTAATGTTTATTGTTATAATCGGAAAGTGAGTGGCAGATCCAGAAATTTTCATAAGTGGGGGCAGGCTCTCAAGTGGTAAAATTTGTTGATGGATGCACGTGGCTATTCTAATAAATGAATTAATCTACAAAGCGAGAGCACTTTCCATTTTTATCAGCTGAGAGTCGAATAGCCCTTTTTGAAAGGCTAACGCTTGTATGAAACTTTATATTAATTTTGCAAAACGATGCGTTGTGAATCAAATCGCCCTTACTTACCCGAATTAAATATAACCTTTACTAACTTGCATTAGATATACATGAACTATATTTTAACTCTTTAACTCTGTCAGTATTTATATAAATATCAAAGCGTACAATTCAAAACAATTGCAACAATTTACATATTACCTCTAACAAACATAGGGCAATGATTAAGGGTTACTGTATCCTCTTTTCCATAACCCTGGTCCCGACATGTTTTATAAAGTCTTCCACACAGATGAGGACAACAGAACCAAAATATGGCATGCACGATTGTGGCTGGCAGTACAAGTAATTGAAGATGTACTGGAAAAACTGTCTTGATGCTGTATTCTTCAAGGAAGTCAGTCTGAATTTGAGCCCAGTAAAACTCAGATTCTTTGTGGACTTTTTGAAATGTATCACTGAAAGAAAGAACAAATTGAGCATTTTTGTGTAAGCACTCGTCAGTCTGTTCGTACGTTCAAATGAGTTTCCGTCTGTAAGAAAACTATGTCGCACCCTAATTTTTTGAAACTTATCCACACTGCTAATAATTATAAAGCACAGATGTAACTTTAAATTTAATTGCGTCATTTTTACTGTTTTCCATGGTACCCCTATGTAATAGAATATACAAGCGGTGACAACATATGTGTTCAATGAACAAATTCTCTTTTTATTTCCTAATGAAGAAAATAAAATTAAATTGAAAAGGAAACACGTAAGTTTTCTTTTTTCCGAAACGTTAGCTTAACAGAAATAAGCGATGACCATATGTTTATAAGGACACAAATTACTCAAATATTTGATAAAATCATAATTTATTTTTAGAAAATATAAATAGTGAAATCATTGTTTGCTTGTGTTTAATCCTATATCACTTGCAGCCTTCAAGACATATTGACTCTATATTAAGTTTTCTTTAAATCAGAAGTCAAGGGTTATTTCTGATCATACAAGGTTTTTTATAATTCAACAGTAATTCAGTGTTTTTTTTTTTATTTGCTATATATCATAATTGCTATTTGATTATTGTTTTGTACATACATCAGTCCGTTAGTTTTCTCGTTTGAATTGATTTATATTTTAGTTTTTGGAATGTTTTAGCTTACTATGGGATATGGCTTTCGCATCTATGTAACTTAGTCTCACTACCAAATTTAATAATGACAACTCTATTCGAAACTTTATCATGTTATATCGAAATATCATGAAATAATGACTATTCCATATTGAGGTATTTCAAAACATCATTCTATAATGTGAAACCATATTATGTAAAGACAAACAATCATCAAGTGAAAATAAACCAACAGAAAGTAATATCAGTGTTCGGCATAATGCAGCTGTGGCGTTCCATACTCTATTGGATACTTGTTCCATTGGTAATCATACCACATCTTCTTTTGTTGATATTTGGAAAAATCTATCCTTGTTAAAACACACTGCCTCAATACTTTTCATTAAGATAAACAAATCTACTTGATTTTTTTGCACTTTTAAGGTATTTAAATTTAGTAGTGCGCTAAACATGTACCTGTACATAGCTATCAACAGATTCAGGAGTAAAATAACTGCTATTAATCCGTAGAGGGCTTTCAAGTAAGGCGTAAGGTATACACCAAGCTTCGCAGGACATCTCGGTACATCAGTATTTTCATAAACTGCTCGGTTGAATGTGCAGTGCGGTTCAGATACTAAAATGAAATTAAATGATTTTTTAAAGTCATTCATAAAAAGCTAGCATATTTGGTAATAATTTGGTAATATAGTCAAATCATAAGGTTTGCTTCTTTAAATTCGTTATTGGATCTGATTATTGTAATTTTTTTTTTAAGTTATAAGAATTTATACCTGTTCCCCAACCGACTTACGAGACATAATTGTGGTGTTACCCTTGAGTAAAGTATGACCGTAAAGAAGAGCACTCTTGTTAGAAAATTAAATGTACACAAGATATCAGACAGGAGAAGTTTGAACTGTTTGAAATTTTATAGGAATAAGTCAGTTTTCGACCCTTACCTATTTTTCTGAAAGATAATCTTTTGTTGATTATATCCCATGTAAGTTTACGATAATATAATCAACATGACATCTTTACATTAATATCATTTGAGGTGTACACTTAAGTCATTGGTTGAAAATCACTAGATACTATTATACAAATCATGTGAAAGACTACTTTTTCCCTCAAATTTTTCGTTGATGTATTGTTTAAATGAGGATGTATGTTCAAATATGACATACTAGTTCTAGCTTAAGGCTGTTTAATACTTTTGTCAACAACAATAATGTACACATTGTAAACAAGCTACAATTGAAATAATGGAGATGAGTAAAATTAGCAGTGTTCTTGATTTACACTCAGTCGAAACGAAGACTATTGCTTATTTTTTTTTAACAAAGCTTACATTAGGATGGTAATAATTTAGCCCTTTGAATATTTTTTTCTTCATTTTCCTTTTCCAATGTTTTGCTGTCACCAAAAGAGTATTTTTAACATGGAATTTACACAGTTCGTTGTCCTTTGATAAGTTTTACATTTGTGTGTACTGTATTTAAGTCATGTAATAGTGTCATTTCAATGTTATATTTAATATTGCCATTAAAGTGCGAGGTTTTGCTCGCCTGTTTAACGCCCCACATGTTCTGAAAGTGTCCTGTACCAATTCAGGAAAATGGCAGTTGTTATTTTATAGTTCGTTTCTGTGTGTTGCATTGTCATTTTTTTTAGTTCACTTCATTGTTTCTATTGCTTTGTTGTTTTCCTCTTATACTTGACGTGTTTCGCTCGGTTTAAGTTTGAAATCCGGATTTGTTTTTTCAATCGATTTATGACTTTCGAACAGAAGTATACTACTGTTGCCTTACTTTGCAAAGGAGTTGAATTGATTTCTATAGCTAATGATCTTGATTGCATCGAATGTATTGTTTTCTTATTATTCATATGCTTCAATTAATTTCTATTTCGTGCAATTGTTTTTTTTTTATTATCACATGTTCAAAGTAGAGGTACAATGATGACTAATGGTTAAATGTGTAAATACTGGCTGTAAAACCTAGTTTGTCGTATTAATAGGTCAACACATACTTTCTATTATCACTTACGTGTGACACTATCTAGATTAAGTTCTCCAAATAACATCCAGTAACCATTTTGTATTATCTTTTCAATCTGAAGCCAGCTTAACTCAGAATTAGGATACAAAAGAGCATAAAACGATATGTTGTAACACATCATTATGACTGCCATTATAATCATGAATGAAACAGTATCTCGAGCCTGAAATAAAGACGATACCGTAAAATATATCATAGATTTTTTACCACTATCTTGTGTTAAAGTTAGGAGAAAGAGCTCGCAGGAATGTTTACCCAAAGTTCCTTCTAGATGAGCCTGTCTAATGACAAAAGCTCGCTTACCTAACAAAACATTGCAATTGTTTTTTTATTCTTTGAAAAACAAATAGAGCCATTGGTTAACTCCTTCAGAAAGTTTTAAAAACTCTTATATTAGAGTGTTTTGTAGCTTACTTTACGATAAAGATTGTACACAATGTTGTGGTAATACGAATATTTGTAGTTGCTTATATCGACATCATTTAGTCTCTCGAAGAACACTTTTCTCAACATAAGGTAGAGTGTTGTTTTTTTACAACTCTGGCTGACTCCACAATCATGCATATACTTAAAACACTTAAAGTACTGAAAACTACGACAAACAGTTATCAATATATCCATGAATGTTCTGGAACCGTTGAAAATTAAACTCTGACAAATAAAGAAGTGTACATCACGTTTGTCCTAAACTTTAGTTTGAAGACAATTTTTCTATTTAGGATTGTTTCGCCTAATTGGTAAATAATGGTCAATGAAAGAAAGAAAACATCATTCAACAATTTTAAATTACTTATCTTTTGACTTTGTTTCAAAAATCACAAAATGTGTGCCTCGAAATTTTAAAAGAGGAAAACGATATCTACCTCCATAAGCTTACCGCATAGCTTATCGGTTTTAGTACAAACATCAAACTATCAATGGCAAAAGCTAGAATCTAGCTAGAATTGTTAGAATTGATATTATAAGTACACTGTTGGCTTTGTACCACAACTTAAAAAGCTATGCTGAGTGTAAACGACTACCAAGTAGTACTTTTTCGTATGGTATAAAATTGAACAATTTGAAGTGTCATATATAAATTGGAATGCATACCATTTTTCGTATCATGACTAACTTTGGTCCTAACATTGCTGACATACAGAACAGATTTAAAATTCTTATTGATAAGAAAATAAATGCTGCCACCAACAAAACTTTGGATGCATCTCGACACCGGGGTCCTTGACATAACTTCATCAACATTCCAGAAGCATAAACTATCATGGAAAGCCAGTCTAATTGGTTCCAACAATCACTTGCATAACTCTTCCATTTTTTTCTTATCATAGAAACGATGAGCTTAAAAAACATAAACAAAACATTCAAGATTTATTATTTTTTCCAAATACATAGACCTGGTTTTATCTTCCCACCAAACATTTATTTCAATTATAAAGCATGTAAAAGAAGCTCAATATAGAAATATAAGATAGTCAAACAAAACATTATTGTGACATATTCAGTCATATATAGGTCTCCACATATATAGCCATTGCTCTTATGATATATTTTTACAAGGTTTAATATACGATATGCATTATTTACACTGCTAATAATGGATAGAATGTAGTCCCTTTTATTCGTAAACAAAGTTAATTACAATTTGATATAAGTATAACTTTTAAAATATCCGAAAATCATTTTTAGCTCAACTGGCCAAAAGGGCAAAGTGAGCTTTTCTCATCACTTGGCGTCCGTCGTCCGTAGTCTGTCGTCGTCTTTAACTTTAACAAAAATTTTCCTCTGAAACTAATGGTCCAAATATAACCAAACTTGGTCATAATCATCATTGGGTATCTAGTTTAAAGAATGTGTCCGGTGACCCATCCAACCAACCAAAATGGTCGCATTGCTAAGGAAAGAATATAGGGGTCAAATGTAGAATTTGGCTTAAAACTCTGAAACCAAAGCATTTAAGGCAAATCTGATATGGGGTAAAATTGTTTATCAGGTCAAGATCTGCCCTGAAATTTTTAAATGAATCAGACAGCAAGTTGTTGGGTTGCTTCCACTGAATTGGTAACTTAAAAGAAATTATGCTGGTTTTTTATTTTTATCTTGAATATTTTTATAGATAGAGATAAACTGTAAACAGCAATAATGTTCAGCAAAGTAAGATCTTCAAATAATCAACATGACCAAGATGGTTAGTTGACCCCTTAAGGAGTATTGCCCTTTCTGTCATTCTTTACCAATGTTTCGTAAATTTTTGTGATCTTTTACAAAAATCTTCTTGTCTGAAACTAGTTGGCCAAATTTAACCAAACTTATCCAAAAATCGTTATGAGGATATATAGTTTAAAAAATATGTGAGGTGACCAAGCCAACCAACCAGGATGACTGCCATGGCTAAACATAGAACATAGGGGTGAATGTAGATTTTGGCTTATAACTCTGAAACCAAAGCAATTAGAGCAAATCTGACAAGGTTATAATTGTTTATCAAGTCAACATATATATGCCCTGAAATTTTCAGATGAATTGGACAACTGGTTGTGAGGTTGCTGCCCCCAATTGTTAACTTTTGCCGTTAATGGTTATTATCTTGAATATTATTATAGATAGAGATGAACTGTAAACAGCAATTATGTTCAGCAAAGTAAGATCTACAAATAATTCAACATGACCAAAAATGGTCAGCTGACTCCTTAAAGAAATAATCCCATTTATATTCAATTTTTAACAATTTTTCATTAATATTTTTCTCTCTAACTAAAGGGCCAAGTTAATCATAGATAGAGAAAGTTGTAAGCAGCAAGAATGTTCAGTAATGTAAGATCTACAAACACATCACCATCACCAAAACACAATTTTGTCATGACTCCATCTGTGTCTTTTATTTAATATGCACATAGACCAATTTGAGCGACACAGGCCTCTTGTTTTAAATTACTGGCCATTTTTTCCCGATTTGATAAATTACGTGTTTGATCAACGTTTAACATGTTTAATGTAAAAGTAAAGTGGTGAGAATATACATACATAATTTACTTTGTTCAAATGTTACCACGATTGCAATACAAGCACAAGATTCCAAATAAGTGATTGAACCAAACTACAGTGAGATGGAATATGTTATTTGTCAGATTTAAAGCTATCTAATTTTATACAAGTTACAAGTTACAATTTGAATTAATGCTATTATCTATTTTCATCTATTTATTGTCTATCAAACGGCGAAGTAGGTTATTGGCTTCGGGAATCTGTTAGTTAGTAGTTACTGCGGTCAGATTCTTGTTATTACACAATATAACAATCAGAGTTATCTGTTATATCGACTCTCAATGTATGGTACTGGTTGGCGGTAACAAGTTCCAAAACATTCTTTGTGAAAAGAGTGTTTTTGAACTTGTTTAGTGGCGGACTTTATAGGCTGCACCAGTACCGATGAACTTGATTTATACCTGTATTATTATTTCATTAAGAACATTAATCCATGTAATCTTTATTTTCACCTCAAACGAAATTTCTCATGTTGATTTTGGACATCTGTTGCCAGGGTTCAATTCAGCACCCCATTATTTCAAAATTTTCATTTCATTTTAGTTTTTACTTGAATTTTGAATTTTATTTATCTATTTTTTTTGCATTTTATTTACGGTTGCCCAAAGACCCTTTGTTTGTGGGTTGGTAACCGACAGAAGCCATGATCTTACTTCGCCAATAAAATATATTTTAACTTTAATAACGTCTTCTCTCTTATAATTCGATTTAAAGGGCTTGACCGTTAAATCACGTTACCAGAGGAAGACAAGACTTGCTACAGTTCATGCACAGGTCAATGTAACGCGCATGTCTTAATTCGATTACACGGCATATCAGTTTTACCAGCTAAAGCACTCCTCACAATATTTTGAATGCACGGTCTGCTAGGAAGTAACTATATATATCTAAGGTCAGATTGTTGAGTTTATTGTACGCATAATTAATGTAAACCCACCCATCCCTCCTCTTATATTTTTTCGATACTGCTGTTTTATGTCTTATTTTACAGATTTCTACTTGTTTTTAACCTCAACATAGAACTCCTGTCACGGCTTCTGGATTTACAACTCTTCGCCAGTATATAAACACAATTAACCACATTATGCCGTCCATCTGACGAGTGATAACTGATTAACAGTCATAGTGAACCGATAAATAATGTTATGACAGTCTTTTAGAAGAGTTCATCACTAGGGCGGACTTTATAGGCGGCACCAGTACCGATGAACTTGATTTATCACTGTATTATTATTTCATTTAGAACATTAATCCATGTTATCTTTATTTTCACCTCAAACAAAATTTCTCATGTTGATTTTGGACATCTGTTGCCAGGGTTCAATTCAGCACCCCATTATTTCAAAATTTTCATTTCATTTTAGTTTTTACTTGAATTTTGAATTTTATTTATCTATTTTATTTGCATTTTATTTACGGTTGCCCAAAGACCCTTTGTTTGTGGGTTGGTAACCGACAGAAGCCATGATCTTACTTCGCCAATAAAATATATTTTGACTTTAATAACGTCTTCTCTCTTATAACATGAATATACCAAATTTTAAAAACATAGAAAAAAACCCAAGTTTTAATTGGAGTCTTTATATCAAATTCCTATTTGAATATATCAAATTTTTTTTATTGGCATTCTTATGTAACATTATGTTTAAGAGTAGCCAATAAAAGTAAAAGAATAACGATACCGAACTCCAAATTTCAAATCCTGCGCCCGTCTACGAGTAGATAAATCATATTATCATGATTATATAGACTTTAATCATATAAAGGGGCTTAAATACATACAATATATCAAGGGTCACTTTACAGACCACAAAGGTTCAAAATGTGTCGTCTATGTACATATTTATGTAACGTTCAATGTTCCCGAATTATAAGTTGTCAAAACCCCGTTTTGGTGTTTTTGAATGTTAATATGTTCGAATAACATAAATATTTAAAAAAAACAACGCTCAAAATTTTCTCCTACTAGTTTTCATCCTAATATTATTTTTTTTTAAAACCACCTACCTATACCTTTCGCTTAATAACGTAGAATTGCTGAAGCATAGGTGAGTTATAAAAATAAGTATTCAAAATATTACCTGCTTGGTTTCATCCACAAAGAAGCTGACCATCCATACCATTATGAAATAGTCCGCATAGGTAATTCCGTCGTCACTGTAGTCAAACAACAGCATGTATGCATATGCGGTATTGAGCGTTAAGAAGCCAAACTGCAACATAAATCAAGAGATACATTTGTAAATCTAAATACAGAACTTTGAAATCCTGTCAATTATAACTATAATCTTTACTTACGAATCCGACTAACTAATGCGTGTTTCACATCATAACGTTCTACTTTTCGACTAGAAATGCTAAATGAGAAAAAAAACCCACGAACAGGAACATCAGACATTATCATGATCATAAGGCAATGTTAAAACAGCATAAATGCTCAAATCTTTTTATTTTTTTTAGAGTCGTAAAGGATAAAAGCATTCAAAGATGTAATTTACTTGCTCTAGTGTTATACAGCCTGTGGAATGTAAGTACAATCAATCCAAAACAAACACAAGAAACTAAAAAAAGTGGCCAAGAATACTACAAGCACAGTCAAACTCATAGATTAAAAATAAACTGACAGTGCCATGGCTAAAAAAAAAAAAAAAAACCCAGACAAATAATAGTACAGAAGAAACAATACATAAAACTAAAGACTAAGCAACATGAACCATCAAAACCTGGGGTGAAGGAAGGAAGCAACATTCGTTCCTGTACCAAAAACGACTGAAAATAGCACAGTTGCTTTAAAATGATAAAAGAGAGTCGTGATGTTATTGTTAGCGCATCGGACTTTTAACACAAAGGTTCTTGCTTCAATCCCAGTTCCGGTGAGAAAATAACAGGTACTTAATGTTTGGCTGTCTCTTGACACCATTTGCGAGTATGATCTTGAGAAACGATGCGAGAGCTATTGTCCGCAGGACGGGGACGATAAATGGCTGACTCGGGTAAAGAGAGAGACATATCTTGCACGTAAAATACACCCTTGTAGATTTTGCAAAAGAGCAGGCTAATACTCTCACCCGCAAAGTGGAAAGAGATTAATCGAAGTTGCAATAAATTGTTTCCCAATCCATTATAATAAATATGTTTAAACTAAAAGAAAAACATTAAAGTACTGAGTTGTTCTATAGAAATGTAAAATATGAATTGTCATACCATTTGCATGGACACTTTAATGAACGGAAGGTTATACTTCTTGTAAAACCTGAAACGATTAAATGACAGTATTAATTTTTCTTATAATTGTTTCAGAATAAGTCAATGGTAATTTTTTCTGATCTTAAATATTCTTTTTATGTCACTAAAATATTTGCAAATGTATTGTTGATAGTTTAAAGTATTTAATTGTGTACATCGCTTTCAATGGGAGAGCAGTTGGTTTGAATTATAAAAGGATTAACAATACAGCACACAATTAAAAAAACAAACTTTTCACTTACCAAATTAAAGGACCTGCTTCCATACTTATCATTAATAAAGGCAACACAATCATGTGCACAACAGCAAGACCAAAGAAGCACACACTCTAGATAATTATAACAAATATGAATACTTAAATCCAATCATTGGTATGTTTATAATTTTTCAACTTACTTCAACGTTATTTGTCTTAATTATTATCATTTTCAAATTAGTAACTTCGAGCAATTCAGAGGGGCTCACAAGGTTCACATAACTCATACAGCTATCTACAAATTTTCCACATTGTCACTTAAAAATGTGCTTTTTTTCTATAATTTCAAAATGCAGTTGTCTTATACTTATCATTTTGTTGCATGAAACCAAATGGCTTTACATAATTGTTAACATTTTATTCCTTTTGTAAATTAAATTAATGTTTTTTTCAATAGATAGACACAAACCGCCATAAAAAAACCGAAATTATCTTCTACTTTTTCCTTATTTTTTTTCTAAAATCCACTAAAAACATTTTGTATTTACGCCAGAAGCGCGTTTCGTCTACAAAAGACACACCAGTGACGCTGGAATAAAATAACTATATGCCAAAATAAACGCACTTAATTTGTTATGTGAAACTGGTTTTTTTTTCGCAGCTTTAATCAAGTCTAGTCGTAAAGTAAGCGTTATAACATAAATTATGACACACGATTCTGTCACAGTCCTTATAAATCTACAAAGATGCTATAAATCTAAACTAACCGTTCGCTTATCTAACTTCTCTGTACCATACCACATTTCATTTAGGATATTCTTCACTGTGCTGTTGTCAAGAAAAGTCTTGTTTTGAGTCTTTATGGCATCTTCTATGTATCCATGATTTACCAATAGCCGTCCAGCATGGTTAATATGCTCTCCCAATTGTTGCCCTTCTTTAATTTCTGAATCTGTTTTAGGACTGTGAAATTTGCTCTCTTTTATTTTCGCGGATACGTCTTTCTTTTTCTTGTCAGCCTCGTTAATACAGCTTGTTATTCGAATTGCTCGCTGGGTGATTGCACTTTGAAAAAAAGAGGGATATAATGCTTACAGAAAAACAGATTTGATGAGATTTTTCGTAGATCTCTAATTGTATAAAAGCTGTACATGGATTGATTAACATTAACTTTATGAGATTCAAAAAGTGTTTGCTCATTTGTGGTGTACACTGTATATAGTCATTGAAGTCTTTACTCGTGAATCAACGTTGGTACAATATTGATGTAATTAATAAAGCAAACACATGAAGGGACGTAAACTAAAGCAAGGATATTTAGAACATGGAATAATATTTATGTTAATGATAAAATAAACGATACGACCCAATATTGTTGAAGATTGAATTATAATTACCTTTTGAATCGTTGCAATTTTTCCTTTAGGCATGAATTTGTTCTCCAGTTGCTGATTTCATCTTCTAAGATGACACAACCGATTAGAATATAACGAATCCTTATCTGAATTGTAAAACATATCAATAAAAAAAGTCTTTAGCTGGTAAGTTGGGTTAATATTCCAAACTCTTCCTTTGAAGATTATTATGTTTAAACAGATGAATAGATTTAGGACATCATTCGTAAATATAAATCGTTATAAAGACGAGTATTTTATATTGAATCTTTCATGGTGTTTATATGAACAAAGCACAAACATTTGGCCATAACCATAAAAATAAAGCAAGGGAATATAGTTACTATGCTGTCAGGTAATTTAGGATTACATATTTTTGTCGTAATAAGTATCCATTCTTAGGTTTTATGACTCGGAAAAACGCAATTTTTTCTAAAACTAGTTTATGGCATGATACGGAATTTTTCTCTGCATATAGTGTTCCAGGTAATGCTATGATGCTTAACATCTATCGGGGGGATTGTGTTCGCTTTTCATATTCATTTATTCTTTTATTAAGTATAATTGAGGTTTGTAGCTAGCATGTCTTTGTTAACTTATAATATATTGTCATTTTACGTAGTTTGGTCTGTTACTTATTCCGACTGTGTGTTGTACCGTGTTTTTGTTTAGTCGACATTTGCTCGAGGTAAAGGGGGAAGCTTGAGATCAAACAAAACATGTTAAATCCCATCGCATCATTGCGTTTGTCACAAGCCAAGAGCTCCTGACAGTTGTTAGTTGTCTACGATTTTGATCTATTTTCTCATACAATTATACCCAATTTTGGTAATACTTCAACTTACACATCCTGTTTCTATCAGTTGTTGTGCACCATCCCAATACTGTTTTTTCAACAGGGCGTATACAATTAGGCCGTACAACTCAGACGTTGAAACCTTGAGTTCTAGTTGTTTGCGTTCTGTGTAAAAATGTGAATACACTAAGTTCATTTATGTGTGCCCATCAAAATAAAAAAAAAAGAAGAGCAAATCGAATAGATGAATGATAACATTTAAGTATTTTAAACCACTAGAAAAAATAAACATAATAATGTTTAAATAACAGTACACAAAGAAATCATTAGCATTAATCCTGTTTGAGTTCTGAACTATCCAGGTAGTTATCCCATATAAAATGCGGCAACAATCTTGTTTTTAATTCAAACAAGATAATGATGGAGTTGGGATTTTTTAATATTTAGTCCTGTCTACGTATGAAGCCACAACGGTATAAAATTCTGAGCAAAGCTCCTGATAGTCAAAACTTCTTTTACGTAGTTTACATGTACGTTTCCTGTTTCAGCAGCAAGATGTATATTCATCTAGCACTCTAAATTCTCTTCATGTGCCCTTTTCCAAAACAAACAATTAACGATGTTTTCCAAAAGATGAATTGACTTTTTGAGAGAAAAAAAAATCATTGTAAATATCATGTGACGTTTTGGGTGATTTTGCGTATACAGGAATTTTACATTAAAATATTTTTCTGGAAAAAAATTCGCATTTACTTTTTTTCTTTAATTTATCCTTTTTGAAGTTCAAAAATCTTTTGGCTCTGGCTTTTTTGCTAGTTATTTTGTTGTCTCCATCTGTTCTGCCGTCTTTTGCTGGTTCATCTTCATCTTCGGAATCGTCTACTTTTTTTACTTTGAAATAAAACAAAGATGTTTCATATCAAATGTGTTTAAATGGTTTATCGTCAATTTATACATTTATACATTTAAACTTTGATCCTCCTGCCTCGTATGTTAATAATCATTGGCATGACTTGATGCTCGCAAATATTAGACTATGACGTCATTTATCAGTAAATAAATGCAAGTGCTTAAGTCTATTCACGTCAATTAAAAAAAATATTGCTTCATACCAATTGTTCTTTTATGATAGCATTCATTCATGTGCGAACTAGTGTTTCTGTTTCTGTAATTGTCATTGTTCAATAGTAAAGTACAATATCTTAATATCTCTCTAATTATTTTCTGTCAAGGAAAATTTAAAAATGGTGAAGGCATACAACATTGTTTAACGGTAACATGACAACGTTAACTACCTTTAAGTATGTGCAATGTTGTTTACTAGATATGTATCTGATAATTAAGATTTTCTTAATAATAGTTCATTGCAATGTTGCTTTTGATCAATAATTTACGAAAAGAGACAAAATATACGTGAGGGATATTCACACTCAAAAGTAGAAAATAAACGATAAACAACAGTAGACAAAAAACACTTTAAAATATCATTATCTAAAACACACCATAAAAATAACGAGTAAGCATTATGCCTTTGTTACCGTTAATGTTATTACTACCTCTGGGTCGATGCCTCTGCTGGTGGACTGTTAATCTTCGAGGGTATCCCCAGCCCAGTAGTCAGTACTTCGATTCTGTACTGGCATGAAAATACGTTTGTTTTGTGTTATTAAAATTTGCTGTTATCAAATGATAGAAATTATTATTACTTAAGGAATGTTTATACCTCATGTAAGGCTCTGATTCCTTTCATGGATTTGGCTATACCTTTTGGACCTTTCGGATTATAGCTCTTCATCTGTTATATATATATAAGCTTTGGATTTCATGTATTTTGGCCCCGAGCTCCACCGAAGAGACATAAATGTTGAAATGCGCATCTTGCGCAGGAAAATTGGTACCGCTTATGTTATTACTACCACTGAGTCGATGCCGCCTCTGTTGGTGGACTGTTAGTCCCCAAAGGTATCACCAACCCAGTAGCCAGTACTTCGGTACTGGCATGATAATACGGATGTTTTTGTTATTAAAATTTGCTGTTACAAAATGTTAGGAATTATTATAAATTTAGGAATTTTCATTTCTCATGCAAAGCTCTGACTCCTTTCATGGATTTGGCTATATTTTTCGGACATTTTGGAGTATAGCTTTTCGTCTTTCATATAAGCTTTAGATTTCAAATATCTTGGCCATGAGCATCACTGATGACACACATATATTGTAGAAATGCGCATCTGGTGCAGAAAAATTGGTACGGCTAATGTTATTACTACGACTGGGTCGTTGCCTCTGCTGGTTGACTGTTAGTCCCCGAGGGTATCACCAGCCCAGTTGCCAGTACTTTGGTACTGGGATGAAAATACGGATGTTTTGTGTTATTTAATTTTGCTGTTACAAAATGTTAGAAATAATTATAAATTAAGGAATGTATCTCCCTCATGCAAAGCTCTGATTTTTATACGGATTTGACTATACTTTTTGAACCTTATGGATTATAGCTCTTCATGTTTTATATAAGCCTTGAATTTCAAATATTATCGCCACGAGCAACACTGAGTCGAAATGTGCATCTGGTGCAGAAAAAATGGTATCGCTAATGTTATTACTACCACTAGGTCGATGCTTCTGCTGGAGGATTGTTAGTCCCCGAGGGTTACACCATCCCAGTAGCTATTACTTCGGTACCGACATGAAAATACGGATGTTTTGTGTTATTAATATTTGCTGTTGCAAAATTTAAGAAATTATTAAAAAATAAGGAAGGTATCTCCATCATGCAAAGCTCTGATTCCTTTCATGGATTTGACTTTATTTTTTGGACCTTTTGGATTATAGCTTTTTAGTTTTTATATAAGCTTTAATTTGGATTTCAAATACTTTGGCAACGAGCATCACTTAAGAGACATATATTTTCGTAATGCGTATCTGGTGCAGAAAAATTGGTACCGTTATTGTGATTACTACCACTGGGTCGACGCCTCTTTTGGTTGACTATTAGTCCCAGAGGGTAGCACCAGCCCATTGCCAGTAGCCAGTACTTCGGTACAGGCATGAAAATACGGATGTTTTGTGTTATTAAAATTTGCTGTTAAAAATGTTAGAAATTATTATAAATTAAGGAATGTATCTCCCTCATGAAAAGCTCTGATTCCTTTCACGGATATGGCTATACCTTTTGGACCTTTTGGATTACAGCTCTTCATCTTTTATATAAGCTTTGGATTTCAAATATTTCGGCAACAAGTATCCCTAAAGAGACATATTTTGTCGAAATGCGCATCTTGTGCAGGAATATTGGTACCGTTAATGTTATTGATACGTGCACAGTCATAATTCAATTGTGTAGTCACATTAAAATAAGAAGGACGTTATGGAGGCTACAACATTCAGAACTTTTCCCTCCGTATCTGTGATAATGTTTTATTTTCTTTCAAGAAATGTAAGTAGTAAAAGTCATAAAAGTATCATATCCTTATTGATATAGTCGAAGTATCTATGTGTACACTGTTTTCAAAGTTATACTGTAGATATGTTTATGTTTATACACTCGAAACAGATTCAACTCAATAACTTTATTGATACCTCGAAAATCAGGAGCTTTGTATGCCATATTGGTCATGGATTGTAGATAAGACCATAGGCCGTTTTTAATTTCTGATGTCAGATCCTTTAATTAAAAAAACAAACATATGTTTAACTATGATAATCAATATAAAGCTCTTTTGAATAATTATTGTATCTGAAATAAGTAAAGCAAATACAAGTGAATCATCATCCGTAATAACAATAGGAAAATCTTTGTTTAGTGTATGATTCTTTTTTAAATTTGGTAAAACTGTTTTCTTTGATAAATTGAATTATATTTCTGCAAAAAGTAAAATAATCAAAATACGGAACTTCGAAGAAAATTCAAAACAGAAAGTTCCAAATTCAATTGCTAGATTAAAAGCTCTGTATACAAATTGATAACAACTGACATATTCCTGACTTGGTAGAGGCAATTTTCTAGAAAATGGTAGATTAAACCTGGTCAATGCTGGTTTTAAAGCTAGATAAACATCTCACTTGTACGACAGCATATTTGAGTGTAAGAGATATAATAGTGCATGCGTAGATATGTCGGCTTATTATCATATTAATTGGAATACCCTCATTGCAAAAGTAAGTTAAAATCAAATGATCTCAATCAATTGGGATTAAAATATAGTTCAATAATATACTCAAAAATAGTTGGCCCCCGATTATTCTCATCCCTTATTTTCTCACTTAATTCCTGTGTTTTTGCATACCTGAATTTATTTTGATTGTGGTTTATACCATACTTTCTGTAGTGTACTTTACAATGACATACCTACCAACTGAAACACGTATCATAAAAATGAAGAAATAAATGGAGGGAAAATATTCTACATTAAAATAATGGTAAACACACTATAAGAAAACAGACAAAGCAGACAAAGCTATAAATACAATACGACAAGTAGGAGAAGAAAAACGTAAAGAATTTCAAAATACAACAAGGAAAATGCAAATATCTTCTGTAAAGACAAAACTTTTAGATTTAGTTTTTTTTATTGTTTACAGTATGTGTAACACTTCGAATTTCTTTTGTTTGCAATGCATGATACAGTTTTGACAAGTGTTTATTGACTTGTAGATGTGAACATGCTGTGGTTGATGATTTGTGCTACTGTGTTGCCTTCATCTATGGTGCTATTTCATAGGAAATCATCCTATACATATACGTTTAGTCTTTGCTACGTTTGTAGGCAATTAATCGCACAACACCCATGTTGACGACTTTATATTACCCTTCTTTATTGTTAGCTGTTCATAATAAGAAATTTAACCTTAACATGCTTAATCTTGTATTATATTCTTACCTCTTCAAAAATGTATTCTAGGGATCTATAATCAAAAGACGATTTGATATTCTCTTTTGGTATTCTCCATTTTCCTTCTTTTAGAAGGTACATCGATAAGGCGTTCGGATACACTTTAGTATATGGTCCCTAAAATTTCATTTACTTTTAATATCCTCAATTTTGTCATTGCAATACATATGTCAAAATATTTGAACATCCACAATTATATATCACTATATAGTTATGCTTGTAGTTCCTGAAAGGAATTAAAAGAAATTAACCTGTTGATAAAAAGCATGCCGCTCAACGATTTTACCTGCACATACTAACTCATACCGGTAACCAGGGGGGTTCGGGGGGGGGGGGGGGGGGGTTCGGCCGAACCTCCCCTTGAAAACAAATAAGCACTGTTAAAGTCAATGCTCTGTTCGAATTGTGAGTGTTAAAGTCGATGTTGTGAGTCCAACGAACACCCTTGAAAATTCCTGGCTACGGGTCTGTAACTGTTGGCTGTTGTACTCCAAATAGTATTAAAGAAATCAATACAAAAAGCATAACAGATTTACAAGATTCTAGTATTGCTGATTGCTAAAAGACAAATTGAAAGTAACACACATACATGTAACTCTTACGTTTATTGATTTAAAGAAATTTGGAGAATTATAAGTGATCCAAAAAATAAAGGAGACGAAGTAGCAGTAAATGATGTATTAAATGTATAACCTACATCAATATTTCTAAAGAGACAGTATCGAAGAATAAGATAATATGTTAGTTTTTTTTTAAATCAATTACAGTTAAAAGCTGAACGTGATTTACTATTTCTATTTAATTTTGCTTGTGGACAAATACTTTTGATTTTTTTTTAGCAAAACATTTAACCAAAGTATGAAATATTTAACCCTGTTGTTTACGTGCCTCGTAAGGAAATAATCACTTCAAACAAGCGGTTATACTAATTTTGTGTGATTTTGACACTTTAAAATATAAATTTCACTTTTTAAAAGTAAATAGGTCAACATTGATTTTCAATTTATTACTCTTATCTACTTGATACCGGAACATCAAACACATTCTTGTTAAGTGGGTCGTAAATATGTTTTACTTCAATTTTCTAAACAGTTGTCAAAGGTACCATACTTATAGTTTATACGCCAGACGCGCGTCTCATAAACATAAGAATCATCAGTGACGCTCAGAACAAATTAGTAAATAAGCAAAACAAGCACAAAGTTGAAGAGCATTGATAGCTCAAAATTCAAAACGTTGTGCCAAATACGGCTACCGTTATCTATGACTAGGATAAGAAAATCCTCAGTATTTCGAATAACTTATACTTTTGCAAACATTTAATTTATGAATAAATGACCATATAATTGATATTTGTGTCAACACCGAAGTGCTGACTAATGGGCTTGTGATGACTTCGGGATGAAAGCCAGAAAATTACTCATATCATACTAATATCTGAGTGATTGTTGTTATATTTTTTCATTTCCCTGAATTATATATTATGAAGATTTATAGAGAAAAGCGTTATGAAGTTATATCATTCATTTAATTAGCAACTTCACTTGACCATTACGGAAAATAGGTAGTTAGTCGGATCTTAATACGTGCTTGTGATTTGGTTTTAACCGGTTTTGATGAAAAAATACTAAGAAATGTCGAAATGTTCAGAATTTAATAAAATCTGTATTTCGGAAGGATGGTGCAAGCATACGATTTTTATTGCGTCTTACACTTTAAGAAGCGGATAATCTTTTACTACTTTAAATTATTCAAAAATTGTGTAGAAACGTTACTTTTGAGCTATGAAAGTCAAGTGGCTCGAGCATTTTTCTATGGAAATTTAAAAAAATTGCAAAGAAATATGTTTACAGTGGGTTAGCTTTCATTAGTCTTCACTATCTATAGATTAACAACTTTTGGTTATATTTATAATTTAGAATCATCATTGAAGGCGGCGGACGATTGCACAGTCAATCAATTATATTGATGTGCCATTTGAATGCAAGAGTGACATGCCGTTGTATTATGTGCCAATTCGAAAAAGTTATGCGAGTATTCTCTCCCCTTAACAGGTTCATTATTTTATAATTAAGTTTAGGTTTCTGATATAATTTTGAATAATTACAAAATGTTTAATTCAATATATTTCAGTTTTTGTTATTGGTGTATCAAAAACATTGATGTACGAATATAATTTCATAAATTTGAAACGTTTAAAATGATTACATACCAATATAAAGAACCGTTCATCATTTTTGAAAAATACTATGAACGGAAATCGTATTATTTATTTTCCCTTGATGATAAATTGATTGGGAAATGAACCAGCGTTACCTAATGGTTATCACAGAGAGGGACCAGCAATCAATTTTTGATTGTAGCTTATTCAACATTAACACAATTTTCCACTATAAACGAATGTTACTTTATATAAATATAAGGACTTTGTAAGCTAAATCTACAAATTGTATTAGATATTATCATTCTTTATTGCAATAGATTAATATGCTAATTTAATGATATAATCATGTACTTACAAATATTTTGTCTTCAATTGACCCTTTTACCATCGACACTGCAAGTATTAGAGTAACTAACATGAATATTGATAAAATTGACGGACTGAAAAATTTACATTCTAAATGTTTTATGAATAATTATAATACATTATTAATTATATGAGAGTTATAAAAATTCTTGTGACGTATTAATATCAAGTCAATCAGCGGTTTCCATGTCTAGTACAGTAGTACCTGTATATATTTTGAAAGCCATGAAAAGAGTTACATACTGTTTTAGTCTTAAAGAATAATACCATAACTAAAGCATGAAAATAAAAGAACTTCTTAAGACGTGTTTGCATTGATGTGTAACATTTGTCAGAAAAAATAATACCTCCGATTAAAAGGCTGCAAACTAAAGCGTCTAAATTGTCTCGAAAATCCGACTGAATCTCGGAAATAAGAGCTATTTCATCTGGATCATCCTCTCCGTCATATTTTCCTAATGGGTAATCCTTTGTTTTGGATGTCTTTATGTTCCATGGATTTTTTATATCTGTTATGTGTTCTTTCATCTGTACATATCTAGAGTCAACTTCTATGTTCTGATGGGTTAAAACACTAACATCCAAGCTGTGTTTCTGTGGTATTTTATTAAACATATATACATAAGAAAAGTCTTAACTAAGATTTTTAAATTTGATATATATATAGATTAACCATACATTGTCTCGAAATATCAATTTTATTTGTACAAGGCTTAGAAACAGGTAGAAATCAAGGCTGTGCCGAGCATTTCTACTTGTTTCCAGCCCAGTACAAATAACACTGAATTCAAATACTCATCATACTTGGTGTAGGAGATCTACTTGGTGTACTGCATTCAAATACCTCCCATACTCAGTGCTTGGTTAGCTATTTCCTCGATCAAACAGTACATCAGCAGCAATTAATATGTCACCAAGTACTTTTACTTGATGCAGCAAACTATGGTTTAAGGATGTTTGCTCCTCTACTTTTTGAAATTTTGCCAGATTTTCGGAATCTTCTGGTTTTATCCATGTATTAAAATAAAAAAGATTGCCCACTAGCCCCTACTTTTCTTTTCATATTTTTGTTACATATGATTTAAAAAGCCATATTTTAAAATCTTATGAAATCCTTGTTATTTTCTTATAGTTTTCTAAACAAAAAAGGTGCCAATGTTAAGTGAAAGAAAAATGTAGAGAAAATTATTTCCCGCCAAATTTTCAACGGCTTATATCTCAAAAACAAGCACACGAACCCTCCATTTTTTTCTGCTTTTTTAGTTTCTTTATTTATATACTTTCAATATATAACAGTCTTTTAAAAAGCTTGTTATTTTTAAACAGAGAAGCAAACATCCTTAAGAGATACTGCTAACTGCATTAAGGTTATTGTAGCGAAACTCCTAGTAGGAACATGGGTATTTTGTTCACAATATTTGTTAAGTGTGGCGTAAAACGCAAAATATGCATGTACAAGAACATTTAACGTTACATTCGGCGCTTATAACACTACAAACTGCTCAGAGTCTGAATTTACCAGTTTTTGTGCTCGACCAGTAAAATCGAGCACACATTTTACTCGACTAGTCTCGACATTGTCTCGACTGGACTTAACTGTACTTAAGTGTACTCGACTAGGTCTCCACTTTACTTAATTAGTCTGAAATGGTCTTGACCAAGGCTCAACCTGTCTCGACCTGTCTTGACTAGTCTCGACTCAGTCTGAACCAGTCTGAACCTGTCTCGACTAGTCTCGACTCAGTCTGAACCAGTCTCGACCTGTCTCGACTAGTCTTCACCTTCAAATTTAGTTTTGACTGGTATAAAGAAGCCCATCTAACTAAATTAAATATTGATCTTACAAAATTCAAGCTTATTATGTAGTTTGATTACTGGCTGTGAAATAAAATAAATTTTTTTTTACAATAGGTAAAAATAAAAATGATTATATTAATTCAGATAGGAATCTTTAAATTTTCTAATAACTTTTTCAAATCAACTTGGATTTTCATCAAACTATGCACCTATCTAAGATATATATCAAGCTTACTGAATCCTATTTCATTTACTTTTTTGTTGTTTAGCTAAAAAATTTAAGAATTAAAGTCATCTCGGTAAAAAAAGCTAGGATTTGCAATTTGGACAAAATAGAGATGGGCATCTTTAACTTTTTTAATAACTTTTTCAAAATAACTTGGATTTTCATCAAACTATGCAGCTATCTTAGATATATATCAAGCTTACTGAATCCCATTTCATTTACTTTTTTGTTGTATTGCTGTAAAATTTAAGAATTAAAGTCATCTCGGTAAAAAAATCTAGGATTTGTAATTCAGACAAAATAGAGATAGGCATCTTTAATTTTTTTAATAACTTTTTCAAATCAACTTGGATTGTCATCAAACTATGCAGCTATCTTTAATGTATATCAAGCTTACTGAATCCCATTTCATTTTTTTGTTGTTGTACTGTTGTAAAATTTAAGAATTAAAGTAATGTTGGTAAGAAAAGCTAGAATTTGCAATTCGGCCAAAATAGAGATAATACACTTTAATTTTTTTAATAACTTTTTCAAATCAACTTGGATTTTGATCAAACTAGGCAGCTATCTTAGATGCATATCAAGATTCTTGAATCCCAGGTTATTTAGATTTTAGTTGTATTGCTGTAAAATGTAAGATTCAACGTATTCTAGGTAAAAAAGCTAGGATTTGCAGTTTTGACAAAATAGAGATAGTACACTTTTAATTTTTTCATAACTTTTTGAAATCAACTTAGATTTTCATCAAACTCTACAACTATCTTTGCAATATTCTTGCTAAATATCTTACTAAACCATAAGTTGATATTTAGTTTGGTGTATTTCTGTCAAATTTAAGAATTTAATTAATCTACATGTAGGTCAACAAGCTTTGATATTAGAAATATCTTTCTTTAAATAAAAATATTAAATTTTTGTTTTAACAAATAAAAGGTGTCTTTTTTAAGATTTCACATCTTTTTCAAAACAGCTTAAACAAAATAAACCCCTTTTTTTGTAGTAAAACAAAAAATTAATATCATGAACTTTCATAACAATCCTTGAAAACCTTTTAAAAAAAGAAATGTGTTCCAAAGTTACAGTAAAAATTTATTTAATCAAATCTTAAAATATTTTTTTGTCACATTTAATGACATGGCACTATAAAATATGGTTTAATTACATCAGTACACCTGAGTTTTACAGGTAAAAAGAAAGCCCTACTTTTCGTTAACTCGTGTATTACTTATATAGAGAATTAAAAAGCCTTGCGATTTAGATTTAACAGGATGTTGCAACTTTGAATAAATGTTATTTAGAATTTAAAACTCTCTGGTAGATGTGATCTTTTTAATAAGTTTGCCCCAAGCAGAAGGTATTGCCTTATAAATCACCACAAATTAGAAGAACTATTTGAATAATTACTAAATAACAACCTATGTTTCAGTAAGACTGATACATCACCAAGGTAGCTATATAGTTTGAAAAAATCCAAGTTGATTTGAAAAAGTTATTAACAAGTTTAAAGTGTACTATCTCTATTTTGTCAAAACTGCAAATCCTAGCTATTTTTACTCAGATTAAATTAATTCTTAAATTTGACAGCAATACACCAAACTAAATAACCACCTGGGATTCAGTAAGATTAATACATCAACAAGGTAGCTATATAGTTTGAATAAATCCAAGTTGACTTGAAAAAAATATTAAAAAAATTAAAGTGTACTATATATCTTTATTTTGTTTGAACTGCAAATTCTAGCTTTCTTGACCTAGATTAATTAAATTCTTAAATTTGACAGCAATTCAACAAAAAACAAAATAACCTGGGATTCAGTAAGCTTGATACATTTCTAAGAGAGCTGCATAGTTTGATGAAAATCCAAGTTGACTTGAAAAAGTTATTAGAAAATTTAAAGTGTACTATCTCTATTTTGGCCGAATTGCAAATCCTAGCTTTTTTTAAAATCATTTCTTTAATTCTTAAATTTTACAACAATACAATAAAAAAGTAAATGAAATAGGATTCAGTAAGCTTGAAATATATCTAAGATAGCTGCATAGTTTGATGACAATCCAAGTTGATTTGAAAAAGTTATTAAAAAAATTAAAGATTCCTATCTCTATTTTGTCTGAAATGCGAATCCTAGCTTTTTTTACCAAGATGACTTTAATTTTTAAATTTTACAGCAATACAACAAAAAAGTAAATGAAATAGGATTCAGTAAGCTTGATTTATATCTAAGATAGCTGCATAGTTTGATGACAATCCAAGTTGATTTGAAAAAGTTATTAAAAAAATTAAAGATGCCCATCTCTATTTTGTCCAAATTTCAAAATGATGATGACTTTAATTCTTAAATTTCATAGCTATACAACAAAAAAGTAAATGAAATGGGATTCAGTAAGCTTAATATATTTCTTAGATAGGTGCATAGTTTGATGAAAATCAAAGTGATTTTGAAAAAGTTATTAAAAAAATTAAAGATGCCCATCTCTATTTTGTCCAAATTGCAAATCCTAGCTTTTTTTACCGAGATGACTTTAATTCTTAAATTTCATAGCTATACAACAAAAAAGTAAATGAAATGGGATTCAGTAAGCTTGATATATATCTTAGATAGGTGCATAGTTTGATGAAAATCCAAGTTGATTTGAAAAAGTTATTAAAAATTTAAAGATGCCTATCTGAATTTATATAATCATTTTTATTTTTACCTATTGTAAATTTTTTTTAATTTTATTTCACAGCCAGTAATCAAACTACCTAATAAGCTTGAATTTTGTAAGATCAATATTTAATTTAGTTAGATGGGCTTTTTTATACCAGTCAAAACTAAATTTGAAAGTCAAGACTAGTCGAGACATGTCGAGACTGGTTCAGACTGAGTCGAGACAGGTCGAGACTGATTCAGACTGAGTCGAGACTAGTCAAGACAGGTCGAGACAGGTTGAGCCTTGGTCAAGACCATTTCAGACTAATTAAGTAAAGTGGAGACCTAGTCGAGTACACTTAAGTACAGTTAAGTCCAGTCGAGACAATGTCGAGACTAGTCGAGTAAAATGTGTGCTCGATTTTACTGGTCGAGCACAAAAACTGGTCAATTCAGACTCTGAGCAGTTTGTAGTGTAATGAAACTATATATAACAAATACAAAATGAACAATTACACATATAAATTTTCATCAACATAAACATTGTGACCTTCTTTAAAATATATTTCCAATTTATTATTTAATACTGTGATTACCAAAAAAACGTTCTTCATAGTTTGATATGTTTGTCTATACGTAGGAACTAATTTGCTTTGAGGGCGTACTGCTTTCCAGTATTTACTTTTTAACTAGGCTCTTTTAAGTAGTGTTACATCGAACAAAGATTTTTTAAATTGTTCAGCCAGGATTCTGCTCAATACAGTATTAGGCGCCTTCTGTAACTCGCAATGCATTTAGAAAAAAATATATTGTTGCCCCATATTGAAGGCCTGTGTGTGATTTTGAGCTGAAGAACAGAAATGAAAGCGCTGATTGATTATTTTTGGAAATTTTGTATTATGCGTGTACTGATTTTCTGCCATGACAGTATACCCAATATCCTTTATTTTCTTTCTAATAAATATCTGTACGACCATGAACATATTAATGACATATAATTTGTTGAATACAATGGTTAAGTCAGAGAAAAAAAACTATAGTGTTTTATCTCCACTATTTTTTTTTATGTTAAATAATTGTTATCAACATTATCTTAGCAGTTCTATGATTAGTTTATAAATTCAATCTATGACTAATTCCTTGCACATTCAGCTGTACAAAACTGGGCATATTACAAGTTATGCATGTTAAAAGTTAGAAAAAGGTCTATCTTTAATAGAAGCATACAGGGATAAATTACAAAAAATACATTTTTTATATCAAATATATCGATATTCAAAAACGAGAGGCTTTATAAATTAAAGTTGTTCATCATGTAGAAAATCAAAAAGATACTTTTCATGTAGGTTAATTCTAATTATGAATATCTACTTGTTTTCTCATTTAAATACATATGATATTGATATTCTATATTTTGATTTAAACTGTTACACCTGCTTACAAAAGGAAAAAAAAACAACATTATGTTAAGATTCCCACCACGAGTTAGATCACAAAGGACAAACGTCATTTCACTTGATAAACAAACGTAATCGTTGTTCAATAAGCTATGTGCAGTTTCGAACACCGTCGATAAAATGTGTATTTTTGAAAAAGATTTAATCAATAAACAAAAATACGAACTGTGAATGCATATGTTTATATCATAACGTTTTAATCATTTTACAGATTCTTTACCTTAAATCGAATTATAGGTATTTTCGATTTTTCTGTATATGTCAGCACTTCCTTTGTCATTCCACCATTACGCAAGGATATGACGACTGGCAATACATCTTCTCCACTAACGTCTGTGTATTAGAAACATTTTAGTTTTAGTTTAGGTACCTTTTTTGCTCTATGAATTTAGCTGTAATGGGAGTCGAAAGATACAAGAGAGACAGTTAAACTCATAGATCGAAAATAAACTGACAACGCCATGGCTTAAACATAACTGGAACAATAAATACTATTTAAAGTACGCGCCTGAAACCTTTTATATCTAGATTCAAACTGTTTGATAAACCAGCTAACTTCCCCTAAATAAAAGAACGGACTAATTTATTTACAAAACAAACTACCAAAAACGAATATGATAAACATTAACAAACGAAAGTCACTGAACAACAAGGGTTTTATATGAGACAGACGCATACAGAATGTTGCTGACTGAAACATATTTTCTGACGTCCAATCTCCCTTAGTTTGGACAATAGCGTAACAGTTCAACACATTTGAACCACCGATACACTCACATAAAAAGGGGTTAAAAGCATTAACGCAAATAAAATAATACACACATGACAAACATTTCTGATCTAACAAGATTCTCAATTTAAAGCAAATAACAACTATTATAACAATCATGGTCTAAAGACATAAGTATTATTCAGTACACATAAAACAATCAAATGCATTTATTGTAAACACAAACTTACCAGTCAAAGACAAATCTTACCTTTGTCATTGTCAATATTTAGGTATCAATAGATTTTAGGACAATCAAAGACATTATTTCATTGACTTAATAGCAATTATAGTTCCGAATAAGGATCGACTAAAATACGAATCTACATTTACAGGCTCAGTAAACAACATCACCGAAAAATTTAAATATGCTGTCCTGTTTGTAATAAGTCGTTTATCATATCCTCCAAATCTAGAAATAACCTGAACTTTGATTAAATCGATTTAAGCAGTTGAATAGCTTTTATACCAAAAAAGGAACTGACGTGTTTTCCGAATCATTAGTTTTGGGTTAATCACTATGCATAGAGATACTACAATCTACTGATATAGCTAAACAAGTATAAATTTATAACTTTTCTATTCACTGATTTACCTATAATACATGCATGAGTTGCAGACTACTTCTTGTATCGCTATGCATAGGGGCCAACAACATCTAACTATGTTAGTGTACGAATACCATTAAATAAGTAGTAGGACATATTTCTGTTATGCTTTGTTTTGCTAAATTAATCTCAATTTATTACTTATGTGCACATGATGCAGTTTTAGGTAATTTTCATCAACTGAACAGAAATAATAGTTACATTTAGCCATTCGTAGGAAGTACTGAATCTCGTCTTCTTTATTTTCTGCATCCATCTCGTTTTCTTTATTTTCTGCATCAATCTCGTCTCCTTTATTTTCTGCATCCATCTCGTCTTTTTTATTTTTCGTATCCATGTCACCCCTTTCGAATTTATGGAAGCCTTTCTCTACAAGTTCCTGAAACAGCCGGTGTCATTGAAATATCAATTAAGTTATTTATAATTGAAGTCAAACTGAGTATTGAGCTAATAAAATATGTAATAATTTTGTGATTATAACAAATCTAAATGACTATAGCTCCTGGTAAAATAAAAACTCTCACAGTCATTTTGACCTGAACAGACTGATATTTTTTATTAATTGATGTACTATCTTTAGGTTTACAAGGGAACTAAGATCTGTTCAGTCTAAGCCAAGATTTTTGAATAGCTGTTATTTGTTCGGTACAACAACATTCTTAACTCTAAACATGAAAAAAAAACCAACACAACATTTACTAAAAAGTATAGAAATTGTATGAAACAGCTTGAAATCTTAAATAAGACTTCACTTTTTTTTTTAATTTAGACTTTTCAGCTGGTGTCTTAAACGATACAAATGACCGGTTAATATTTATATTCATGTGAAGCTTTATATATTCCCCTGTAATCAATTCGACGAACGTATATTTACCGTGTACAATCATTTATCAAGTTGGTGTTTATTTTATTGAATGACACATAATGGAAACAAGTAGTAAACATGTTCGCAGGTTCGAGTTGACTTTCGTGTACCAGAGGCATTAGGAGCAAGTTAACTGAGGAGCGCTTGGATTTATGATACAGTCCTTGGATGGTGTAAACTTCCCACAAAAACGTGTATGGCATATGGTGCATTCAATTTGGTAGAAGGTGTATGGTGTATGGTGTCAGAGGGATAGTTTAATGGTGTATGGGGTCATATACTATAACACTGTTTTCATTTACTCATGAATAACTACAGTGTGTATATTTATGATTTAAATTTTGAAATTTATTCTTGAGAATTATTCTTAAAGACTTCCTTATTTTCGTAACTTTGCGGGGAAATAACGGTGGACATGGGAATCATTAACAAACTCCGTTGAAAGTTGGTCATGATACTATTTGACTTCAAATTCTAAAACATAACAATAAAGTAATTATATCACACACAATTGTTTTGTACAAGCTTTATAAAAAGTAGTAAATTTAGAAAATGTTATTATTGTGACCTTTGAAAGAAATAATAAATATAGTCTAGTCAATCTAACATAACTTTTACCCTATCTTTGAAATAATTGCAACAGAAGAATTTTAAGTTTTAATCTTTAGCATTATACCCGGAGAAAAGTCCAATAAAATCTAACTTAAGGAAAACTAAAAAAATCATGATTTTAAAATTCCAATGGAGATTTGCATTAATATGGGAGATAACTCTGAAAAAACGGCAGACATATCAATAAGAATTGATACAAAATTATAACTTTACCACTTTGAATCTTGATATTTTAGCCGTACTTAGAGTATAACAAACAACTCTATATGTGTTTTATATCTTTTATCAAGGAACACTCTAGATTTCATAATTCATTATTTTACCATTTATTAGATTGTTCAACATGTCAAAGGAAAGAATCTCAATTTGATACAACTAATTTAGCATATATTCGTTATTTTTTTTTAATTTAAAATGTCTTTAAACAAGGTAGATGTTAATTAATGAATGGCTATTATTTATTTTGAATTTATTGAACCATAAAACTAATTTTTGACTCTTCACATTGAATAATCCGCGAAGCGGATTATGTAAAATGTGAAGAGTCAAAAATTAGTTTTATGGTTCAATAAAATCAAAATAAATTATTGCCATTCATTATAAATAAATTTCTATCAAAAATAAAGCTCAATGAACTTTTTATACTATTTATCTTGACAATAAAAACGTACACTCATGTTGGCGTATGAATACACCACGTCAGAGTAGGCGTGTTGCCATCAAAATTGACAACATTGAAAATAAAACTAATAATTTTAACCAATCAGAAGACAGTAAATACACAAAATTTATTTATACAAATATAGTACTCAGATATAAACAATACCAAATATTCACATTATTTTTCAAAATGGTCACAAAGCCATAAATTTACAATTTCTTTATAACACCTCTGTTTTGTACATTTCGTGAGCAGAAGATTATATAATATAGTCATATACGAACTTTTATCCCCATCAAAGTATCATATGTTACATGAATTTTAAAATAATCACCTAAAAACTGACAAAAAAGACTAATTTTGGCAGAGTTATCTCCCTTTTCAATGTAAATTTCAATAAGAAATTTATGATGCTGATTTTGAGTTTTCCTCAGGTTAGATTTTATTTGTGTATTTTTGGGGCTTAATGCTATGGATAAGAACATTTTCTGTTGCAATTAGTTTGACGTTCAAACTTAAGACTGGACGTACTACCATTTTTAAAGAAAACTTAGTATTTTAATATTAAAAAACAGTTAAAAAAAAAATCTCGAAAATGAAATTCAAATACCTTAACAGTATCCTTCTCTGTCTTATAGTGTATAAAGACAGTATGGGTGGAACCGCTATGGAATAAAACTCTTTGTCCCACAACGTGGCAGGGAAGTTTGGTCTTCTCTGTAAAGTCATAAACACCATATTTGTTATATATATGTATGTTTACTAGAATGCATAAAACATATTGACGTATTTGATAGAAACATTTTAACTCCTTGGATTAACATGTGCTCCTTTTGTAGTCGACAAGTTATTAAATGTTTTTAAAATAAAAAAAAAAAACACTCCACGGTTCGGGTTGGACATGAGGTTCCTTTATAAAATTAATTTTTGAAGACATATTGTCATAATATATTTTTAAAGGAAGCTGTCAGTATCATTAAAAATTAAAAATTAAAAAAAGGGCCCCTTTGAAGTGTGGTGACTATGTAGATAAAATTATTTGCAATTTAAACGGTAATGAGCATGTTGTAGTTTGTTTGGGTAAACTGAAAAATGTTCCTTCAAAACGTAACAATAGAAGGTGCACCATTTTCATAGTAAGTTAAATATTATTTTTGACACATATTCATGTTTAGCTAATAAATCTTTAGCATTGATAATGATAAAAACAATAGATACAATACTAACTTGCAAATTCAAGTACTTCTTCCATAAGAACCATGTTGTCCTTTTTGTCGCCCTTTGACTCTTTTTTGTCTACAGCTGTATGATTTGCAAATATCAGATACAAGCTTGGTTTGAATATGTCTTTCTTGACTAGCTTAATAGTACGCCATATATCAACCTGAATCTATAAATAAATATAGGAAGATGTGGTATGAGTTCCAATGAAACGATTCTCCATTCAAATAACAATTTAAAAACATAAATCATTATAAGTCAATGTACGGCCTTTAACACGGCGCCCTGGCTCACACCGAACAATAAGCGTTAAAGGACCTCAAAATTACTAGTATAAAACCATTTAAACGGGAAAACCATTTCATATGATGATGTAATACTAAACCTCGTCATGTTAATAGATTCATAAACCATCTTGAATTTTTACCAAAATGGACAGTAGCTTCTTACAATCTTAAGAAAGTACATGTATCTATAAGAATTTTTGTAAAATTATGAATAATGTTTCTCCATTTTTGTTGAGCCTGCGAAATACAGCAAAAGTGGGCGATACACCGGGTTCCATGGAACCCCTACGAATGATGTATATGTTGTGTACGTTTTATTATTTTGTACAGGTTATTACTTGTACAAAAACTTTGTTCAAGTAATTACTTGTTTGATGCCATCATACAAGTTAATACATATACAAATAGAACTATGCATGCAAGTAATAGCTTGTAAATGTTGTGCGGAGAAAAAGATAATAACTTGTACAAGTCACTATCTTTGAATTGTATTTGTAACTTCTTCTGTTTCAAATGTTTTATTCATACACTCCTTTCGTTGGCTTTGTTTGTTCCGAATATAGTTGTCATTTGTCAGACTTTTTTTTCATTTTCTTTTATTTATTTATTTGTTTGTTTATTTTTCCTTGTAGAAATCACTCAGTATGTGTATTTTGACATTTTTTGTTTGTTTTTCTTTTCTTTCAAATGTTTATGTGTGTAAATTTGAATGTTAAAAGATTTCAGACGAATGCACTGTATTATTAAAACACAAGCTAACATACAATTTTTGGTAAATTTAGCTAAACAGAAATACATTTGCCTGTGTTATAGCTGTGGTGAACATGGCCTTGGCCACCATTTGCAATTGCAATTGTATAGCTTTACTGATGTAAAATTCAATTATTTAGTGAGAGAACATCATCTATATAACATAAAGTAAGTAACTGGATATTGCTAACTTCTTTTCTTTCTTCTTAAGAAGTTCCCTTGTGAAGTTAGCCTGATAGAAAAAAAGGGAAAAAGTAGGCAAGAAGATGTCTACATTTGTTCTCATCGAAATGCCGATAGTTTGTCGAAAAACACGTCCACCAAACGTAAAAAATAAGTTGTCGATAAAAAAATCAAGCATCTTGGTAATTATTAACTAGAGACTCCAAGGAGCCTGTGTCGCTCACATGATTAGCTTTCTTTACAATTGATGCATGAAATAATGCAACCGTTATACTTTTGCTCTAGTTGTAGAGAATTTTCCCCGTGTGTTCTATTTTTAGCCATGTCTGCCGCTTGGTCATTGGACAACATTAATACCCATTTGCTTATTTGCTGCTAAGTTTGGTTCAATTTGTCTAAGTTTGTTTTAGAAGACTGTTGTCAAAGATTACACAAATTTACGAAAATATGTAAAATTTGACTTTTTGGTCATGTTGACTTATATGTAGATCTTACTTTGATAAACTGGGAGAGTTGTGTAACAGTTCAACATCATTTATACTGAGTAATACATTATTGTTTTTAAACGGAAAACGATTTCATGTTAACTTTAAATAAGGCATAGAAGAATAATGATTTGTGCAAGCTATTATCTTTTTCTGAGTAAAAATGGTACTAGTAATTACTTTTAAAATTGTATTTGTACAAGTAACAACCTGTATTATGGCTTCATAAAAGTAATTAATTGTATACAATTTTTGTACAAGGAATAACTTGTACAAAATAACAACATGTACTCGGCATATATATACACTATACAATGCCAGGTTAATGCAAATATAACAAAAATTACTTTCAATTTCAACTATCAGAAATATTACCTTTCTTGTAGCATTATTAGGAAGAATAAAATTCACAGCGAAGTAACCCCGGGAGTCTAAAAATATATAATAAAGAAAATAACAATTTCATATAAGTGTCAAAACACCCACATTAAATGTTAAGATGGTGTTAAATTATATATTATACAATAATATTGAAGTGACATCAACCATACAATCAAATATTGTATGAACCTATATACCACAAGGATGAATCATATAACATTCGAAAGCCTAGTATATCTGTATTATCGTCGTCACAAGTTCGTCAACTATTCGTAAATTTATATTTCCGTTAAAGCAAGATAATCGGTCGCAATTATTGTATGATCAAAAATACATGAAGATGTCTGCATTATCATGTATTGTGTTTTAAAAATGATAAAATTATGTGTAGATCATAAGATTAATAGTCACTTCTAATGCAGCATATATATATACTTTGAAAGGAACATGACTTTATGTTTAGTAAATAACACTATTTCAATAAACATACAGTGACAATGATGAAAGACAAAATCCTTTTTGTTAATCATATAGAATACAAGCTCTGGTATATATTTCGTACACTAGTGCTATTAACAATACTTAAAAAAATTATTTGGCTTATTTATATTCACAGATACAGTTTCTTTATATATATATAAAAGTATTGCAACACCTTGATTTTTTAAAACTTGAAAAATCAGATTCTTTTTTTGGATGAAATATAATAAAATATGTGTATAATATTATTGAAACATTGTTTATGATAACATTAGCATTGAAACGAACAAAAAATGTTTGAAAAAAAAATGATTTATAAAACCACAATTTTAATAACAAAATGAAGTCATTTTTGTACAAAAAAATGCATTTTACAACTTTTACTGTAGTCGAACTTTACAATGTAAGACATTTCAAAATTAATCTTCAGATGACTGTTCACATCATGGTTGATCGTTGTACGCAAAAGAATTAGTGCTTTGTGCGCATCCTCCATTCAAACGGATAGCTTCATCTTAACGTCCTCTGATTCCTGCCATAAATCGACTAATTTGTTGCTTAGGTAGCAGCAACCATATCTGATGAAGGGCATTGTTTATTTCATGAGGTGTTTGAAATGGGGTGTCCTTACGCGCACTCTCCGCCCAAATCCCTTCCCAAATATGCTCGATATGGTTCAAATCCGGGCTACGATCGGGCCAAGGAAGATGAACCGAATTTCATTTGAACATTGGATCTTCCGGATATGAACCTATATACCACAAGGATGAATCATATAACATTCGAAAGCCTAGTATATCTGTATTATCGTCGTCACAAGTTCGTCAACAATTCGTAGATTTATATTTCCGTCAAAGCAAGATAATCGGTCGCAATTATTGTATGTTCAAAAATACATGAAGATGTCTGCATTATCATGTATTGTGTTTTAAAAATGATAAAATTATGTGTAGATCATAAGATTAATAGTCAATTATAATGCAGCATATATATATACTTTGAAATGAACATGACTTTATGTTTAGTAAATAACACTATTTCAATAAACATACAGTGACAATGATGAAAAACAAAATCCTTCTTGTTAATCATATAAAATACAAGCTCTGGTATATATTTCGTACACTAATGTTATTAACAATACTTAAAAATTATTTGCCTTATTTATATTCACAGATACAGTTAAGTTTCTTTATATATTTGCGTACATTTATAAATAACTATGGTATGTCACGATGATTCGGTTTCGATAGCTCGGAAAAGGTAGCTTGTTACAAGAAAACCGTGTTCTTAACAAGTAAGCTGTGATCAGCTGTCCGATATTCTTAAAAAGATTTACGGATTCCAACACGGGTTGTTTGACCGGTTTTAATCATATGACTCATATATGACATCGGAAATTATTCTATCATCACAATAGTAATCGCATTATGAGACTTGGCACCAAATTTGTACAAATCACGCGCATTTTGATGTGTGCCATTATTGCTGGAAGATCTGTTTACCTCTCTGCTACATCTACACCTACCGCCGTAATGGGGTTCGTGAAAGTGGAGGTTTTTGTGTTTGTGTAATGTTTCGAAGACTCTAATCTCTGTTGTCTCGTCTTGCGTTGTTGTAATTGTCTGATTTTTTCTTCAAGTTTGTTGATGTGAAATGCCCCTTTAAACCATCTCGTTTTTTAAACAAACAAATTAAGAAAAAAAATCGAATCTATCTCAGATTGATTTTTTTTTTTTTTTTTTTTTTAAATATAAAACATATTTTATTAACAATCGCCTGTTACATCAACCCTCAGTTGCCCAGGGGAGCAACTAAGGGGGCCCCAATTGTTACAGTCTCATTTGTCGGGGAAAAATCAAATGGATTGAAATTTATATTTGATAAATAGAATATAGCAAAATAAGATTAGGTACTTTCAAAATGAACTTTAACATTGAATGTTTTATTAGGAACTGGACCGGATGGGGTTGAACAGAATATATAAGTTGTATAGGCGGTTATACAAGACTTGACGAGAAACACAGGATCTGGGTTGGCAGTGAAAAAGTGGAAAGGGCGCAAAATATAACACACACAAACTAAACGAATGCTCAAACATATAGAAGAAATGAAAGCTATCCTTCGTATATGTACTTGTGATATTATATTTAATCGAAGGACTTGACCTGTGTTTTTCAAAAATAACTACAGAATTGGATAACTATTTGAATTTGAATTTGCGATCCTGCATTTTGGTCTAAATATGAAACTGCATTATCCATATTAGAGAACTATACTTTTTATCATGTTTAACTTATTACCAACCATTTGTTAGATCGTGCAGGTTGGTTTGATAGTCCAAAATAGAGAACTGTATTAAGAAGGTGAGGTCTCATAGACTTGATAAATGTATAATATATGACTATGGGTTATTGTATAAAAGTCTCATTTTATTAGATTTTCAAATAAGCTTATCTTGTACAGAGTTTATCGAAAGTAACATATACAACATATTTCAATATATCGACCATTGCGGCTATCCTATTTTTACCAGAATCGTTAAGAAATTTTTTTCCGCACACTAATTCAATCCAAAATCAACAGAGATACATCTAATGAAAAAAAATCACCGATGTCATTCAAATTCACGTATCAATGTTCTGAACTGATAATCGATGTTGATATGACAATGCAGTCAGATTAATGTTATCATTCAATAAAATTGTAATAAAAAAATCTATGCTTATGAGTCAATATATGTGGCTTTTTCATCTAATTCTTAATTAGACTAATTGCATCATTTGATAACATTTTTAAATGTGTACCTTTTCCTAAAGCAGGGAGGTGATCATAGTAATAGAAAAAGGCCCCTCCTGCGACATATTTTAGATCTAGGATCCGATGTGAACTTTTTGATTTATCCTTGGACCACAGTACTTCCACTTCGCTTCGACCTGTGTCTTCCTTACATCCACAAATGTCTTTGACGATGCCTCGTTTCTCATCTGTTATAGAAACTACAATGTAATAATGCAACAGCATATTTTCTGTGTCAGTATTAAACTGATAAATATATATAAAAAAAAATCATATACACACTGTTCATGTATGATTGATTATTATTATATTGTCATGCCTTCGGTTCTATTATTGTACCATAACATGTAGCTCAATGTTTACATGTATAAACTAGTATTTTCTTTTGTTACTAAATTTGATCAATTCAATGTTTGAAATCTTTTAATTTAGAAATATCATTCTACTATTTAGCATGAAAGTGTGGCGTACTTTAAGAAATATTTCAAAAACGCATGACAACACCTTAAACATCATACCAACTAGTATGTCTTTTAAACGCCATATATTGTTTGAAAACATGATAAACTACAAATCAGAGTATTGTGTTAAAAACGAAATGTTGAAGTACGATTGACGACAGCTTCTTCAACAGCAGTGTATCTGTCTTCAAATTATTATAGTTACAAATAAATAGGAAAATTTGGTATGGCGACGGAACTACTTTGCATAACTAATATGTATATCCACTGTTGTTAATATTCATACTCCACGTTTTTCTAGAGATAATACCACATAAGATGCAGCGGATCGCAAAGTCATGTACACCCAAGTCAAACCAAATCATAAAAATTGCTTCTCTTCTAAGCAAACAACTGTATGTAGTGAGAACAAAGTCTTGTCAGTCTGTCATCATGTGAAGTCTCACTTTGACGAATTCGACTCCACGGTCATAAAACTTTCGAGCATTATTTTTGTACTCAGACTCGAAAATCAACCAATCAAATTGCTGGATTTTATGTTTCGAGCGTTTTTTGTTTGTGCTCAGAGCACTGATCAAAGTTTAATGCCTTCAAGGCCGGGAGTTAGTTTAGTAAAACGCAGAGCAGTATTACTACTGATTATTATGCACTCGTTCTAAAAATGCATTTGATTTACAATTTAAATTCAATACACCAGACGCGCGTTTCGTCTACACTAGACATATCAGTGACGCTCAGATCAAAATAGTTATAAAGCCAAACAAGTACAAAGTGGAAGAGCACTGAGGACCAGAAATTCCCCAAAGTTGTGCCAAAATACGGCTTAGGAAATCTATTCATAGGATAAGAAAATCCTAAGTTTTCCGAATAATTTAATGTATTGTAACAGGAAAATGAAAATGTTCAACAGCCACTCAACCAATTCTATCTTTGTTGGTTGTACTGGCCAAAACACAATAAACTTTTTTTTTTCAAAAATCTGTTATCTTATTTCATGTCTGATTGGTCAGTATATTCGAATGAATTTTCGAGTGAATTTTCGTTTTCATGGATAAAATATTATGTTACTGTTAATAATCATGACTTCGTCACATAATTTATTGACAATAACTACTATAGTATATATAAATATGTATAAATACTAAATGTTTGGACTATTATTATGAAAAAAATTGTATGCATTCCAGGTATATAATACATTTGTTGCTGCTTTTTAAGTCCAGGGCTATATTCAAACGAAGCTTTATCTTGTTTCCCAGAGCTAAGTGTTTTTTACGTCGTGTTTACTACATTTCTATCGTGAAGTGATGTCATGTTAGCAATATTATTCTAACGTTGCCATACATGTTCAACGTTAGCAAACAATGTTTTCTTAAAATGTCAAGTACCAAGTCAGGAATACGGCATTTTTTTTCAAAATGTTCGTCTCTATATATATATTGCATTGGCGTTTATGTTTGTTACAAGGCAGGGTTTCTGTTGTTCTGTTGGTTTTCTCTTATTGTTGATATACTTCTTTTAGTTTTTGTTGGTTACCCGGATTTGTTTTATATCAAACGATTTATGATTTTCGAATAACTATTCACTATACTGTTGCCTTTATTTATAGCAATCTTAACCTGAGATCACCCCTAGTTTTTAGTGGGGTTCGTGTTGTTTATTCTTTAGTTTTCAATGTTGTGTCATGTGTACTATTGTTTTTCTGTTTGTCTTTTTCATTTTTAGCCATGGCGTTGTCAGTTTGTTTTAGATTTATGAGTTTGACTGTCCCTTTGGTATCTTTCGTCCCTCTTTTAACAATTAATATTTAATTGAAAGAAGCACGTTTGTTTTAAATCTAAAAATAACTTTATATACAGCACTTGATTGATATGTGTGTGTGTGTGTAATTGTGTGTGTGTATTTGTGTGTGTTTGTTTGTTTGTTTGTTTCTTTCTTTCTGTAAGGGGTCTATATTATTGTGTTACCGGGGAAGTATCATGTTTAGTTTGGAAAGGTTTATTTTATGTCAGGTCCCGCGCGCGACTCTCGCGCTATATTGAGGATACAGACATCACGTGACGCGGGTTTATAATAATGAAAACTGCTTTTAAAGTGGCGACGTTGAAGAGTTAACATTTGTATAGCGAGGGAATACACATAATGTATTTCTTTTGTCAGTGTAGGAAATTGACGTTTCGATTACACATATTACAGTTCACGAGGAGTGCATGCTTTGGATTTAATGGATCCAGTGTAACTTTAAAACACGTTTATAGATTAATTTCATAGACTGTACAGTTTTCAGCAGCAATTTATTACACAATTTTGGATTGTCATCTAGGAACAGACATTTTGTTGTAGACATTTACGAACCTAGCAAGCAATTGTTACAGCATTGCAATTTTTTTTTCTAGAACAATTATTGAGAGAGATCTGCACCACGTTGTTTTCTGAAGATGTAATACAGTATACCCTGCTGGATGTACATTTTGGTATCAATTGAACATGTAGTTTCAGAGAACATCTGATAACAAGCATGTTGATTTTTTTTTCAGAAGAGATGTAAGAACATTATCATGATTATTAGAGTAAAGATCTATTTTGATATTAAAATATTAAAAAAAATCATAGTTTGAAATGTTTCCATGGCTTTACGATTTGAATGCAAAGGTACAATATATAGCTTTTTTTACATTCTAAATTGAATGTCCATTTATAATATTACAATTAAATGCCTGCTGACTGTAACGGCTTATCGGCAATATCTTGTTATTCTATAAATGAAATTACCGCTTTTATCGAGAGATACTTCAACCACCGTTGCACCTTTGAATATACCAGAGGACTGCCTTTTTACTGATGACCGTGGGTGTTCTCTTGATGTCTGCATATTTTCTCTGAAGAAGTTAAACATTTAATTAATGACGCAGCAATTCACATTATTTCGAGAAACCAATTCAATTAGTTTGTAATGACAAAAAACATGTTAGTAATTAATATCACTTTATTTTTAGATAGATTCTTGGTCAACATTTCTTAATACCAATATTTAAATAAGAGTGTATTTACAAAAAACTCGCTTTGCGGCTGTAAGAGAAGCCTTATCTAAATGGTATATTGAAATAAAGAAATGAAATGCGTCAAATAAGTATTCGTTATCATTACTATCTAAAATCATTAGAAATGCTAAAACACTTCTGGAACTCATAGCAAAACTCTAACCTCACATTTGCAGCAACTATTCGTTGAAATATATGACCAAGATCGTGTTTGTCGGACATGTAGCAAATATTACACAAATTAAAATCATGACACATATTACATTTCCATCGGATACCACGTATAATCTCTTTAGAAGAACAGCAATCACAAACATAACCCTCATGACAAACTCCTGTCGAAAAAGAAAACACGTAGCATTTGACTAAGGATATCTAAAATAGAAATACAAAAGTTTTATGTTCATACTTGTAGAGTATGAAATATTCGATACTTATTTGTGTTTTAAACCGATATATCATTTGAGGGTAGCAACGAATATAAAGCTATTTAAATGAGCGTTAATTGTCTTGGAATAAAAACAAGCTAGATCTAAGTCAACACTTCGGTGTTGACATGAATATCAATAATGTGGTAATTTTTTTTTAATCTCCTGTTAACAAAAGTTGAATTTTTTCAAAAAACTAAGGATTTTATTATACATGTATATTGAAAAAATTCACACACCTAATTAAATGGGCATTCAAAAATTCAGAATGTGAATATATATGTTCCAACTCTTTTAGGTCATTTTTTAGTAGCAATAAACAAAAAAACTATGTTAATGGGACATGCTTTGATACTATATATGCCCTTGAATTTTTACTAGATAACATTTTTGTTCGCTTTGGGGATTCCGTATATCGTCAGATTATCGGAATTCCAATGGGGACTAACTGTGCACCACTTATTGCGGACCTCTTTTTGTATTGCTATGAGTTACAATTTATGACAAAAATAAGCAAAGACCCATCAAAGCAACATCTGATAAACAGATTTAATAATACTTTTCGATATTTGGATGATATTTTGGCTCTCAATAATGACGACTTCAGTATGTATATTAATGAAATTTATCCTGCTGAACTTACTTTAAATAAAGCTAATACTAATAATGACCACTGCCCTTTCCTCGATCTTGATATCTATATCACTAACGGAAAGCTGAATACTAAAATTTATGATAAAAGGGATGATTTTTCATTTCCTATCGTTAATTATCCGTTTTTAGATGGTGACGTTCCCTTGTCACCATCTTACGGTGTTTATATATCTCAACTTGTACGATTCGCTCGTGTTTGTAACAATGTTTTAGATTTTACCGAGAGAAATTTATGTATTACTGAAAAATTATTACACCAGGGTTTTCGATATTACAAACTAGTCAAAACTTTTACTAAATTTTATCATCGGTATAAAGACATCATTCGTAAATATAGCTCAACATGCAGACTTTTTATACGTTCAGGTATTTCACATCCAATTTTTTATGGAAATATTCTTTATAAAGCACAAAGGTGTCAGTATTCACCTCAGAAACTTACAAAACCTTTAAATAGACTGATTAAGAAGGGATATAATTACGATACTGTTGTCAAGTCATTAAAGATTGCATATTTGGCGTTAATATTGAGTCACTGATAAGGTCTTTGCGTCGGAATTAAAGACATTTATTCTAAAAACAGTTGTTGGCATGACACGGGTTATGTGCTTCTCATATATGTTATGATGGTATGATACTAAACCCCTAACGGGAAGGATTGTGCCTGATGTTCATATGATGAAATCATAATCTTTCAGTCAGTTTAATTTAAGTCTGGAGCTGGCATGTCAGTTAACTGCTAGTAGTCTGTTGTTATTTATGTATTATTGTCATTTTGTTTATTTTCTTTGGTTACATCTTCTGACATCAGACTTGGACTTCTCTTGAACTGAACTTTAATGTGCGTATTGTTATGCGTTTATTTTTCTACATTGGTTAGAGGTATAGGGGGAGGGTTGAGATCTCACAAACATGTTTAACCCCGCCGCATTTTTGCGCCTGTCCCAAGTCAGGAGCCTCTGGCCTTTGTTAGTCTTGTATTATTTTTATATAAGTTTCTTGTGTACAATTTGGAAATTAGTATGGCGTTCATTATCACTGAACTAGTATATATTTGTTTAGGGGCCAGCTGAAGGACGCCTCCGGGTGCGGGAATTTCTCGCTACATTGAAGACCTGTTGGTGACCTTCTGCTGTTGTTTTTTATTTGGTCGGGTTGTTGTCTCTTTGACACATTCCCCATTTCCATTCTCAATTTTATTTTTTATATTCCAGGCATAGAATTCCTGAGCCTTATTTGTCACAACTTTTTAGAAATTCGGATCCTCAATGCTCTTTAACTTTGTAATTGTTTGGTTTTATAAATATTTTGATATGAGCGTCACTGATGAGTCTTATGCAGACGAAACGCGCGTCTTGCGTACTAAATTATAATCCTTGTACCTTTGGTAACTTATTAAATAATATAGGCGACCATTTACGCTTAATAACAATCTAAACGCTTGGGTACAGATGATGTTTCATGAATTTAACGATTTTGTAACAACAAATCAAATAAAAATGTCCCTATTTATTAAATTAATATATGCATTTGACACGGAAGTTTCGCTGGACTTTTATAGTTTTGAACGTATTTAATCGAAACTACTTTTTCAGTTCTTAACATTTAGCATGTCCTTATATATTGCTTTATATGCATAGTTTCAATTTTCATGATCCAACCGGTTGTTGTTAAGGTGTTTTCTTTTATGTTTGCATTGTACACGATTAAGCATGTCAAAAGTAGTTGTGACGTCTTTCGACTCTCCTTTAATGTATACTGCTTGATACTAAGTCTTGAAGATCAGGATTTATATATAAGATATTCTTATATCAAATAACTTTGAACTATCTTTCAGTTGCTGCGAAGACTCGTATACTAATGTTGCTTAATTTCTGTGTGTGTTTCATATCTCGCTAGATAAGTCATGATCCACTTTGCTCATTTGTTGTTTCCAAACCGTACCTAACAATGAGTCGCATTACGAGTATTTCTCCCACAAGAGGAAGTTGAAACGGTGAAAGTGTCAAAAAGGAAAACCCGATCCAGAGAGCAGTAAGCAGCCTAAGCTTAACAATTGGTCATCAATACAGCGGGATAACGCCGAATCCGGAGGCGTGCTTCAACTGACCCCTTGACAAAACTTGAGACATGCGCAATGATGTAGGGTGAAACAGGATTCTTGAGATATCAACCATCCCCTTATACATTGTACCTCTAGTCAATGTAGACAAAATAAATACAAAGCATACGCATAGTAAACCGCAGTTTAACAGAAGTCCTAGTCCAATGTCAGAAAATATAACAAAATAAATTGAACAAAATGACAATGAAACATAAATTAACAAATGGCTACTAGCAGTGATTCACATGCAGTCTCCATACCTCAAATTAACTGTTTGATCCTGTTTGATCCCCTTATACATTGTACCTCTAGTCAATGTAGACAAAATAAATACAAAGCATACGCATAGTAAACCGCAGTTTAACAGAAGTCCTAGTCCAATGTCAGAAAATATAACAAAATAAATTGAACAAAATGACAATGAAACATAAATTAACAAATGGCTACTAGCAGTGATTCACATGCAGTCTCCATACCTCAAATTAACTGTTTGATCCTGTTTGATCCCCTTATACATTGTACCTCTAGTCAATGTAGACAAAATAAATACAAAGCATACGCATAGTAAACCGCAGTTTAACAGAAGTCCTAGTCCAATGTCAGAAAATATAACAAAATAAATTGAACAAAATGACAATGAAACATAAATTAACAAATGGCTACTAGCAGTGATTCACATGCAGTCTCCATACCTCAAATTAACTGTTTGAAAGATTATCTCTTCATTATATAAATGCCAGACACAATCTGTCCCGTTAGGGGTTAAGTGTCACTCTGTCATTAAGTTTCAGAGGTGTTTATTTCTGATGCATGCAAAGACCTTAAAAGTGAATTAATGTTAAAAGAAAAATATGCCATATTTAATGATAAGCTACGTAGTATCTGTTGGAGGAAAATAACATAGTGTAGGAAACAGAAGACATTCCACGTAAATATGTATACAAACATGTACAACATGCAGTTTTATAGTAAGCTATACAAGTCTCCGTTCTGACAAAATGTGAAAAAATCTAAAACGAAAACGGACCAACTATATGTATTATGAAACAAAAACTGAACAAATAAAACATTGTAAATTAATTTAAGATATATTAATTCATTTTTCACACAGAATTATTAAATCAAAACGTAAGTAAAAGTAAAATAAAAACTAAGCGTTCCACTTGTTACTGTTTAGGAAGGCCATCACTTTATTCATATGTTAATTGGCTTTGCCCAACATGCTTAATTTATACATGTTATTAAGTAGTAAGTTACATTTGTCAAATAACAGTACCTGATGGTCCATTGTCAAACAGTCGTAAACAATTACTTGACAAACTGTAATCCTCCGTTTTACCATTATCCCATTGTACTCTTACATCAAGTTTAAGTGATACCATGACGACTGTGGACGTCGGCTTTTTGTGTTTGTTTTTTCCTGATTCATCTTGTGATGTTATATTTTCTATTTTACTCAAATCTCCAACCTAAAGAAAAAAAAAAGCTATTTCAAACTGCTCATTTCGAATAAGCAGTATTGGTGAACTCATCCCGACAGACATTTTTACCTTTATCTTTCATCTCGAAACAATCAAATTAGATACATGTATGTCTCGTCAAATACACAAAAGTAAAGTAAAATACTAGAGGCAAACAATACTTAAGCTATATGTTATCTTATCAATCATGAATGAACTGACAACGCCATAGAAAAATAAAAGTAAACACCACTCAAAATGAGAAATAAAAGTTAAGTCAAAACAAAACACAAAAAAAGACAAAAACCCGAAGAAATACCAGGGATGATATCAGGTTCCTCTCAAGAGTCTCTTTTTAAAATAGTGGCTTTATTAGTACAAATTTGCTCAATTAAAAAAATTGCTGTCCATGCCACGTCACTTTCAATTTTAAAATCGGAGACGTTCTCTGATACTTACCGTCACTTTAAGTACACAAAACATGCACTTGCTATTATCAAGATGACCACTTACATGAACAAAACAATATTAAAATAAAAACATTATTATTATTATTTACAGTGCTTATATAGCGCTGATCTAAATAAACATTTACTCTTAGCGATTTACAATGCATAAAAAACAATGAAACAAGTACATATAAACCAATTTAATAATCAAATAAAAATAGAAATCGTAAAACACAAATCCGACTAAATATATGAAAATTAAAACTTATTCATCAAAAATAAAAAAAAAACATACGCATAGTTCTTTTATATATTGGACACATAAAAGCTCTACTACAAGAAGCAATTTGTTGGTCGAAATCTTACATGTGTTACTGTTCCTAAATGTCCTAGTCCACCATCACAGTCGCTACTGTCATCCCAGTCAGGACCTCTAACCACTCTTGCACCTCTCTGTACATTTTCTGTATTACAAATTACACCACAAAGTATTATATATGTGCAAAACAATGATTATCTCAGCCGCATTTTCTTAGCCTTTGTTAGTTGTGTATGATTTCAAATGTTAGTTTCTTCTGTATATTTCGGAGTTAAGTATGAAGTCCTTTATCACTGAACTAATATACGGTTTTTTTTCAGGGGCCATCTGTAGAACGCCTTCAGGTTCTAGAGATTCTCTCTGCATTGAAGACCCATTGACGGCCTCCGGATGTTTTCTGCTCTTTGGTTGGGGTGACACATTCTCCATGTCCGTTTTCAATTTTATGTTCACAATATGCATTCATGGCTTATTTTGACCGGCATGGGTATCATCCAAACATCCAATAATAAACCAAGACATGATTCAAGGGTTAGTCCAACTATTATTACAAGGCACATATGGAAAATGATATGTATTAATCATTTTATGAGGCAAACACTACGTTTATAAAACCTTTTATTAGGCAAATAACACGTTTATAAAACCTTTTATGAGCCGAGTACACATACATGTTACATTTCGAGACAATAGATATATGAGGATGTGGTAAGGCTATCAATGAGACAACTTTCCATCACAGTCATACTATGTTAAAGCAAACTATTATAGGACAGAGTACGATTTTCAATACGGAGCCTTGGTTCACATCAAATGGTATAAAGTTAATTTGTATATCTTTCAACTCTTACAACTTTAACAAGTAATGTATAGTTGTGATACAAACTTTTTTTAATTTGAAGCGGACGATATAAAGATCCAGGAACCTTGTATTCTGATTTGACATACATAAAACTACACGGAAACGCTTTGACAACGTCGTCATTTAGGTAATATATAATAAAAGTGACTATAAATCAAGTATGATTTATTTTACCAATCAAATTGTAAGGTTGAAATATTAATAAACAGAATACCATATGTGATGGCTTTTTCTGTCGTTTGTTATTTGTAGAAGGAAGCTGCCGTAAAATACAGTATGATACATGCGTGAGAGTCACAGTATTGGAGTATTTGTACGAGATGCACCTGATAAGGGTTACCACTTTTTGTGTGAAATAATGACTTGCTTACTTCTGCGCTTTTCACATGTGACTAAATGTGTTTATGGCGAGTAGATGGAGAAAATATATGTTTAATCTGAGAAACTATTTTTGAAATGCAAACAAGGGTATTCAGATTATTAAGTTGTAAACTCTCGTAACTTAACGGTAAATCTTGTTTCGTTTAGGTGAACACAGTTTTTAATGGTCGGTAATGGTTATTGATCTTGACATCTGAAGCAAGGACAAGATGGGCTGGCTTTATTGACGACAGCAAATACAATTGAATGCATCACGTCTGAAAAAAAGAATTCTTATACGAAAAGAAGATAGACTGACTTACACAAATTATGTAGAGGTGTGTCGTTTGATTACTGATATTTTTATATCTTAAATATGGTGTCACTTTCTATTTTAAACTAACTAATTTCCTCACTTTTAACATGCATGTTGTTAATGCTTGCTCAGCATTATTGAAAAGATGAAGTAGTGATAAAACAAATGGAAATTTGAATAACATGTATCTGCAAGAGCTGTGACTACTACTCATGATTTAAAGTTACTCACTATCTGTTGCAATTGGCAAATGTTCTTCGTAATACATAGGGCCTTTTGCTGCATCTATACACATTAAATCACACTGTCCATTCCTTCCTACGCGATAGCTTCCTGTCAAATTGTCGTTCCAGTGTACTATTGCATCAGACCTGTATGTTTCTAAAGTGTTTTCAAGGAATTGTTCTACTCGACCATATCGATCTGAAAAAGGCACACCCAGAGTGGTTTTAAATCAAATATATTGCAAACAGAACGTGTTGCACACCAATCAATTACGTATGCATATTAAAACTAGTTTATGCTCTTGGTTGTTCTGGTTTTGTGTATGAGAAATATTACTTACATCAAAATAATTTAAAAATGTTTCAATATTCAAGGTAAATAAACTCATCATAGATACCAGGACTAAATTTAGTATATACGCCATACGCGCGTTTCGTTTACAAAAGTAAAGTGAGTATCATTTTGTGTTAATGTTTGTTATTTGTAATTTAGTCAATATTGTGACGTTTGTTAGGATGTTATGATACTTGATGATTTTACGTAATGACGATCGTTTACCTTTATGTTTAGTGTCCCCACACAGGTGAACAATTGCATTTGGTTGAATTCCCACGGCAAGGGTGTAATCCTGATTTTCTCGTGGTGGCATTTGTTCACTAAAATGAAATTAAAAGTATAACCTTTAACCGTATATGGAATACAAACGAAGTTATTATTTATTGTGCCAAAATCCAGAACAAAAGGATGGGAGAGTCATTAATTCCTGTTTTCGATAAAGAAAAATGTCAAAGGTTTATAATTTGCTAATTTTATATTATATCTGTTACATATAATGCGGTGTTCACACATTGCCGATTATTGCTCCCGTTTGAGATCAGACAGCAATACGACACGAAAAGTGTAAAAGTCGGATTAGTATCCTCAATTATCTGGAATGTCCTATCATTGTCTGAACGCAGTCGTTTTAGTTCGTAACAGATTCTTACGGGTCGGGAAGGGTCCGAATAGTTCGTCAAAGCACCCCGACAGTTAAGTTCGTCCCGTAACATTCGGGACAACTCAGCCGATTTTTCTAGTCGGATTACAATCGTAGCTATGTCGTGACAGATTCTGCTGTATCGGATCAAATTCCGAACAATGTCTTGTGTATTCTGGACGGTGTCTTGTGGAACGGGAATAATCTGGAGTAATTTTTCATAGCTGTTTTTCTGCCGATTGAGTCCAGATTGCATCCAGATCTTGTCGATTGAGAACCGTTTTTTGCCGAAACCGTTCCGAAACAGTCCCGTTATTAATACGAAATTAATCAATGATACCCACGTCAAAGTCCCGGGTTAGAAGCGGATTCAGAACGGGATTATCGGGACTACTTCGCTTAGAAACGGCTGAATATCCTCGCTTCCTGAACACTATCTGATTGTTGTCGTGATCAAATTAATTTTTTTTACAAATTTTGATTTAAGTTTGAATTTCCATCCACGATTCATAGGATCTTGATCAGACTTTTGATAAATTTTAATCGGGAATGGTCCTGTCGAGGACGGTAGTAAAAATCGTGAATGTGTGACCCCAGCTTAAGAGAAATTGACCAACTAAGTATAAAAAGAAGATACCAAGGATACAGTTAAGTTTGTCTAACAAAAGGTAACATAACAAAAATACAAAACGCTAAGAAAATCCTAATCGGAAGTACATTATCATATGTAAAAATCAAAAGCTGAAACACTCCAAACGAAAGTAAAACAGCAGGCAAAAGTCATATTTCTGACTTGATACTGCAGATATATACAACTTGTGCATGGTGAATTAAATCTTGTTTTATAGCTAGATAGACACTCTCACTGGAAAGGAAAGACGAATAAAAAGCGTTTTATCAGAAAAGTATGTCACTCTGAAAGAAAGTCCATCAAATAAAGTCAAAGAAAGCTGACAAAAATAACCGATAGACAATATCAACCAACAAATGAAATATATACATGTTACTACTACTAAACTTGGTACAGTAATGCTCCACAGAAATAAAGGCAATAGTAGTATACCGCTTATCAAAACTCATAAATCCATGGACAAAAAACTAAATCGGGGAAACAAACTAAAACTGAGGGAAACACATTAAATATAAAAGGAGAACAACGACACAACATTAAAATGTAACACACACAGAAACGGACTAAGCATTACACAAAATTTGATGATAATAACAAATATAACATCAAAACCAAATACATGAATTTTGGATAGATAAGTACCGTGACACGTCTTATAGTAATGTGAATTCACACTTAAAAATAATAGAAAACAATCGACACAACGGTAACACAACGTTAAAACGTAACACACAAACAAACGAACTATAATATAACAATGGCCATATTCCTGACTTGGTAAAGGACATTTTTAAAGGAAACAATGGTGGTTTAAACCTGGTTTTGTGGCATGCCAAACCTCTCTCTTTTCTGGACATGTAAAACATAACATTAAAATGACAACACAACATTACAGGACTACAGTATAAATAAAAAGGAGAACACAATTGACAAAGAATCACACGAATAATAGCTAATACAAGGCAACACGTTTGAAATTTTAATACGCCAGAAGTGCATTTTTTCCACACAAGACTTACTAGTGACGCCCGCATAGAAAAGTTTGAAAGCCGAAACAAGTACAAAGTTAAACAGCATCGAAAACAAAACGTTCAAAAAAGATGTGCAAAAAACGCCAGGGTTTTCTGTTAAATACCAAAACATCCCTATTATTTAGAATAATTTATACTTTTGCAAACAGTTAATTTTATAAAATGACTATACGAAAGATATATGATAAAACTGAAGTATTATCTAATTACAGAAAAACAACCGAAATACATTATTTAACCCGACACAATGCAACACCAAAAAAATAGACACATCCGAATAAGTTGAAACCTCAACGCCAATATTTGAAATTGTAAAAAATGAAGAAAAAAAAATTACGTCAAATTTGGATATGTAAAACAGATCATAATTTTGTTAAAAAGACGTCACATTTGAATGAATAAGATAGAATTAGGATTGATTTAAGATTATATTTAAACTAAATACTGATATTACATTTAATAACGATGTACATTTTTATGCTTATTTAATAGCAAACTAAGGTAGCAATTAACTTTAATTGTTGCTAAATTAGTTATCAAAGTTACCAGGATAATAATTTAGTACGCCAGACGCGCGTTACGTCTACATAAGAATAATCAGTGACACTCATATCAACTGATTTATAAAGCCAAACAAGTTGAAGAGCATTGAGGATCCGAAATTCCAAAAAGTTGTGCCATATACGGCTAAGGTAATCTATGCCTGGGATATGAAAATCCTTAGTTTTTGGAAAAATTTAAAATTTGGTCAACAGAAAATTTATAAAAAAATGGCTTAAACCTTGTTTTATAGCTAGCGCATATTCGTCTTGTTTATAGATCCGTTATACATGTTATATGGGCAAAAGTAGGTGAACAATTCAAATAAATTTATCATAGATGCCAGGATTGAAATTTAATATTTACGCCAGATGCAGGTTTCGTCTACAAAAGATTTATCAGTGACGCTCGAATAAAACAAATGTTAAAAAGGCCAAATTAAGTACGAAGTTGAAGAGCATTGAGGACCAAAAATGCCTAAATATTTCGCAAAACACAGCTCAAGTAATCTAAAAGAGGGACGAAAGTTACCAAAGGGACAGTCAAATTCATAAATCTAAAACAAACTGACAACACCATGTCTAAAATTGAATAAGACAAACAGACAAACAATAGTACACATGACACTACATAGAAAACCAAAGAATAAACAACATGAACCCCACCAAAACCTAGGGGTGATCTCAGGTGCTTAGGAAGGGTAAGCAGATCCTGCTCCACATGTGGCACCCGTCGTGTTGCCTATGTGATAATAAATCCGGTAAATAGTCTAATTCGGTAGGTCACATTCATGAAAGGGAAGGGGATTGTCGTTACGACGTGAGGAACATATCCGATATCATTTGTGAAACTGTTATTCCATAACGGTCAACCATCTCCCATTGGCGTCCGTAAAATTTACGAAGGCATGATTTCAACTTCACCATTTGGAACTTCTGCTGGAATCTTGCTACTTAGAAATGGAAAGTTCACAATTGGAAAGCTGAAATCATCTCTTTTATCGTAAAGTTTTGTTTTGAACTGATCCTCATTGTCAAAAACTGAATATATATTAATCAATGTTCAATACCAATAATTATCACCCATCAACCAGAACTGTGTAAACATACAGCCAAATAACATAACTGACTGAAAAAAAATGTTTGCTCACTTGAATCAACAGAACTGGTGCGACTAGGTCAGCTTTCTGAAACGCTCAAAACTACCAATAAGATCTTAAAGAGAATCATGTTGCTTTAGGGGTAATATCATCAAATCATTGTACGTCACATCCGGTTGCAAACGAACAACTATTTCCATCCATTTCATGGCAGTAAAACATTTCTGGGTCACAAATATATAGCTTTGGTATTTCAAACCACCGATATTTTTTTTTTATAATTTTGGGTTTCTATAGAATACTTTGGAAACTTGATGTTACAAGGACACTAAAGCTTGTACACAGGTTAAATAAGGGGTAAGATTTGATTTGTTAACTTCAAGTGATGGTTATTTCCTTATATGCATTGGATCATATGTTATATTTTGTCTGTAGTTCTGGTAGGAGGTAACCTTTTTTTTTTGGAAACAAAAGATGAGTTCTGAAATAAAATGAATGCCCGTTTCTATTTTAGTCTTTTCCATTTACTGTCGTATGATGTTTTCTTTTGCTTCTTTTTTTTTAACAAGTAGCTATTTTTCTTATTTTAAAATGCGTATGCTATCATGTGTTAATTCGGGATATTATCAACTAACCCTTTAGAATCAGTACTGAGCATTCTTTTGAATATATGTGAAAGCTCATGCTCATCATTCATGTAGCAGTCGGTACAAAGATTATAATCCACACAGATCTTACACTTCCATCTTATTCCACGTAATGGGTACACGTCGCATTCATCACATTGAACATAGGTATGCTTGACACCTATATTGCAAAATAAATAAAACAACAGATTGTGTAACATCAGTATTAATACGTGTAAATTTGTCACAAGACAACAATTGTAAGAATTTGACTATATATCATATCCTATTGTTATCATGTTTTAACTTTAGAAGTCTTTAATATGTGCTTGCAAGTATTGTCAGAAGACTGTCTATATCCCGTTCGAGTGTGTCATTCTTATCTATACTATTAAACGAGAAGACCTCATTTTGGTTGTCACTTCTATTCATTCCACAATAGATTAATCATCATAACTGTGTGTTCTTTCGCTTAGGTAACATGCATAGTCGCATTTGTCATCCATTTTTATGATTAATCAGATTGAGTTAATTTTGGAAAAAAATCGACAAAATAGGTGGCCGGATATTGTTTCCGTTATCAGACTGACTTTTAGTTATAGATAAGACTTCCGGTTATAAACATGCACAAGAACAACCAATCGTATGATAGATTGCAAAAATGAAAGATAAATATATAAGCCAATCAGAGCGCTTTCCATATCATCGTTTTTAGGTCACAAGAACCACAACTATTATACCTCTTTAGAGACAATTATGTTTTCGCGTTTAATTATCCACCTGTAAACTACAATTATACTTCTATAATATACAGAGACTCTCTGTATTCTGTCTACTTTTTTGAAAATATATTTACTATTTAAGGGATCATAACATTGCATATATATTGAAATAGGTAAAACGTGTGGAAACAAGAATGCGTCCATAGTATACGGATGCCACATTGGCAGTATCATTTACTATGTTTAGTGGACCGTGCAATGGGGTAAAATCTCTAATTTGACATTAAAATTAGAAAGATCATATCATAGGGAACATATTCTGGTTTGCGATAACCCAGTTTTAATTAGCGTGGGGCGCTTTCGTCCTGCGGATAGTGTTCCAGTGTACTAGCACTATAAAGTCCTGCAACTACGGTAGGCTAGAACAAATCAGTAAAAATGTACATACATTGTTCACCCTTTGTTTTTTTATTTATTTTATTTTATTTTATTTTTCTTCTTTTTTTTTAGTACACACAACACAAGTCACTAATTATTTTTGCAAAAGTCACATACACAAATTTAGGCTTATTTCGGTTTATACAAAATATTTGGCACATAAAGTCACATACACAATTTTGCATATCAAAATTATCCGCTCTTTACTTGATTGCTGGTGTACCAGGACAACGTTGCTGCCATACACTGTTGTTAGCTTTCCTCCTGTTCCTACTTCTGGTGGCACCGTGTTTATTAATTGGTCATTTATTTATCTATTTATTTATTTATTCAATGTTTTATTTGAACAAAATTATTTTTATACTATTTTATTATATTCATTTTTATATTCTTTATTTATTTTTTTATTATTCAATTTTTTATTCATTTATGTATTCAGATTTTTTGCTCTTTAAATTTTTTTTTTACATCATACTAAATTATGTTAATTACCACATGGTAACAAAATAAATCATTTAATGCCCAAAAAGGCAACGCCAGGGCCGACCATGAAAGGCTGTATAGCCATATAAGGTCTTTAAATACTTCCATTTGTATTGGGAACATATTAACTCAGATTTGAGTTGGTTGGACTTCAATTTCATCAAAAACTACTTCGACAAAAACTTTAACCTGAAGCGGGACAGACGGACGAACAAACGAACGGTCGAACAGTCTTGAAAACATAATTTCCATAACTAGGGCATAACAGTTTATTGTTGAAAGAGAAAATTTTAACCTGAAGCCGGACAGAAGGACGGACAAACGAATGAACGGACGTACAGACTAGAAAACATAATTCCCATAAATGGGGCATCAACATTTATTGTGGAAAGAGGAAGTAGTGATTTGGCCATAATGAAAGTAGAGTAGACATAAGAGGGAGGCAGGACTTATTGGGACGTCGGGATCGCTTACTTTTAAGCTCGGGATTTCGGGATTGATCTTTACAGGATGCGGGAATATTTTTTTTTAAATTATGGGATATGACTTTCATTTTCATACGCACCACGGGATTTCATGTTTTAAGCACCGGATTTCGGGATCAGGGCCCCTTAGACCACCCCTGAAATGAGCCTTAGTAATTTTTGCGAGATTCAAATCCTACCATTGGCATGTTAATATGGCTCTCAAAAGGAAAAGCACTGATGGATTGTTCTAGAAGCACATTTTTTTTTAGAATTATCATGGTCTATAAGCAGTTTCATTTATTTCATGTTTGAAGCGGTGCAAACAAGCTATCATCTAATATATTAAAACAATACTTTCGACTAGGGAGGACTATGAAACGCTTATAGCGATTCGAAGGTTTAACTCTCTTGGAATCTATACTTTTAAATGAAAAGACCTCATTTAGTTTGTCGCTTCTCTTCTTTCCGTAATCATTAATCACTATACCTCTGTGTCCTATAGGTACAATGCATTGTGGCATTTATCATTCTTGCTCGTCATTATTCAGTTTGAATTATTTTTGGAGGAAAACTAAAATTAAGGCGTCAGGATATTGTTTCCGTCATCGCCCTGACTTTTGAGTCATATAAAAAACATCCGTTAAGTAGATATAGGAAGATGTTGTATGAGTGCCAATGAGACAAATCTCCATCCAAATAACAATTTATAAGAGTAAACCATGTTGGTCAATGTACGGCCTTCATCACGGAGCCTTGGCTAACATCGAACAACAAGCTATAAAGGGCCCCAAAAAATCTAGACGTGTAAAACCATCCAAACGGGAAAACCAACGGTATAATCTATATAAAACAACAAGAAACGAGAAACACATATACCTTACATAAACAATTGACAACTACTGTACACCAGATTCTTGATTTAGGAGAGATGCAAACGTTTGCAGCGGGATTAAACGTTTTAATGTTTCAAAACGTTCTACCTTTTCTGAAACAATAGTATAACATTTATGACTGTTTTAAAATTACCCAAAATAAACTCAAATGATTCAGCGCCCTCCATCGATCAATGTTAACCAATAGTGAGTCAGAATACAACGACTGGATAAGTCGGGTTAAATTTTCATAAGTACATTGGGACAAGTCAGGCGTTTTTCTTTATACTTTGATCATACATAAGTAAAGTGTATTTGCTATCAACTATCAATTCCAATAGTTTGCTATTCACGACGGACACTAATTATATATAGAGTGTCGTCTATGTTTTATATCAGTGACCGTTTATATTATTGGTAGTATATGTATATTCATAGTAAACAGCAAACCAAAATATATCGGTCTTTGGTAAATAAAAAAGGGGTACGGCTAAAAACAAATATCCAACATCTGTTTACGCACGTTTTAAATGGCCGCCTTGGTTTTTAAGTAAAAATTAAAATCAGAGAGTTTTTGACCAAGTGAGCTTGTTTAACAATTTTATACAAAGTCTAAGAATATATATTGAGTAGTCACTGTGTATATTGTCAGAAATATTAGAGCAGATATCAACTAACCAAAGTATAGCTTTTGTTTTGTAGAACGATACATATTAGCAATATAATGAAAATATTCAATGCGGCCCACAGACTTCTCGTATTTTTGCATCTCCGCTAAGCAATATTGAAGAATTTGCTAAAATTGGTATTATAATTTGGGTTCTTAATGTATCCCAGTAAACGGTAATAAAAGCAGCTAGCAATCAATTAAGAATCGAGAAGGAATTTTATACAATTGTAGAAAATGGAAAATGCAGTATTCTTATCATACCTATTTGTGCATTATCAAACAAAAGCAAATCAAACTGGTTATTATCTCCCTTCTCAAATTTATCCTTTCCACCAGCGTCCCATTGAACTTTCACCTGACCTGATTCAGTTAAATCTATTATAGTTCCAATTTCTCTGCCATTGTCAAATTTGTTATCACTTTCAGGTTTCCAGCTTTTTGGTCTCACAACTCGAAGTCCAACTTTTATTTTTTCTGTAAAATATATGAGTGTGCAAGTGAAGAAAGACATATAGTTATGTCACCCTGACGGAGGTCGGGTGACATATTGTAATTGTTCTATTCTTTTTTATGGCACCCTCAACGGAGTTGGGTGACATATTGTTATTCTACGTTATTTTTCTTATTATGTGATTCGATCGACAATGTCGGGTGACATTTTGCTTTTCTTATGTTTCTTTGTTATTATGTCACCTGATCGACAATGTCGGGTGACATATTGCTTTTCTTCTGTTTCTTTGTTATTATGTCACCCGATCGACAATGTCGGTTGACATAATACTGTTCCTCTGAAAATTAAACGTGTATCCACAAGACATGTAAGGACATACATGCAATCTGAAGTAATGAAAAGATTTATAATTAGCATTATAAATCTTACAAAAAGGTAGTGTAACCAGCTGGTGCTGTCATATCTATATAAATCGACACGAACATCTTCATCTACGTACAGAGTACATATTGGTATTGAAACACCCTTAGCATGTACAATGAACTCTTTTATACAATTTCCATACCTCCAGCATATGCCTTTTTAACGTTGTAACCATGAAAGGTCGAATACACTGACAACTTTTCATCTACACGTGGATTGTTCTGAATTTCCTGTTGTTAAGATAAATATATATTTCATTGTACAGCTTAAAAATAAAAGTTGAAATAAAATTCAGGAGTATATTCAATATATATGAATAATGAAGCCGATGGTATGTCTGGTATGGTATAACTGACTAAATTATTAAAATTCAGAATACTACTGATACTAGAAGGACTCCTTCATACATTTATCTTTTTCTCAATGTTGACACAGATAGACGACTTCGACAGAAAATCTATGATAAACGGGATGATTTCAACTCCCCAATTATTAATTTACCATTTCTCAGCAGTACCATACCCTCTGCTCCTTCGTATGGTGTTTACATATCTCAATTAATACGTTATTCTCGTGCATGTTCACATTATACAGGAGTGTGCTCCTAATGCAGAAACTGCTCCAAGAAAGTTATGAGGAGAAAAGATTAAAAATGACACTCTGTAAATTTTACGGACACCTTCACGAATTGGTTGATTCATACGATGTGTCTTTGTCTAAACCTACTAAGGACATTTTTACATGTGTTAGTTTGTTGTTTGTCATTACCTCGTCTAATCTTTAAATTACCGAACGTGATTTATTCCCGATTGTGACTGTTTTGCGGAGTGGGAATTCGCATTGCTATAAGACGTGTCATGTTACTTTTCTATCCTAAATTCATATATTTAGTTTTGTCAAATGTCTTAACGTTTGAAGTTGTAAATCGTTTTTTTAATGTCTGTTGTATTCTTGTATAATCCTGGTACTTTTGATAACTATTATGGTAAAAATAAATATCACCAAGTTCATTTATTAGATTTTAGTTTGGGTCAACGACATTTGTACGATATATTTAGTTTACAGTATGATTCAGAAGAAACACCGACATATCTAGATAATACAATTCATTATCTTATAACCACCACAATTTGATATACAAAGTATTGTAATGCCATTGTTTTAAATAAATGTTATATCAGTATTACAAATCTAATCTTGAATTCTATCCTAATTCCATCTTATTTTTGGATTTTTTTGTAAATTAAAATTTAAATGTGACGTCACTTTGTACGTTGATGGCTTTGGCTAACTCGGCTGTGAATTTCTTTATGCTGGTTAGGTTGTTTTATGTAATGTATTCGTTTTTATTCTGTAGTTGTATAGTCACCAGTTCGGTTTTATCATGTTTATCAATTTTATAGTCATTTTATAAAACGTTATTGTTTGAAAAATAATGAATTGTTCTAACTTATAAGAATTTTCTCATCCCATGCAGAAAACTCCAGCCGTATAAGCCACAATATTTTTGAACTTTTGGTCCTCGATGCTCTTTAACTTTGTACTAGTTTTGACTTTCGAACTTTTTTCACTGGTAAGTCTTGTGAAAACGAAACGCGCGTCTGGCGTATTTAATTTAAAACCTGGTACCTTTTGTTATTTAAGTATGAACCTAATACGTTAGCAGAATCAAAAAGTCTGTAAGTTTAGATCACATTAAGTCTTAAATCTAGAAACATGAATGCGTGAACATCTTATGTGGAATATCCAGTCGGTCTGCGTTGCTTTTTTCATACCATTATAAGTTTACAGCTTTATTTCCTTGTTCACAAAATAAACAAATAATGGACATTGCTCTGGAATCAATTATCCAAAATGTGTATAATTCTTTTTTTTTTTAAAGAAGATGTGGTATGGCTGCCAATGAGCCAACTCTCCACCTAAGTTAACGAAATTAACATCTATATACAACCGTACGGCCTACCACAATTAGCAAAACGCATACCGCCTAGTCAGCTATCAAAGACCCCGAAATTACAAAATGAATGTAAAACAATTCAAATGAGGAAACTAACGACCTAATGTATCTACAAAAAAAAATAACAAACACAAGTATGTTGCACATCAGCAAATGGCAACCATAAATTTACAGGCTCCTGACATTGGACAATCACATACTGAGATAATGTGACAGGTTCAAACAAGTTAGTGGGATTATAACCATCCCCCTAGCATTGGACATAGGTGTTACAGTACAACATTAGTAGGGAAATCAGTTGAAAAATGCTTAACTTATCAGATGGATACAAAAAGGATTACTTCTAACAAAAATACAGAGTGGACGTGGCCGGGTACTTATATATTCCAATAACAAAAATACACATACGTACTGATTTGAGAATACTCGCTCGCAATTACTGACAGCTAGATTAAAGCCACACGCATTTAATACTAAATTAGCAATAAGTACAACTTCAACATCCAATGGAAGTGGTATTAATACGTACGTCAAAAACAGTCAGAGAAAAAAATGCCCTTGTACAATACCAAGAATTATATATCGACAGATTGTAGACCCATAAATGTGTATATGCATATAACAATACTATTTGGTTTGCTTTAAATCAATCTACTTATAACAAACTCAATATTAATATCAATAAATTCTATATCTAATATTCTAAATACAATGTTGAATTGGTAACATTTTAGAATATTTTTTTCTTCAGGATCGATAAGTAAACCCGAATGTGCTATCCCGTTTGACATAAGGTACATTCAAACTTCAAAACCACATCGTTATGTCTTCGGAAGAGTTTAGTAAAGGTTTTAAGTAATTTGTAGTAACGAGAATAATTTACCAATAAAACATAGATAAAAGAGGGACGAAATATACAAGAGGAACAGGCAAACTCATAATTTAAAAATAAACTGACAACGTCATAGCTAAAAATGAAAAAGACAAACAGACAAACAGTAGTACACATGACGCAACATAGAAAACTAAAGAATAAGCAACACCAACCCTATAAAAAACTAGGGGTGAACTCAGTTGCTCCGGAAGGTTAAGTTAATCCTGCACCCGTCGTGTTGCTTAAGTGATAACAAATCTGATAAATAGTCTAATTCGGTGATCACATTTATAGATAAGTTTGCTTAAATCAACAACGTCGCAACAGACACGGGCGTAACGAACTAAATGAGAAATATAAACATCGTAAAATGATCCCAAAGAAACATCGTCGTCTAAAAATGAGAAAATTGACAAAAGAGATTGAACCATCGTCCCGTTGTCTTAAATTGTAGTGTGAAGTTTCCCGTGTAACATCGAAATATATAAATGAGTATAATTCTTATTAGTCAGTTCATTGTGCCATTTCCTGACTTTCGTCTCAATTAACACTGCACCTTATAAACAAGGAGAATGTTTTTTTTATTTTTAAATTACCTTCAAATCAAATGAACATCCAGGAGGGTCCGTTGCCATATTGTCTGAAATAAAAGATCCAACTTTAACCTAATATACATTATATTTGATAAACACGTCTTCGCATCAGGACACTATTAACCGTCGGCTACCTTTCCCACCGTGGACAATATTGTAGGAGGATTTGGATCAGTTGTATAATAGGGGTATTGCAGATTCAAATGTGTGGCTATCCTTATCTTATTCCTTGCATTTTATTAACTAAACTAAGTTTAGATAAGCAATACTTAGACTTATATAAACACATCCATGAAAAAAAAGGACCGAGCAAATGGCCTTCAAAACTACTAGCAGCATCGCAACACACTTATAGTGAAACTAACGGAAAATACTAATAATGGTTCATACATTGATACGATATTTCTCAATTGTCACGGTTATGAAAGCCAAAGGCATAAGCTTGTCAAGATACTGAGCTGTATGTGACAATGCAACAGTAACGTAATAACCCATACTAACACATTGTGGGGTCATTATAAAGTTATCTACAACAATTACAGTTTTGAAAACGTCCAGTGTTAAGTTGTCTCGAACGTAGTCTATTTTATAAGGAATAAAATACAATCGAAAATTCAATATTGATAGGTCATGTTTCAAACGATGATTTACTCTTACAAATTGTGACTAGGATAGATAGTTGTCTCGTAGACCATTATACCTCATCTTCTTATATCTATATATGTGTTTTGCAGCGTTTTCGGTTATTGAAGGGATAATGTCAGTGGTTAAGTATTCGAACTGTCATATATAAGTTCTACCTGTGAATTCATGTTCGGTATGCATCATAATATAGTTGTGAAATACGTAAGATCTCCACCCTAGATTAGGCTTTAAACTGATGCAGAAAGGTACTACTAGACTTTTGACAGCTATAATTTCATCTGACCTACTAAACGTTAGGTTTACATTTGAAACAGTTTCTGCAGATGTCCCATTAACATGATAAAAATGGTATAAGGGAAACGGTGATACAGAGATATAGCAGAATTTTATTGCAGCAAGTGTAATACCATCATCATATTAATTTATCTATACCTATTCGTTTCACTGTTAATCTTTTGTTTTGAAAAAGATTAGGATATAACATAAAAAGCTAGTTTACAATCACAAAAACTACTGTTCAAATGTAAAAAGCATAACAGGGGTATACCCTAGACATTTGAGATACGCATACACATGATAAAATGTACATTGTTATGTCATCATTTGTTTTTTTTCATCAACATTTCTTAAAATCCATTTGCAATATAAGGCATTATAATATAGCAAATTATATTTGAAATGTTTGACGAGTTTTTGTTATTTGCAAATAATAAATAAATGAGAGTAAGAAACATGAATAAAAGTAACATAATTTAAAAAATGGTAAAGTTATTTTTCTAAAATGGCTACTTACTACATCTGTTTCCCTATCGTCAGGCAAAAAATAAATAGTTTAAATCAATCGCTAGTGTTGATACTTTTCGTAGAAAACAGAAGGAAATACTATATCTATAATTTGAATATGATGATATCTGTCTGCGAGAAATGAGATTTGAAGATTATTTAAAGTAGGTTTAAAAATAACATAATCAATGCTATTCTAGAAATTGTATTTTAATTTAATAAAAATTAAAAAAAAATATGCGAAAGTTCCTAAAGAGACGCCCAAACTCAAATGTCGAAAAGAAAAAAAGGACAACAACCTGGCAAAAGAGGAAAAAAGACAAAAAAGCAAAAGACAAACACAAATTTTTAAATATTACAAAAAGGAAAACTATAAACTATATAAATGGACTTGTGTCAGTGTTTTATACAACTTGGGTAATCAGAATAGTTATTGTTGAATCTGTTAATTGCTCTTACAGTAAAGATAGCAACGCCTATCCATTTTTCATTTCATTTGAATCACACTGTGGTATAACATGAACTAGATGTTTCCATTTTTGTTTATAAGAATATCTCAATATTTTCTTGATTAATCATTCATTGAAATCTGTAATATTTTTTATGAAAATTAGGACAAGGTGCATATATAACGAGTCCTTTTAATACACTAATTAATTATTGCTGTACTAAATAAAGCTATGTTGCCATCAGCTATTAATTAGCAATGCAGATATGATATTGATATCAGACATATCAGTATGTAACCCGTTGGTCGAAAGCAGAATTCTGAAATATCTTTATAAGGCTCTGGATGGGATTTCCAGAATTGAAAAAATGGCGCAAAAAGTGTCAAATAAAACTAAAATAAAACATTGAAAAGACACATATAAATAGACCAAAAAAAGAGTCAAGTTGGGTGCTAAAACGTGAATAATGGGTCACAATTGGGTTACATCAATAAATAACAGATGGGGAGGGGATAAGTACAGACGTAAAACACAAATTCTTGACCTTCCTTAATTGCAAATAAAAAATAACAAATCGACGGAAATTGGTCTGAAGAAATAAAAAAAAACTACAATCAGAACCTCCTAGATTGTGTTTCTAGTTTATCGTTTTTATATAGATTAGACCGTTGGTTTTCCCGTTTAAATGGTTTCACACTAGTAACTTTGAGTAATGTTAGAATTAGTTTAGGTAAGTTATATCTATCAGTATTAAACTATTTCAGCAAGATATGCTGACATGTTTGATTATGGTTTTGACGGAATACGATGCAAGGTATTTTCAAATAATGGTCATAATGTTGATATAAATTATACAAGATAATAACAATGATAGTAGGAGAAATATTATTCATATTACTCTACCGTCCGTATTGTCTTTAGTATATTGTTTCGTCAATACCGTACACGTTTTGTTTTGTTTTGTTTTTGATAGTGAGGGTACCATGATGTTGTGGTTACGTAAATTTGCAACTTCGAACACAATTTCTTTTTGTTTTTGATTAGAATTAATAAAAATATACACTAGACATTATGTTTTTGACTTTTACGGAACATATATCTGTATGATGTTATGCTGGCGCTAGGTTTAGTGTGTTATGGACAAATGTACTTACGTGTGTTTCTTTCAGCTACATATCTTTCGAAACAGAGATAAAAATGGCTCTAGTCGGCTAGAGTATTGGTACATAACTTATACCAATTGTTAAGCCTTGTTTAAACAATCTTTGTTTATTTTTTTTTTCTATTTAAAACATCATCAACTATTCTAATACAAAGCCTTTGCAACAATATTGATATAGATATCATCACGGATGGCTGATACCGCACGCTTGTCAATGATTGTAATACACATACAATTTTTTTTGCTACTAAGTATCAAATAAATAATGTATAATTTCGTTAAGAATCAATTTCCGTAGTAGAAAAATAAACTACTTAGTCGTATCTCACACTAGTAACTATCATCTACAATGAGTTTTTAAATGCATACAATTTACGTTTAGTAGAATTGAAAAGAGGAAAACGCGATTCGAGATATAAATGGATGCATATACCCAGACCTGCTATTTGTTATATTTATTTTTTTCATTATTGGAACAAATCTCCGACATTACGGCTACGTGCCTAAATTTATCTACTCCTTCTTAATTTAGTCCAGATTCTGATAAACTTGCAATAATAAGTTAAATAGTATTAAATGTTTACATGTATTTTTGACAATACTGTTATGAAGAGTGTAAATACCTTTTTTGGTTTTGTATTTTAATTTATATGTTTTTTTCTTTCAAAGTTTCATTGAAATTAAGGGCTTTCATACCGGTGGGACGAGAGTGCTTCGAAAGCGGAGGAACTCATTATGATAACAAATAGACATACTTGTTTACTATTGGTATCGGCTTCAAATTCGACAAATTAAGGCACCTGTCAATAATTAGAAATAATAACTTCTCAGTATACGGAAAACAACTTCGCCTGAAATGGCGAAAGTTTCATTACGCTCTTTCCTTTATTAATACTGTGGATTCATTATTTTTCGCTAAATACCAATTTTCTTTTATTTCGTTGATTCAGGTAAACCAAAAAAATAAAATGTTTAACGAATAACAAATTTTCTAAAGACTTGTATGCAGACTTCGGCAAAAACACGAAATTAAATATCCACGAACATACAAGTTTTCCTTTATGCACGAAAATTGGTAACCAGTAAATTAAATGAATCGACAAAAGTACTTGTTAATAGATAACATAAATTTAATATCAGGTCTAATAGACAATTTTTCATTCAAATGACAATTTATAAATGTAAATCATTAGAGGTCAAGGTATACAGAGCCCCAAAAATACTAGTGTAAAACCATTCAGGCGGGAAAACTAAGTTTATTTGCATATGATAGAAATAAGAAGATGTGGTTATTTATGGTGACAATGAGACAAATTTTCATCTACTCAACAATGTGTACAAAGTTAACCTTTATAAATCAAATTACGTTCTTCAACACAGTCCATTGGCTTACACCACACATCAAGCTATAAAGGATCGGAGCTCCTTCAGATAAAAAATTGGATCAAAGGAGCAAGATAATGTAGTTTTTATGCTGATATGTTAATGATGTTCCTCCCATTAACCATCCAATTTTTTCTGATTGAATTCAATTTATATATCCTCGCAATTTAACAAACGACAGATACGAAACCCTCCGTCGTACCTCTTGGACTTTTACCTCGAATTTGACATAATGGATTATCTAATTACACGTTTACTGTCACCTTGAAACCATGAATATGTTTCTGTAATGTATAATGAAAACAATGTTTTAAAGTTAAGTGTGACGTCAATGTTCACTGAAATAGTACACAATTTTATTTAGGGGCCAGCTGAAGACCACTTCCGAGGGCGGGATTTTTCTCGCTGCGTTGAAGACCAATTGGTGGAATTCGGAAGTTGTCTCCTCTTTGGTTTGGTTCTTATCTCTTTGACATATCCTCAATCTAATTTTTAAGATCATACGAAGGTATCTGATTATTAAACCTTTCACATACTGTGGATCAGAATCTGAAATATGAAACATAGAACTATTATGCCATCTATAGTACAAGAATATTTAAAGATAAAACAATATGATGATAATATGGGATCACCACACATCAGTTGAACATATATGATCAAAGCCAATACGAAATGAATTATATCAGACAGAATAAATCCGGGTGATAAGCTGAACGAAATATTATAGATAAATCATAGTTACAGAAGTGATTTAGGAATTTAAGGGTGAATTCACATTTTTTGTTTACATTTTGTTTTAAGAACGAAGATAATACAGGTTCGCATTTAATATGATTTCATAAAGTTAAAATGTATCTGATATTATATACCCAATTATCAGCAGAATACAAAGTATAAAGCAGAGCAAATGTCCTTACAACATAGTTGTTTAATCCATCCAGGATCAGTACACAATTGTCAATTTCAAAATGCATAATCTATAATAAGAAAATTCTACTGTTTTATCATGTTTAACCATTAATAGTCATATGTGACTCTCAATTGTATCTTTGTGTTTCCTTGTCTCTTGTCAATAATAGTTTATTTGAGATAAATGTGATGTAGAGCTTATATCACGTATATGTAAAAGAATAAAACGCTTTTGGAAATGTTTAATGTAAGAGAAGACAGCAAAAAACATAAATTGAAACTATCTTTGATAGAAGAAGAAATATAATACATGTTTAATTGTGGCAATTTCTATGTATTCTATGTTAATTATTTCAGTTCTTTTATAGATAGCTATCCAACATACAATGTAGTTATGTTGATGCGGGCTTTTTTTTAAGAGTAAAATACTTTTTTAACGCAACGCAGCTTCATCGATGTTTGATCTGATTGTTGACGATGTAGATTGAGCGAGTAACGCAGTTAACTTATAAATGATTTATATGTGTTATTTATTTCACTATTAACGCATATTTTTCAAACTCATTAGTCGAAAAGAAATACAACGGCATGGTCGAAAGAGAAACCCAACATACTACAAAACATAACATCAGAAATTTAACATATGATAAATATTTGGTATATGTAGTGTTGTTCATGTCAGTACAGCACTGGTGATACGGCTAATTTTTAGTAGGTAGATCACATGCGCGGAAATGAGGAAAGGATAACAGTCACTGTTAATTATACAAATCCGTCGTCATCTGTGTTATAGATATTCCATAACTGTCAACGATAGTTTGTATGCGTTTTTAATTTCTTTAAAAGATGATTCCAACTCAGTATTCATTGTTTGATAGGTTTTATGCGATCAGTAACCCTCTGTCACATATGTCCTTTAGACATTTAGAAAACATATGTTCATAATTCATATCATGTTTGATAATGTAAACAATGTTTAGGAGTTCAGTGTGTCGTCCATTTTTACTGAAATACATGAATTACACAATGTTGTTTAGGGGCCAGCTGAAGACCACCTCCGAGTGCAGGATTTTCTTGACCAATCAGTGTCATTTTGTTATCTCTTTCACATATGTCATTTAAATATGTAGTATTGAAATGACTTTTTCCCCATGTTACAAATCACACAAGTATGGTTTATATATATATATTTCAATATTATTATTTCATGTGTATAATATTACTAATTTATTGATAGTGTACATGTGTCTTGTTTGTAAATGTATATTTATGGAATTGTTAATGTATATTTGCTACATGTGTCCTCTTTCAGCACCAAACGTTTACCTAAGTTGTACTGCATTGTCTTGTCTTGTCGAATATGTTGTCTAATTACAAATTATATGTTAAGTAATTATGAGACATACCATATAGCTCGTAGAATCATATCGCTATGCAGGATATTAATTTCAATAAAGTGGTCCTTGTATCTATATTTACGTTTAACGCATCCGAAATTTAAACTGACACGTTTTAATGTAAACAAAAAATTCGACAGAAAATCAAAATGAGTGATTGGATGTGCCTGAATAAACTAAAAATCATTCAAATCACTTATGATATCGCATTTATTAACAACTTATCATTAAGGTCGAAGATGCAAATATAGATATATATTACTCAAAACGACACTTGAGCTACCGACTACAAATTGTTATCATTTCAGTCATTCGGCAATGTCAAATATATACAGACCACATTGTGTATCACCTATGTTGCTCCTTTTGTCAACATCTAAAAATATACAACAAACATGAGTGACAGTAGGTTTTGTGTTTCTACAGTTTAACTCACGCAATGAACAAATCACAAAGTGTTAACCTTCTTTCACGTATCAACATTTGTTAAATATAAAGAGAAATTAAGTATAAGTATGCTAATACATGCAAAAATATAAATAAATCACACATTACATAATTAACTTTTACATGTATATTACTTACACATTACGTAAACCTACATAACACTTGTAGCAAAGCAATTCCTCGGCCAAATTATAGGCATATATCACTGTGTGCATTATTATATGTTTTAGCTAGAAGGAATACAATTTGTTGAAAACTTATTTTCATTTATCCGTGTGGCGAAGAAATAACATACCACATCCATTAAAAAAAGAGTCATGTTTTTTTCATAATAATAAAGTAAATATTTTTAACAGATAACGTTTTTTTCTACTTAATGTCTAAATAAAGACACTTCTTTTACAACGTTAGATCCTTTTGTTGTGTAGTATGTTTGTCATGTGACACTATTAATGACAATATTTTTATTGTTATACTGTACTATTTATAGATGATTACCATGAATGTATTCTTTGAATATATGTTCCTTAAATTACGACGTAAATTTCCCATGCAAATATATATTAGAAGATGTGGTATGAGTGGCAATAAGAACTCTCCATTCAAGTCACAATTTATAAAAGCAAACCGTTTTAGGTCAAGGTACGGCCTTCAACATAAATATTTTAAATGGGTTAAAATCAAAAGGACATGTAGGATGTTCAAGCAAAATGTACCGTTGTATTGAGGATTCAGAAATAACAGAAACCTTACAAATGAAACGTTTGAAACATTCAACTGCAATAAACATGTTTCGTTACGTTTACACATGTAATAAACTTATCAGTAGATGTCAATGTTACAATAAGTTTATATATCAATACATATTTATCAATTGATTCTACTTTGTGTGCATCGCATATCCATCATTTTGAGATGCCAAACATGTTGACCCAGCCGCAATAACTTTGAACGGGAGCTAACAAACGGTATTATTTTGCAACAAACTACATTAATGAGTTCTGACAAATCTTTAAAAAATGTGCTAGTTAAACACATATAAAACTATTTTCATCATGTAAACACACACATACAATGTATCCCATCAGTCATACAATATTCTATATTTCGAAAGGGTAAAATGTCAGCTGCTTGTCACAAAATGAAACTTTTTGAATTCCATTGCACCAGACAAAAAAGCGTAATGTCAGAAAAGTTGCACCTCAAAAATATCATGTATATATAATCAATATGACGAAGCTCTAATAATAGGTGCAAAGAAAATCGATTATGTTAACATTCTAGATGCATGAACCCATAACCCATGGTGTTATACATTAAAATCGAAAGATTTAAACAAAATTGTAAATATTATGATACAAACGCTAGTTGTTTGTCAATACCGGATCAGGTTATTTTTAGATATTTAAATACATCCAATATCAATATTTGTTCCTTGAAAGCATCATATTACTCATTACGTGAAATTACCTTTCTACATGTCTTACCATGCATCATTTCAGTAAATCAATTATCCTCTAACATTAAAATTTTATGATGTGTACTTTGTAATTGACAACGACAACGAAGAAGTTGTGAGTATAAACAGTTATGTATTTACTTTACAGTTTAAAGTCTTTGCTTGTGCCATTTTTGTTACTGCATATTTGTTCGAAATAATAAGACATATTATAACTGTGCCTTTTTAACCATCTTGAAATACACAAGTCAAAATACCTAAAAATAGTCAGTCCTTTTATATGTTGATAACTACATTTTAGGGTGGTTGATAGCAATTATATTAAGGATTAGTTATATGCAGGACAGAAAACCTTTCATTCATTCATGAATTGAATTTTCCAAACCCAATGAATAAGTATGGCTAAGTTTTATTTAGTTTGTTTACATAGGTTCAGTTTATTTTCGATTTATGAGATTAACTGTCACCCTGGTATCTTTCGTCCCTTTCTCCCCTCTTTTAGCGTACAACAACAGACAACAAACGCTAGGCTTAGGCAAATTATCACATATCCCTGCATAGTATATCAGTATTATTTCGGTTGATATTATTTTAGCACTATATAGCAGCTGTTCAGACACTTTATCCTGTTGTTGTTGTGAACAGGTAATTCGCCAATATAAGAATGCCGTCTACACAGACAAATCACCGCCACAGATACATATACTGACTAACAAATATAGGCATTGTATGTAATAAGTCAGAGGAAAGAATAATAAATGCAGTGCTTAATCTGAATATCACTTTTATATTTAGAATCAGTGCCTTAAACACGTAGTGCTCATCTTTTTAGTTGAAGAAATTTGTTAGACATAAGTGATGAATTTGTGATATTCAATTTGGTTTTTTGTTCTTTTTGTATTGTTTCCATTTAACGAGTACGACTTTTGATTTCTATGTTTTCAATCGTTAATGATCATTTTTATTTAAGTTTATCCAGTTTTTAAGGAAAACACTTATTCCATTATTAAATGTACATGGCCAATGTATGGGAGAAGTTTCACAGAAATGTTTAAAATAACCGTTTGCAGGTAGTGCGATTGATGGGACCTCTACAGAAATAAATCGTCCGGCAACTTATCCGCAACATCTACATCTCCTGGTAACGGTCTTTTTCACTGTATACAGACTCAGTCACAAGTCGATTTCTGCCTTTTTCGGATGTTTGTTATATACAAAATTGTACAATCTTGTTTCCTAGAACAACTAAACAGTACTCTTCAATTTGGATAAGTAGGCAAGACATTGGTAAACAGGTATCTTATAGTGTCATCATATACACAGCAACAGATCGATCGAAAACCACCTATTTCAAAAATAAAAATAAAAAAATAGACTTTTAATTGAATACTGTGTTCCGGTATAACATACACATTTGACACATCATAATGCTGTAACGTATTCGGGACACTGTGTGGAGACCTGCAATGAACAATTGTATCTGCCATTTGTTAGGTCTGTGCAGGCTAATTATGTAAAATTTAGTCAATGTCAAGTGTTTTGCTGAATACCATATCATATCGTCAAATGTAAAAGAACTTAATGCTATGAACATAAATGCCTTTCTAATGCCGGTTTTACTAGTCGCCCTAGGCATATACAACTATTAAGCTTAACAGATGTTAATTACTAGCACTGGTATTGGTTTGCATTTGCCGACGATGGATAGGTCTGAACATAAAATAAAAGACTAAACCTTCCTATATTTATTATTTAAGTTTCTTAACGTTTCAAATATGTTATGATGGAATAACTAGTTAATACACAATCGGTTTACTAGTCTCTTTGTAGTATAAATGTATTGGAAATATTTTTAAAAAAATTATCATGTGTGAATTTGACCGACAAACCGACAAACCGAATAGCAAATTTAATTTTGTTTTGACTTGATTGATTGTTCACTTAATTTACATGAATATATGTAAATATTCTGTTCTTATTTTACATGTTTTCAACTACTTTTAAAATTAAATGCCATTCAAATAGAATGTTCACATGGATAAAGTTACAGTGTTAAAAGAATATATCTATAGATTCCTCACAGGATAACAATCAAGTGAAAAGAATATTTAAAATAAGTATCAAAACAATAAATTTTTTTCGGCGTTATTTTCAATTCAATTTCATATACTTATCCGAAGATCATTTCAGCTAGCCTGTGAAAAGTGATTACATATCAAAAGGATGAATAAATTATTATATTTACAATTGTAATGACATGAAAGAATACCACTTGAGCACTTACATTTACATGACGGATCTATCATAAGCAATTAAGAATGGGGAAATAGTTAATGCTGCCAAAAAAAAAAGAAATGGAAAACAATTTATCACTTTACCATTAACTATTTTAGCATATGAAGTAAATATTAAACAGAAAATTAATAGTGTTATACGATACAAGTATTTAAAAGCTTTCAAGTGTCTAAAAATGATAGACGAAACCTGTATATTCTAACTAAACGACCACTTAATAAGTGTATGTGGCGAAATTAATCTTGATAAATTGTGATCATGAAATTATTCAATCTTTCATATGAGTATAAAAATGTAGTTGTATACTATTACCAATGTAAGTGATGTTATTTAGCGGCTTGTTTCGCCTAATTACATAGTTTTAAAGTAAATGTACGTGTAGGTAAATGACCAAATTATGAATATTAATGGAACCATAATGGTTATTTAAATTATTATCAAGACATCATGAAAAGGCTAGTGCTTTTACTTTTTTTCACTTCAATAAATTCATTATTTTATTAGCTTAGTTTTGTGATTAGCTTTTACGTGAATTGAGAATCGTATCCTTGTTAGATATAAACCTATAGAAAATTTGTATATCGTTAAACATTTTAAGTCGTGATTCACCGTCACCCACAAAATCCACGAAAATCTAGAATTCCATTGAATTTTGGGACCACATCACTCTTTAACTACGTTTGTTTTCTCAATTAGGTTGGTTATTATTTTATATCCGACATTACAATATGATTCTCATTTTTAGATGTCCGTTTTGTTGCCCTTTGTTAATAATATCCCCTTTATTTGAAATTTGGTTAATAGTTGTATCAATGGCAATGGTACTACATCTACTTTTTTTTTATAGTACATATAACTTTATGTACGCTATCCCGTATGTTTTGCCATACTATCTGTTAATTGTATTACATCACTTCATAAAAGGTAAATCTTACAAGACAAGGAACATATTTATTGTTTTGAGACAGCCGACAAATCACTTGAAGGGAATAACTTGGTTATACTAAAATACTAAAAGAAGAATATCAGCTAACACACTGAAATTTCATTATCTTAACAAATGCACACGACGATTATAAAAATCATTCGCAATTAACAAACAATTAAAACATTTTTTTAATTATAATTGTGTTTGATTTGTTGTTTTCAATGATTCAACGAAGAACACGGTATTAAAATGTGTTTGACAAAAACAATGATTAACTAATTACAATAATCCACTGCGTATTCATTTATTTAAGATGATATAACTACAGAATTAACGTCAATGATGGCAGATTCAATTGCTTTAGAACATGTAGAGACGCAGGTATTATACATATACGATTTTACTTTTTAATAATGTATCATTGATATTTAAAAGAATTTCAACTCAACCAAACAAGATAATGATTTTAAAACATGGATCATCATCATGTTGCTAGTATATGTTACAGGAATGGAACAGTTCGATATTCTCACGCCTGATTTTTTACATTTTCACCTAAATTTGAACTATCAAAATCTGAGTTCATTTAACAAGCTTTAATGTCAACTGATCTGGTGTTGTCTAAAAGTGTCTTCTATGATTTGTTATGATTATAAATACTATAAGGTCACTATTAAGTGTACCCATACAACGTATACATAGTAGTAAGAACGGTTCTGTCATTAAATGAGAGATTCAGATGCAAAAAGATTAACAAAATTTAAAAGATATATATGCCAACAGACCTGTCAATTATCTAGATTTATCGAGTATCTCGAGCTCCCATTAGATATGTTGACCTGAATTTTCATATGAGAGGTGTCGACCTGCATTTTGATAATCTTCATTATATCAACTAAATACATCAAAAGAGACATTCAAATGGGTGTCGTCGAGACAGGTTTCCAGGCTAGCCTTCTGGTGGTTTTCATCATGACTTCCGATGTAAATATCCGTGACGTTCTAAAATCCTGCATTGGCTGATCGAAACTTGGCCAATACAGAAAAAAAAATCAATATTGACAGAGTAATTCTGTATTGGCCGAGTTTAAACTTTTGTATTCCATAAATTATGCAGTTTTCTCCATATATATTCCGATAGCAACATACGTTATTTAATAATTATACATATTTACATACATTAGTTTTATGTACAGGAAATTCAAGGACATGCAATATTAACCAGAAGGCTCTCAGATTATACAACATTCTACGGTTACAGCGCTTCATATACACCTGACGTAGGTATGCATTATATTAACTATAGGTCCAGTGATGCCTTAAACATGCCAATAAGTAAGTAGTGTATAGTTTATTTGGATTTAACAATCATACGTCTGTTAAACATAATTTCTAGAATGATACCTTGTATAATGTTTAAGTATAGCATAACAGCTTAAAAATCAGTTCAAAATATCAAAAACCTGAAAGGAGTAGGTTTAGTAAGATCCCTTTATGGCCCAAAAATATAGCTGTTTTACAAAATTATGAAAATGTAATCTTTTAGCTATTTACTGGAGTGTAGAATTCTTCTGCTACATAAATATGGGTGTTTTTGACAATACAATACACATATATCGGGTACTAGCATGATTTAGTCATGCTAAATTACTGAAATTTTCACAATTAAAGCATTTTAGTAAAATTCTAAACAGGTTCCGTCTTAAATGAAAGTGGCCGCATTCGTGTTCATTCATACTATTGAAATGTAAGTTGTATTTGATGATATTACATATCATATATAAATGTTGAGGAGGAACACAGATGCGACCACTTTCTTATTTGACAAAAAACATCTGAAAAGTGACGTTTTTTGATATATTTGATAGATTTGTCATATATAAGCTCGAATCGGAGCGTTTTGAATGACTGAATCAGTCAAAATCTTTCACATAAACTAATTGAATAAGTGTTTAACATGGTTTAAAAGTGTCTAAAATCTTTCGTTAAATAAACCTGAAATTTGAGGCCAAAATCGGCCCTTACCGGACTTACATGTACTCCTTTATGTTCCCTTTTCAAGCAACACTCTTATAAACCTCTTGTTATTCTAAAATACAATTTTTATCACAGTAAAAGATGGTGTGAATAAGGATGACACCACTAAACCTGAAGATCTTAGAACCGTCATCAACGAGTTGAAATCAGATCAAGTTGTTGTAGAGCTGGAAAATGAAAGGGACAGATATGAAACAATTAGAAAATATGATTTAGTATTGTCTGATGATGAACAAACAGGTACGGCATGTTGTCTTCTTATAACTTGAAGTTTTGCGTATTATGTTGTTGATTACGAGTAAACACATTGATATTAGGCACCATTGCAAAAATTGACGTTTAAAGCCGACTGTTTTTGGAAAAGTTTAGTGTGGTCTTGTTATAAGTGTGATGACAACAGCTAGTCTTTTGTCCGCTCGGACATCAACTATTTCCCGATAAAAAACGCATTTAAAGGGGGTCAGTACACTTGTTATTGTTTAAATATGTAGCCAGTAAAAAGTAAATAATGCAAAAGGAAACTGGTATATACCAATCTATGCCTACTGTGGATTCATTAACATTCGTTGGATACAATTTTTTTGTGGGTTTCGTTGCTATATGGGCACAACGAATTTAAATGTTTCACGGACTTCAATTTGTTAAAGGGATGTATGCCGACTTTGCAAAAAAAAACACCAGATAAAATATCCACCAATGTGCAAGCTTTCATCAACCAGGAATATGACAGTTGATATTCATTCGGGTGCTGTGTTTTATCTTTTGATTTTACCATTTGACCAATTCTGTTTCGAATTTTATTCAGATTTCAGTATTTTTGTGATTTTACTTTTTCTTCATTTTATATGTATAAGGTGCTGATGGTTATTTTGAAGTTAACATTCGTGGAAGTAAATCAGCAAACAAAAAGGTAAAATATCATGTGATCGTTCGACATGTTAGATAAAAAAAAATAGTGCGTGAAGAAATAAGACTTGAAATAATGTTTAAAGGTTCGTTTTCTATGTGTAATTATTAAAAACAATTTGACAAACCGTTTGACATACACTGACGGTAGGGATTATTGAACCTTCCTTTTTATCTAATATTGGTTGATTGATTGTTGTTTGGTGCACTTTTCGGCACTATTTATATTTGATTTTGTGATCGGTTTTTGATTGGTATCGAAAAGAGTAGTGCTCAGACAGAATTTCTGACCTTTTGTAGAAAAAGTTCTAGTCGATTAATGTTTGAGTCAAAAACCCCTGCATTATGTATGATTCGAATTTACAACCTCAGTGTTTATATGGTAACAATAAAGTATATCTACCTCGCAGAAAAATTACTCAGAAATCACGTAACACTTTCATTAACTGAAATATCAATAGAAAATATATTACAGTGCATGTTTTTGCCTTTGTTTGTAAATAGAATGAATGGATATATAAAAAAAGAAGATGTGGTATGATTGCAAGGAAACAACTATCCACAAAAGACCAAAATGACACAAACATTAACAACTATAGGTTACCGTACGGCCTTCAACATTGAGCAAATCATATACCGCGTAGTCAGCTATAAAAGGGGATGTTTAGTGAACATTTTTTTAGAGACAGCTTTCATATGGTATCGAACTTGCGTCCTAAATATTTCAACCGTCAGCTTATCCTTTGATACTTTTTTCAATAGATCAAAGTGTTCATATGGCGACCATTACAGGATGATAAGCAGAAAAAGGAAGTGCCATTTAAACCATCCCTGTATCTTATTTTTGACAGTCCCGAAGAAGACGAAACCGTCAATACAATTTCGCTTATGGAAGAGATACTTGATTTTGCGAGTTAGTATTTTTTCAACGTAAAGAAAACAAAATCTTTGTGTTGATGTTTCTGGTTTTTAAACATTTGTAAAACGATTTTTAAAAGTTAAGGTTAGATTACAAAATAATTTTCATCAAGTAATTAATTTACGAACACAGTCACGCCTCAGTTTATCATAGCATTTGATATATATACAAAAAAACTTTAAAAACAACAATATCCGCGTCAGATATCAATGATTTAGCCAAGAACTGAAACGATGCCAATATTAACAATATCAGTTCCCTCTACATCGAAACGAATCAACTGAATTCATTATAAACCGTAAAACAAACGGAAACCTTTTCCATCAAAAGTTTAAAAGTACAGATTGACGAAGTCAAACGTACATTCAAGTGATTAAGTAATACTGGAAAATACATGAATTGAACAATGATTACTAAATATTACAAGAATCCTTTGAATTAAAACTGTTTATCCTTTTTTATAGCTCCTAATACAAAAAAATGCAATAGACGTCTTTTGATACTGAAATGTAAAACAATAGAGATATTTCAATATATATTAAATGAAAAAATACACGATATGTTGCTGTCTTTCATATTTTTTTTTGGTGGTACAAGCTGATGAGAATTAATTTGAAAGCATACATGTGTGTACATACATACACCGACACTTTGGGTTTTCCATTAGAGAACAAATACCTTGCCACAAATATTGGTTGTTTTAAAGTAAATCTATAACTCTTTGGTTTATGATCTTATAGAAAAGACGAAATTGCCGTGTCATATTGTAAAACAGAGAGTTTTGTTTCACAGTGGTTATAAAAAGACTGTTAGTATTCACTATAAAACAGATAAGGATACTATTGAGGTACGTTGAATTATTTTTATCTTTATCCAAAGGACAAATATAAAACATATAACCATATTGTATTTTGAAAACTTATAAAGACTCAATAAACTTAAAAACAAAACCAAGCAATTATCAAAAATATTCGATCACTTTATAGCTTTATTGTATTGCTTTATCTTTAATTGTATCTTGTTACATACAATTTCGAATTAAACATTTTCTAGGAACTTATAAAGAAAGGATTCAATGAATTTGAAAAATTAGACGAGAATATAGAAGACGAAATTCATTACTTCAGACGAATGGCAGAGTGTGAGTCATTAACAAATTTTCTACTTGCAACTAAATTGGCTACTTTATGATGTTTGCATTCCGTGCATGGGTGGTTATATACAAAGTTGCGTAGTGATTTTTCAGTATTGTTGACGAACATAACGCAGTGAGAACTGCGTATCAAAAGAATATTTCTTGATAAAAAAAAAAGGAATCTTCAACGGAAAACAAATTCGATACACAATAACTGAATTCATGGCTTTTATCTCGAAACTGGCGTGATCAATGTTTTTTACAGAACTGCATATGTTTTGATATACAGTCAAACACACTTATTGGTTTGCATCGTGATCATAATGATATTAATACTGATTTTTTCCATGGACTAATAACCGGAATTCAAAGTTAGTTATTTGCCCTCGAGACCAATTTCGAAACGATACTTCGAAAATACATATCGGATTCGACTTCCTGTTTACTGTCATTCAAAAACATTTTTTTAATTTATTTTCTCAACAATTATTTTTTTAAAAATATAGAACGAATATACATGACATATATTTATATATACTGTTTTTTTTTAAAGCTCATACAATTATGTGATGCATATATAATTACAAGTTTTTTTTTCATATTTGCCCTGATATCAGCTCTTTTGTAGACAAAACGCGCGTCTGACGAAAATACAAAATTTAATCATCGTATCTGTGATGAGTTTATATATGTTGTACTTGAAGGGTTCAATATTATATTATCGGAAAGCGTGGTTTATATTCAATTGTTGAGTCCAACAAAACAAGTTTATACGTTTCTTCCTCAGATATACCTCCAACCATTTGTTTTTAAGATTGCCACGTGTGACAGTAGCAAGATTATGTTGTTGTTTTGTATGCTATTTTTTTTTTAAAAGATGCAATTGGAGAGAAAGTGTTGCCAATTATTATATCCTTAAAAAGAAACTCTATAATCAAACAAGAAGTACAAAACACGGCACAAACCTACCAAATACCTGTCATTTACTTCAAGGTAAAGTATTTTATTGTTGCACGATGATGAATGCTGTACCCCTATTTTGACTATTTTATTTATTATGTCTGTTTAGTTCAGGCATCATTGTAAATATAACGGAATTTGATGAGACTGTCATTTGAGTGACAGGTTTAGCGAATTAAAACCAGGTTTAATCCACCATTTTCTACATTTGAAAATACCTGTGCCAAGTCAGGAATATGACAGTTATTGTTCTTTCATTTTCATATATTTTGTCATTTGATTTTACAATGTTATTATAGACTTTCCGATTGGATTCTCCGAAGACTTCAGTATTTTACTCTTTTTTTATATTTGCGTTATTTTTTAAAGGCGAATGCTGTCCATACACATGATTAAAAAGTCCAACGAAATTAGTCCCTCCAAAAATGTGTTTGACATATGTGTAGTCAAATTAACTTATATTTATTTTTTTCAAATTAAGCAGATTGGTGGATATTCAAATTGGTATCTGTAAATGTTGTGTACACAAATCATGAAACAATCTCCCTATGTATGCATATTAACAATAATTTTGTTATGTTAACGTTACTAAGAAAAATATAAAACTTTAAAGTGTATGAGTATGTTAACTCTACAGTGTTTTTTTTTATGTTACATTAAAAATGCAAACTATGTTTTATCAGCCACAGAAAAACACACAGGATGTTAATATATTTTGGCCTTCAGACGGCGACGACCAAAACAATGCAGTCATAACAGAATACAAATCAGATACTACAAAGCCTTGGCGCGTTAAAAAAATAAAAGAGAAAAGCACACAGAAAAAATCATCGTCAGATGGCATTGTACTTCTATCTGAGATCCGTTGTGACCTGGATATTTTAGTTTCCCATATTGTCGTTGGAGGTATGTACGAAGTATAGATAATTAAAATATCGAATAAATAACAGATATTTTGTTAGACACGAATGTCCAGAAACCATGTGTTCAGAATTAAATATTATAGACAAAACGAAAATTTAAAATGGTCATTGACATCAATTTTGAAGACAATTTAAAAGAAATAAAGCAAAATCCGTTCAAAGTTATGATAATAAGCATGTTGAAAAGCAGCAAACATCCCAAATTAAGCATAATTTGATCAGACTTTAAAACCAAAATCGTTGATTTATTTTATCTGCTGAATTTGTTTTTACAGCATTTGCATATTACCTAGTTTTATTCATCTATGATAATGAAATGTTTGTATGCGATATTTGTAGTGTGTTTCAAAAAAAGATCATCAACAGAGGGAAAAGATGTAAGTTTTACCAATGATGTCTTTTAAAAAGATTTATAAAATTATAAACATAAGTTCGTAACATTTTTTGGATTATATAAATACGCTGATTTGGTTTGAATGTCAATAAGACAACTCTTCAAGCAGACAAACTGACACATACATTAACAACTGTAGGTCACCGTACGGCCTTCAACAATGAGCAAATAAAATTGAGAAAGGAAATGGGGAATGTGTCAAAGGTACAACAACCCGACAATATGCCAGATAAACCCTATACTGCATAGTCAGCTATACAGGTCCAGAAATGACAAATGTGAAAAAATTCAAACGAGGAAACTATCGGCATATTTTATGTACAATAAATGAAACGAAAAACAAGTAGAACACATTAATAAACGAAAACTACTGAATTACGTGCTCGTTGGATAGTCACATACTTACAGAATTCGATTCATATATTTTTTAACTGAAAAAGTGTAAAAAAAAAGGAATAGAGAAGACAAGAGAAAGACGGACATAACATCGAATTATCAAGTCTTTATATTTCTCCAAGGTTGCGTTATTATTTAAAAAAAAAAAACCCGATACTTAATAAAACAAAAGCAAACAAAAGCCACATAATACGAGGAGTATGACTTTTTCAAATGTCATGATATTGTTACATTTTTTGACATATTCTTTGTCGTTGCCTGAATTATAAGAAACGGGAGGTAAAGTTGTAAAGATACTTCTTGCATTGTGCACGTGTTTTATGGGAAGAAGAACTCGAGATCTCGGTGTTGTCATGGTATATATCGCAAAGCCTGATGAAAAGACAAATAGTTTAGTTGGGATGTATTTGTTCTCAAAACGGGTTTTTACTACCATTTATTAGTTTAAAATAATGATTTGTCAGTTCGACAAATAGATACTTTTTGATATAACTCTCAATTTAAGGATCAATACACAAATGACTATGGCACTGCATTGTCGATATACCTTTTGAAAAAAGGAAAGTGGACTATTTCCAAAAAAGATATGAAAAAACTGTTTAGTCAGAAATCTTTGGAATACATCTACGAGGAGGTAAGAGATCGATTTTTGTTGACAAATGTTTTGAAATATAAACATTCAAGCTATATGCAGAAATGACATTAAAGCAGTACAATGAGGAAAATACGGAAAGCCAAACTGATTAGCCAGGATAACTGAAATATACACTGACATGCTTGAATACATTTTATAGCAGGGCATACGCCTTCAGTTGTTCAAGGCTTGAATATATACAAGGTCCGAATGAAGTAAACAACACCAAAATACACACATCAACTAACGTGTAAAGATTCATCAATGATGCTATGCATATAACTTTGATTTAATAGTCAATTTTATACTTTAAAGAATGATAACTCACCGAGGAAATCACCAGCCTACTAGCCAAACAATGGTACCTCTATACACATATGAATAATGTTTTATCAAACTCTGCTACTCTACAGTTTTGGAAATTAGAGAATATTAAGGCAATAATCTCCCCGAAGCAAAGATCATATTCCTTTTTCGGATTAGGCTAAGCTATTTGTTCTCTTTCGTTTATTTGTTCGCTATTTATATTTAATTTTAAATTAACAAATGGTATTGCCTCCAGCATCACTAAGTAGAAATGTATTGTCAACATAGTTATCTGGTGTCGTAAATATTATCCGTCGATATTTTGATTACAGAGGGTTAATACGCTCGCTCTGATTCTGTATGTTTATTATCATTTTGTTTATGAAACTTTAAATGCGCTGAACTGAAATATGTAGCGAAAGTACATACACTGCTTTGTGAAGTTTATATAAAACATTGTCGTCAAATTGAAGCCTTAGGTAAATTAAATACAAAAGAATTACAAAATGTAAAACAAAACAACACCATCTACAATATGTATACAACTTTTAAATGACAATTAAGATTTAAGCGTGGTTTATCTCAATTGATGGGTGCGCAACAAAGTCCAGATCACCCCGATCAATATAAGAACTGTCAAAACCAAATGAACATTTTCTACTTTGTGTGTTTTAGATTGTGACTTCTGAATTTATAAAGAAATTATGTCGAAACCAAGGTGCTTTCTCCAGATTGGCATACAAACTTCCTGAACACCGAGGTGAGAATCAACTGATATGAAATGTAGTTTTAAAATACTGTTAGAAGAATGAATAACAGCCGAGGACAATGATATAAAGACTAGACGAAACAATAAGTACACTTCGTGTTCCGACAATTAGAATCATGAAGGTATTGGTACACCGTGTATCGCTCTGAGTCAACTGTTGATCTAAATGGTCATCCAAACAAATAAAGACTATGAAGTGTTAAAAAAGTTCGAATTAAGAATTAACTTCTTGCAACTACTAAATGAGGTAAAAGGAGACATAGCTGAACCATGTCTTCAATTCATACACTAATGTCTGTAGGTTTTCTAAGATTGTATACTGAAATCATATAATCAGTTTATCAAGACAAGATCTTAATTTTAACATTTATTAATTGAAACACTAAGCAGCAAGTGAAGTGAAAGGATAAATCAAGCTGATTTTCCTTTTTATAAGTACTGTTTCGACATCTGAAAAAATAAGGAACGAGTATATACTTTTTTGTCGTGTTTCCTTTATCATTGTGAAAATAAAAGCTAAACTGAATACCTCTTTTCCATGTTGCATTTGAAATTAATTGTTGTTTTCTTTCGGTAGATATTGTTTGTGACATCAACGAGAAAGAAACAGTAGAGATGGAACGGTCGACAAAATGTAAATACAATTTGAAATAAAAATGTGAAATAACAACATCAGAAGCTATATAAAAAAGCACAACTTAATAAATAGCTCGAAAACCGTGATAATGACAATTCTGCAAAATAACTTATAGTCTTCATAAAACTTTATCTTACTAGAATGACTTTTGATGACCGTACTGTGACCTATACAAAGCTATAATGGTTAACTTTTACACATTGTAACTCGGATCCTTAGTTGTCTCATTTAACACTCATACCACATATGCATCATGTTTATATGTCTTATTTTGATAATTTTAAAGAATAAAACGACCAGTTAAGCTTAACACAACCACCATAAGTGCAGACCCTCCGTAAAATAGAAATAGCTAAGGTGCATCGGAGCCGTTCTATTTGACCGTATTTTGATATTAGGACTGTTTTATAATTTTCTACAGCAGCGTTTAGACGATTTTGTTCCCTCGAAATTAATAAACAAGTCACACAATTGAGTTTGCTGTTTTTGGTTTCCTAAACTTTAGTTCCAAGACCGTTTAGAATTGCTGACATTCAACCAATATATCAGCAGTTGCATATTCTCTTATCAATACTGATGCAGCTCAACATATTTTCACAGGTACCAGAGTAAAACTTATCGAATGGGATTCCGAATGTAATGGGCTTATATTTTTTGCTTTGTTGCAAAAACAGTATTGGACAGGTGCTCTTCAGCTGGTGGAAACAGGATGTGTAAGTAAAAAAATGGTAAACTACAAGGTATTTCATATTATTATCGACATATCGGCAAAAATGCACTTATACATTTGTACATGTTGTAAGCATCAATATTTATTGAAACGGGGTCACTTGCCAAACAGTTTATATCGATCTTTAATACAATTTTTTTTTACACACTTAAGTTTTAATACTATGGGGAGAAACTAGTCGTAGTAATGCTAGTTGTTTTAAGTGTCAATCTTCAGAACGTTTGGTTTCCAAGGGTATAAAACCTCGAATGCAATTTCGTTGTTGATCGTTTCAATTCTAGTGTCATTGATTCGTATTGTGTAGAAGTGACTTACGTCTTATATACTGAATAATGTGCCTGTTTTTTTTTTAGGGATTTTGTTATTCGTGTTATTATTGGTATTTTCATGTGATCTCTCTTGGTTGGTGATTAATATCAATTTGACGAGTAAATATTTTGACGCGTAAAAGTTCATAATTTTAATTCTGTTATTTTTGGTTAATATAAAGCCAATAGTACCGCATAATCAAAGTTTATTCACATTGTGTGGCAAAAGTTTATTGTGTTCTTTACTTCATCACCACTGGGTTACGGTTGAACAATTTCAAATAACTTTAGTCCGCTATATTCCATATGTGTCTATACAATGCCACCAGCCTGAAACCAAGTGACTGTTGTTTATTTTTATTTAATGTACTCGATGTAGGTTTTTCGCAGTTTTAAACTCCATGCTGTGAATTTGAAAAATTCAAGCCAGATACATGTCAGAAAGAGGAAAAGGAAAGTGTTATGACTAGAAGATAAAAAATAGAAGCGAACAAAGGTTTATGTTTTGTTTTTGCAAACAGGGGGATATACTGTTGCACTTTTCAGTGTTATCTAATTTAGTAGACTAAATTTTCTGTCATTGCGTTTTATCAAATTTCAAATACAAAGTTATAATCTATGACGTCTTAAATATACCAACTATTGAACTATCAGTAATGTTGCATTCAGAAAAGTATATACTGCAGAAATGTATTGATATAGGTTGGGATTCACCATATCCTTGTCGGATGTGTCTTATTAAACGACGAATTGAACAATTGGAAAACAACAACAGCCTTGAAGGAAAAACTACAACTTTTGCAAAGGTAATGTGAAAAAAAATCAACAATGTACCACCTTTTTTAATGTTAAAAAAGTGTATGTCTTCTGTGTAACACTATGCAGTCAAACATGGATCTAGAAAAAATGAAATTCAACAACCATGTAATAAAAAGCGTAAACATTTTAGATTCAATATCAATGCAACAGCTTTAATTTGATGCACCAGTATCGTTGAAGAAGAATTATACATGTTGATTTTAACATGCATGTAATTATATTGTGCATATTTCGAGTTCGTGAAGAAAAAATTTAAAACCACGAACAAACTAATATCCCATAAAACAGGCTCTTATTTTCTATGAGAAAATATATGCTGTAAATGTAGGCAGTCGAAACGAATTAAGGTCTATCAAAATATATATTTTCTGAAAAGACAAACCATTTCAGTAATTCGTTTCTATATAATTGTACTATATTATATACTCTTTTTTGTTGACATATACATACATGACTAATGGTCTTAATTTCAATTTGATTTGTTTATTTACAATAGTTTAGGTGACATAATACATGTATCTTATATGATAATTTTACATATATTGAATTAAAGCGCATTTACTGAGAGGGCCATTGGTATCACAAGCTGCATATACGAAGCAGATAATATTGCAGATAATAACATAACTAAAGAATCTGACATGGACAGGATTGAGAAAACTACAGACGATACAGAGCTTGGTGACAATATAAATCATGCTGGAAGGCTGTTGTTGAATCATAGATATCTAAGGGATGCTATTAATACTCAAAACAATACTTTCCTGAAAAATGACACAGTAAGAAAAGTTTTAAACAAACAGTGGTATGGCACAGAAGAAGTTGACTCGCAGACGGTTAGTTAAATGTAAAAATAAAAATCTCAATTGCATGAATTAATGATGTTCACCTTTGAGGAGCCAAACAATTCTAGAAAACTTGTTTCTGTCTTGTCCTGACTGTTTTGGTGTATAAGACTGTAAAAGAATATAATCGAAGAAGAAAAAAATCATATGGTTGTGCACTTCTTTTTTCTACGGTCCATTTGAAAGTAACCAATTATGATAATTTTCCCATTTTTATTCATTTTTACCTAATTTGGGCTTTTAACGGGGAAAAAAATCACAATTTCACAATTAAACTTATGTTCATACTTTTAATATAAATGAAATGGTCTAATCTCAAAAAAATTAACCAAGATTTTTTTTTAGGTATATGTAGGTGTTAATAGAAGAAAATTGTATCATTTGTTGATGCTTGTTTCTTAACAAATTTATAATTCTGTCAACTTGTGATTTATTCAAAACGCATATTTAATTAACTTCTTTGTTATAAATGATTGAAAAAATACATATCTAAGAAATTTGAAAAGAAAAAAGTGATATGGGATGTACATTATTTAGGTAAAACCATTTTATGATTCGCAAACAATTTGCAAAAAAACATGTCTGATATTTAATTGATAATAGAATTAGAAAAATGATTTTTTTCTCAAAAACTTCTTATTGTGAATACATTTTTTTCACAGAGTTAAGTTTGATTTTAACACTTTTAAAATTAATTAATATTTTCACTTGTATCTCATGTTTTGGAAGTAATTTGAGAACGAGATTTTAACGAAACTAAAACATCCGAAGAATACATCCTTAACATTGTTTATTTATTTTATTTTTTTACCGTTTGTGTACTTGAGCTGCCGTGTCAACCTGGTGTTTGCAGCAAATAGGGCAACAATTATTATGTTACAGTAAATTCCTCAAACGCAAATACAGGAAAAAATCCTTATGGGCAACATTTTTCCAAGGTATTTCTAAAAACGATAGACAAATGTTTAATGAACCATCCAAATACAAAGACGATAAACTATCACTGCTGGTATTATCAGGACATAACCATATTGTAAGTTAAAAAAAATTTGACACGATTGGAATAATCAAATGTCTACAGACAAGACGACTATCTCAATTATATGCAAAAAGTATATAAAACGTTAGAGTAGTAACACTAACAATTTATAGTATTGGAATGTATAGCTACTAAAGTACGAATTTTTCCAATATCATATCTAGTGTTTTAGATTGAAAGTCTTTTACGTGTTTTATGTAAATAAATATCAAATTTTACTTGAAGTGGTATTTTTAAAAACGTGTTCAATTTGTATAAAAATTTTACATATAGAAAAGGCGTAAGGCGGATATTTAAATCCATACAATGTATCCATTTTCTCTTTTCAGATTTTCAGATTTATTTTTCTTGTTGCAGCCCACTTAATTCTGCTGCCCTTGTTGATGATCAACATGGAAGCACGCCCATTACGTCGGTAAGTCTCAAGCTTTTAATTGTGATGCCAGCTAATCAATCCTATAATGAATTTGTTTGGGATGAGGCCTTCTGTTCAAACAGTCCGTCGATAAAATTTTGATGAATACCATGTCAACAAAAGAAGGTTTCTCGCTATTTCATATGATTTCTGTGTTTTCCAATCACTTATCCGGGTTTTCTTTTACATCTGTTGCAGCTGGTAAACTTATGAATAATTATATCTTAGTTGAGGCAGAAGATGAAACGTTATATTCTTATTTGATCTACATCAATATTTTCATTCTCCAATCATACTATAAACTATTTGACCACCCTAACAAATTTTCTACATTCAACATAGAAAGAATGATGTTTGCAGTATTTTTTTTCAGTTATTAAGTCTTATTAACCTTATCATATAACACAATATAACAAAATAGGTAATGGTTAACTTTATAATACAGGTTTTACAAGCAGTACAAGTTGCCTTTTCTGAAAGTAGTTATACATATGGTATGTACGTCTTTATTTTGTATTTTGTTTTCTTGTGTACAGTGAACACATAACAGAATTTTATCGACTTTACCAAATGAATAAATATCTAGAACTTTAAATTTTCTAATGAAGTTATTTGTTGATTTTTGTACTCCTATTTGTGAACCTGAGTGTTTACTGCTGTTATCCTATGTCTTAGATCTTTGTTTATAATGTCTGTTATTTTTGTTCAAAAAATGATTCCTATATATCAAACGAAGACTTATCATACTAGTGATAGGTCAGCTAGCTATGAAACCACATTTTAGCTATAATTTTCTACAAAAGAAAATGCCTTTTCCTGTAACAATTACACCAAATTTTTTTAATAAAAGAGCAGTACCACACTACATAATCTTTTCAGCGTAATTTCAATAACATGAATAATTACAGTGACTAAGATGTCTGAAGAACGCTAAAAAAGCATATGTTTCAGATTATACAGGATTAAAAAACAAATTCTTCACGAGGTTACTCATTTCTGCTTTAATTTCATGTTTTGTTTATAAATTTGACAGCTGGGGTTCTTAGTTCTCCTTATTGCATATGCATATATGCTGCTATTTGACTACGGTGATAAAGGTCTTACCTCTTCTGATTATTTCATCATAGTTTTGATTAGCAGTTTTGTGGTAGATGAAATTAAGCAGGTAAGTCTTTTAAAACTTTGTATTGACAGCCCAATACGTTTAAATTTAGACTATACGCTTATTCTGCAAAAGCTTTGATCTAGGAAGCTAACTAATAATATGCCGAATTGAAAGACATAAACAATAGAAGACAACGTAAGTTTTTTTTATAAACGATGAATAGTAAGACTGATTTTAGGAATGTATCGAACTTTGTTTTATGAAAGCAAAATAAAGGCATAGTTCTTGTTTGAAGTCCGGACTTCTGATGCCTCATGAATCGTACATATATGTTAAAGATGACACCCGCCATTACAAATACAACATTTAATTTGTGCTTTTAATGCAATCACGAAATAGATTGACAACTGATTAGATATGCCTTTGACACCAAACACAAAGACGCAAGGACAAAAATATGCAAACAAAAATAATTGTTTTTGATTGATACATGAATATTAGTTTAAACATATTTATTTACAGTGGATTGGGAAACAAGTTTTGCAACTTATATTAATCCCTTTCCACTTTGCGGGTGCGAGTGCTGCCTTGTAGCGGCATTAGCCTACTCTTTTTCAAAATCTACAAGGGTGTCTTTAACGTGCAAGAGATGTGGCTCTCTCTTAACACGGGTCAGCCATTTATCGTCCCCGTCCGACGGACTATCATCGTTTCCTCAAGACCATACTTGCAAATGGTGTCAAGGGAGAGCCGAAAATTGAGTTTCTGAAATTTTCATCCCAAACGGGAATCAAACTTGGAACCTTTGTGTTAGTGGTCCGATGCACTAACCACTACACCACGGCTCTCTACTTGTAAATGACAACTGTATACAAAAAAGAAGATGTGGTATGATTGTCAATGAGACAACTATTCACAAGAGACAGCTTGACACAGACTTTTACAACTGTAGGTCATCGTACGGCCTTCAACAATGAACAAAGCCCATACCGCATTATCAGCTATAAAAGGACCCGATAAGACAATGTAAAACAATTCAAACGAGAAAACTAACGGCCTTATTTATATAAAAAAATTAACGAAAACAAATATGTAACACGTAAACAAACGACAACCACAGAATTACATGCTTCTCACTCGGGACAGGCACATACATACATAATGTGGCGGGGTTAAATTTGCCATTGTGTTTATTTGACATTAAGACTCTTTCTGGTCGAAAATAAATACTGAACCAGAATTCCGCCGTTCGTATATATATTTTTTCGTAAATCCGGAAAGACAACAAATAGAAATATACGTGATTCAATCCAACCATATATCGAGAACATATACGTGTACTCATATTTCGATGTTCTTCTTATTTGTTGGGCAAAATATATCTGCATTGTATTAATTTCGACAAAAAACAATCAGCATAAACAAAAAATTACTAAAAGATTTGAATTTAGCTCGAATAGTATATATTTTACCAATTTCACCATATTTTAGGTAATTGTTGCTTTTCTTAGAGGACAATTAAAAAGTTACGCAAGTGATTGGTGGAATACATTAGATTGGTTATTTAATATATCATACACGCTAGGAATGCTACTGAGAGCTGGTGGCGGATCAGGATTCCTGAATACGTCAAAATGTCTATTACTTTTGGCATTTATGATTCTTTGCGTCAGAATACTAAATATATGTTGCATGACCGAGTTTTTAGGACCAAAGTTGATCATCATACGTAAAATGGTATGTTAGATTTCTATGTTTACCCGTTTTCACTCTTAATTGCAATTCAAATAAACACATATTGAATACACTCCACACATGTTTTATGACTTTGTATAGCATATAAAGCGAACTAGTAAAAATTCAAGATTAGTTTTGAATGTAAATTGCATACTTAAAAAACATTACAACGACATCGTTAACGACATCGATAAAAGTGTTAAGAATAGAAATTAACTAACATATATTTCATTTAAATTTGGAAAATTTTAGATTTAGAAAATTTTAAAGCAAAATACTGAAGAAATTTTAACGGCTTGAATTAACCGTACGCAATTCTCTTTTGTTTTTTGGTAAATAGAGATACTAAATTTTTATTTTTAGATACATGTATACACTTTGTGGTAGAACATCACGGTTCTCGGTCAAATAAGAGCAACTTAAAGAACGAAAATCAAGCTTTTGTTCGATACAAATTATGGGGGGAAATAACTGCTTTATGTTTACTTATCTCTCTATGAAATCATCTCCGTAAAACAGAAAAAAATCCCTTCAAATTCCACGGGTTATGTGTTAAATCTAAGTTCGTTTGTTTGCTCTATATATTACCAAGGTGACCGACCACAAAAAATATAACCTGTCGAAAAATAAAAAATACTCTGGACTCAATTGAAAGCATCACGTCAATAGTACTTTAAGGTAGTATGGGTGACTTCCTTCATCTTTGATTGTAAAGAACCAAAGGACCAGATTTTCCATCAAGTTAGCAAAATTTGCAGGAATGCAGAGGTTTAATGTGAATTTTCATTTATGGGAACCTATTTATAAGAATATATCTTATAAATATTAATATTTTTGCAAATGTTAATCATTTTTGATTGATTTTTATTTAAATTAGCATTTTAAGGGGAGGTAACTCTTCAACAGTGCATTTCTGAAGGATTCTACATGGAATATTCCTATTTTGTATTTTAGCCGGGAAAAACGTACGGTGACCCTATATTTTCTTTTGGTATTCTCAAAGCAATGTCTGAAAGCTATCTTTTCCTGAAGTATTTAACAATTCTATCATTTTGTTTAGTTTCTAATCACAAAATAGTGCTTTTCTGTATAATCCATACAAAATGTGTCATTTTGTCCCGTCCTGTAGCTTGAGAAAATGCACGGTGACTTATCATTTTTATTATATTTTTAGACATGTATCAATAGATGCTACGTTTTGGCAAAGTATAAACAAATTCTATCATTTTTATTTTAGACTCCCATACCACCTTAAAAAATAAAGTCCTATTAATGTTAGGCATTTTATTTCAGATTAAACAAACTGTTGCCTTCATGATTATTATGACTGTCATAGTGGTGTGGTACAGTGTATCATTTCATGCACTTTTATATCCAAATTCTGAGTTCACTTGGAGAGAAATCGAAAAAATTCTGTCAAATGGTTATTGGATGTTATTTGGAGAAATAAACTTGAAGGATGAAAAAGGTAAGCATCGATATATACTCTAATTAGCATAAGAACCGCATTCTGAGAAGATAAAGGCTAGTTTGTAAACTGTTTATGTTATATGTTTCTTGTTCAAAGACGTACATATAAATTTTGATAACAGCACAAATAAAGGTATAACAATTAGAAAAATGATAGAAAATGCAATCAAACACACTATTTTTCTTTTTGCTATCATTATCACGGAAAGTAAGTCATAGTGATAGCTTTTTCGATAACGGCGATGACTCCGACAACGACGGCGTCAACAATTGTTAACATGTCTGCCGAGATTATGTTCATAGGAACGACCTTTGATATATCATTACTTTTCGCTAAAAGTTGCATAACTATCATTAAATATATTTTTTTCGACGTTTTGCAGGCCAAGGCACCCAGATCAAGGTTCATCTACTTCGAATTACTAGTTCGACTATAATTTTTAAACTCGTCAATACATGTTTTAGATTTCTTGAATTAATAAGAATTTTTTAATGTTGAGTTTTCTGCTAATGTAAGTAAGATTAGATCTTTTTGTGTGAAGTTGCATTACTTATCAGTACATCAGTTTGACGACTATTGTTTTGCCCTGCCCGGCCACTAGATTATGTTTCATCATATAAATTAATACGCATTATTGCTGTACTTCAGATTGTCTTTCACTTAATTATATGCTTACAGGCGAGACAAAATTACATCTCGACAGCTAATTGTTTGCATAGTTTCATTTTCCTATTTTGTATATACTTAAGTAACAGTACGGAACTGTACTAATACAATCAATGGAACCGTAGACGGTAATGATAATGTACAGCAATCTGCTACACAACTTGGTGAAGACCTCACACCTTACTTAAAAGCCTTATACGGATTGATAGCAGTAGTTTTACTGTTAAATCTGCTGATAGCTCTGTACAGGTATACATGCCTTATTATATGCGAAATTTTAAAGAAAAACAATATTCCTTATTCTAATAGTCAGAGTATTTCACTGGATGTTTTATTGAAGACATTTTGAACGCAGTACTTAAGATTTTACAACACCATAAAGTCACCATTAAATTAATTGAAAGGAAACCACGATTTATTTTTTGTTATTGTTTCTTTATATCTGTCTATCATGTCTACCAGCAATTAACTTTATTATGCATTTATGGGTGTGTTATTTGAAATTGAATTTTTCATTCTCCCTTTTTTATAATTTCTCCGCCATCGTATGCAGTGTTCAGAGTCACAGCACTTATTTTAATTTACAAAACATATTGTACGGAAAAAAGTGTATGCAAACAGTGTTGGTCATAATCTTAAAAAACGATTGCCAAAATATTGCCCATGTTAAGACCATTACCACCCCAGTTTTTGTAAGGGTTCGATATGCTAAGTCTTCAGTTTTCAATATTATGTTATGTGTTTTATTATTTGTCTATTTGTCTCTTTTCTTTTCAAGCTATGGCGTTATCAGTTAATGTTAGATTTGTGACATTTGATTTGCTTGTAGTATCTTCCGCAAATCTTTAACAATGCATACACTTTTAATTTTGCAGTGACACCTTCAATTTAGTTCAACAACAATCTGAGTTTTATTGGAGGCAGATACAGACTGATTTTCTTGAGGAATATAGTATCAAAACAATATTTCCAATTCATCTCCAGTTACTTGCATTACCGGGAATAATTACTGCAATTATATTGGTTTGCTATTCGAACTTACGAGGGAAATTATCAAATAAATACAACATTCATGAGGGAAAGGCAAAGCTTAACAATCGACCAATGCTTGTCAGAGGTATACCTATCAATTTACAAATAATGTATTTTCATAAAATCATGTATATGGTACATGTTGTAGGTTAGGACAGACTATTTACTAGTGTTTATAAATAAATAAATAAATAAATTAATAATATTAATTATTCCACGAATTCATCGTCAGTACACATCATACGTGTAACCACTTAATAGTTGACAAAACATAAATAAGATATGTTAAGTAGGCAGTACTGGTTGTTACCTAAAATATATGTACAATATGCATGGTGTTTAACAGGCAGGATGATTTTTTGCTAGAAAGAATCTCTCAATCATTTATTAACACTTCGTTATACATATCTATAACAGCGTATCGTCCTCCCCTCACAAAGCTCAATTTCTATGCATTTTGTAAAATATCAAAATGTCAAATAACTCTTAAACAAATTATCCATTTAATCTTAATGAAACAATTTTAATGTTTTCAGTTTTTCTGTATGATACGAATTATGATTTAAAACTTAAATCGACAGAAGATGCAGAAGAGAAAGGTGCGCTGGACAACAAAGGGTAAATTTTCTATCCTCTGCATTTATATTTTCATTACAGAACATTTGAAAAACATATGTAAACTATTATTTGCATTTATTGTTTTCAACTTCCTTGAACTAACCTATACTCTCAGTATCGCACGTAATAGTATCAAACAAAATATAAACAGACAATCAAAAGTACCAGGCTTATAATGTAATTCGCCAGACGCACGTTATGTCTACATAAAACTCACCAGTGACGCTCAGATCAAAACAGTTATCAAGCCAAACAAATACAAACATGACAAAGCTGATGATCATTGAGGACCTAAAATCCCAAAACATTGTGCCAAATACGGCTAAGATGATCTACTCCGGCGGGGGGGGGGGGGGGGGGGGGGGGGGAGGGGGGTTAAGAAAATCTTTAGTTTTTGGAATAATAAAAAGTTTTGTAAACAGGGATTTTATAAAATTGAAAATATAATTGATATTTATATCAACACCGAAGTGCTGACTACCGGGCTGGTGATAGCCTAGAAGACCCAAAATTCCAAAAAAGGTTGTGCCAAATACGGATAATGTATTACTACTACGAGATACTGTAGATCAATTGAATTGCATGATTACAAGGACTAGTAAAACATATCGATCTACAGGATATCATTTTTTCAATAGACTGTGCCTATATCGGCTGAATGATGTGCATTCCATTTCTTTTCGATCCTCTTGTCTGAATTTGAATAACTCTAGTTTTTACCATGAAGTGCCAATAACAATTGTGGCCGCCTACTTTTTCTTTCTTTTTATAATTTCATTACACATACACATAACGCTTGAATATTGGAAACTTGATTCAAACTTTAAAGAGATGAATTAATATGAATCTTAAAAAAACCCTAAATGTAAATGTTTACACCCCAAAAAAAAATTAATTATAACATTTATCAGATAGTTAATTTCTCAAGATGTGTACGTCAGTAATCCAGGTAGTTGAACTTATGGACGTACTCTAACCTGTAGTTGTGAGTTTTTGTGTGGTGTCATTTTATCTCTTGTGGAGAGTTGTCTCATTGGTTATCATACCACATCTTCTTATCTATAAGTAACACATATATATTTGGTTCTTGATACGATTGTAATTTATTTCAAACTGGTAATACGAAATTTCTTATAATCGTGTTTGAAATGAAGTTGGTTTTTGTCTTAAACCTGTTTCCAAAATATATAAAACAAAATCTCTATAATACCAATGAACTTTTTTCTAATCTTCCGTATCACATCCAAGCTTTATTATAATGTATAGTGATCAACCTTTTTTTCTCATTTTCTTAGGAAAATAGACCTCGAAGATTTTGACGCAATTGCGGTAATTAATATTGATATACACATGCACTATATTCACTCTCGAAATTAAAAACAAACGAATAACGTTATGTACCAATGGACATAAAATTTACAGAACTCATTTGAAGTAGATTTGGTGGGAAGTAAATAAACTCATCAAAGATAGCAGGACTAACTTTAGTATATACGCCAGACGCGCGTTTCGTCTTCAAAAGACTCCAGTCACCAGTGACTCTCGTTTCCAAAATAGTTAAAAGGTTCAACAAAGTACGAAGTTAAAGAGCATTAAGGAACATTGTGACTCTCCGATAATTAAATCGAGATCTATGTAACATGTTAGGTTCATTGATTGATGTAACGACTGTTTTCTGTGCGTATTCTTCAAAACAATGTTTATGTTATTTGTGTTATTTTTACTTTTTTCCTGGCTGTCTTTAACATGTTTAAAGAATACCGTCCGTGCAAGGGCTGTATAGCCAGTCAAGGTAGTTAAAAACTTCCATTTGTTTGTTTGTTTAAAGAATATGATAGATGTAAGCTTGTATGTGTACATATCAAAAGAAATGTCAATCAATGAAACTCTTTTGAAATATTTGCTGTCGAATTTAAGTTTGATTTCTTAACGAACTTTCTAAATAAACTTTTATTTTTGTAACACAAACTACATTTGAATTTGAAAAAAAGGACTGCATATAAATCTACTTTTCAATATTATGCATATTATTTTCAGACCATGAACAAGATAGCAGATAGTTTGAAAGATTTAAAAGAAAAGAAACAAATGGTAAGTGCCTATAATTTGACATCCCGATCCGAAAAGCGGGAAGGTAACAGTTCAATGAACAGTTTGTAAAGGTCTGATACCTATGGATCAATTCTAGATTTTTAGAAGGGGAAATAAAATTGAGAACGGAAATGGGGAATGTGTCAAAGAGACAACAACCCGACTTAATAAAAAAACAACAGCAAAAGGTCACCAACAAGTCTTCAATGTAGCGTGAAATTCCCACACCCGGAGGCGTCCTTCAGCTGGCCCCTAAACAAATATATACTAGTTCAGTGATAATGAACGCCATACTAATTTAAGCATTTATGGGTTCTTTCGCCGGAATTCTTTTAAGCTGTAAACTTAACAAAATGTGTAGAATGAACTTATTGAACGGACCATGACTCGGAGAATGGATATGTGATGGTTTAAGTGTAATGTATGCCGTATTCTTCACATTAATGGTCTTTAATACAATGATTGGATGGATCAATAGCTATGTACCAATATATTTGATGTGGCATTCGCCACAAAATTATCAACAACGATCGATATTTTAGATTTGAGTCTTTTTAACTCAATAAATTAAGATTGTTTATGCTTTGCACGTACTAAAAGATGAGTGTTAAGGACACAACGTGTTTGTATTTTTTGGGAACAATAGAGTTACTGACATTAGTCATCGTCGTCATATGTTGACATATTTTACCTAATGACAGAGTATAATATTCAGAAAAGCTAAGATAATCATTAACTTCTAATACTATAGTTTGGACAAGAAATTGTGGAAATGGGAGGAAATTCGTGCGATTTCGTGTACTTCGTGCTATTTTTGTTTTATATGTGTGTCGTTTGCTTTTAGAATGATGGTTGCATAGTATCTTATTTATATCATGTCACGCAGTTGTTGTGTTCATGAAGATTTAAGAAGCCGACACAAATTTCAGATAGCTTTTTATTATGATTAACCAAAATGTAGAACATACATTGTACATGCAATTGCAGAACATTATTTATTCATAAAGAACCAAATTGTTTAAATTTGTTTACTTTTCTTCAGAGAGAACTTGATTCTAAAAGAGCTGACAGACGAAATCATGAGGTATGTAAAGAAATACATTCGTTCAAATTAGTACACTTCAAAAAATGCAATAACACTTAAGATCTCATAATTTAGAAATAATTTAAATTGTTCCGAAACTGTTACAATGCAATTACAATTAAAAAAGTTGACATAATGATGAGAATATGTCGCGTTACTGATACAGATAATAACCTTTGAACGCAAGTTTTGCAAAGTATGAGTTAAGGTCATTTAGATGACAAAAAAGGCATCCCGAAATTATTTTTGCTAATTTTGACAAGTGAATGCTTTATATAGCCTAATTGGGCTAGTGAAAAAAAGGCTGATACCACAGTGCAGATGGTATTGCCACGATATTACAGAAACATTGGTCCGAATACTGCCGAATGAAACTTGCAAACTAAATGTTTTTATATTAACATAAGTATGTTGGTATACTTGTATAGCGATGAATTTAAAATTTCTAAAAAAAACCATTAAACTATTAAATTTAAAAATAATACAAATTTCTTAAACATGTCTTGTATAACCTTTTCAGACAATGAACAAACTGGAAAAAATAGAAGATAGTTTAAAAGATATGCAAGGAATGAAACAAATGGTTAGTGACTCATTCAGTTTAAAGGCTACCTAGTATCTTATTGATATGAAACTAGTTATCATTGTTACTACTTGATATGTAGAACAATATCTGAATTATACAAGTATTGAGGTAAGTGTTATATCTTTGAAATATAAATGTAACAGTTGATTAACAAAAATGTGTTGTTTTTACGTTTACATACGATGCGTAAAATTCGAGTACTGTTTACAAAACGGTTTGCGAATAAAACGTATTTTCATGAATTCATAATTACAGGTTGACGACTTATAATGTATATTGGGGTTGGCATTGCCTAATGTGGTAGATATACATTTTGTATATGTAACGTCAGTTTAACCCCTACTCATAATGTAATCAAAACTTATTTAGAAGGGTAACAAAACATCACATTTGTGTACCTCCATTTTAAGAGGTCGAAATTAATGGGTCTTATATCACATTAAATAGAAGCGTTTATAATTTAAATTATTTTCAATAAAGATCTTTGAAATGGCAATTATTATAAAACAAGTTATATTTTATTGTTAACTAAAAAAAAAAATTATTTAAGGGCCAGCCATGTTTTACTGTTCTCCAAATAGATTACTAAACGTACGTCGAAGATCTTTAATTATTTGTTTACGTTTTCAGTTGTTGGAAAGACAGCAAATTATGGAAATAATGTTGAAAGAAATAATGAAAAAGGTGTGTAATGCAATAAACGATATATGTTATATTTTAATTGAGAACACTGATAATGTTATGCATGTTATAGTATCTTACCTTTTCAAACAAACTCGACATGATGAGGTGGATTGTAACGTTTGAACTTGTGTGATTATGGTTTTTTTTTAAATGTTCTTCGGAGCAATTGAAATTACCATTGCTGTTATTTGTATGGTACATGTTGGCATTTTGACCAAATACCGGTACTTTTTATTATTAGATGACGGAATGTCGAAGACATATTATACTTAATTGTGTAAGGGCATCAAATTAAAAACAAGTTGTTGGATTTGTCTAATCGTGTCGTATTGATAATTTTTGAAACTATGAAAATTTGGTCTTTCTTCATTTTTATAGGCAATTACCCCTTTAATAAATTTGTTAGATATTTATAAAATTATCGGAAAAGGCTGTGCGTTTTTTGATAAATATATTGAACCAAGATCACATTATCTTTTATATGTAAAGACCTTATAAACTAGCAATTCAAATATATTTAACGTTTTTGCACTTTCAGTTGGATATAGAAACAAGAGCAAAACCTGATCGTAAGACGGTTGACTGTTCTGACGAAGGACAAGAATCAACTTGAGTTCTGATTTTTGTAAATTGTAAGTAAAATATTACTTTCGTAATCTTCCTATTATCAGTTTTAAGGAATGAAAATGTATATGCCACTGCTGGTGGAGATTTATTTCCCCGAGGGTATCACAAGCTCAGTAGTCAGCACTTTTTGTGCTGACATGAATTGTCATTGATATGGTTATATTTATACATTTATTGTTTACAAATTTTTGAATTTTTTGAATAACTAAGGTTTTTTTTTTTACCACAGGCATAGATTACCTTAGCTGTATTTGGAAAAACTTTTAGGAATTTTGGTTCTCAATGCTCTTCAACTTCGTAATTTATTTGGCCTTTTTAACTTTGTTGGATTCGAGCGTCACTGATAAGTCTTTTGTAGACGAAACGAGCGTCTGGTGTATATACTTAATTTAGTCCTGGTATCTATGATGAGTTTATTTTCAAAGACGCACATATTTTAACCAAAATTTAATTTGCAATTCATGAGGGTCTGGGTATGCTTTATCTCATAAGTTGAAAAGGATCTACCTACTCTTTCGGAGCACCTTACATTTTGTGTACTTCGACCAAAGAGTTTGAATGGCCATCTCGTATGTGTTGCTCCTCTCTTCAAAATTGTGAATAATGGACAAAAAGTACAGAAAAAACGTTGAATATAAATAAGAGGATAAAAAAGAAATTGAAAAAAAGATTGAAAATAAAAAAAAAGTTATTGATAGTGGAGAACATTATACTGCAATATTAAGAATAATGAATTATGGGGAAGAAATACAAATAATCTATGTATCAAATCACATCCATAATTGAAAAAAAAATATACCAGATTCCATAGCTTACATTTAAAGACGTCATTATGTTTTTGAATTTCCATAATATAATCTTTATTGTAGTTGATTTAAGTGGACGTATAAACAAATAAGTGACCAGTTATGCAAATAACTCATACTTGGGATTGTGAACTGACGTTTGGTTCTTGTGAAGACATTGCGGATTCAGTTTCGGTTCACATATAGAATTATAGTTAACTTATTAGAATTATTAGATTAACAAATACATGATCTTATTATTTATATAAATGGAATTTCTCAGTTTTCACCCAAAACGTAGAATATAAAACATACCACATGTATTTGCATGAAGTTATGTTGTTACGGTTTAAGTTGTTTATTGTATTATGCTTGATTCAATGTCAAATATATAATTCTAGCAAACACATATCGAAAGGTCAAAGAATTTATTTTAATCGTTTATCATATGCTAACGTTTTTATATAACCATTGATTATGTTTCATGTCATGACTGTGTAATTCAATTGTGTCTTGGTGGTTCGTTAATAAATATCGCTCTATTTATACTTGTGTTTGCAAGCTACTGTACTGTGTACTGCAGCTGATATACTATCTTCATTCAAAAATATTTGTTGTATTATTTTGCAGCTCATTTTTATAATGTTTTCTACATAAGATATGTACACTGTGCATGTATATACTCGTATATTAATTGTTTTATAGCAAATATTGATATATTTCAATCACGTTTTTTATTTGTTTCAATTCGTTATTAATATGATAAATGCAATTTCGCGAACACACTTTTAGATTTATGAAAATAGAAAATGATGAAATAGATGCATTGGATAACACATGTATACACAGTGGATAGCTACACAATCCAAGACGAATTAAACATAATCTGACAGATAACAAAATCGCCTAACCAAAAAGTAAAACGAAAAGAAACTAGTATTATACATTTCTTATACTTTTTAGCTCACATGGCCAATAGAGCCAAGTTAGCTTTTTCTCATCACTTGGAGTCTGTCGTTCGTCGTATGTCGCCCATCGTCTGTGAACTTTTACAGACATATTTTTTCTGAAAAAACTTGACCAAAGTTAACTAAACTTGGCTACAATAACCACTAGGATATCTTGTTTCGAAAATGTATGCGACGACCCCGCTATACAACCAAGATAACCGACAAGGCTCAAATACATAATAGGAGTGGCATGCAGTTGTTGGATGATATCTGTGAAACCAAAGCATTTAAAATAAATCTGACATGGAAGTAAAATTGTTTATCAGGTCAAGATCTATCAGCTATGATATTTTCCTACAAATTGTAAGGTTACTGCCTCGGATTTAGTAATTTAGCCTAACATGTCTTTTTGTCCTTTTGGCTTTTTTGGTTATTATTTTAAATTTAATTATAAGTAGTGATGAACTGAAAACAGCAACATTGTTCAGCAAAGTCAGATCTACAAACAAGTCATCATGACTAATACGGTCAATTGACCACTTAAGGAGTTATAGCACATTATAGTCAATTTTCAAGAATTTTTGTAAATCTTTTCCTGGTTGTTTATATCTCTGAAACTTTAGCAACAGTAGAAATGTTGCATTAATTTATGCATCAATAATGAAAAAGAAATTCAGGTGAATTTGTTTTTATAAACCCTTAGTATTACGAGTATACTTTTTTTCTGTTTATTTTATATTGGTATTTACATCTTTTGTATGAATACTGTCTTTTGGAGATATTCTAATTAGTACGAATATGATGAAGTTTATTATTACTGATCTAGTAAACATTTTTTAGGGGCCAGCTAAATCACGACTCAGGGTGCGTTTTTTCGCGCTGTATTGAATTTCGTTGGTGGTCTTTGGCTGTTCGGTTGTTGTCTTGTTAATACATTCCCCATTTTCATTTTCACTTTTATGGAAATTAAAATTATTTTTGCTGATACATTATTTCGCGTTTATCCTCTCATGTCACTGCTGTTAATAACTTTAATTAAAGGTGAACAACTACCAAATTGAATTAAAAACTCTATATTTTCAAACAAATTGGGCAATTTTCATAGCTCTCTAAATATGTTACAGTAACTTAAACTTCATATAAACGAGGTGTATCCTGAATTATACATATATCGCCTTTCTGCATGCCAATTTAATTTCCTACCTTATAAGTGATATAAGAAAACTGTGAACTTCGAATAAGAGGTACTGTACCAAAATAACCCTCGTAAATTAGTTTGCAATGCAGCGCTTAAAAGTATTAAAATTGTATAATACAAATAATGGTCAAAATGGTCTTAATATGTTTCTTTTTTACCAACAATTTCATTTCTGTAAATGTGTTGGTTAGTTTAGGTAAACAATGACATCAACATCACTAGTATGTATCAGAAATTTTTTAATCATACATACGTTCCAAATTGAAGAGGGTAATTGGTGGTCTGACACCTAATATATATGATGTAGTGTAATAACGTAAGATCAACGTTTACGTATTCCCGACGATTTGTATTTACGTTTTTGTCTACGCACGAAGATGTTGAAAATAAAACGCTTGTAAACATAAATTGGTCAACTATTACTTTGTCATTGTGTATGTGTTTTTTTTATAAATATTTTTTTTAACAGATATCAATGATCAGTGCAAAATAATAAACAGTATATTTGATTTCTTTATTGATTTTATCATAAATCAGTATTCTTACGACGCCGTTTTTATCTCCCGTTCAATATAAGTGGCAGTATCTGATACACAGGTATTAAAATTTAGTGGATGCGGCAGCGACATCATTTTTTCTTTAAAAAAAAATTCTAAAAAAAAGTTACATTCAGGCGTTAAACAAAGATATATACAAAGAACCTAATTAACATGATTATATGCAACATGTCTAGTTTCCGAAAGAGCCCTACCTTACTTTCGTCCCTGAAACCAATCATCTACAAAAACGCCTTGTCATTCAGTCGAATCATAGTTATACAAAACATAATTTTGTATATTTATTCCTATTTCACATGAAACGCAAAATGATAACTCGTATTTCGGTCATGATACAAACCCCCATCCCAGTGTTTAGTGGGGCGCGTGTTGCTTTGTCTTTAGTTTTCTTGTTGTGTCATGTGTACTTTTATTTGACTCTTTGTCTTTTCATTTTTAGTCATTGTGCTGGCATTTTTATTTTCGATTTATGAGTTTGACTGTTTTTCTGGTATCTTTCGCCCCTCTCTTCTGAAATGACCCAAACGTTTCTTGAATTCAACTCTTTTCTTCATCTGCATTTTTAATGTATGTAACTGTTACTTACTAATGGGGTTTTTAAACATTATTGACTGGTTATATACCCCTGACACGACAGGCTCTGACTTTATTTTTACCATAACGTAATTGATTTACTTTCGAGTAAAAATTGTAAAAAAATAATTGAGTAAAAATTCTTCAATATTGATTAACCCCTTGTAAATGTGATCTGAATGTGATGTTCTAAGTCGCCAATTACAAAAAATAATTGGTTTGTCTTTGACCACAACTATAGGTACAACTGCCTCTTCTTACATTTTTCACTTTCTTTTAAATGAACAAACTACTTCTGTACGCAACGCTAAAGTTATATCGAAATGACTTATACTTGACCATTGACACATATCGGTACGTTTCTCTCTATAACATCAGCCTTTTCTTTTTATATAACCAATGTTCAAGTATTAATTTTGTTTTCATTGATGAAAATTACATTCTACAATCAGATAACAGTTTTTTGTTCTGTCCATAGTTATAGCATGGGGAGTTATAATTAGCATCGGGATGCGTGTTAATTCCATCGTCAAAAACACCTCATATTTATCAATTATTGAAATAATAAAAACATATTTTGTATTGTATGGAATTAAATCTTTTATAAATTTCAAGTAACATAGTGATACGCTCACATGTGACATAGCACATGTACACTTAAAGAACTGTCACGTGACCCTTAATTGACATTGACTATTTAAAGTTCTGTAGTAAATTTGCTTACTCATTTGTTTCAAAGTGTGTAACCCGTTCCATGCACCATTAACGTTTTGTAATTCAAAATATTAGATTTAAAGTGTGGTTTTTACTATGAGAAAATTTCAATATAATAATACATTTGACATAAATAAAGACATATAATATCAACAAAATAATACAATTAAAGCACTAAAACTCGGACAGTATTTCAGAAAAAGATCATGTAGATATGGGAAATCGGTATACTAATACATAGATAAGTTCGTTAGTTGTCTGGTTTGAATTGTTTTACTCAGTCATTTCGGGGTTTCATAGCAGACTACGCGGTTTAGGCTTTGTTCATAGTTGGAGGTCGTAGGGTAACCTATAGTTGGTAATTGCTGTGTCATTTTGGTCTCTTTAGGTGGTTTGTATCATTGGAAATCATACCACATCTTCTTTTTTTAATATAAAATACGAAATTTAGAATAATAAAATGTTATTATTTTTGTAGTTAATGTCACATAATATGTTGAACTTGAATGAACATCAGGTATTAACAATTCATGCATTTGTTGAATTGAAAATTCCAAGTTCTGTAACCTTGGGACTTTATACAGCAATTAATAAAATTATCTTTGCTCATGTGTATTGTTTCTATCGGATGTATCAGATGTATTTTGGTTCAATTGTAATGCAGTATTAAGATACTCTTTGACTGTTGTTAAACAATTAGTTAATGTTCCTAAACTCACAAAAAAGCTTTTGGAACTGTGTTCCACGTCATAACATTTTGACGTACTGTTTAATGATGATTTACATCACCCCTGAGATCACCCCTAGTTTTTGGTGGGGTTCGTGTTGTTTATTCTCTAGTTTTCTATGTTGTGTCATGTGTACTATTGTTTTTCTGTTTGTCTTTTTCATTTTTAGCCATGGCGTTGTCAGTTTGTTTTAGATTTATGAGTTTGACTGTCCCTTTGGTATCTTTCGTCCCTCTTTTACATGATGTGATCAGTTTCTCAAACGAATCGATGCAATAATATATGTATTTTGTATGTATAAACCTCTGATAACAGCTACTAAGAATAACTATGTCTAAATGCATACTCGATTATAGATAAAATTAAAATCTTGTCTACAAAGGCCTATCCCAGATTGATAGATCCAGACGACGTCTTTTTTTAATCTCGTCCAGTATTTGCTTTGCATGCTTTCGGACGTTTCATAACGGAAAAAGATGAAAGTTCGTCAAATCAACGCTTCTCCACTCTTCAAAGTTTCAGTGGCTTGAGAATGCATTATTTAATCAATAATTGAACAGGAGAGAGAGAGAGAGAGAGAGAGAGAGAGAGAGAGAGAGAGAGAGAGAGAGAGAGAGAGAAGTGAGAGAGAGAGAAAGAGAGAGAGATATTATAAGGTCACAACATACTGTGGCTACAGATTGACTAAATGTAAGAAAGGTAAAATTTGAATAAGAAGTTCTCTTTTTGTTTTAGAGCTAGCTTATTATTCTATGAAAACTCATTTTATGTTTAATTGTTTTGATTCAACTATTATTTAGCTTCACAATTTTTATTTATGAATATGAGAGGGGGTTACATTGCACCACCAAACAAAAATCTTTTACACATTTGGGGATTATTGTGTGTTAATATGTTCTAAACAAAACACACACAATGTAACAACACTGTTTTTACGGTAAATAACAAGTCAGTGTATGAAAAGACACTTGATATTATTTTTAAATGCCTTTTAAGATGATATTCGGTCAGGTTTATTGAATATGAAAAATACTAAGTCATGTTTCTTAAAATTAAAATACAATCATTTCGTGGAAATCTATAGATACGAACCATACATCTTTAATTTTTCTACAGTAGTGTCAAGTTTGCATACTTTAATAAAGTTTTAATTTTCACTGGGTATGTTCTCTTTGTTTTCAATTATAATGACTATTATTATATTTACAAAGAAAATTGTATGAGAAAAATCACTGACACTACAAGATTTAGAATAAGCTGACGTTGTTGAAATCGAAAGACGACTCCTTTTATGAGCATTTCGATTTCATTGACAATTTTTCACCATACTATATAATGATTAAAACTATAATAGATATGTGAAAGGACATATCAAATGATGCCAAATACACAATGATGGTTTATTGCGATGACAGATTGTAATTACATGACAGTGTAAGCTATGTATATACACATCCTGTTCAATTTCCATGTATTTCAACTGTTACATATATGTGGGGTGTTTTGGTTGGAGAAAATTGTTTTCAGAAATTCCTTTCTTATCTATTGATTGAAATTATCTACTTGCACTACTATTCGGAACGTTAAATTCTAAATGAAAAACTAATATACAGTAATACAAACTGTTGAAATAAATGTCCTACAGTGATTGTTTAATGAAATACATTGCTAAAAGAATAAGAATGACGATACAATATATCATATATATTATAAACAACTGGATATTAACAACAGAAACTCACAATATAGACCAAACGTTTTACAGTGTTAGTAGTGTTCTGAAGATATATTCTGAAATTGAAGTGTATATAAGAGTACTGTATTTACGTCTTTACTCCTGTATTTTGAAAGCTGAAATAATATTATCCTTGATCGTTACGATTGATGTATTTAATTACAGTAAACTGCATTGAGTATGAAATAATTGACAAAAAAAAATAAAAACAAGAAACAGTTGTCGTTTTTTGTCATATTTTGTCTAAAGAAACCGGAGAAAAACCACCGACCTTTCATAGGAATTCTGACAATCCTAGTCAATTAAGACTGGAGTCAAGTGCTCCCACATGATCGGGGTTCAAACTTACAACTTCAGTGTTGACTGGCTAGTGATTACAGTAGTAAATGCATGTACATAGACCACTCAGCCACCAACGCCTGCCAACACTTATATAAAGTTATTGTACAAGTACAAATGTAGTCCAAATAATTACGAAGTCTTGAAAGCTATTAATAATTATAATTAATTTTATTTACACCAATGATCCAGAATGGCGTCAATACAAAAATAAAAAATACATGTAGCCTTTTTAGACGTCATAATAACTTGGATAACATGTACATTTGTATCTTATAAGTTGACTTCAACAAGGGGTTTTAACGTGGAATGAGACTGGCATTTTCTTTACATGATCGGATTTAACGCCCCCTTCTGAACGAACGTGAATGCGAACGTGATACATCCCGCCCAGCTAAACGGACGCCCTACTTCGGCAAGCGTTTTGCTGCCGGTCGGGAGAAGACCATTTTTTTACACCCCAGTCACCATTGTGGTTGAAAAAATAATACAAATGTAGAATATCTTTTCCATAAACTACTGTTTTTACAGTTTACGTATTAATAAATATAATTAGATAGTTTGCAAAATTAATATAAAGAAGGGTAATTTATTTAAACATCCACTTTAATATATAGTTCACCAATATATATATATATCTATATGAAATGTTTAATACAAAATTGATAAAAAAGAATAAAAATGACATTGTCTTTTGTACAAGTGAGTTGAATTCATTCTCCACTGTATCGGTTATAAAAGTTTCAAGGATAACATCGTGCATTATTGATATCAATACATTGAATATTAAAAAATTATGATAATCCGTCAATCTATAATGATTAGGTTATAAGCAGGAATAGGAGAATAGATAATATAATATGAAGATAAATTGCAAAATTAATATACAAAAATGAGTGTAGTTTATATAAATAAACTTATGATTATCCTAAGACCATCATAAGACACCTCTCGTGTAGTCCTTACTTTATGACCAACTTTAAGAGATGTCCTAATTGAGGACCACGTTGTGTCATAAGACTATCCTAAGACATTACTAGTTCTAAGACAGCTTCGTGAAACGGGGCCCTGACGGATAACGAAGATGGTACGATTTTAAAACCAGTTACAATAATATACCTCGTGGTAGCACGTGATATTATACAGGTAATATTAACGAAAACTCTAATTTATTAGCATTTTAGCATTAACTTCATCATGTGTGATCAATTGAAACATTGTTTAAACATTTGTCTTATTATTTTTAACATTTTTCTTATTATTTTAAACATTTGTCTTATTATATTAAACATTTGTCTTATTCATTTAAACGTTTGTCTTATAGTTATAAATATTTGTCTTATTGTTTTAAAAATCATTTCAAACACGAATGAGATACAGTTTAATATTTGTATTATTCCCTTTTACGGTAATATTTTTTCAGAATAAACAGTACTCCAAGTGTCACAACAATTGTTTTATAATTGATATATTTTGTATCGTCATGATCTTTATCATGTCGATAAAGGTCCGAATATTCATCATGGTTCTTAGCATCAACACAATAAAAATATCTTTAAACTTAGTGATATTTTGTTTGTGAAATTATCAAATAAAAAGGAAAAGAGGATGAAAAACAAATTCATTTACAAGACTTATTTATGCAGTTATAAAAAAATGAAATGAGCTCAGACCATTATTTAGACATCTACAAAAAGAAGGTGACATGTTTGTTTCAGCAATAAGGAGCAACATAGAAAAGAGCATTATGTTTATATTGTAACATATTGGCTAGGTGCTCGACACAACTGCAGCTTCTTAGAAGTCGTTCCATGTGTTAACTGAACAGTAAATTTCTCATTGTGATAAAGAACGAACAAAATAGCGATACAACATACCAAAACATTTCTACATTCAACAAATATTATTCATTGTACTTCATAAAAGCTATTGCATTACATGCATAACAAGCATACTAGTTCAACATAGTAACTATTGATTTAAAGTTCATGGCGAATAAGAATGAAAAAAGAAAAAATAATACTTTTTTAAATACCTATTGAGATGAAATTCATTCATATTTTTTGAATACGTTGAATACCAAGTTTTTTTTCTTAAAATCGGTAGATATATCATTTCGTGGAAAAAATAGATATATAAATACATAAATGAATCATGTATCATTCATTCATTACTATGGGTGCCTAAATTTCATAATGGTCATTGTGACTGAAAACACTGACTAGCAAGTACTACATGTAAGTACAATATTATTTTAGGTATTGTTGAATATATTTTCCCCCCAACTTGCTAGCACATTTTGTTATACTAAAATGACCATACATATTGAAGTTAAATATCGGGGTGTAAGTTTAAATGTACTGTATGTTTTCAAATGTATGAGAATTCTTAATTTGCTACATTTTAAACGTAGGTCTATCCAGTATAATGATATTTAAAGAATATGTTTGATATCGTTTCCATCCTATGAGATTTGTAAAGGTTCCACCTTTCCCACGATATTAATATCACAATTTGGCGCGTAATATTCTATAATAGATTGTTATTATTAAGGTGTGATTGTCAATTATGTAATTACGTCCTGTTCCGCTTGTACTTATACCTATGTTATTGTTCTACTGAATTCTTGCCGTATTTATTATTTTAAATTTATAACAAGTGCTGCGTTCAGAAATGTTGTATTTTAAACGGACCACTGCTACATGTATGTGGTAATAATGATGATTGAAATAGATTTGTTATGAATAATTGATTTCATTCGCATAATGAGATGTAATGAACCTGTTGATAAAAGAATAATAAAGAATTCGAAGCGAGAATCATTTTTGCGCTGGTCCCAAGTCAGGAGCCTCGTGCCTTTGTTTGTTTTGTATGATTTTCTTGTGCACAATTCGGAGTAAAGTATGACGTACATTTTCACTGAACTAGTTTACATGTTTGTTAAAGGGTCAGCTGATGGATACCTCAGAATGCGGGAGTTTCACGCTGCACTGAAGACAAATTGGTGGTCTTCAGCTCTTTTCTGCTCTATGATTGAGCTGTTGTCTCTTTGACACATTCCCCATTTCCATTCTCATTTTAATAATATTGCATACAATTGGGAATGTAAATAGGATATGCTTTAAAGACACAACTATCCAATGAAAAATCATAAAACAGTCATAGGCCATCCAAATTTGCTTTAAACGATTTTGAATTAACAAAAGCACCTTAACATTGCTATTTCACAGTATAGACTAGACGCTTCATAGTGTAGTTAAATAGAGTAAATTGATGTGCATTTAAAATCAATGTACGTTCGTGATTAAAGTTTAACTCCTGTATAAACTAGATTATTATTATTGATCGTTGCAATAATATTTTGGAAGCCGTAAATTCTGTTGTCCATAAAATAAATGTTAATCTGCGACATTGACCGACGAATCTTGATCATTGCAGTGTTATTACTGTTTTCCTTTCAATTTTAGTTCCATCTATTCACTTTATCGCTAATAATACGTTAACAAGATACTATATAACTTTAATTTCAACTTTGCTATTTAACACATTGTTATTCTAAATTATTCGCGAATTTTAAATCATTAATAATTAATAAAGACGTCCTTTTTCTTCATCTGTTTAGAAAGATTAAGAGACCCAGGTACGGTCCCGTCTTTTATTGATGAATTAATTTAACAATTTTATAATATGATATTATACCACAAGATTTGACAAACATAAAGAGTATAAAAAGGACGATAATGTGGTAAACATTTGTAGTTTGTACTTCATTAAACATTTATCAAACCAGCTAAAGAACAATATTTAACTCATATCATTTTATGTATAGCATGATTTAATCACTATATATTCAATATAAATAAATACGAAAAAACACTCGTAAAAGTAAATGAGGTTTGTATTTTTAAACCCGACATAATATTAGCAAGATAGAATAGAGAATACTTCTGCGAATAGTATAGACGCCAGTAGATGTATTTCTATCAAAATAGTTGATCTTTATGAAACACGATACTGACATAGTGGTAGTTGATACAGGTTATTCACGGCTTGTAATTGTCACAAGATTAACAAAAAACTCTCAAACGACATCTGAATAATTTGAAATGATCAATTCAATTTGTTACGGATGGATTTAAATTACATTTTGCATGCGCTTGTCAAATCCATGTCATGTAAGGAATATACAGGTTACCAGATGATTAAGTAAAATACAAAAACAAAGCTTGTTGTTAGCCCTTTATTCAGTCCTTTTTATTGAACAAAACATGGATGTTAAAAGAATAAGCTTTACAAACCAGATTAGACCCAACAATTAAAAACCGTTTAAGCCAAACCATTTAAGTAAATAAAAACATTGTTGATCAGCGTATACTTTTTTCTGTTAAAGTTTTTTAGATTTTATGGCATTAGCAACCTACTATGCAACCAAAGGTATATGCAAAAATTAATTTACAAAAATACTGAACTCCGAGGAAAATTCAAAACGAAAAGTCCCTTATCAAATTGCAAAAATAAATGATAAAACACGCCATACGAATAGACAACAACTGTCATGTTCCTGACTTTGTACATGCATTCTTACATGTATAAAATGGTGAATTGAACCTGGTGATATCACTAGCCTAACCTCTCAGTTGTGTGCAAAGTTCAAAATATTTTCGAACATCGGGGTTCTCATTATTGATCATTCGGTTAAAAAATGCCTCAGAAATAGATTACAAATGTACTTTAGTTGTATTTGGCACAACTTTTAGGAATTTTTGGTTCTCAATGCTCTTTGACTTCGTACTCTATTTGGCCTTTCAAACATATTTTGATTCGGACGTCACTGATGAGTCTTTTGTAGACGAAACGTGCGTCTGACGTACTAGTATATATAAAACTTTAATCCTAGTATATATGATGAGTTAATTCCGAACGGTTAAAGTGATATCCACACTCCATGAGTTAGTAGTATATAAAGAAGTACATTTGTGCAATAAATCTCCAACTTAAAATACATTGATCAGCCATAGTTCTTATCATCGTCGTCTTCAGACATGGCTTGGCGGGTAAGATTCATACTTCTCACAGACCATGCCTAAGATTGAATACTTAAACTTATTTATGCAATAGGAAGTCCGCTCGAAGAATAAAGAATGCTAAGTAAAATCATAACAAAGCAAATCATGTAGTGATTTAATTTCGTTTCAGACTATTGTTTAAAAAAAATTGAATTTATTTGAATTCTAAAACTCGTTTTCGTTCTATAGTTGAACTATAATCAGATAAATAGAGTCCTTTATTGATTTCAGTACAGCATAGATACTTGTCGCGTTTGAATGAATTCTACTTGCATAAAGTATTGGCAGTCCAGTCAAAATACTATGAACAACATGGTTGCAAATGTATTTCAATGATCATCTGAATTATCAGGTTGTGTAAACTTTTCAAAATTTACCATACATTTACTAGTGTATGTAGATGTTATAAAATTTGGGATACGTTAAAGTGTATAATTCAATATCGTGAATGTAACTAGAGTAAAATAATTGAGACGGTAGAATGCATCCAACTTACTGATATTGACAGACCATCTACTAGGCCAAATAGAGTAGTATGACAGAGAGAAATAGCTGAAGAATGGAAGCTACGATTTCTGTACGGGAGAGGTGTATCTAAGATGATTTAAGATTATACCACCGTACTGTTGATCTTGTGGTTTCGATGTTGTTAATTTATATTACTGTTACTTTGGATTTTGAATAATACATTACTGAATTTTAAGTCGACCTTGCGTGTATAGTCACCTGCAAGACGTCGTTCAGAATACACCAGTCTCCAATTATTTTGTTTATGTGACTAGGATTCCATAATCACGCTACCAGTAGATTTCTTGTGTAACACTGTTCAAGAATATACTTGGTATTTGTCGTCCTTGTATAAGGGAAAGGCATGATCTGAAACTTATACACGAAACAAAACAAAACAAAACACAAATTCGAACTTAGTTTAAGTTTTATAACAATTTTTTTTCGTCACATTTTCTTTTTCTAGCATCAATTCATTAAAAAGCAAACAAAGGTTTATAGTCACGTGTTATTTTATTATAATTTAAGCACATCAACTTGACAATGATCATGATGATACTGAAAACAAAAGTAATCAAACATGTACCATAATTCAAACCTAGTAACAACTTGTTTATCAAGATTGAACATTCCAACTATATACTAATTACCAATATTTTCCCGAAAGAAGGTTAGTTAATCTCGTTTATCTATAAGAATCGATTCAATTCCTATAAATTGCAAGATAAATCAAATGTATCTGTCTTTTATGTTTCAGGTAGGACATCTACAGATTATATTGGTTTCACATCCATCACGGTTTAGATTTTGGGTCATTATCAAATAATCAGAAGGGCCGAACCTACTAAAAGTAACCTACATCTAATATGGAACAGGTATGCTACATATATCTTTTTGTATTGTATTGCACAATCAAAAATCGTTTTTGTTGTAAGCAAAATTGATCTTTTATGTTTTATACATATATGGCTGTCCATGCAGTCTAAACTAATATAAATATAAATTCAAACTTTATATTTTTTAGAAAATAAAACTGGTTGTATTCTAATTAATCAATAAAAAAGTAGAATTGTCAGAACATTATTTAAAAGTTACAAATATGACTTGTAGTACTTTTATGAAACACACACAAACAAGATATGAAGGTATATGGGGGTAGGGGCGAACTTTTTTATTAATTTATTATTATTGGTTGAAAACGATCTATGAAAACAGATGAAATTGTTCTCTTTTTTTTCGCAATTATAAATGACATAAATCTAAAGTCAGATACTCGTCTTGATTATATAACACTCGTGGTCAATGTGTTGACATCTAGATGTCGATACAAATAAACGAACTACTTTAATTCAGTAGAACTTTGATAGGGAAAAAAGATTCTTTTTGAGTTCCGAAAAAATATTGTTAGACTAACTTTCTTTGAATATCAATATGCAAACAATTTACGGTAATGTGTGTAATTTTTAACAATTTTTATTAAAGATTTGAAAAGCGAATTGTGTAATCATCTAAAATCTCTTTTATTTAGGAATTAATTGTTTCAATCAAAAGGAGTAGGTTCAGTAAGACCCCTTTTTGGCCCCAAAAAATAGCAGTTTTACAAAATTGTGAAAATGTAATCGTTTAACTATTTATCGGAAAGAAGAATGGTTCTGCTACACAAATATGGGCTGTTTTTGACAATACAATGCACATATATCAGGTACTAGCATCATTTAGTCATGCTAAATTACTGAAATCTTCGCAATTTTAGCATTTAAGTTAAATGTAGACTGTTTCGTCTTAAATGAAAGTTGTTGCATTCGTGTTCATTTATAATATTGAAATTTAAGATGTATTTCATGACAATACTTAACATATATAAAGGTTGAGGATGAACACAGATGCGACCACTTTCATTTTTGACAAGAACCATCGGAAAAGTGACGATTTTTTGCATATTTGATAGATTGTTCATATTAAAGCTTGCATCTGATCGTTTTTAATGACTAAATCAGTTAAAATCTTACACGTAAACTAATTGAATCAATTGAAATAGACACTTAAGTGTTTAAATAGTGTCCATAATATTTCGTTAAATGAACCTGAAATTTGAAGCCAAGATCGGCCCTTACCGGAACTACTCCTTTCACGTTGTTACTATGCATTTCTAACACTTTTACTCGATGAACAGGACATTCAAGGACGTCCTCTTTTGAATGAAAGACTTGAAGAGTTGACAACATTTTACGGACACAGCGCTACTTATAAAAACGAAAAAGAAGACGGAGGTATTGTAAATATTTATTAAAGGTATCGTCACCTTCCAATAATAAATCAAAGTATTTAATAGGGATTTCAAGCGCATACTTAATAGTCTTGTTAGTGATCACGGTTTTGTCATTGTATTGTCACCACATCTTCCTATATCTATTTATGCTGTCCTGGTGAAATACTTCATGAATTAACATTCTAAAACATGTTACTTATTTGGTCGTTTAAAATGTTGGTATCGCAGGTACACGATGAAGAGTAGACTATATGTTGCCAATGAGACAACTAACCTCAATATTTCAATTTATTTTTAATGAACTGAATGTAACAAGTTATGTTTAAACATAAAATTGAGTATGGAAATGGGGAATGTATCAAAGAGACAACAACCCGACCATAGAAAAAACAACAGCAGAAGGCCACCAACAGGTCTTCAATGTAACGAGAAATTCCCGCACCCGGAGGTGTCCGTCAGCTGGCCCGTAAAGAAATGTTTACTAGTTCAGTGATAATGAACGCCCAACTAACAAAGACCAGAGGCTCCTGACTTGGGACAGGCGCAAACATGCGGCGGGGTTAAACATGTTTATTAGATCTCAACCCTACCCTTTACCTCTAGTCAATGTAGAAAAGTAAACGCATAACAATACGTACATTTAAAATTCAATTCAAGAGAAGTCCGAGTCTGATATCAGAAGATGTAACCAAAGAAAGTAAACAAAATGACAATTATACATAACTAACAACAGATTACTAGCAGTTAACTGACATGCTAGCTCCAGACTTCAATTAAACTGATTGAAAGATTATAATTTTATCATATGAATATCAGGCACAATCCGTCACGTTAGGGGTTTATTATCATACCATCATAAAATATATGAGAAGAACATAACCCGTGTCATGCCAATAACTGGTTCACACTTCAATAATCATTAATTCCGTATAATTGGATTAAGAAAAATACAACACGAACAAAACTATAAATGAAATTAATTATTTATTATTCGTTATTAACAGAACATCCATAAAAGCTTCTAAAACCAATGGATCTGAATTTCTGTTGACGTATTTGATTGTATTATATTCTTCGATATCAATTTACTTCAGTCAAGACCATTTTCATAATTGTTGTAGAAAACTCTTGATAAAACTGAGATGCATACATTTCCAGAATGTCAACAAAAATATTAGAGCTTGTTGATATGACCTTGACATTTTCAAATCATTATATCGACCAGTAGTCAGCCATTTTCGTACGAATTTGATTTTTTTATTCTCTAGCTCAATATTGTACTTTGAAGAATTGCCCTTAAACATGTTGAAATTGATTTGCATTGCTTGTGATACCTTGAACGTTCAAATGATATGACAATACAGAAGATTAACTGTGTACATTTTGATAATTAAAACATGTTTTATAATGTTCATTATATGCTGATAATTAACCTATATATAAAACTTGAATAGTATGTTTTTTGTAATTTGTTTAATTGTATGATCCAGGTTGTCATTTCGAAGTTGAAACATCTGAAAACAGAAAGGTAAACCTTCATAATTAAGATTATAAAACAGAGCTGAAATGCACCTTATGCAATGTACATTATGTAGTTTGAAAAGTATCTAACTCAATAAACTTAGAAATAACGATTAAAAGGCGTTTCTAGCAAACACTTCATAACTTAGATTACCTTAGTCGTATTCAACGTTTTGGAATTTTGGGTCCTCAATAATCTAACATTGTGCTTGTGTGGATTCATAACTACATGTATTTTGATCTGAGCGTCACTCATGAGTCTTATGTAGACCTGTCCTACGTCTGGCCTAATAATTTATATGTCTGATACTTTGATAACTAGTTGAAGCTAAATATCACCTTGTATAACGCCATATGCGGGCTGTGGGCTATGTTGGACACAGGGTTGCAGATGTAAAGCGGAGAAATGGACCAAAGAAAGTTCAAGTATCAGCATTTCTTTTTTCAGAATTGGTAGTATCAAATAATGCATTGCACAGAAGAAATCGAAAAAAATATATCTCCAGCAAGGAAAAGCAAACGTTTTCAGTTGTCTGTTTTTTCCAAAACACCACTCCCTAGTTTTACTTGTTGCATAATTTGTGGCTTCATATGTTCAGGAGAAAAAAAACTATCTTTTACAATAGTTGGCCGTATGATTTATATAGAGTGTAATTCCTTTCTAGGAATTCAATTAAATACCAGTTTCTTAGTCTGCCTCTGCTTACTGAAAAACAATTATGTGTCGGTTCCTTTTGTTCAATATCGTTTTTGGTAGTCAAATTTCTTATAAAAGTAATTTCGATACTTGAACATACCTTCTCTTCAAAACCGACACCCAGTATCAAACCTAACCAACATAATGCATGTGGCGCTCGATACAGTTTTAATAAATATAGGAAGATGTGGGGTGAGTGAGTGCCAATGAGACAACTCTCCATCCAAATAACAATTTAAAAAGTAAACCATTATAGGTTAAAGGACCCGCTTTCAATTTGTTTTTCATTTGGATCATATTAACAGATATCGATAATCATAAATGCTAATTGGCAATTGTTAAAGAATTGTACATGCAGCATTTTATTTTGAATATATATATATATATATATTAAAAATTTAAATACACAAAAAGAGTTTTAAAAGCAGCATTGTCTAGCTCAAAAGCAATACAATCAAAACAGCTGTAAAACATTAGAATAAAAAATACATTGAATCTCCCAACCCTTACGATCTTAAACTGAGACAAAATGTTGCTGGCCCCGAATCAACAACTCAAAGAATGAATCACTTTTTGGATCTAATTTTTAAAAAGTTATGTCCGCTAATACCAAGTTACGTCAGAGATGATATAGACTTTTTGAGGTATATACCTGAAACAGTTCCGAAAAATACACTCCTTACAAAATTTGAAGCTACCAGCTTGTAAACAAATATACCGCACGATCTAGGAACAACGGCAATAAAATATTGGGTTGAAATAAACCGAGAAATTGTCGACGGCAGATTCGATACGGAATTCATTGTAAAAGCTTTGATAATCATCCTTGAGGAAATATTTTTTTATTTCGATGGTGAATACTATAAACAAATTAAAGGAACTGCAATGAGAACAAAAGTTGCGCCTACCTATGCCAATTTAGTTATGGCTTACTTAGAAAAAATATTTTACGAAAAAGTTGGCGAGATATTTGGACAGGAATTCAAAACTTATGTTTATGAACAGTGGAAAAGATTTCTAGACGTTTGTTTTATATTATGGAAGAAATCAACAGACGACTTAGAAAAATTCCATGAAATTCTTAACTCATTGCATCCATCAATAAAATTCACTATTAAAAGTAGTACCTTGGAACTCCCATTTCTAGACATTTTGATTAAACTCTCCAACAATAAAATCATTACGGATATTTATTACAAGAAGACAGATACACACCAGTATTTACATTTTTAATCATGCCACCCATCACATACAAAAAGAAACATTCCATATTGTATGGCAAGACGAGTATGTTCAATTGTATTGGATAAAACTCTTCGCAAAAGAAGGTTAGAAGAACTAAAAATGTATATCTTACAGCAGAAATATCCATTAAAACTTATAGATGACAGTATCGAGAGGACAAATGAAATGTCTACAAATCAACTAAGGACACCGAAGGAACAGACAACAGATGATTATGTCCTCCCGTTTGTGACTACTCATGATCCGTCATTACCAAATGCCTTCAAATTTATAAAATCGAATTTTCCGATTTTACATCAAAGTGAAACAATGAAAAATTTTGGTAAAAGGAGAATCGATCATTTATAGTAGAAGACAACCGAAAAATTTGAAACGCCTGCTTACAAAAGCGCGATTTGATATAGTTGAAAAACTATCATCCGTACAAATGTGTGGCGATTCACGCTGTGGAGTATGTTCCAGAGACAATTATAATTACTGAGAAATCGGCAGTACGAAATATTTCAAAAACGGTGAGAAAGGAGTAGGTCCGGTAAGAACCAATTTTTGGCTTCAAATTTCAGGTTTATCTGACGAAAGATTTTGACCACTTTTTAAACACTTGAGTGTCTATTTCATTTGAATCAATTAGTTTTTGTGAAAGATTTAACCTGATTTAATTAGTCATTACAAACGATCCGATTCAAGCTCAAATATGAAAGCTAAAAAATGTCACTTTTCATATGGTTTTTGTCAAAAATGAAAGTGGCCGCATCCGTGTTCATCCTCAAACTTTATATATGTTATGTATCTTCATAAAATACAACTTTCGTTTCAATATTAAGGATGAACACGAATGCGGCCACTTTTATTTTACAAGAAAACCGTCTATAATTTAAGTAAAATGCTAGAAATATGAAGATTTCAGTAATTTAGCATGACTTTATGGTGCTAGTACCCGATATATGTGCATTGTATCGTCAAAAACAGCCCATATTTATGTTGCAGAAGCATTCCTCTCTCAAATAAATAACTGAAAGTTTACATATTAACAATTTGGTAAAACTGCTATATTTTGGGGCCAAAAAGGGGTCTTACTGGACCTACTCCTTCACAGTAAACGCAAATATGACTTGCAAATCAGAACATTTAATCTATTGTATAACATGTGTCAACTGTAAAGAAAATTACATAGGTAAAACAGGAAATAGTGTGTTCGAACGGGTTATGATCCATTAACACCAAACACGGCAACCCAAGTACAGACAAATCCTGTTGAGCGAACATTTAGACATTTGTGCGGGAGGAAAATTTAAATTTTTCCCGTTCTTCAAATGTACGAAACCAACAGAATAATACCGTAAAGAACTAGAAAGAAAATTCATAAAAGTGTTTGACGCCATGCTTAATGCTTAGTAGTTAAATGAACATTCTAATATGACGTCCTTCAAACGCTTTGAGTACACAACCGTGGTAAAATATGAATATATTGCATTGGCTGTCCCGATCGTACTCCCACGTCATATGTTTTTTTATGAATGAAGTACCCGACGTCATAGAATGGTGACGTTATAATTTAAGCATTTTACGGGAAAATACGCGCTTTTGATACCGAAAATCATCACCAGAAGGAAACGTAAACAAACGATGCTAAAATGTGGTATAAGCCCATTTTTTTTATATACATAGGAGACATATAAGTAAGTTATCATTAAAATTAATCCAAATCTATCTAAATAAGTTCTGTGAATAGTATGAGCATGTCACTTATTCTGTTTGCTCTGTTCTTTTACGCCAATCTAAAAGTGCGTTAATTTATGGGAACGGCAAATAATGGCCTCTACCTAGAGCGCTTTGATCCAAAATAATTGCCGTATTTGTCCTATTAGAATCGAAATAATTCATGGGGGCTTGAATATATCTAGATTTTACCACGGGTTGTCCCTTTATGCCGATATTTTACCCCTCGCTATCGCTCTGGGTAAAATATTTGTCATAAATGGCCAACCCGTGGTTAAATAACGATATATTCAATCCCCCATGAATTATTTCTTAATTAACGTTGCGTCATACTACTTATATGTTACAAACAATGACGTTACGTCATAATACTAATGTGTTCCTCATAACGAAGTTCATAACGACGTTCATATTCTTGAAAAGTCCCAAGATGGATGAAAGCGCTAGACATTGTGTAATATAAATTTTTAATATATAATTCTGTACATCGCTTGAAAAGACACTTTTTTGTATATTTATATTTAAATATATAAACGAGTCTAAATTGAAAACTACGTTCAAACCTATGATTAAGTTGGATAAAAACTGCAATTTTTATACGTGTGCATGTTAAACAAATTTCGTTGTAGAAGGGTCTAAAAACAGCACAAACAACATTTTCCAAAAGACCCAAAAAGTGAAAAAGTATATTAAAACAAAACGAATTTGACTAACAGGTCGAACAACTGATGTTCTTTAACCCTGATGACTGCCATTGGCGATTGCCAAAATAAATTGATCACAAGATTAACAAAATGGATCTTAATATAAATCTAATACTAAACAGAGTTTGTGTTTAACTTGTGGCCACGATGTTCTTTTAAGTATTAAATTTATATTAAGATCCATTTTACAATGTATATATAAACGTTTGATTACTGTTTGCAATTTCACCTCTCCACAACGAGCAGTTTTGTTATTCATTATAACTTCGATAGCTTTACATTATTGTACATGTAGTCCAAAGTACAAGCTTACGACGTTGAGGAGTGATTCAGGATAATTTGTGGTGTAAATAGTAACTAATATGCGAATGCTTACATTCATATCAAATGAACTGCTTCATAAAATTTTAATTAATACTGTAGGTGAAAGTGTTCATACAGTGTCCAAAACAGGAAGAACAAAAGAAACAGGAACATACATTGAAACCAGTCCTGTATCTTATATTTGCAGAAGATGAAAACACGAAGGATAAAAAGAAAAACCTGAAACATCTGAAAGAAATCATAAATTTTGCAAGTCAGTATACCACAAGGTCTCTCAAAGTGACAAAAATAAAAATCACTGTAATATTGAATATTGCTTTTAAAACATCTTTGAAATAGCTCCTTATAAACTTATTATATATTCCACGTTTAAAATTTCGAAAGGCAGCCATGCCTTTTGTTTACCAAAACATTTAGTTCATCCTTTCTTGTACAGTTTATGATTCTTAAATGTGAAGTTGTGTAATCAGGGAGTTTATAACTATGAGCATAACAACGATGTGTCAAGTCAACACATGTTATTTAATTGGAGAGGATACATTCACCACCAATTACATCGGCACAGTGGTTATCACTTAACTAATCATAGATACTAGGCTTCAAATTGAGTACTTAAACAAAGTGTTGTCAATACATTAAAAAATGTCCAACTGAAGATCTCTAACCCGTGGTTATTGATACTTATGAGTTTGCCTCTATTTAAACATACCAGAACCAGTAAATAAGGGTTAATTAATATATATAAAAAACAACAGACATTACTCACTTACTTAATCCTCCTAATTTTCTTGGACACATAAGGCATCAAAATAAATTTAAAAAAAACAATTTGAATGCCCTTACTGCAGTATATGACTTTTTCTTTTGTCAAACTATTTATTTTTGGTTTTTGGGTCAAGATTTTTCAATATTATAAGACGATAAAACATACCGTATAGTGGGTTATTTTCGCGGGTGTAAAATTTTGCGATTTTCATTGAATAAGGTATACGAACAATTTTGGCGGTTATTATTTTGGCGGATTCAACATTTTTAACATTACCTTTGCATGTACACTTTTAAATTGGCGGAATTTATTTTGGCGATTTTGTTCTATCCGCGAAAATAAGCGAAAATTTACACCCCGCGAAAATAACCCGCTATACGGTATATTGATTCATTAAAAATGTCCTTGTCTCCTTCGACTGTGTCAAACTAACGATACAATATTGTATTATATCACTTGTTTAACTGTTGTTAACATAGACATTTAGAGTTTGTCAATGAGACATCCACTACACAAATAGAAAAGACTAAAAATATTTATATATTTTTTTCAAGAATATGCCGTTTGAAGATAACTCAGGAAATAAATAAACGCACATGGATCGGTAAACAATCTTTTTTTTTATTACATAATAAATACCTTGTCGATTAGTATCATATTCGTTCTGATTTTAGAGTAATTGATTCTTTGTTTTATAATTTTTCAGGAAAGTCAAAATTACCTTGCCATATTGTAGGACAAAAAGTATTCTTTCCCGGTGGTATTTCAACGACTGTGTGTATTCACCAGACCACACCGAAAGATACGGTTGAGGTATGATTCAAATTTTTATCCAAAAATATTTATTTAAAAAAAAAAATATTCATAAAAATTTGGTATTATCGTTTAAAAAAAAAATTAAAGTCAATGATGATAGCCCTATAGTCACACATTTTAGCTCTTTTTAATTGTAACAATCTGTCCAATATAACACATTAAAGTAATAAGGGTATATGTCTTTGAATAATTTTTCAAACGTTAGTTATCATGGTTTTACCTTCAAAAGCTGTAGTTATATATTTTCTGATAACAAAAAAAATCAATCGTCGAACTCGATTTCTTACTGCAAAAGAAAATAGGTAATTTAAAAACACATTTCATTATATAAACCAACGTTAACTGAGTTATCCCCCTTATGTAGAAATTTTGGACAAAAATTAATCAAACATATGTTTCATGCATATGAGTTACATACTCAGCTCTAAATTAGCTAATTTCATTAAAGATATAGACCGATTGGTTTCTGTTAATTTAAGGGGGCACTAGCTGACAAATACATGTTCATCGATTTGACTAAAATTCTAATATTTGATTAATTACAATTTAAAACAAATATAAAAACAATCAAAAGTCTTACATTAACAATTCGTATGGCATGGGCACGATCATTTGTAGCTTCGTTTTGTATGTATTTTAGTCTTGACGCCATCTAATTGACTAACGAGTTGACACCTTAAATGACCGTATAAGCGATGTAAACATACATATACTTATAAATAGATTAAGCAATTAGTGCATTTGTGTTTTTCTAGATCTGTTTAATTTCATTTTAAATATTAAAATATATGTTTATCATCGTTTTTACCTGTATAAGAATGATTTTTCTGTTAATCGAATCAAGCATTTAACGAGTTCTGGAATTTCCAAATGTTAAATAAGATTTTCGGAATCCTCTTGTTTTATCCATTTGAATGCCTTACACATTTTTGTCCATTAACCCCCATTTTTCTTTTTATTAATCTTTTACATATATAAACATGATAATGATAAGCCATTTGAAAAAGTCTTAAAAAATCTGAATTATTTTTGAATATTTTTTGAGAATTTAAACTTGTCAGTGATAAAGCTATGAGCCAATAAAATTTTCCCGCCCAAATTTCAATGGTTTATATCAAGCACATTGACCTATACATTGTTTAGCACTTTTGATTCCTTTATTTATCCCTTATCAATATATACTTGTGTTTTGAAAAGTTGTTATGAAACTAAGCAGCGAACTACCGGAAATGATTTACCTTTTTTTCACTTTCAGTGTTGACATTGTTTTTATCTATCTTTACCTAAGGAGCTAAATTCAAATTCAAATGCATAAGGATTCAATGAGATCTAGTTATTTACTTGCAAGTGAATAATTTATCATCAATGTTTCTGAGCTTATTTTAATAATTTTGAGTCATACCGGCTGCTCAAAGAAAATAGATATTTCACTATTTAACTTTTATTAATGATTGAAAAAAACAATCATACTGCATATTTTTTATATATCTCGTATCTAGTGCCCCTGTTATATAAAAAAATGAGGAAGGCACCCAAAGTACCTGACCAAGATGCGCAATACACTTTATTATAATGTTTTAGGGACTGATAGAGACAGGATTCCATGAATTTTACAGAGTAAACGAGACAATTGAAGACGACTTTAGTTTCTATAAAAAACAGACTGAAGGCATGTATTAAACAAATAGCTATTAAACGTCTTAAGTGCATTGTTTTTTTTTTAAATTTTTTAAACCAGAATGGTAGTTCAACATGTTCAAGTTCTAATAAGCATCGTTATGCACATGCAGTACGCTCTCCAAGAAATATAAGTAAAATGTGTTTCAAACATCTACGTACATATCTTTATTTTAAAATGAATACAAAGTAAACAATAAATGGTTGAAATGTAACATGTGTAACGACAATCATCCCTCCGATAACGCTGGCAATATAAAATTACAGTTCTCAAGTGAAATATAAAACACACATTTTCACTTCAGGGGCAAATTTCAAATTCGTATATCTTTGTACCTTATTTCACACCGAATCATGTTCACGTAAGCAGCATTAATTACTTCAAAAGTTAAAAAATGCAAAAAAAAAAAAATCAGCTCTCAGGCTATCAAAAGGCTGATAATGGGTCTGATATGAAAAATGCCATGTTATACTTTATATATAGTGTAATATTTGTAGCTAATGAGATACCGTATATTTCATACAATAAATACATTTACATGGATTGCATCCAAGTTTATTAGGACAGATAATGTGTTCTTTTCAATTATCAAATCATTAAAACTAAGATCGCATTTTTTGTTTATTTACACATCTATGCAAATATATGGTTCCATAGTCAACCAAGTCTTTGCATATCCTTTATGAAAAAATGCAGACAAATTTTTTTTATTCTTATTTCTTCTATGTTTTTTTCCTAATTGAGTGTACCAACATTTCACCCATTTTGACAGTGTTGACCAACCTGTTTAGTCTATTCATGTTCCCGACAAAAGTTTCAATTCTGTATTTGTTTCGTAGATCTGTCCATACTTACTATGTATTCAAATCAAATTAATTGTGAGTATATATTGATTCATAACAAAAATATGTTTAAACTGGCCTCAAAACGATCCATAATTCTGTAATGTGGTGTACACAAGTTGCATGCACTCTTAAATTCACGTCCGAAAATACGTTTGTCAGATAATTTGATTTAATTTTTCAAGTACAAAAATGCTTACTATCATTTTCTGGATAAGTGGATGCTTATAACAAATTATATTTACACATTTAAAAAAACAACTTTTTTGTGGACGTTGCATGTCTGTGTTCTGTAGACTTTACCTTATCTAGTGAATATTTTATCGGTTGACATATACTGTGATCGTTTTGATTATATTTAAATTTAATAACTTTAATGTAAGTTGAAAGAAATGTATAATGTCGTGTAAGAATTTTGCTACTATTATTGCTCCTTGTTTTGCCAAAGTGTGCAATTTGGGTATTGTGAAGTAATAATTATTATTATATTGATGTCTTTTTTATTTACTCTTTATTAACAGTTGTTGTTTTATAGATGCAGTCGGAAAGGAAGTTTTGCCGGTTATTGTGTCTTTAAGAGAAAATGGACAAATAAAACAAGAAGTTTTAAAGAAAGCAACAGAATTACAAATACCTATTATTCACTTTATGGTAAGCTATAATTGTATGATAACTTGACATTACATTCAATTAAAATTGTTATTTTGTATGTTTATCGTATCTATTGATTAATTCATCATTTTATTCAACTATGTTATTAGTATTTAAAACCACAAATATAAAGGTAAAGTATGCATATGTGAAAAAGAAATATATATAATAATGAAACAAAAAATTATCTTACCATATCAACTTAACGACGAAGTTTGGTCTTGAACGATATCAAAGTATGTTCCGATCTGTTTGTCTGAGGTGCACCTCAAATGAAATTGAAAACAAATTGATGTACAAATCATCTCAAACTAATAGAAACTGCATTTATTATAATGTCATCAGTTCTGAATTATAGCAAGTAATACACAAGGTTTACTCTTTAATAGTTTTCCTTCTCAATGTTGAGTTGTATGCATATGCATACCGTGTTTATGTTCTTCTTCGCTATACTCATACGAACATACAAATTGTCTAAATAATACATAAATAAAACAAAAAGCAGTTTGGGATGAGAAATTGTACTAATCAGTTTAATAATAAAGTGTGACAAATCTGGTCATGGATGTAAATCGTGGTCTCTGGATCTCCGAAAAATGGTAGGAAATCTACAAATAAAAAAAAATGTTAAATAAGAAAAAGAGATAGCTGCATTGAATTATATATGTGTCGATCTGATCAGACATGTTTTCGGATACATATGTGTGAAAACCGAATTATTGATTAAAGCGTATGCGAATATTTATACGCCAAATTAAGAAGTGAGTATGTCTTCCATCTACCGTGAACTTTCAAAAGCCTGTTGAGAACATAATTACTAGCAGCTGCTGTAGCACCACCGCTCCTTAAACTATGTACTAAGCCAAATAAAGAAAAATTTAGGCCTATTTCAGAAAGCGCATTCAAAATAATTTCCTTCGTTCGAGTGTAAGATGGAGGCATATTCTTGCAGGCTAGTTTATGCTTATCAATAGATTTGAAGTATGACATAGCTCTAAAGATGTATTAGTCTCTTCCAACAGGCAAACTTGCAACGTGAAAAAGAATTCTGTAGCATAGAAACTGGAAAAAGATATGTATCAGTTCTAGATATCAAAATAGTGTTACCCTGTCGATATCTATCATTCTTACTATTTTGAATGTTTATTTGTATATGAAAATCGTTGAACGCTTAAACAGACGATCGCATGTGTGCCAACTCATCGTATCTTAGAAACCCGGAAAACCATAATAACATCATAGCGCAGATTCCCACACCTGGCAAATTGTCCTTTTTTGTCGAATTCTGCAATAATATTCTTCAAAATCGTAGGGACGATGGGTTCTTTCCTTTTCATTGATTCAAATTACAATCGTATACCACCTTCTAATACCATGTCTAGTAATTTGTAATCAAATATACTGTTACATAAATTCAGATCATGTTACCACTAAATTGAATAGTACGCTGCGTTTAAAACGGCGGTGGAAACTCTAGATTGAATAAAATAGTTAAGATAAATAGCAACCGTACAAACAGTTTCAGGCAAAAACGGTAGATTGTACTTTAGGCACCAGTATGTGAATCTGTTTAAATATCCATTATATTTCTTTAAAGTACTTTCACTTTTTGAAGCAGTTACTACTGAATATAAAGAAACTGTTCGAGCTTTCGAGTCAGGATTAGAAAAATGCTTTAGGGATTCCCAATGTGAATGTTTGAATCTAAACCGAAAAATATAAATTTAAATGAAATTAACTTGATATTAAAGATCATATATTGAATCATGATACGTAAAAGAATGTATTCAAAATACAACAATGTACTCTCAATTTTGATTTACAGGTATACTAACAGACTAAACGTGTTAATATTAAACTAAATGGTATTTTGAGAGTACCAAAAAGGGATTATATTCTTTGTCCAATTCAACAATACATGCATGGTAAAGTAAATTGACAACCGAACGGGACATGAATCATGCGTGCTAGAATCCCAAGCGGGACTTATCTCTGTCGAATCGAAACGACCAAAATAAAACAGAATAATGCTCAAACGAGATTTTAGTGTATTCGTGCTAGATGCCCAATCCGGACTTATCTCTTCAAAATGAAACAATACAATGCCCGAACGGGACTTATCTTTTCATTACAGAACAAATAGGGAATTCTAATTATGCTCAACAAGTGCAAGTCGCACTTTTTTTTCTATTTGAATGCTGTTCCAAAACGGGATTTGTTCGCAAACTACTAGTATATCACCGACAAAAACGTTAAGTTAATGGAAAATGGATGAAAATTATGTTTTTTCCAAACCTTGACAAAAAAATCCAGATGGTTTAACATACTCTTCAAAATTCTTTACAAAAGATTTGTATTGGATGTTCGATAATGACCACAAGTCCATTTCGAAACAACGATAGTATCTTTTCGTTTACAAATTAACCTATGATTTTATGATCTACCTGCAAGATGAACAGGAGGAACTAACCAATAGTTATAAGTATTCCACGAAAATCCAAAAGCATCAACACCACTTATATCTGTACACCAATACACCGAAAAGAAAACAGGTAATTTGTGATTGTTATAGTCGGCAAAAACATCACAATCGAACGGACCCCTTAGAAAATTAAAATACTTGAAATACACACCATTCAAGTACCAGTCATTAAAGTCAAACAGTTTACTCTAAAAATATGCAATGGTGTTAAGCTCCTGGGGAACCAATTCTACTTCAAGGGATATGCAATTGCGAATACACAGATTAATTTTTTTAACGCGATTTCTTGTTATTCTGATCTCTTGCTCCCAAGCCTGCACAATTTTAACTTCATTTTGATTGATTGTAGAAATTTTCAACGAATGAGTTTGAAAGTCGGGCAATAAGGAAAATAGGGTAATAAATACTGCTAAAGTTCTCTGAATGTAGATTTTCATCGCCTCATCTGGAGTCCACATTTTATGTACAATTTAAATTGACGTTTGAACAGCAAACCCCGCACAAGCGAAGCCGCTTGCATCAGTAAAGACAATTTTCTCTTGCAGAAATGAAAGGGGAAAGAGAGATTTCCTGGGAAGTGATGTGCAATTTGTCTTCCAAAGGATCAAGGTTTGCTTCGTCGGATAACTGAATATGAATATCCAAATAATCGATAGCGGCGATAAGAATGAGCATGATCTTCGACATTATTCTGCAAATGTTGCCAAAACTGGGAATAAAAGAAATAATCTTGCCAGTAACTCGTGCTAAGTGTATAACAGTAATATTTATTGATATTGCTAAAAATATCGTCTATATTAGCTTTGAAGGGCTCAATCTTATCTTCAGATATATCCAAATTAAAAGTGTCCAAATGCCATAGGACCTCAAGCCAAATTAAAACTTGTTTGGGTTCCCAAAAACTTTTTTATGATTCAGGAAAAAACATGCTTAACGAACCTAGAAAGCTTCACAAAATCCCCCAACCGTCATCTAAATAATTATATGATCATACGACAACCTTAAGATCTCCAGTGCTTAACTAGTGTCCTCAAAACTTTAGAGGACACGAGACCAGCTGTAGATTAATCAAACGGTAAACATCTCAAAACGAATTACCGAGTGCCGGTGGGAAAAACACACCAAAACCAAAACCTCGGGATAATTTTCTTGTATATTAATATGATGATAACTACACTTTGATTCAAATTTTATCAGAAATACTGGACTTATTAACGTGCCTCAAGTCCAAAATCAATCTCTTTGTACATGCGTCGTTAACTGACACCAATAACGGATTGACGATAAAAGGAATGTGATCTTTCACCACGAGAATCTCACCTGTTGACAATAATTGTATAATTGACGACTCAATGAAAGATGTGTGTTTTATAGCTGAACTGTTGTTCTTTTAAAAAGCCGACGGAGTCAATTTGTAAAAAGGTATCAGGTATCCAAATTCGACAACATTAAAAACAAAAGTATTAGCATTTAAATTTTATTTTCCAAAAGTCTAAATTTCTCCGTAAATTATCTAACTCTAAATGAGCTGGCTGAGGAGCACTTAAATTAAAAATCTTGGTCGTGACTAATAAAAGGAGATAAAGTGTACTTAACTTTTTCATCACTTTGCTCATGAAGAACCACTGGTCTTGTCTGGTTAAAAATTACGTCTCCTTGGGCAATGATAGACCAAGTGACCCTCGCCATTGCAGTAATAAAACCTGTGTGTTGGTGGTAAACTGGCGAATTAATCATTCTCATTGTAGATACCGGTACGAGGTTATTTGCGGGTTTGTCATCCTTGTGCAGCCGGGTATTTGTAGTTTCTAGATACTTCATTTGTAGATGCTGATGAAGTTTTACCAAAAGGCTCATCATGAGGGTCTTGGGGACTCTCTGGTTCTGGCATATAAGGAGAAGGACAGGTCCTTACTTTGTCACGTCTCTTAGCTTTAGCCCGGTAAGCGGCTTGTCTCAACGTTGTTTCGCCGTCAGTCCCCAATGTTATAGGGTCGGCTATATAATCGTCCACTACATCCCACTCGTACTTGACGGCTATGCGAAGAAGCGTATTTCTTTTCTTTAGGCATTTATGCTCTCTTCTAGATACTGAATGACTAATGCTTGAAAGTCTTTCTCAATTAGTTTAAGGGTCTTTTCAAATTCTATGAAACGATCTCCGTTTACACTATTTTTTTTTTCATTACCATCGTACCTGAATTAAGGGGTCTGTTAAACCAGAGGTACACTTTCAGCTTCTTAAGAACCAATTCTTGATCTCTTTGAATAGCTCTTTTTTTGTGCTTTATCAATGTCAAATCAAGGCTCTGGGTAAAGAGTGATAAGCATTCTCAGGTGAATATCGAGTAGATCCTTCACGTTCTTCACTGCGTTCAATTCGTATGAGCGATTCCGGTTCAGTATCACTCATATTACCGAGGACAGTGTCGATCTGATCAGTAAAAATTTCTCGACAAGAGAAAAGATGCACAATCTGAATATATGTGTGAAAATCGAATTACTGATTTAAACGTAAAAATATATTTAAACGCCAAAAGAAATGAATATATGTTGTTGACTGTTTTATGTGCTTATTAATGTTATTAATTCATAATCGTATTATCATAACATTTAAGATATACAATAAATTTTGAAGTAACATTGTATGTACATGTACTATAAAGTGCCCGTATAAAAGACACGTGAACGTAGCCGTAACATATAAATATATGAGGTTAAACGAAACAAATGAGATGCCGTTAACTGATGCGTTAATAAAGAACAATATTTGAATACGATTTAAGATACGCTGTAACTTAACGGAGATAGTGACTTGTCTTTTAGTTAAGTGATGCTTTGTAAAAATCCTACCGGATTTTTTTTCACGATTCTGTAAGAATGTCTTTAAAAATGATAACAAAAAAGAAGCAACAAAAAAGTCTGTAGTCTCTGATTTGTTTTCTGTTTAAGGTGTATATTTTGTTTTAATTTGAAAGTTTCATCTATATTTTTCTAGAACGAAAACCAGACAAACACTCAGGATTCCTGTGTTTTGTGGGCTACGAACAGCGACAAAGATGAAGCAGAAATCATACAATACAAAACAGTAGCACTTACTGAAATGCCTTGGCGGATACAAAAATTGGAAGAGAAATACACACAAGGTTCTTCGTTGCCAGATGGAATTGCATTCATTTCGGAGATCAATGGTGACCTTGATGATCTTATTTACAATATGATATTAGGAGGTATAATCAAACAAAACTTCGGCAAAAATATGTCATTCATGTAATCAGTCGTTTCATACTTCAGTTATTTATTCAATAGATCATATTAAAAAGTTTTTTTCGCAATTTTGTAATAAATAAAAGCTCTATACCTATTTCTAAGTATCATTTTGTCAAACGAAATGTTTAAAGGAACACATCTATTGGTACAAAAACGAAACACGAATCTTTGTCAAGCATTTTATGTCGCGGTATATGTTTCCTAACATCTATGCTATCAAATTTGTCTAGAACTGAAGACCTGTTTAATTAAAACGCGGATGTTTAAACGTATGCCCTGTCTAGATTTTCCTGGTCAATATACAATTTATATCATGTTAAACTATTGAATTTTATAAATGGGTAGGGCGAAACACATTGTGTTTAAACAAAAAAACTAGAAACATCTCACAAATAAAAATACCATTTTGTGTCCCACATTTTCATTATCTGTTTCAATATCACCTCAGAAAAAAAAGTTAAATGATACACTATGTTAGAATCAATAAATATTCAGTACAAACTGTCTCGCTCTCTTTCTCTCTCTCTCTCTCTCTCTCTCTCTCTCTCTCTCTCTCTCTCTCTCTCTCTCTCTCTCTCTCTCTCTCTCTCTCTCTATCTCTCTCTCTCTCTGCTTTGATACTAATATGAGACAATTGATATCGTTCTAATCGAAAATAGCTCAAATAGTATTTTTTTAATTAAAGAAGCCCCTCTGTCAGGCATGACTCTGATTACTATTCATGTTTTTTTATTTTTATTTTGATCATCTGATGTTGGTATGTGTGTCGCATTTATGTGAACGTACATCACGGTGACGGTTTATTTGTTTTTTTCCATTGTCTGTGCTTTTTTCTTCTATTTCGTTTTTTTTTTAAAGTTGAATACAGTTATGTATCATGTATTTTATCTTATTTTTATAGTGTGTTTAGAGAAGGAATCCTTATCGATAACAGGAAGATATGTAAGTTATATTTCTTGTTGTAAAGGCGTATGTGTAAATAAATTTCAAATATTAAAACCTTATGATGTTATTATTGTGGCTAGCCATAAATATAAACAAAGTCATTGTTTATCTTTTCAAACACTTTTATTTTAGGTTTACTAATGGATTGTTTAATTATTTTGAATTGATGTTTCACATGTTAACATCATTCTATTATTATTAAAATATACTTCGGAAAAAAAAAGGACAACAATCACAAACATAGTGTTTATGGTTTCTTGTATTCGTGAAAGAAACAAAAGTTAATAGACTTACGATTGTCTACAAACAAAACTCTAGACAGAAAATTAGATTTTGTTTACAATAGTGGTTGGATTTTCATCTATGAAGTGATATTAAATTCAAGATATCTAGAAATAGTGAAAGTCCCAATACGATTCTGTTTAAAACAGCAACTGAAACGTCTCTATTTTCACACTGCTAATTCATTAGAAATTATATTCTTAGCATTTATCAAGATCAAAGTTCTGCCTCGCCATGGTACACTATTGTGCTTTTCACAACAAACATACAGATTGTGAAGCGCAAACTTTTACTTATAAAAGCATCATGTCCTACATGTATCTCAGTGTATACACATTTAAGTTGTTCACCTTGAGGCTCAACAGTATTTAATTTTCGACTGAAATCGATGTACTTATTACAAATATTAACAGAAACTCTTAAAAAAAGTTGTTCAGATGTTGTTTCGACTGTAACTGTTAAAGACAATAGTTGTGCACATGCTGTCTGTCGGAAAATTATTTCATAAGTTGTGATTCTATTTTTTTGTTTGGATTTCATTTATATAGTCTATTTAGTCGTTGTACGTTGTGCAAAGAAGGATTGTGCTTGTCTATATACACATGTGCTAAGGTTCTTTTCAACTGTTACTAGCTATAGTTATTTAACTACTTATATTTTTTTAATTTATTTTGTAAAACATCACTGGCATTTTAGGACACGTACCATACTGCAATATCGATGTACTTATTACAAAAGGGTGATTGGTCTATTTCTAAGTCGGATATGACACGGCCTTTTTGTCAGAACGCTCTTGACAATATCTACGGAGAGGTGAGATTTAATTTTTGGAAAAACATAAAACTATCAAAGAGTTTTATTATATCTGTTTACAGAAAACATTTAAATGTTGCTTAATCCTCACGTTTATCTGAAACATCAAAACAAGGAAAGACACACTACAAAATATCAATTGAAATGTAACATGTTTAATACATGTGAAAACATTTTGATAACGTAGATATCATAAAAACAAGAACCTACATTTATAGAACTTCAAGCTCTTGGAAATTAACAAAAGCAAATCCGTCTCCTTTTGTATAATTTATGAGCAGATTGGTATTTCTAGCAACTGTTTGAAGAGAAGTATTGAATTAACCATTTAATTATTAGAGAATTAAAGAAATATATCCTTCATGAAATATATTACGTTGACCAACACCGGTAAGCGCTTGTATTCCAATTTAACAAAAACATAAAATGGAACAAATAATAGTAAATGTAACGTTAATCTAAGATAGCCTTATAAAAACTGGCGAAGTATTGCATTCCAATCTTCAAAAGGTTAATTGGAGGTCATTAATTTTCAGAATTCACACTACCACCAAAGCAGAATATTTCATTGCAAGAAAAAATCAAAATAATAAAAAATCAATTTGAGGAACGTAATGTGCAACTGCCCAATATATATTGCAGCTTGTAGTATATGATTTTAACAAATTAACAAATACTTTAATTCGTCCGTTATTATTTGTTTTCTTGGAATCATTTTCAAGGATCATTTAACCTTAACTAAGTTTGAAACCTATCTAAACGTCTGATGATTTTAATGTGACATATGTTGACCTGCACATGGCATCAAAGGTACGATGAAAGTAAGAATTAACAAATCATCTATTTTTTAGGTGTTTAATGAAAAGTATTTGAAGACTGTATGGAATAACCAGACATCCTTTTCCAAAATTGATTACCCACTTCCAGAATATCGAGGTAAACTAACTAATGCAGGTATTAAACCTTGTTAGTCTTGTATTATTTTAATTTTAGTTTCTTGTGTACAATTTGGAAATTAGTATGGCGTTCATTATCACTGAATTAGTATATATCTGTTTAGGGGCCAGCTGAAGGACGCCTCCGGGTGCGGGAATTTCTCGCTACATTGAAGACCTGTTGGTGACCTTCTGCTGTTGTTTTTTCATTTGGTCGGGTTGTTGTCTCTTTGACACATTCCCCATTTCCATTCTCAATGTTATGTAGTAAGCATTGCATCATTTCATAAATAACAATATTTACATATTTATATATATATTAAGCAAATAATACAAATGTTTATATAGTATTTCAAGCTTCAGTTTACCCCCTGGATGAAAATGTAAGGGAATATATCGGTAACAAAAGGTTTACCAATAAAACATATCCGCAATAAAAAAAAAGTTCTTATAAATATTGCATTAGAAGACCACAATAATTCAACAATTTTAAGTATGTTGGTACCTCTGTTTATTTGTTAAGGGCACATGAGTCGCGATAAATTCACACAGTGTTATAAAATTGTAACAAATTCTGATTAAAACGTTTTTTTTTTTTATACCTTTTTTATATTCTTCACTTAGATGGAATTTAAATAACAGTTTGATTTGACTGTTTTCTCTGTCCAGAAATTTGTATTTTCACTGAAATTCTTTGCCATATTCATGTGTGTCTAATTGTTATTTTTGATACAAATACAAATCTTCGTGCGAACGAATCAATAAGTGATATTCGTTAAGAATCTCGAAAGTTGATTCTTATATAAATTTTTAAACCATAAATAAAATTATGTTAACATGTAAAGAAAAAGTTATGAAAACTGATTCATTTTGTAAAATAACAGTAGACATGGTAGATGTATCAATAATCATAGATTCGTAAAACAAATTACTTTTTTTTAAAAGTATTCTATTGTTGTAAATATGCCTTAATTAAGAACAGAAACAATACACTCTGTTATTGAAATGTAAGACTAGATGTATTGTTTTCTTTTCATTTGAATGTGTTCATTGTTTATCTAAACGAACATTGTATATAATACAGTTCAAAACAGCCAGGAATCCGACAATACAGAACAAACAGTGAATAAGTCAAATGGAAAAGGTAACATTAATCATTAAAATATATATCAATCAGTATAATTATAGATTCCACTCTAATAATGTAAAAAAAAAAGTTTTTATTTAAATTACCTTGAGTCATGGGATGTGTAACTTAAATTACTATTCTACAAATCTGAAAGAGTTGTAAAAGTACATGACTCGATTGTCATATGCAATTAAACATGTTCATGTATACATAAACATGTATATGACAATCGTAAATATGCTAAACACAAAGTTAAATGTGGTGGATTTAATTCCCTGTGTATTGTTTTTCGAAGATTATAAAACCATGCACATATTCAGTAACTTACTAATTACTAAGCTGCCTGTCTGTTTCAGATATCTAAGTAGGCCTTTAACTCTAACAAAATTGCCAATTTAAGAAAAAAATGTATTATCACTGTTTCAACGGAAAGAGACCCGATCAATCTTAATTGAGTTAATCATTCAATTTATGGTTTTTAATTCTTGTTCAAATATATATATCGGAGTTGAGTATGACATTCATTAGTTTTGAACTAGTACCAACGATTCCGGATCCGGATGCAGAATTTTTTCGCAGTTTTAAAGAATCATTTTTGGCTGTCGTCTGTGTTCTGTTTGTCTGTTTTGTTGTTCCCCTCCCTGATTTTTACATTTCATCGATCTGTAGTCAAACTCTATATCAAGTTCCATGAATCATTCTAAGTTTTGGTCACCCGTCTGCAAGAAAGGAACTACCACGATCTGTCACAATTGTTTACTACTGTTGTCATCCGACTTTATTGAATACCGTTGGCTGTTTGCTTTAGTTGCTCCCTATTTTGAATATGGGAAATAAGAGATAACCTTCATTTTGTTTTATATATAATGTAGGAATGTAATGTCGTGGGTAATTAAGTATGCATGATATTAAAGTTGATCATAAAAGAAAACATTAGATAAACATACTTATTTTGATCACCATTGTCCTTCCTGGCAAGTCTTTGTATGTGTTGATATTTCAAAACAACCTTAGAATAGGTTAAAAAGCATATTGTCAAGCCTAGTACACGAATATGGTCTTGAAATTAATGTTTCAATGCATTTTTTTCCGTAGAAACAGACACATTGCTAGCAAACAGACAAATCGTTGGTAAGATTTTCATCAATTGGTTAAATGCTCATAATAACCATATAGGTGTCCGTATATTTTCAACCAACATTTGCAATTTTCACAGCTTTCTAAATATTTGACATTTAGTTTAACTTCATAGAAACAAGATTATCCTACATTGTACAGTGTAACCTTTCTACATGACAATTTTCAACCTATTTTCGAAACATTTAAAGAACAATCTGACCTTGGCATCACAGGTACAATGTACTACCAAAATATATCTTGGTTTTCTGGAAATTTTAATAAGTCTACTTTGGAGCGCATTAGTTCAAATGTTTAATACAAAGTCATAGAAAAGTATTTTCACGCACAAAAAGGTCTAAATATATTTCATTTTCATCAAAAGTTTCTTATCTGCAAATTCTATGGTAAGTTGAAGTAAACAAGGACATCAAATGCAAAACCACCTGTTTGTGTCATACTAATATTTCATGTACTAGGAGTAATCGGTGGTCCGACACCTTAAACTATTTTCCTTAGATTTTGGCACTTATTACATATATATGTTAATTGACTGCTATTGTTTAAAATTGTAAGATATTGTATTTCATGTATATGTACCAAGTTGTACTTTAAAAATAAAAATATCTATCTATCTATCTATAGGAATATGTTAGGTTACCAAACATAAACAGATGCGATTACTACTTCATCCTTTTAACTATGGTACTCTCTAGTCCATTCAAATACTTCATAACAACATTTTAAACAGGGGTTACATTAAAATATTTGTATGAGGTTGTTAAGAAAATAAACTAAATACTGTTTAATTTTTGTTTGATAGTAAATTCATAAAGGAAGTGCGACAGTGAATTGAAACAAAACTCAATTCTAATTAAGAAAATGGCATATAAACACATCTTCAGGAGCCTAAATTTTAACTATTTGAAAGCTAACTTTCGCAACTTGAAGAATTTATCGTTTATCAGTTTTACGTATGCCAAAGATGTTTGGAACATTGTTGAATTTGACAAATCATAATTTACTACCTACCTTTATAGATTCAAGATTATTTTTAATTGAGATGGGTCTCTTCATATTCACACCTTCACACCAAAGGTACCACATTTTTGAAATACTAAGGCTTTTCTACAAAAGGAATAGATAACATTTATAAGGTGTATTTGGCAAAGCTTTTTGGAATTTTGAACCTCAATGCTCTTCATTTTTGTGCTTTATAAGGCCTTTTTCTTTTCTTTTTTTTTCTTAGTATTATAATTGAGAGTTTGTTTTTATTTTGTTTTTGGTTTTATGAATCAAAATTTGATTTATAGACTACTAGTATGTGATTCCAGATTTTTAGCTCACCTGGCCCAGAGGGCCAAGTGAGCTTTTCTCATCACTTTGCGTCCGGCGTCCGGCGTCCGGCGTCGTCCGGCGTTAGCTTTTACAAAAATCTTCTCCTCTGAAACTACTGGGCCGAATCAAAAATAAACTTGGCCACAATCATCATTGGGGTATCTAGTTTTAAAAATGTGTGGCGTGACCCGGTCAACCAACCAAGATGGCCACAACGGCTAAAAATAGAACATAGGGGTAAAATGCAGTTTTTGGCTTATAACTCAAAAACCAAAGCATTTTGAGGAAATCTGACATGTGATAAAAATGTTTATCAGGTCAAGATCTATCTGCCCTGAAATTTTCAGTTGAATCAGTCAACCCGTTGTTGGGTTGCTGCCCCTGAATTGGTAATTTTGAGGAAATTTTGCTGTTTTTGGTTATTATCTTGAATATTATTACAGATAGAGATAAACTGTAAACATTTATAATGTTCAGCAAAGTTAGATTTACAAATAAGTCAACATGACCAAAATCAACAGTTGACCCCTTTAGGAGATATTGCCCTTTATAGTCAATTTCTCACTATTTTTCATAAATCTAAGTAATCTTTTACAAAATATCCACTGAAACTACTAGGCCACAATCATCTTTGGGGTATTTAGAATAAAATGTGTCTGATGACCCGGCCATTCAACCAAGATGGCCGCCACGGCTAAAAATAGAACATAAGGGTAAAATGTAGCTTTTGGCTCATAACTATGAAACCAAAGCATTTAGAGCAAATCTGACAAGAAGTTAAATTGTTAATTAAGTCAATATCTATCTGATGAATTGGACAACTGGTTGTTGGGTTGCTGCCCTCCAATTGGTAATTTGTAAAGAAATTTTGCCGTTTTTGGTTATCTTGAATACTATCATAGATAGCGATAAACTGTCAACAGCAATAATGTTCAGCAAAGTAAGATCTACAAATAAGTCAACATGACCTAAATGGTCAATTGACCCCTTAAGGAGTTATTGCCCTTTATAGTCAATTTTTAACAATTTTCATTAATTTGGTAAATTTATGTAAATTTTTACCAAATATAGATCTCTGTTACTAATGGGCAAAGTTCATTATAGATATAATTGTAAGAAGCAAAATCGTTCAGTAAAGTAAGAACTTCAAACACATCACCATCACCAAAATACAATTTTGTGATGAATCCATTTGTGTCCTTTGTTTAATATGCATATAGACCAAGGTGAGCGACACAGGCTCTTTAGAGGCTCTATTTTTTTAAACTTGAAGTAAGTGTCACCTGGATTAAGTCATATTAATTGTCTTTCATTTTGCAAAGGTTTTTTAATGCTCAGAATTTATTGGTGCCGTTATATGAATTATATGCATTAACTTCTTTGAATTCGTTGAAAAAGTGTTGTATGGTTTTTTGTGGCGATTGTACCGACGGGCAGTAAATTTAATGAATTTAGAATAAACTTGCTCTCTTATGTGTTTCTTCATTTAGAGTATAATATATTAAATGACACAAACATTTCATGTCTATTGCAGAAACCAAAGTCAAACTAACAAATTGGGAATCTGAATGTTATGGTCTTATATTTTTTGCTTTGCTGCAAAAACAATATTGGGAGGGAGCACTTCAACTCTTAGAAAATGGATATGTAAGTAATGAATTACATTTAAAGATGTGTTAATTTTTTCAATTTAGGTTGTTTCTTCAGTATAGAATAATCGAACATTGTTCCATGAAGTGAATGACGAACCAGATTTATTTCATGTCAATTATGCTGATGTTGAGCACAACACACAAATTAATGTTTTGTATCTTAGAGAGTTGTTTTAATTACGTTTATATCTACTGATATAGTATTAAACCAAATAATGCTTTGACAAAATTATTTTTGGACTTCAACCGGTCCGGCAATACTAACTTACTAGTTTTAATAAATGGGAACACTCAGTCATGCATGCTGTACTGTTTTTAGCTCACCTGACCCGAAAGTGCAAAGTGAGGTTCACATCACTTGGCTTCTGTCGTATGTCGTCGTCATCCGTTAACTTTTAGAAGAATCTTCTCTTCTGAACTACGAGGCCAAATGAAACAAAGCTTGACCTGAATCATTCTTAATGTATTTAGTTAAAATAATCCGATTATTCCTCTTTAATTCAAACATGGTGGCTTAAAGCTGCAAAACTAAAGTATTTAGAGCAAGTATGACAGGCATCAACATGTTTATCAGAACAAGATATATCGTCTCTGTAATTTTGAAACGCATCAGACAACCCGGTGTTTGGTTGCTGCCCCCAAATTGGTATTTTTATGAAAATTTTGCAGTCCTTGGGTACAATCTTGAATTTTAAAATAGATAGAGAAACACTGTTCAAAGCAAAATTGTTCACCAAAGTAAGATTTAAAAAAATCAGTTCCATGACCAAAATGGTCGTTTGACGCCACAGAGAGTTATTGCCCTTTAAAGTCAACTGTTCACACCTTTTTATAAATTGTAAAAGAGGGACAAAAGAAACCAAAGGGACAGTCAAACTCATAAATCTAAAACAAACTGACAAAGCCATGGATAAAAATGAAAAAGACAAACAGACAAGCAATAGTACACATGACACAACATAGAAAACTAAAGAATAAACAACATGTAAGTTTTTCCAAAAATTTTCTACTCTAAAACTACTTGGCCAAATTGAACCAAACTTGACATAAATCATCTTTAGGGTTTCTAGTTTAAAAATATATCTATGACCCCACCCATCAACCAAGATAGCCGCCACGGATAAAGATAGAACACGGGGTGCCTGCAGTTTTGGGCGGTTTATCTCTGAAACTAGAGCATTTAAAGCAAACCTGACCTGAATGATAATGTTTATCAGTTAAAGACATATCTGCCCTGAAATTTTCTGACGCATAAGACAACCTGCTGATGAGATTCGGTTATATATTATGTAATTCTATAGAAATTTTACTAATTTGGAATAGTATCTTGGAAATCATAATGAACTGTAAACAACATAATTGTTCCGCAATTTAAGATCTACAAAAAGTCAATATGACTGACCAAAATTGCCAATTGAACTTTTGGGTGTTATTGTCCTTCATAGTTAATTTTGGACAATTTTGGACAATTTTATTAATCTTTTAGAAATTAAAGTCTCCTCCTCTGAAACTACTGAAACACATTTAACCAAACTTGACCACAATATACATCATCAAGGTATCTAGTTAAAAATTGTTACAGATAACCATGCCTACCAACCAACAGGGCTGACATAGCTAAAAGTAGAACATAGGGGTAAAAAGCAAGCTTTGTCTTTTATTTCTTTAACCGTTGTAAAGAGAGGAAGTCTGAAAGCAAAAGCAAATATGTTCAGAATAATGAGTGTCCATATATGCGTTAGTTCCCAAAAGACCAAGGTGAGCGACACAGGCTCTTGATAGCATCAAGTTTATTTCATTTTGTTAATTAATTTATGGATTCCCTGAATGATGTCGATTATAATAAGACAATTACGATAAATTCAAAATTGAAGCGAAGTTAAGATTGTCGTGTTATGGTTATTCCTATTTATCCCCTGTGAGATAAGAGCTACACATTCAAATAAATATATGTCTTGCTTTATCATTAAGGAGCCACTAGAAAAAAGTGTGTTCAATTCCTATAATCTACATCCAAACATATGTTGTTGTTTGGCTCTATTTACTGTCAAATTCACAGTAGGCATGTCGTAACTGAGGTGTGAGCTGCGATGATGACATGATGAAATTTACAAATATGATAGAAATGGAAAAAAAATAGAAAATCAAACAACACATACCACAAAAATCCATTTTAAGGCGATATTATTCGAAAGAATTGCGTATACGTAACGGAAACGTTCAGCTTGAAAGTTTGTATTCGAAGGACGGTATGTAATGACATGTGGTTAATGCGCCAAGAACATTTGTGAAATGTTGCGGACTTTTATTGTATTGTCATTTTATACATTGTTTAACCTTTGTGTCTTAGGTTGTATTGTTATGCATTATAATAGGAACACCGGTTCCCTGGTTTCTTGTCAATTTGAAAACAACGAACTCGACATAGTGTTTGTAAATAAGTGACGATACACTTGGATTTACGTGGGATATAATTAGTAACAACCATCCCTATGCACATCTATGAATCTGCGCTATGTACAGATACATGTATATCGAGAATTTTATCACGCTGTTGTTTACAAAAGGAAAGGAGCACGTAGAAACATAAATATTTGTGGATAATACATGTTGTACGAGAATATATCTCTACTTCAGAAAGGTTTACAATTCTATTTATTCAGATTGGCATAAATCATATCCTAGTCGGTTGTGTAATAGTAGAAGACGAAATCAACAAAGGGAAAACAGAAAAACTCTTAACAGAAAAACTGAAGCGTATTCAAAAGTAAGTCATATGTAGAAACATAATTTTAATACGACAATATGTAGAATCCATGCCCTTTACTCTAGGGTTTCAATGTACAACTGTACCAGCTATCAATGAACTATGTTATAAAAAGTGATGCACTTGATTTGTTTTGTACACAATCAATAGCTGTTTATTTAGAACACATTATCAATATTTACAGTACAGATTTGGACGTACATTTTAAAAACAACGTGTCATACCGTTTTCTTGAAACCTAAACATTGCAATACATCAGGAAAAAAATCGTTAACAAAATTCAAATAGCTTGGAGAAAAATCGTATGACTGGTGATTTTAATAATTACTACATTCGGTTAAACACTTTGTATGAGTATGAATATTACAAATATTAACGTAGTGTTAAATATGCTCTTACATTTGCCGTAATTGATAAATCAAACGTATCATGTGTATAGCCGTTTCATATTTTAACTAAATATGTTCAAAGAGCATTTACAGACAAAGCTGTCAGCATTACAAGCTACATCTATGAAGAGGATAAGAAAAAAAAGAACGAAATCAAAAAGAAAATAACAGACAGTCCGGAGAGAAAAGAAAACAACGAGAGGAAAAAGGCGGAACAACAGTTGGCTGACAATGTCAGTCATGCTGGAAGACTACTCTTAAATCATGGATATTTAAGGGATGCAATCAATACAGAAAACAATGCTTATCTTGAAAGTGAAACAGTTAAAAAAATCTTAAATAAGATACTTTATGGTACAGAAGAGGTACATCGACAATCGGTACGAATTTGTATTTTTATATATATTTTTAAATGCATAGCATTTATTACGAATAAGGAAGGGAAGTAACGAAACGATGAATTCGGCTTAAATTCCAGAAATTACAACGGTTAACTAACCAATTTGGGGGAAAATAAGGACAAACTTTAAATTTACGAAAAACATAACTTAAAAAGCATAACTCTACAAATATTTTCTAGTTCAATGAAGGAAAAAAAATCAAAATTATAGAATCAAGGCAAACCAATTAGTTACGTTCCAACTGAATAAGCCTGTTTAAATATCAGTGTTCCAGGTATTCGCTTGACGTTTTGAGAAATAGCTCAAAACGGTAATTTAAGTTTTCTTGTAAAACTTAACTCGTATGAATAGTATATAATTAACCATTTGATAACCGCAGTGGATAAGTACAGAAATTCTCTGAAAATTTGACAAAATTAATGTAGCAAAAAAATATATATTAGTTAGTTACATATTATATCAGTTTATTTGTCATTTGTCATAATCTCTTTTCAGGCCATGTGTTTTTTTGTACTGTCTGCAGTTCACATCATTGTGTTACCTTTATTAATGATAAATATGGAGTACAGCCTTTTACGTTGGTAAGGTCCTTTAGTTTAATAATTTTTAAACACATTAAAGTAACAGCGTGTTTATCAGATTTATCGTTCAAATTAATAAAATATACACAGATTTGTTTCTGTAAGTGAGATAACTTTTGACCAGATACCACAAGATAATGAATATTTAAAAGTCTTTAAGAGAATTTGTCATACTGGAAAGTGAGTGAACCTTTATTCACCAAAACGTGACAATAAGTAAAAACATTTGTTTTGTTTCTCCTTGAAATCTAATTGCAAGCATATGTTAGCTGGAGTAAGTGTTCCGAATACATCTGGAGTGTGAATTCAAAATCTCTATTTTGAGTGAATGGATAATATTGACAGTAGTAAGCATGTGATGTCAATATTCAGGCGGTTTCTAACATCCATGGAATTGACCTTACTGTAGAACCAAGATACAGATAGTTATATTGCACAAACCTTTCGAAATTCACGCACAAAGACTTCTAGGTAACAAGGAATTGAAAAGAACCCAGCACATGTTTTGAGACAAACAATAAACGGAACTTATAAAGTAATCAAGATTAGGGGGTTATGGTTTCGTTTACAAATTACAGTTAATAAAACGAAAAAAAATATAGTTTTCTTTTATTGCTATTTTTGAAATAATTCATAATGTGAAGAGTTTTATCGTGACCTACCGAATAAGACTATTTACCGGATTTTATATCACATAAGCAACACGACGGATGCCACATGTGAAGCAGGATCTGCTTACCCTTCCGGGGCACCTGAGATCACCCCCTATGTTTTGGTGGGGTTTGTGTTGTCTATTCTTTGGTTTTCTATGTTGTGTCATGTGTACTATTGTTTGTCTGTTTGTCTTTTTCATTTTTAGCCATGGCGTTGTCAGTTTGTTTTAGATTTATGAGCTTGACTGTCCCTTTGGTATCGTTCTTCCCTCTTTTATCAATATCATAGTTATAAGCATTACTTTTTCCAGAAAATATGACTATGAGACTACAAGAATCTTCTTATCGTCTTCAAAGTGATATTTATTGCATGTTATTTTATTATTGCATACTTTTCAAATATGTCTGAATGACTTCATATTATTTAATACACATAATTGTATTTCATTTATTTTGTTAATGATATATCATGCATATCCAGTTGGACAGTAATGACAAACAAACATTCTAAAAGAAATGGAATGCTAATCAGATTTGGTCACTGATTTGTATGTATTATTTCATGTTATAGTTTTGTGATAGTTAAATTAAATGCAATACAATAACAAAACTGAATTAATTATAGGCTTAACATAACATATGTGAATATTTGCAATGTATATTTAAAATAACGTTGTCAATTGTTTTTCTTATAATTATAAGTTATGTTCTAGGTTTTACAAAAAGTACCAGTTGCATTACGTGAAAGTATATATACATATGGTAAGGAATTTCATACGTTCATCTTCTGGATGTGTTTCATTTCTTAAGAAAAAAAAATACACGGTACAAAGTCATCCTTGGTAACGCACAACAGCTTAGGTTTTTATGGTCACCACATTAATAAATACAACATATATATATATTTCCATAGGAACTCAAGTCAGTGTCCTAAACCATATTAAGTATTAGGTATAAGAAAAAAGACAAGCAAGTCTTTTTAATTTTTACTATTGTTAAACAGAATATTTTCACATTGGAGCTTAATTTTATAAGAAAACATATGTTGGTAAAAGAAAGTATAACTCTGTATCAAATAACTTTCTCAATCAAGATATACGACATGTTCAAAAAAATGAAGTAATCAACATATTGTTATCCTGTAAAATAAAAAAAAAACTTCAGGGAAATTCAAAACGTAAAAGAACCGAGGGTTGTCAGGATTGATCAAATGAAAGACCGACCGGAAGGAGGTCTTTCTTTGAACAATCCTGACACCCCGAGGTGTGTTCTACGACAAGAAAAACCTTAAAATATGCATTATCTGACTTATATGCCGTCAAAAAATATTAATTTTATAAAGATTTGTAAAATTTAGTATCCTTTTTTACCGACAACACTAAAGTGGGATATTCCTTTCTATTGCGTTCAGGTTTTAATACGCCCTGCGGCTCATTTAAAATGTGAAATAAAACTCACTAAATAATTTAGATATAAACCTTTTAAAAAATGTTATCCATACACAATAAAAATATTACTGTAACTGCATGAAGTAAGACACAAATGTATTGTTACCATCCGATAACGGTGTATGGGAAATACAAGACACATTGTAAGTTATTTATTGTACCACTTACCTTATGGAAAAGGGGGAGGGGTATGTTTTTTTTTCTTCTATTTGCTATGTTATTTCTTTCGCTGAAAAGTTGTTATTTATTAAACCATTTTACTTAAATCGAACGAAAAAATCAGAAAAATTATCTTTCGAATAGCAATACATTTTATTAAAAGATAGTCAGGACAGGATAAAATTATATACCCTCTGCACCCGACCCTTTCGTGAGTTATATTAATGTTATTCAATAGAATATCAGATTATTTAATTAGTTGATCATTTGATAGAGTAAAAAGTATACATAAATTTTAAAAAGATAAGAATTGACACGAGGACGAATATAAATACATGAAGGTCACAGTATGATTTCCTATTTAGTGTGTATCGTTCTGAACATGCATGAAATATTTGCCACTGACGTTAAGCAAGCAACCAAAAATCAATCAACCTATTCAGTTTGACTCAATAAGATTTCCAAAATCTTACACACGAATATGTTAAATCTGGATTTATTTTATGAAAGTCTACATTAAAATTCATCTGACCTATATGATAATGTTTCTTTATTATAGCGATAAATCAACAAAACTTAATTCACATAATTTGTTTCTAAAATTAAATTGCGGGTCTACAATGACGGTTTCTTTTACATCTATCATTGGTTGAACTTTAAAAAATAGATTTCCAAATCGGCAACAAAAAAACTATTAGACGAATGAAATTAAATCATAGATTGCATATTTATCAAAGAAAATAATGACCTTACACAGGTCATTATTTTATGCCTTGGAGCATATACCATTGAAACATGGTATCGTCCGGGTTGATTCTGAAAAAGAATGACCTGACGTTCTGAAAGAAAATAACTCCATATAGGTATATAAGCATCAACTAACCATTCCAATACTCAAACACACCAAAAGCATGAATAGCAATTGTCAAAGACCTAACTTCCTAAAGACAATTTCTTACGTACAAAATGGTTGATTAAACCTGGTTTCATAGCTTCATAGCTAGCTTAACCTCTTACTTGTAATTCAGTTTCATAAAATGCAATTGCCAACGAAAGGTGAACGAAACAAACAGACATCATAACTAAAAATATCAAAAATGTGGAACATGATCTGCTTAACTTTCCAGAGCACATGAGACAACATCGAATTTTTGATGGGGTTGTGTTGCAAGGTCTTTTATTGTCTATGCTTTATTTGTTTACGGATGTATGCCTATCTGTCTTCTTTTTAATTCATGGCCTCGTCAGTTTATTTTTGATAAATGAGTTTGAAAGTACCCCTGGTATATTTCACGTCCCTCTTCTATAACATTAAGAACACTACGTCGGTACCCTTAATCTATATTTCAAGCCAATCATGTATTATGTGTGAGGTTAATACAGAATTTTTATCAACAAGATTGTGGTTCCTTTCGATGAACCTTTTGAGAAAAAAAACCGTTATATCACATACCCTATGTTCGTTTTTTTTTGGCAGACACAGATTACGTTTTACCAACTCTCAGTAGCAGCTGAATGCGCTCAAATACCGAATAAGTTGCATATTTATATCCCGTATGCCAGTGAAGTTTGAATACTGCTTTAATAGCAGTGGTGGAAATTGATAATGTAAAAATTAAAATCGTCTCGTTCGTCATAATTTCTGGCACTGTTATGACTGCTTATATTTAATACGATGCATACATGTACATATTAAACTGAGGAGGCCGTGTTTGTTTTCGTTCTTTTTAGTTCTGATAGATTATTGAGTAAGTAGTAATATTATTAAATAGATAATTCAGCTGTTTTATATTTTTATGTTATTTCAATAGCTTGGGTACACAGTTCTGCTGATTGCATATTCATACATGTTGCTGTTCGACTACAAATCTGATGGGATCTCATACACGGACTATTTCATTATTATATGGATGGCAAGTTTTTTTGTGGATGAAACAAATCAGGTTGGTCATGTTGGCACTTTATATGTAGTCGTCGATCTTAAAATATCATGTTTTATGATTGTTTTTCTTGAATTAAATATGAAAGTCAGTATTTTATGTATATATATAAAACGTCTGAATAGTAGTCAACGACTTTCCCCACGAGGGCGCTGGATCGTTACGAGTAACGGTACATGGTCACAATGAATAAATTATATAAACGCCTAAAAAAGTGTACACAACAACTCAAAATACAAAAAAAGGTAACTATAAATGTAATTATTTATAAATATTTCGGATAACATATATCCTTTGTCAGTCAGACTCTGATGTTAAATGAATCATATTTAAGTCTTCTTAGATTAAACTTTTACTGAATCTTGAAATTTATACAATAAAAAAGTCAAACCGAACATCAGTGAAGACGCTTGTACCATTCTAAAAAATTGTTATACATGACATAGGTTATATGGCTTATTACAACAGAGAGCTCTCATATATGCTTTAAATACAAATAATAATGTGCGATTTGAACTAGCACAATTCTCAAAATAATATATATAAAAACTTATACATAATAAAGTATGACTAGACATGAGTCTAATTATTGACTTTGACTTCCTTCACAACACGCTTTCAGATGTGCATGATGTTTTCCTCTCATAAATAACTATGACAAATTTGAAACAAAATGGCTATTTTTTAAGAATTCTTTATTTGTTTTAGTTTCATGTTGAAATTAAATTTCTCGAAAAATTTTGCGAAGTAATTTTGCAAGTATGTTGACAAATCAATAGAACATATATAATTTGCACATATTTTTCTGTTTCTTTACACATATCAAACAAATCCACCAAAAAATATCTAGCCAACGAACATATCAGAGACAACATAACTGCACTACAGAATAAAAAAAACAGTCCGAAATGTCCTAGGACTGAACTGGACTGTAATAAATTTTATTCGATATTCTGAATTGGTCTTAATTATTCTTAATATGGGGGGGGGGGGCGAAGTTCCAAATAATGGTAGAAAAATAAAAAAGACAAAAAGAAAGACAAAATAGGGAAAATTTCCAGAATTTTTCATTCTACTACATGTACTAATGAACTCAAAATCGTTAACTTTTTTTCAGATCTACATCCTGTTCCGGTTTTCACCACATTTGCGCAGAAATTCACTTTTTGTTCCGGTTTTGTTTGCATGAGACTTTAAAATATATGTTTATCAGTCTAGTAAAATATAAGATTGGAACTCAATACAAATTCATTTTTGATAATTGATTGATATGAAAAAAACCGTTACCTGATGAAACCGTTTCTTTTGTTTACATTGAATATGACATCATGACTTAAAAACGTCACAGCTTAATCCCTAACAACAGACCAAAAAAATCGGGAACGTTACGGTATTTCCGTTTCTTTTATTAACATTTTTGAATTAAAAAGAATAATTCATACAGACTTCTTCCCAATCACAGGTTATGCCCAACTAATACTATAACTGGACCCCTATCCTAATCATTATATCTGCCATTAAAGTATGAACTATTACCCAACCAGTCTTGAAACAGTCTGTACCCAATCTCGCGTTGTATTTGCTCAGTTCTAGATTGTTTCTCATAGTCGGAACCATACTTGACAAAATGTCTGAACAGTGCTCGAACAGTCTAAACCCCTTTCTAACCAAAGACTCATTTTTGGGGGTTATATTTAAACAGTTTGTATGACTATATGGTAACTGATTTGACAAAAGCTATAATTACGAAACGATATATTTATAGATATTTACATCCTTATATAATTATGATATTCATCATATTAAGATAGTTGAATTCCACAGATAATTGATTTTCCACAAGTAACCAGGGAAAGTGAGCAAGTAAAAGGTTTGCTCTTCAAGTTATAGTACACAAAAGTATGTAAAAAGGACCACAAGAGGTACCAAAATGTTGATGTTCTTCAGCATGCTCCCCTAAGTAATGGATTATTTAACTTTGTGCTCGAGTTATCCCTTTCAATACTATTTATGGAAGTCATCATTTGATTTGTATCTAAGGTAACATATAGCTTGAATTCATTCGAATTAGCATTATGTTTAACTCCTTCTGATCGTACAAGTTTAAGATGATTCATTCAATTATTGATATTTTAATTTATTTAACATAATTATCCACAACCAGATGCACAAACTTTTTTAAATTTTTTAGATCATTGTTGCTGTTATCAGAGACAAATGGACAAACTATTCTATTGATTGGTGGAACCTTTTAGATTGGCTGATGATCGCATTATATACAACTGGAATGCTGTTGAAAACCGGCGAAGGAACAGGTTTTCAAATTACTTCAAAATTGTTATTAGTTGTAACTTTTACGGCACTGTGCACACGATTGTTACATTTTACCTGCATGACAGAGTTTCTAGGACGAAAGTTAGTCATTAATCGAAAAATGGTATGTCCCTTTTTTTCACCGTTTGACGTATTACAATGAAACAATCATAGAAAAGAGTGCTGATATTGATTTGTTTTATTTAAGATTAATGTGTCTTTTCATTACAATTGTGATTACATATTGCTCAGGCATTGTTTATAGCGGTGAACAAAATCATGATGCTGTGATAGATTATTAACATACCAAAGAACATTTGCATTTTACAAGAAGTATTCCTGTAAGGTAGCGATAACGTTTCTGATACCTCAATGGCAATACATATGAGCATTTAAGTCTCAATGTTAAGATAAAAAAAACTAAAACGACAAACTGTATTGAAGGATAAAAAAACAGTACAGGAAAGGATTACGATAACTGAAGAAAAACAGGGGTAGTTTAATTCCAGTTTCAAGAATATCTGATCACAATTAAAGACTACAACTATATATTAGTTTATCCTAATACATTTTGTTATTTGGTTGTTTTTTTTTTCTTGTTTCTAAAAACGCTATTCTATCGTTGATGAATAAAATTTAATGGATTGGTAAAAACAAATTTAAGTTTACTTATATTCCTACCTATATGATATTTAAAACAAATCCATATATATATGAGTACTGCTTTTCATTGTATTGTTTAAATTTATAGATAAAAGATACATCTGCCTTCATGATTATTATCTTAATCATAATGGTGTGGTACAGTGTATCTTTTTATGCGCTTTTATATGAAAACTCCGACTTCACTTGGAAACAGATGGAAAAAATTCTTCGAAATGGTTATTGGATGTTATTTGGTGACCTTTACTTAGATGGTGAGCATTACTATAAAATTAACTTGACTAACTTGGACGTATATGTGTTTCAATAAATCAATTATGAATTTAGATTTGAGGCCTTGTTATACAACCTAGGGAGGAAAAGTAACTATTGCTTTTTGTTTCAAGTGTTCATTAATGCGTTGATTTGATACATAATGGTGATCTTACAATCGCATCAAATTTACAAACTCTACACACTTATAATGAAATGTTTCATGGCGGAACTTTGAAAAATCATATACAAATTGGGAATTCAACATAATCACCAGTACTTTTTACGAAAGCGGAAAATATATGATTCGTATTCGTATTGCATTCAACAAACTGTTTAATTGAGAAAAAAAAAAGACACTTAGAAACCTCTGCAATTTTATAAGATGTATTAATAGTAAGCTCACTCCTTCTTAACAACCATAATTCATTTACAATACTTATACTTATAGAAAATATTTCTTTATACAATTTGAACTTTTACATTTGACTATAAAAGTCTATATATATATTCTTTTTTATGTTATCTCATCCGAAATTTTGAATTGTATGAATTTTTAATGCATTTTTATTTTTATGTATATTATTTTTTAACTTCTCTGTAACCTTTGTACTTGCATGGTTTTATGAGCATAAACTATCTATCTATCTATCTTCTATCCTATGAAATTAACACATCAATTGATGCCTTAACTGAACATACTTCTATATAATGAACGAGCTATAGGTGGATAGTCACGATTTTCGACTTATTATTGTTAACATATCTTTCTACTATGTTTCTATAATTTAGGTCGGGCTTCTGAAATATTTTGTTGAGGTATATTCTACAACTGCAGTCGAAACAATTAGATTCTTAAAAAATCTGATTCTAAAAGTTCTCAATTTTGTAATAATTTATAAAACCTAACAATGGTGTTTCTTATATTCGAAAACTTCAATTCAAAGCTCAACAACACCGTCAACTATGAGCAGTGTAGATATAAACCTCTTGGTTAATGTCGCAGAATCTTTTTTTGTGTTGGACCACACTGATTCCGACAGTAAATACATACGGTCATGTTGTAGAATTTGCAGTAGGTGGCATCCGGTTATATATCTCGACCTTTTCATTTGTATTATTTCATTTCATTTACATATGCATGTGTACAATTTATATATATATATTTCAGCAACTGAAATAGATTGCACGTCAAACAGAACAATATATGAGATGGGTATTTTACAGCGTTGTCCTTCTGACCTTGGTGTATACGTGACCCCTTACTTAAAGGCATTCTACGGGTTGCTAGCAGTAGTGTTATTGCTTAACTTGCTGATAGCTATGTACAGGTGAAATATATCTTATAGCCTGTTCAACTTAAACGAAAATGCACTGCAATCAATAAACAATCGTATGTTAGTTATGTACTTAAAATATGACTGGAACTTTGCTAAAACATATACGACGATGACATCTGATAGAATCGATCCACTATCAAAATAACAAAATAATCAAAACCAAGTCAGGAATATGACAGTTGGTATCAATTCGTTCGATATGTTATGTTTTGAATGTTTAGCGGAGATCATTTTTTTTAAATTGCTTCTTAGAAGGTTTGATATAAATTTAAATTTGCAATTTCTCAAATTGAAAAAAGCCATAGCACATTTTTGTTCATTGGTCAAACAAGTTGCAAGTTATTTTGTAAACATTTTTATTCTTGGCTTTGCCTTTTAGGTAATATCAAATTGTGTTATTATCACTGAACATCTTTACAAAAAACAAGTGTAAATAATAACAGAAACACTTGCAGACAATAATTCCTTTGTTGGGTGATTAATCTCATAGTTTTGAAGGCGAAATAATACTTTAATTGTCATTAAAATTTATAAAATGTCCAAGAGCAGTTAAATCAAACTATCACCGGACTTAACAAAAACATTACGGACGGATTGATTTTATGAATTGTTTGCAGAATGGATTATAGACACTGGCGTTGTTTATGATCTCAATAACGTGTTATATTGTTCTGTCGTTGCATATTATTATTTTTACACTTAGTTAAGTTCGTTCTGGTAGTGTGGTATTGCACGTGGCTCGGTACTTGAACATCCCATTATAATGTTAATGTGCTGTGTTAAATTTTGGTATTCTTCTTTTGCATTTTTTACTGGCTTGTGTGCTTTGTCTATAAGCCTTTTTGTTTTCTCTTTGTTGACATATTTGTTTGATTTTATAGTGTTTGGGATCATAAAAAATGTACCCCTGTTTTGGACATTTTAACTTATTATTTCTGTTTGTTTTGTTCATATATCATTGTCAATATACATGATAAAATTTAATGTCGATGCCACTGTCACTTCTAAGGTTTAGCTAGCTATAACACTAGGTTTGTAAATATTTTTTTTACATAAGACTATGCCTGTACCAAGTCAGGAATATTGCAGTTGTTATCCATTTATTTAATGTGTTGGAGCTTTTGCAATTGATATATATGCTAAAGCTCGTTTAGAATTTTCCTCCGAGTTGTTTTTTGTTTATTTGATATTATACTTTTGATATCCGTATATTTCGAAAATAATACTTACTTTAATAACTTGGCATTCTCCCTTATCCATAGCAACCATTCTATATTAACATTAATTTCGTACTAATCTATTAGTTTGTTTTATGGTTTATATCCATTACCTGTTTGCAGTTATTTGCTTTCATAAATATAGGCGGTTTTGTTTCAAAACAAAACAACCCGGATGAAACCAATATCATTGTTATACAATAAGATTATAATTTACCAAGATTAAAAAAAATGAAAAGTAATATTGGATTTATCTAACGGAACCTGTGTGTTTCTGACAATAAGTGTTTAACTAACAACTTACAATCTTCAATAGTCTTAAAAGATTAAGAAAAAAGAAATCATTCTTTTCTACAACAGACTAAGAATGCAAAATATGGCGTTGAGTTTGCTTTTAGTATTTCAATATTTTTATGGATTATTTGTTTAGATTACATTGATAGACAATTAAAATTTTATTTTTGTAATCAAATTTATTTGTGTATTGATTAATCTACTCTCAAAGTGATGTGCATGAGACGTGTCGCTTACTTAAGGCACTTATATTTAAAAATAAAATATAACGTTTTGTACATGTATTTGAATAATGTGAAGGTAAGAATACAATGAATTGAATACACTTATATAACATTTTTTATTTTTTCAGTGACACATACACTAAAGTACAGCAAAATGCGAATTTAAGTTGGTTACAGATGCAAATTGATTTATTTGAGGAATACAGCATCAAAACGGTATTTCCAATTCATCTTCAGTTATTTGCATTAGTTGGAACAATTCCTGCAATTCTATGGTTTTGTTTTTACTATCTGAGGATAAAATTCAAATTTGGCACGGAAAAAGAAAACAGGATAAAACAAAGAGCAATGCTTGTTAGAGGTATGATGACACATGTGTTTATTTCTAAAGCAAACCATAGTTATCCTTTACTTTTCAGTCTCACAAATTTGAGGCTGATTAGTTGCCCTTGTTAAGTTTCTTCACTAATCCTGATCACTTAGATTTTAAATGTCTAGGTGTTTGATGTGATCAGTAAAAGTAAAGACGTACTTTATATTCTTTGATGGTTGTATTCCAACCTCTAAAAACATGACGAGTATTTTTTTAATAAATGAACATTTTAATACATCAAATATTAACATGGTTAAATCTTGATTGAACTTGAATTTATACGGACATAGATATGTATTTATATAATCAGCCTAACAATGTTAGATCTGTAAAGGAGTAAGTTCGGTAAGGGCCATATTTGGCCCCAATTATAAAGTTCATAGTTACAAGACAAAACATGTGTTAAGTTGCCTTAAAGACATGTTAGAAAGTTAAACAGAACTGTTTTTGTCAAAGTTTAATTCTAACATGTTGATTTTTACATCTAAAAAAGGTCAAAATAAGGGATTTTGGTGAAATTTGACAAAATCAGGTAAATTTCAACCAAATGAAGGACCAGGAAACATAGAGCGCAGGCGTCGACAAGCTTAAGATCCAAATAAGACATGTAAAATGTCTTTCCAAACATTATTTTAAAAGATCTTTGTTGTCGATGCATGCGCTCTATGTTTCCTGTCCAATCATCTATGGAAATTTACCCATTTTCATTGATTTTTTCGTGAAAAAACAATATGAGTACAACTTGTGACGTCATAATGAAACGCAGAAACGTAAAATTTTCAACAAAATGGTTTATATCCTAGCTAGTCATTGTATTAGCTGTAAGTTATCGTGATATTGGTTGATAAATCTGAATTTGAAATTTACTCTAAAAATGGGGCCATTTTAGGACCTTATCGAACATACTCCTTTGCGAAAGCAATTTTTTGGTCTTTCTTCGCTGGGAACCTAACTCATGCATATATATTTTTTGTGAATGTTTCTTGCATCAATTTGTAGGATCCTTTACTACAGATAATTGAGCTGATCTGTAACAATAACATCTCCATGTCTTATATATATTGTACTGTAGTACGACTCTAGATTAAAACTGACGAGGATAGGTAACACACGACCACCGAAAGCTTTTTTTTTAAGCCCAGGTGGTCATGTGGTCTAACGGGACGGCTACAGTGCAGGCGGTTTGGTGTCACGATATCTCAGTAGCATGGATTCGAATCCCGCAATGGGAAGAACAAAAATTTGTGAACGCAAATTAACAGATCTAACATTGTTTGGTTGATGTTTAGACGAATTGTATATACATAAAGTAAAAAAAGCATGTATCACCATCATTGCTGGTGATCCGATGAATAAATCTGTTATAGAGTTGTCACTGACTCGGACGTACTTATAAATATAATTATTTTCTGTGACTGTATCTTGCAATAATTCGTAGGATCCTTTACTATGGATAATTGAGCTGATCTGTAACAATAACATATCCACGCCTGATATGTCATGTACTGTAGTACGACGCTAGATTAAAACTGATGAGGAAAGGTAACACACGGCCATCATTGCTGGTGATCCGTGGATAAATCTGTTGTAGAGTTGTCACTGACTAGGACGTATTTATCAATATAATTATTTTCTGTGACTGTATCTTGCATTAATTCTAGGATCCTTTACTATAAATTTTTTGAGCTGATCTGTAAAAATAACATCTTCATGCCTTATATATCATGTACTGTTATACGACGCTAGATTAAAACTGACGAGAAAAGGTAACACACTGCCACCGACGGGTATTTTGAGGACCAGGTGGTCGTGTGGTCTAGCGGGACGGCTACAGTGCAGGCGATTTGATGTCACGATATCTCAGTAGCATGGGTTCGAATCCCGGCTAGGGAAGAACAAAAAATTTGCAAAAGCAAATTAACAGATCTAACATGGTTTGGTTGATGTTTAGACGAGTTGTATATACATAACGTACACCGGCATGTATCTCCATTAAAGTTTGAATCCCGACGAGAGATAAAATTAAGAATGGAAATTGGGAACATGTCAAAGAGACAACAACCCGACCATAGAAAAAAAACCAGCAGAAGGTCACCAACAGGTCTTCAATGTAGCGAGAAATTCCCGCACCCGGAGGCGTCCTTAAACTGGCCCCTAAACAAATATATACTAGAATATGTTCTTTCACAAATGAGCAGATTGTTGTATATGCTGATATTAAGGGTATAGTTATGAAAATAAAATGTGAATCACGTTCACTGGTGGTCCAAAGGATGTATCTGTCTAAAAGTTGTGACTTATATAAAAGAACGTATCAAAATTATAATTTCTGTATCATCCTATCATATTGCCTATACATATTTAGCAAATTTCAAATGAAATCCAGATACATGCCTTATATATCATTACAACTCTATATTTTATTGACGCGTAAAGGTAACACCTGGCCACCAAAATCTGAATTATAAGTACAGTCTTTGTGGTTCCAGTAATTTCTATGATTTTTCAAATCACAAAACTTAAATCATGGATGTTGTAGATTTGAGACTGAATACTTCAGATTAGATAATCCACATTAAAAAAATAGAGTAATCATATTTTCCCAGCATGATTTTGAATTAATATGATGCAATATTTTATAAGAATTGATTTTGAATATACATCACTAGTGATGTCTTTAATTCTTTTAGTGTTTCTTTATGATACAAGTTATGACGTGAAACACAAATCAACATTACTTGCAGAAGAGAAAGGTGTACTTGAGGCAAAAGGGTAATAAACAGTATATATTATATTTACATTGATATAAAAAATTGAGAGGCAACAATCAGACCAAAGAGCAGACAACAGACGAAGTTCATCAATGTATTTACAATGTAGCGAAAACAAAAATGAATAATAGTTCAGTGATAATGGACATCATACTAAACTCCAAACGCAGTTTTCTATTTTTAAGATATCTATCTCAAACTTTTTGATATAAATTGATTTAGTATATGTATTTATAATTTGACTATACAGTTGTAGTTTACGTCATACTCGTATTATTGTCTTGTCATCGAGTTGACAGTTTTTGTCAAATAGTTCCTTAATATACATGATATTGCTTTTGATCCCACTTTATATTATACATTTTCAACTCGTTTATTTTTTTTACTTTTTTATTAACCATTTATAATTTCATTGCTCTTTTGTTTTCTAAAATTAGTTGATGATTTTGTTTATTCTCAACCTATGAATATCCAACATTTTATAATATCTTGTTTAAATTCTAGTAACGAAATTGTGTTTTTAAGTGGTTAAAGGTTATTTATTTATAAATCCATCTTGAATGTAAGAAAGTTTCTCCATATTTATCATTTTTTTTTTAGATAATTCACTCAATTAGTCTGGATTTTTGTTGGGTTAAAGTAACTGTTGATATCATAACATTAAACCCTCTTTTACTGTTATCCGATGTTTGAGTTGATAGTTTGTCTTTGTCTTGTTTTCCATATTAAACAAAATTCTAAATTGCAATTTCACGTAGTGTTTATGAACTGTTATACTTGCTAAATACTGAATTACGTTATCATAAGTGATTAAATCATTTAAATTATACCTATTATAGTAACTCTTTTTTCCATGAATACATATGGTTTTAGTATTCAAAAAGAAGATGTGGTATGATTGCGAATGAGACAACTCTCCACAAGAGTCAAAATGACACAGAATTTGATAACTATAGGTCCCCGTGCGGCCTGCAACAATTCAACAATGAACAAAGCTCATACCGCATTGTCAGCTATAAAAGGCCCAGAAATAGCAACGTAAAACAATTCAAACGAGAAATCCAGTGGCCTAATTTATGTACAAACAATAAACAAAAAAAAATAGCTTAAAACTTGTTTTTTTCAATTTGGATTTGCTCATTCTGTTAATTGTTACCGCAATACCAGCCTTCAACGAGTTCTATTCATGCTATTCGGATAACTATTGTAAAATCAAAAATGAAAATGGGGAATGCGTCAAAGACAAAAACCTGACATAAATGGCAGAAAACAGCCGAAAGCCATTAGTGTGTCTTTAACACCTCGCAAAATCCCTCACCCGGACGAGTGATTCGTCTTGCCCCAACTATGTGATAATAAATGTCATTCTAAACTCCGAAATATATATAAATTAACTAAAATTAAAATCTTACAAGACTTATAATGGCCAGGTCCTATTTACTGCAGACAGATTAATTATAAGCTTCTTTTTACTACTTTTTAAAAACAAAAAAATCATTCTTGATTTCGTATAATACCAAAAATATCTACAAAAAGTATGTCCTTTTTTGTGGACGTAGGTTGGAAAACAAATAAAATTGGATTTTAACAAAACACTTAGAAATATTAAATTACAACTACGAATAATTAAACAAATTTCAGTCTTGCTTAAATTTGCAAATAAATTAATCAATATTTAATATATCTAAGAAATTTACCACAGTCTTTACGTCCAATGACTGAGAACAATGCTTGGAAATATTTAATTACAATTACGAATGATAAAACTCATTTTTGTCTTGTTTAAAACTGCAAATAAATTAATCAATATTTGATATATCTAAGATATTCACCACCGTCTGTACGTCCAATGACTAAAAAAGAATTGAGTACACTATCATAATTTTTATAATAATCGAGGGGTTCAGAAAATGGTATCATCGAAATGCATACTGATCTGCTAAAAATTGGTTCCAATTAAAAATGCAAGAAGTTAAGAATTAATAAAGCCATCTTAAAAAGAATAAATGCTTATTGACAATTCTTTTTCGTAGATAAATATCGTTTTCTATTGATTTCAGCAAAATTGACCTATCCGATAGTGATGCAGTAACGGTAAGTTATGTATTTACTATAAGCATGATGAGAGTTAATCAAGATTGAGTTTAAAAAAAAAACCAAAAAAAACCCAAAAAACTCGATGCAATATACGAAACTTTAATTCTGTTTTTTTTTTTATAATAATCTAAATGTTATAGTCGTTCAATCTTTTATTTGTTGAAAAATATTCAAAATAGAGGCATAAATCGGAATTGACTTTTGAATACTTTCACTTATACGTATGTATGTTAACGGGTAGTAAGGCAAATGTCACTAGCAAACAGGACCTTGAAAATTTCCTTATAATTTGTTGATTTTCGGCTAAGAAAAATATAAAATTTTCTTTATATGATTATGTATTTCAGTATTTGTTTGAATGATATGTTCGCTGTTTGACTTATGGTCTTACTCATAATATGTGAAATATCTTCAATACATCTGAATCGGGAAAATTAATTTAGCACGTTTAGCATATGAAAGCTGAATTACTAAAGAGTCATTTACCACCACAGCTAGGATGCCGTCCTTCGGGGTTGGTTCGCTCAGTGACAAATGTTTTCAATTGATAATCGATTACGGAAAATGATTTTTTTTTGTTATCGAATGAAGAAAAAAAAAACAAAAAATTATTTTTCAACGTTTTGAAAATGTGCACGGTCTTCCTTAAAACATGATTGCTAAAGTTATTGATTTTTGATTGATTGATCGATTGATCGACTGATTATTGGAGACCCCCATCCCCTTTGATCACACGGACCCGGAACCTGCATGATCGATTTATTAGATGGTTGTATTGTTGTTGGTTAGTTGACCTATTGATTGACTTATTCATTGATTAACATTGCGTGTCACCGGATCTCTACATGCCCATAAGATTTAACGCCCCTACTCTTACATTACGTTGCCATGGATTTATACATCCCGCAGATCAAAACGATCGCTCTGGACGCTTAAAGAACAAACGAAACGGTTACTTGGGATAAGATGAACTTGCTAACGTAGTTTGATACTTTTAGTGATTTAAACTGCGATGTATCGGTACACGATACATTTTTTTTTAGTTTTCGTCGTGAGCTTGAAGACGAGTTTATGTACCTAGTCATAAATATGACAGGTTTTTTTCATTCGTATGATGTGTTTCAGCTTTTGCAAATGTTTTGATTTTGTCATTTGATAAGAGACTTTTCGTTTTTAATTTTTCTTTGAGTTTGGTATTTTTATGATTTTACTTTTTTAATACTATCACATTACTATGATTACGTAGGTCAACCTAATTGTGTTATTATGCTGCATTTAGATATTGGTAGTAGTTTAGAAACTTCTACTGTTACTTTTTAATCTAACCTAAAATTTATTATGCATTTTCTAGTTAACACATCTGTGATCGTACCAAATAAACTCATCATAGATACCAGGACTACATTTTGTATATACGCCAGACGCGCGTTTCGTCTACAAAGACTCATCAGTGACGCTCGAATCCAATGTACTGTATTGATAGTTTTCAGTGTATTACTGATATGATAACTCATATTAAGCTACAAACATCAGTCTAACATTATAGCGAACTATTCATCATTTCAGACATTAACCAAACTGACAAGTATAGAAGATGAACTGAAAAATGTAAAAACGATGGTATGTGAATCAATAAATTGTGTATTCATTGAGATAAAAACAAAATGACAGACTTGTTTTTTTACAAATATTGTTTCTCACGTAAATAACAGTAAATATAGTGAACTTGCAACTTATGATTTGAGAAATAAAAAAAAAATTAAATCTTTCATTTAAATACTACACTACCTAGTTACAGTTTACAATAATATTATTAATTCGTATATTTTAACAAATTTGATTCGTCTAGAGATTGTCATAATATCCTTGTGTTGACCTCGTACAAAGGCTTTTTTGTATTGTAGTAATTTTATGTATTGGCAAGCACCTTTTTTTGATATGGGCATTTAATACTATAACTGTCTATTTGTCTAAATTTTTAAAATACTATAAATATCCACGTCGAATTCTGTAGCACTCATAACTGAACTGAACATTAAGTATAATGTTTGAATTGGCACATTAATGGGTAAAGAATAGATTTTTCACACCTCATTGTCAATTTAATGGAATTGTTTGCAACTGTTTGAGCTTTGGAAGCTATAAATCTAGGTTAAACCCGCGTTTTCTGCCTTTGAAATGCATATACCAAGTCGGGAATATAACAGTTTCTATTAATTTGTTTGAGGTATTTGTACTTTAGATTTTGCTACTTAATCAAAGACTTACTGTTGTGAGCTCGGTATGTTTTGGATATTTTACTCTTATTTTATCCCGAAAAAACATTGGTGATCGTCGCGAAGTTCTATTTATAAAATGGTGCTATTATATGTGATCAAAGAAATTTTTTTTTTTTTGTAAGGTGAATTTAAGTATAATTCTTCATGAACCGATTCGTGCTTATTGTTTGTAGTTCTGGAGCATGTAGCATTTAAGCCTCGGTCACACCTTACCGGATAGCTCGAACGGACGCCACACATAACTTTTTTTCAATCCGTTCATGTCCGTTAGACGTCCGTTCTTATCCGTTAGACGTCCGTCCATATCCGTTGCATGTCTGTTAAGTGTACTTTTTATCCGTCGACTTCCGTTCTGTCCGTTGGAAAATTTTGAGCATGTTCAAGACTTTGAACGGACGTGAAACGGATAAAATGTCCGTTGAACATCCGTTAGGCGTCCGTTTTGTACGGTACTCGTCCGTTTTGTTTCTGTTTTGTATCCGTTACGTGTCCGTTATACATCCGTTGGAAGTCTGGAAGATGAATTCAGCAACGGACTTCTACCGGACTTTTAACGGATAAACCGGATGTTGAACGGATGAGAAACGGACTTCTATTGGACGTATAACAGATAAAACAGATCTGAAACGGATAAATGCAAATTGAAAAATTCGCGTCAGGAATGCCAATTATTGGTATGTCAGATTTCTTAAGGTTCATGAATTCTTATTATTCATAATCGATCTTAGAGTATAGGCACGTCTTCACAATCAAGCAGTTCTTATTCAGGCCAGACACTGCCCTTTGACGGAATTTTGAAGAACAAACCAAAACAAGTTACACAGAAACATTTTGAATATTTATGCGATTTACATGTATTATTAATATCGCCTTATTAGGGCCTTTTATAGCTGACTATGCGGTATTGGCTTTTCTCATTGTTGAAGGCCGTACGGTGATCTATAGTTGTTAATGTTTGTTTCATTTTGGTCTTTTATGGATAGTTGTCTCGTTGGCAATCTTTCACATCTTCTTTTTTATATTTGATTTTTCCGTACATCTTGTTCATCCGTTTTATCCGGTACGCTCCCGTTAGGTGTCCGTTTTTTTGCGGTACTCATCCGTTGGATGTACGTTCGACATCCGTTCTGTCCGGTACGTGTCCGTTTCTCGTACGTTGCAAATCCGTTGTGTGTCCGTTATACACCCTTTACCCGTCCGTTTTATTCGGTCAGTACATCAACGGACTCCCAACGGATAACAATTTTGTCAACGGACAACTTTTATTTTCATCCTTTAGGCGTCCGTTCGTTCTATCCGGTAAGGTGTGACCGAGGCTTTAGTATCAACTATGCATAAACATATTTGGAAAATCTTTAGTTTATCTTATTTTTGTTCATTCTTAGTTGATCAAAACACAAAAAGATATGGAAGATAAATTAGACAAAATGCTGAAAAAGGTTGGTACTGCATTTATTTAATTTATACACATTCGAAATCAATCAATATAAATACATTGTACACAATAAATTAACATATATTGTACGCACAAAAATAATATATTGTTGAAAAATTTAAACATATATTGTGTGCACAATATAATATATTATGCACAACAAATAATAGTATTTGCGCACCAAAAATGTGTACTGTGCGCTAAAATTAAGCTAAACAGTTTTAAATTGACCTTGACCTGTTCCCCATTTTATGGACCAGTTAACAAGGTTAAGTTTGTGTTGTTCAATTGACATCTGAGAAACTACTTTTTTCAGATACAATATAAATCAAATGATGGTAGAAATGTTTTTTTATGGTAAAAAATAATAAAAGGCGCGTATGTAGTATTAGGTTTGGTTCATGGATAAATTTAGCTATTGGTAAACTAAATTTGTTGTTTTGCAATGAACGTATGTCCAAAATGGCTGTCTGAAAGGGTTTGTTGAACCTTGGAATGATGTACATTTAACTTCATATGTTTATTTCATATAGCATAACCGGTAACGTTAGTTTTCTCATTTGAATTGTTTGACATTGCCATTTAGGCCCTTTCATAGCTGACTATGCGGTATTGGCTTTGCTCATTGTTGAAATCCATACGGTGACCTATAGCTGTTAATTTTTGTGTCATTTTGGTCTATTGTGGACGGTTGTCTCATTGGCTATTATATTACATTTGTGTAATACCACCATTGATGTTCCCCTATTCGTTTCGTTTAATTTGCAATTTTAAAAAATGTGCAGAACTTTATCTTTATTTCAAATAAAGAAATAATTAGCATCAGTTTTATTCCGTCTAGTACCCTAGACTAAATTTCACATAATGTCCATTGCATATAAGAAAATAATCATCACTGGAAGCTAACCAATGAAATATTCACCCTTGTTAAAACTCTGACATTTTATTATAGCCTGTTTCAAGTTAGGAGTCCGTTTCCAAGGCTTACATCAAGTCCTATCTGTGTTCGCTGATTGTTATTTAATGTCGTCTGTTTTAAGCCTTTCCAATAAAAATCGATACATACAGAGTAGTAGGGGATTCAAACGCATCTGTTGGTAAACAAAATTTCTGTCAAACTAAACGTAGATTCTTTAGTATTCGCTTGAGATATCTGTAAGATACAATGCAGGGATATGTGTTTTGCTGAACGTGCGTGTATTTCCCACATGCAATTCAACCACATTTCAAAATAAACCCTGATATATTTTTCCTTCGTCACCTTGAAAAGGAAACATTAAAGTGCCGTGCAATGAGTAAGCTTAATGCATTTGAGCGCACAAAATAGTATATGTGCACGCAATATATTTAAGTTTTGCGCAAAGTATATTATTTTGTGCGCACTTTATACTATAGTGTGCACACAAAACATCTTAGTTAATAATATTTTTCGTTGCATAACCCTAGCAGTGCTTTGTACGTTTTTTGTTATTTTCTTTTATCTTTAAAATTAAGTAAGTCACCGATAGAAGGCAAATAAAAAGAAATGCTGAGAAAGGTCGGGAGTGCGATTGAATATGCAATCGAAAACACAGTGCCTTTTACGAAATGATGCATGAAGATGGTTTTTAAGTTTGATAATTTTTCATATTTGCTTTGATGAGTTTATCCCAAAAAATTACGATATAGGACGGTAGCTGTTTATTTTCTTGTAAAGCAATGTTTCAAAACACAACAAAAAATTATGTCACTATTTGGAATTGATGGATTTGATAATAAAACTTTGACGACGTTAGTAGCAACATATACATATGCCGTTATTCTAATATTTAATGTTTCCACTATATTCCGAATGTGTTGTGTTTTTTGTTTGTTTGTGGGGATGGGGAGGAGTAATCAGAATTTTAAAATTCTAAGTCCTCTGCTTTAGCACATATAAGTGCTCTATTTTATTCGTTCTATCTCGTAATGTATGTTATTTTGTATATATGTTCAGTGAAATTATTAAGTGATTAGAAATCAGTTATAACAATTATAACCGGAATCATCCTTAACATACACAATTTCGAATAGACTGTCTTTATGCAAATTGAAACCCAAGCTCAGCCAAATCAGTTGAAAACACTTTGGTAATATATATATTTTATACTAAACGTATTTTAAGACTTTTTGCATAATAAGAGGCAAACATTTTTTTGTAATTTCCAGTTAAAAATAGACAAAGACAACGAACAAACATCCTTCTGATTTGATTTCATCGGGTAAGTAATTTTTACAATAATTTTTTTTCTTAGTTGGTTTAAGGAATGGATGTGCAATCGGTTATAAAAGAAGACATAACTACCAAATGTTAACCATATGTTATCATTAGATTTGAATATTTACCAAAATATTACAGAAAATTTTGATTTCAGAATTATTTTTAAATTTCAACAATGTTATTTAAAACAAAGAACAATCAATGTAATTTATATTTATAGAAACTATAATTTAAAATAAAAAAGTACACTTTAAAAACTAAATGACGTATATGACATAAATCATTAAAAGCGTTAAGACAAACCAAATGTTATTTGAATTTACTAATACTAGTTCTACCATTTTTCCCTTGGTGTTCGCGCCTTATAGTATTATGAGATCAGTAATATGTGGTCAAATACTGAATGGTTTAAAACATATTTCCATATGACATATTGATTGCTTTAAAAGAAAAAAACATTTTTAATTTGAACATTTACATGAACTGATGATTAGGTGTAAAACTCATGGATCTTGTTTTTTTCTGAAATAAATTAAAAAGTAAATTCACAAAAATACTAAACTCCGAGAAAAATTCAAAACGAAAGTCCCTAATCATATGGCAAAATGAAAAGCTAAAACACATAAAACAAATGCAACTGTCATATTCCTGACTTGGTACAGGCATTTTCTTATGTATAAATGGTAGACTGAATATGGTTTTATAGTAACTGCTTTTCTTCATATACATTTGGAAACTAAGTCATCCTGTTGAATATTCATTACGTCATCTTAGGCATTCAGATGGCTCTTTTACATGCCAGCAATATTGACATTATTGAACATATTATTCTGTGGGTCAGTTACTTTTACGAAGTTTACCTTGGAATGATTTTTTTTAATTATGTTGATGTAATTTTTTTGTCATATTGCTTTCAACTGTGTGTATGCATTCATATTTTGGCGGAAATTATATTATATATATATTTTTAGATGCACAAGACACTGAGAAGAAACTAGTGTGACGAGTTGTGAAATGACGCATCTCTGTTCTTTTCTATCTTATAATTTGTTTATGATATTCATGTGGCTATTATATGGCATCGGATATGTACAACTAAACTTTTTAGAATCATACAAACTTTAAAGTCATAATGATATGACCGAGCGATATATTCATTTGCATTAATAGTGGAAGTGATATTCCTGGTATCATAACTTGTCAAAGATTACAGGTAAACTGTAAATAAACAAAAGGATCAATATCGTGTAAATTTTCAGTATATCAGTTGAATCAAAGTTTAAAACACACAATTCCATAGTGTTTGAAGCGCATATGTCCTTTTGTTTTACAGCTAACAAATGAGTAAACGTCCTGCTCCTGTCTGGTCGCGCATTGTCTTTCAAAATCAAGATAATGCGTTCTTCTATCTTTCACGATTAATTTTAATGAAAAATCTACAAATTAAATGTTTTCAAAACCAAATGAACAGATTCAATGATAAGAAACTTTTTTAATTGTACTATCTGACATACCAATTATAAATACATCAAATTACGGGAATGCCATAAAAAAATACTAATTTGTTTTCCAGAGTTGTTCCACGTTTTGAAAATAAAGCAGATTTTTCACAGATGTTGAAGTAAAATTACGATGCATGACACACACGGTATGGTCTCAATGCTTTTTTTTTTTTTTACCACCGTTATGTATTCTTTCACGAACATTTTATCAATAAACCGAATACCAGTCATTGATATATAAATATAACTACTAGATATTTTTTGGAATGATTCAATTCTGTAATTATATAACCATTGGATCTTTTTAATTCTTGAAATCAACGATATTCTTTATGTCATGTTTAATTTTGATGAAACTTTTTTTTAACTTGAATCTAAAAAAATAAAAGAGATAGGAAAAACATTGTATTACTTATTTCGTTTTTGAAATATAATTGCTCCAACATTGTCCAATGGTCAAAACATGTGATGTATATAGACATTTTTATTTATGTTTAGATCATTTCTATGCATAATTACAATTCATTTTTAATGTAATCACAATTTTGTATTTAATTTTATAGATTCATTTAACCAAGAATGCATATATGAACATAATCGTTAAACTGATTTAACATAGACAGTATGTGTAAAATGATATTCAAAAAGCGGTTACAATCTTAAAACTAATCCAAAAGGTTCCAAATTTACTGTGTGTTGTTTTCATATCTAAAGCATTGATTTGAGACGAAAATAAAAATAAAAATTTTGCAATTTTTTAGATTTCAAAAAAACTTTTTCCCCAAAAAATTTAAAAAAAATAAATATTTCAAACCATTAATTACAACATGAACATAACTTGATTAGCATATTGAATATTTTTAAATAAATTTTCATTTTATTTAGTACTTAGAAAATTTTGTGTCGATTTTTTATTCAACTTTCCGCAAAAACTAATTTGCACCCTATGATCGTTTACACGGAATTTAGATACTTTCCGACAAGTTTTGATTATCATTTAAGTGTTGCATGCTCTATTTTGTAAATTTATTGGGGTGAACAAGCGTTGACCGAAGTACATTTTGTATGAAGCGCAGAAGCGCTTCATACTTAAAATGTGCGCACGGTCAACGCTTTCACAACCCTATAAAGTTACAAAAAAATGCATTCAATACTAATAATTACATTTTTACCTGTAGGATCATGAAAACACGCCGTTTATCAAGTTTTTATTTCATTTACCTATGCATTTTTTTGTGGGACCTCGTGTCATCATGAATGAAAAGTTGCATTGTGTAATGCAATTGATTAAGGAATATCACAATATTGCTAGTTAGAAGAATAACGTATTATAATGAAACATACATCTAATGCAATTATTATCACATGTGCATGCATTGCAAATAAAAGCTTTTTAAAATAGTATATCTCATTTTGTTTGGATAACATAACATATGTGTGAAGCCTTCTGAGGCAATGGAAGGAGCACTAATGGTTTACTTTTACAAATTGTGACTTGGATGGATAGTTGTCTCTTTGGAACTCATACCACATCTCCTGATACACTACAAAAACAGGAATTATTATCAAACAAAATAAGAAGTGCCGATGGGCATCCCTTTGAGTTGATATCACTGCCTTTCAATTAAGAACCTTGCTTCAAGCTTATGTTGTTTTATGATCCTTGACACTTCAGAAATGGCATGGTATTTCGTTTCCTTGCAATAAATCGTTCAACCAAGGCTGTTTACAGGTGTGATATTAAATGCTTTTCAAAATATTGTTTCGTTTGTTGATAAATCGGGCAATGGAAACTTGAACTGCCACTCCAACAGTATATAAGGGTATATTGGAAAAGAACAAAAATAACATACTGTAATGAACATGTGGCATGCTTTCTAATGAGAGAACTCTCCGCCGGAGATTATACATATGTACTGTAACGTTAACGTTTTAACAGTGGAAACATTTCAACATAAGATTCGTTGCAAAAAAAAACTGGAAATTTATTTCATCATTGTTACAAATTAAATCTACATTGGATATCTTATTTTCAAACTTTTATGAGATTTAATGATGAAATGACATAGAATATTACAACTACTATAGTCACCGTACGATCTTCAACATAACCAAAAGAATGATACCGCTTATATACCGCATATATAATTGGCAATAATAGACCCCCAAAGTATGACAAATATTAAACCATTTAAACATGAAAACTAACGGCCTGATTTACAATTAAGTTTTAGGTTAAAAATGTTACCCTTTCCCATTCAAATCAAAACAACTATGAACATTTAAGTATTCGCATAGTCGAACTGTACACATATATTTTTATTTTATTGCTGTTGACATATAAGGTTAAGGTTTTGAGAACAGCCAATTGAGTATTCATCATTATTCATTTATTAGCAGCTCAAAAGAACTGTCACGACGTAATATATTTCAATTATCAAAACAAAAAACACAAATATATTGGTATCCATCTTTTGCACAGTTCGTAGTGTTTTGCCTGAATTAAACAGTCATATGTCTGAATATAAATAAGAGTTAAGAAACGTCTTACTTGGGTAGATATTACAGTCCACAATAGTCCGGTTGATTAAAAAAAATATGTTTTATTGATTTGATTAAGAATCTATTTTGTAGTGTATGCAATTGTTTCATAATACCAGAACATATTTATTAATTCACGAATGAATTATTTTTGTGAGGTTTCTTTCACATACCGTAATATTTACATATTTTAACCGGAATACAATCCGGATTTCATTGTTATGTATTACGAGACCCTTCTGTATAGAAGGTTGATAAATATACTTTCTTACTGTAAACTGTACATGGTAGCAATCTTAACAGTTGCATGAACAATCCAGCTACTGAAATGATTTACAATCATATATTCACTATCAGAATCACATCAAAAAATATACTGAGAAGCAAAAAACCTGGTGACCTTTTGGAAATCTTTTAAATCACATACATAATTTTGGTTATTTTCAACTGCCGAAGTCCAAAAATGTAAGAAAAAAAAGTATTTAATGATATTTTATATAAATTCGGATAGGGACATTCATTTAACCTGTAATCCCTCGGAATATGACAAACAGAAAATTGAAGTGTACTATTAGAATTTTGAAAAACATGTCCGACCTAAATCAAACAAAATATATTCTTGGTACTATATTTTTTAGCAGTGTACAAAAAGCAGTATACACGTTCGAAGAATACAGCAACGACCTTATAACATTGTTAAGATATTATGGCTTTGCAACGCCAGAAGAAGCAGTCCGCAATGACATTGTTTTATGAACTAAAACCCCCAAAATTCTTGAAAATTGCATCACCGAAAGGTCTGAAATAAATAAATATTTAATGATATTTATAATAAATTCGTATAGGGACATTTATGTAACCTGGAATCTCTCGGAATATGACAAACAGAAAGGTCTGAAATAACGTTAGGAAACACCATCAATGTCGCAAGAACGTCTGACTTTTCTACAGCACAACCACAGTCTACGGAAAGCGAAAATAAAACCCTCAGAAATGTTGAACAAACAAGAATTAAAATCAAACAATGTTACATCAGGTAAAGAGTATGACAAGCAAAACACACCACAAACGAACTACCTCAAAATAACAAGGGGCAAATAACCCAATTTATCAAACAAAAGTAAAATGAGGTAAACATTAGCGTAAATAATGACCTACAGTGCAAAACGTGCTATACATATAACCGATTTGCGTCCGTAGGTCTGACATCAAACAAATCAATAAAGACAATGCACACTTTAGACATATGCATTGAATCTGACGATGATGAACTTTTTGTTGCTACAATTGATGATTTAGAATTGAATATCAATGAAATAACCGAAACAATTAACGTCAGCGAACTACTATTTACATTTCCGCTAGACACATGTGCACAAAAATGGAGGGCGAAAGAAACCAGAGGGACAGTCAAACTATTCTATCAAAAACTGAAAACGCCATGGCTAAAAATGAAAAAGACAATAGACAAATAATAATATACAAAACATAACATAACACATTAAAGACTAAGCAGCACGAACTGCACCAACAACTGGGGTTGATATCAGGGGCTCTAGAAAGGAAAGCTGATCCTGCTCCACATATAGCATTCGGCGTGTTGGTCATGTTATTACAAACCCGGTGAAGAGTTATATTCGGTAGGCCATATTCATGAAAAGGTAAAGGGAAATGTAGTTACGACGTAAGAAACATATCTGATATCATCTGTTAAACGTTTATTTCATAACGGCTAACTCGTGATGACGTCCAAAAATTTAGGAAAGTGTGCTTCCAACTTCACCATTTACAACTCTTGATTTAATAACTCCTTTGGGAGCAGCAACACTCTTTCAAGCGATTCGTATTAGAAAAGATAAGCCTGGGAATATCGTTTCAATTTAAAGCGAAATACTAAGGCTTTTCTTCCTCAGGCATAAATTACCTTAGCTGTATTTGGCAAAACTTATAGAAATTTTGGTTCTCAATGCTCTTCAACTTCGTACTTTATTTGTCCTTTTTAACTTGGATTCAAGCGTCACTATTTAGTCTTTTGTAGACGAAACGTGCGTCTGGTGTATATACTAAATTAAACTCTGATAAGTTTATGTATGCAGGAGCCGCTGGAATGTTGCTTCATTTTAATGGAAGTTCACAATTTGAAGCTGAAATCATCTTTTTTTGTCGTAAAATTTTGATTTCAACCAACCCTTATTGTCAATGTCTAAATGCAAGTCAATATATGATGTGGACTTAACTGCATCTATTGTATCTTATATATCTAGTTTGAAAGGATATATGCGTTAAATATAGTCATCACATTTTGAAAATACGTTGCAATTTGCAACGTTCTGTCCTTAGACAAACGGAAAAAACATGTTTTCGCATCCCATCATCACAAAACAAGTGTCACCGCTCCATTCATAACCAGGTCACTTAATTGACACTGTTGGCGTAACCAATATGAGGTGTAGTTATGAATGTCAGGATAATATCGTCAACTTTTACATTGTGGTTAGTACATTACGTCATAGATGCCAAAAGCAACGAAGCGATGAAACTCCACAAACGCACACCTTCATTTGCCCATACAATAAACAACTCGCAAGAAAAACTTTTGTTTTTCCAAAGTGAGGTTTAGCTAACTATATTGAAAACAATATCTTCTTGTTATCTTATTCGGGTTTGTTTTTCATTAGACGTCAAAAGAGTAGGGGTTTAAAAAAGCTTTTAAGAACTTGGATTACGTATTATTGCATTTCAAGCGTAGCGAAAGACATTCATCATGAACATATTGTTTATTTTATTGCAACGGTTCACAATTTGATGTTATCTGGTTAAGGTTTACGATTCTGGTAATCATTGTTTAGATGGCATCGCCTTTTTATCCGTTGGTATTCAATGACATTAAGTAATGTATGCATTATGCATTTTATTTAAACATCTAGTGTGTATAAATTATAACAATGATATTACAATGCAAAAAAACCCAACAAAAACCCCAACAAAAACAATCATTCTATGTTACACAAACATTTGATTCTTACATATTTTCCACAGTATCAGTATTATTCGAAGAATAAGATACTAACAAAAGTAATTCAGTTAATCAGATTATCACTGATATATAAGTATACAAAATTCAAACTTAAAACAGGTTACACTGACAGATATATAGGGTTATCAGCAAAAATCCGTTTTGAAATAAGAAAATAAAAAAAACACAATTTAAAATATGGAAATTGATACTAATATAAACAATGGCATAAACAAATAAATTCAAATAGGAAATTAAAAGCAAAGTTAATATCAAAGTATTCACACATCAAGAGAAAAGCACACGAGTTCTTTGAAAGTATACATACCACAAACAAAAATGAATATCACAGCAGCTCTTAAATGCTCCTAGTTATAGATAAACGCCGTCTTTAATAAGATTTTTTCAGTTTTCAGATTTTCAGTTAAATCTATATCAGATCTAGAGCATTCTTTGTTTTTAAATTTCAAAATTCTTTATTTGAATGTTTATTTGTACAGCTGTTTCTTTTAGGAAGAACAGTTATCTCTTATATATCATGTATATTAATTCTGTAAATCATCGTTGGTGTTTTCAACTTTAATGCCGTTAAATTACAATATCTCTTGACTCCTACATGTATATTACATTCACGGGTCTTTTAAACAGAGAATAAGATATGCTGCTGCTAATGATTCGTCTAGCAAAAAGTAATTTTATACACTTGCTGAACTATCCGGACGGCATAAAAAATATTAAATTGATAAACATTGGAGTGAAAGACAGTTAATACTGACTACATACACTTGTTATGAAAATATATGAGCAAGAAGATCTATTCATACACCCGAGTTGAAACACTGTCATATGTGATTGTAAGTAACATTGCTCTTCAAATTGATTATCTGTTTTTAAGCAAAACACAATGTCTATTGACGTCGATTAGGTGAGTTTTTGGATGAAAAAGGTTGAAGTTTGATATTCCAAAACCCTGGATTTTAGGATGTTCTCAGGTGATATAAAAAATATTTTCTACTCATTGCTTTGATTTTAGCGACACTAGTGGATATGTACAACCAATAAAACAAACAAATGACACGTGTGTTTTATACTTAATCATAAATTTGAAATCTTTGATCAGTTTTACAAATTAAGATTACATATACTACATTTATTGATTTTATATATCTTATTTTTGTTGAAATTGAAAAAAAAAGGTGCAGCATAGTTTTTGTATTGTTAATTGCAATTCCAAATTTGCTCTACATTGCATTTTTTTGTTAAAAATATAAAAAGAATATACATCTCCAAAATGCTGTTTCACATTTTGCAATGCTTGATGCAAATGTAAACACATAAAACAATATATACTTTCTATAGTAAACACAATGTTCCTCAATCATTCTAATGTATATTTTTGAATTGACTTCTAGAGCATTTGAAATCTGAAAACACATTATCTCCTTTTTAGGCATATTGTGTTTGAACATCATCTTCTTCGCCATTTTTGTCTTCCAATTTAGCCATTTTTGATAACTGAAGATATATTACAAAACTGTATAAATTTAGCAGCTCCATTCTTAAATAAACGAAAAATAACTAAAAACGGGATGCAATAATGACATCGAAGTCTTTTAATTGAATTGAGTGAAAAAAATTGACTCAATACTATATAGTTGAGGCAAAAGATGAAACGTTATATTCTTATTTGATCTAAATCAATGATTCCATTCTCCAATCATACCATGAACTATTAGACCACTCTTACATATTTTCTACATTCAACATAGAAAGAATGATGCTTACAGTATTTTGCTTTCAGTTATAAAGTCTAGATAATAAACTTATTAACCTTATAATACAACACAATATAACAAAACAGGAAATGGTTTATTATACAGGTTTTACAAGCAGTACAAGTTGCCTTTCCTGAAAGTAGTTATACATATGGTATGTACGTTTTTATTTTGTATCTTTTTTTTACTAAATTTGTACAGTAAACACATATGACAGAATTTTATGGATTTTATCAAATGAATGAATATCTAGAACTTTAAATTTACTAATGAAGTTATTTGTTGCTTTTTTTACTCCTATGTGTGAACCTGGGTGTTGACTGCTGTTATCCTTTGTTTTATATCTTTATCTATAATGTCTGTTATTTTTGATAAAAAAATGATTCCTATATATTAAACGGAGACTTATCATACAAGTGATAGGTCAGCTAGCTATGAAACCACATTTTAGCTATAATTTTCTACAAAAGAAAATGCCCTTTTCGGTAACAATTACACTAAATTATTTAAATAACAGAGCAGTACCACACTACTTAACCTTTTTAGGGTGATGTCAATAACATGATTAATTACAGTGACTTAGTTGTTTTACAAAATGTCTGATGAACGCTAAGAAAGCACAGCTATGATATGCTGTTAGATATGTTTCAGGTTATACAGGATTAAAACCATATTCTATACGAGGTTAATCATTTCTGTTTTAATTTTAATTTTTTGTCTATCAATTTGACAGCTGGGGTTCTTATGTCTCCTTATTTCATATGCATATATGCTGCTATTTGACTACGGTGATAAAGGTCTAACCTCTTCTGATTATTTCATCATAGTTTTGATTAGCAGTTTTGTGGTAGATGAAAATAAGCAGGTAAGTCTTTAAAACATTGTATTGACAGCCCGATGCGTTCGAATTTATACTATACCCTTATTCTGCAAAAGCTTTGATTCAGGAAGTTAACTTATAAAATGCCTAATTGGATAACATAAATAATAGAACACAACATAAGTATTCCTGATAATCAATGAATATTAAGATATATATTAGGAATAAATCGTGCTTTGTTTTGCGAAAACAAAGTAAATACACATACGGTGTTTTAGTACGGACAACTGAAGCCTCATTAATATTCATATCTTTTACTGAAAATGCCAAACTTGAAATAATTTCCCTTTACAAATGCTACATTTCATTTAATGCATTAACTTAACATAAAGACACCTGTGTGTTTGATGCCGAGTTTATCAAACACAAAGACGAAAGTATACAATAAAGATGACTTTGAATTTATTTTCTTTTCGATAAAAAATATTTAATGACAACTTCTAAGTTTCAATCAGAGTTAAAACAGAATTATTGAATACAAATTCCAGCTTTCGTTTGTTTTTTTCCCGGAAATTAAACGTATGCTACAAAATGTCAGAACATACACACGTGCTCATATGTCAATGGACATCTTTTTTTGCAAATGAATTTCCAAAAGTTATTGTACTAGTTACAATGAAAACCGATTGGTAATAACAAAACACGTAAAAAAGAAGATTTGAATTGAGTTAAAAAAAGTACAGGCTTCACAAATTTTACCATATTTTAGGTAATTGTTGCCTTTCTAAGAGGAAAAACTCCAAATTATCTCCCTTTGGTGCAAAAACGCCATTTTTTGGCACTAAAACTGAAATATCTTTTTTAACTCATCGGTGACCTATGTTTTTTATTGTTGTTTTCGAAAAAGCTGTACATAAACTAAAAAATTGTAGAATTTAAGCGATTTCTGTAATTTAGTTATTTTTTTATTTCGATATTACCGCTATTTCTGCTATTAGTTCAACAGAAAAAAAGGACATTAACAAAAATGTATGCTTCTTTCGAAGGCAGATTGTGAGCGTAAATGAACGGTGACCCCACTTTTTTATTTCATTTTTCTATTAAGTATAAGATAAAGTTCATTTATAGAAAAATATAGAGAAATCCTATATTAAATTTAAAAAATTGATTTAGACCCGCGAGCCCCCTTAAGATACATGTATATACAATCGACTTTATTCATAATTCCAACTTTTGCCTCCAGAGATAATCCTATTTTGACAGATAACCTACTTTGTGGTAGGACATCACGGTTCTCGGTCAAATAAAAGCAACTTAAGGTGGTACCTAACACTACAGGGAGATAACTCCGTAAAATCAAGTAAACGTTTAAATTACGTGGTGTTGTAAAAGGAATATTAAGCTTTTCAATGATCAAAATAAGTGTTTGTCAAACTGCTATATAACCAGTGTATTTTTTCTGATAAAACGGTTGGTTCAAATCTTTTGAAATTTTTATATTTTTGTCAAAGTCTCAAAGTAAATACATTGTCATAATTTTAAGAAAATTAAACGAGCCAAATTAATTTTAGTTAAAGTGTTGGGTACCACCTTAAAGAACGAAAATCAAGCTTTTAGTCGATACAATTTATGGGGGGAAATGACTGCTTTATATTATCTCTCCGCGTATTGATCTCCGTAAAACAGAAAGATAGTTGTCTCATTGGCAATAATACCACATCTTCTTTTTTATATACATGTATATTTCAACCAAAATTTCATTCAAGGGTTATTCATGAGGGTCTGGGTATGGTTTACCAAATATGTTGAGCAGGAAATGCTAACCCTTTCCGAGCCAGATGCATAAACCATTGTAACTTTTGTCTCAGTCAGATGGAGTATTGTTTCTTTATATGGTGCTAATTTTAGATAGAATAGGGAGGTATTTGGATAAATGCATGCTTCCATCAGTATGAAACACATTTAAGGGATTCTTTAGAGTATATCAATGATACTGAGAAATTGCAGGTAAAACCAAACGCCTCCTGAGTCAGTTTTAACATAAAAGAAATGTACAACAATATGTCCCATGCAAAAATGGTTGATGCAGTCAAACATTATTGGCCTATGATAATTAAATGTTAACATACGATAGTATTGCCTCCCCTTCGATATATATATTGGAACTTCTAAATATAGTCTTGAAAATAATGAATTTATGTTCAATGATAAATTTTATGAAATTTCAACTGGAGTTCCAATGGGAAATAGTTTACCACCTGAAATTACGGATCTGTGAGTTCATGAAGTCTTAAAAAGTATTTAAAGAACTTTCCAACATAAACAGAAAATATCAAGCTTCTATAGGTTTGGGGACGATGACTTTTTTTATTTACAATGAAGATACAGATAATGAAATAGCTCATTTTTTCGACATGTTAACAGACACAAGGCACTACTAAAATTCACATACATACAAAATCACAAACTAAGTTGCAGTGTTTAGATGTGTTGGTATTCAAAGGCCCAAGATTTAGAGAAATAGAAATCTTGAACCTCACGGCATTCCGAAAAAAGACTGAAAATCATCAGTACTTAGAGAAGCTCTCATACCACCCGTCCACTACTTTCAAAGGCATAATTAAAGGAGAAATGCTTCGCTTTAAAAGATGTACGACGATCCAGTAGATTCGCAAACACAACATACGTTATTTTCTGAACGCCTTATTGAAAGGGGTGGGATGTCCAAAAAATGAAATTAAAACTGTTATGCAGGAGGTGACTGCAAAACAAAGAAATAACACATTAATTGTAAAACCAAAATCTGTATTACAGTCGCCTCCCTTGGTATTCTCAACAGTGTTTTCAAAACAGAAATCACACATAAAGAACAATGTCTTAAAACACTGGGATAAGTTAAAGGATGACAAAGAGGCAAAACTTGTCTTTGATAAAATACCACTTTTTGCTTTTTGTAGGCATACAAACTTGAAAGACGCAGTAACATCAGCGCTTCTATGTAATTAATATTTTGCAGATTATGAAAATATATCCTATACTTCGTTTGTTATACAGATAAACATGGTTAAATAAAAATAGGAGTATAGAAAAATTTTAGTCAAACAGATCATGAGGTGTAGAGCCCATACTACAAATTAAAGGATTTTTACAAGTGTCACTTTGCAATGGCTTCGGCCCCTGACGATGGAAATGGTAATGATCTAATTGGTCTAAATAGATGTTCGAAACACCTTGTTATCTAACAATTTGAGTTGGGTTGCTGGAATAGTCTTTGACAACGATTAATTGAAATACCCCAGTTTTTGAATGGATTAGTAATTTAAGTCGTTCGTTTTCAATGTGTTTTTATTGTGTACAGTTGTGATTTGTAAGCCATGATGTTGTCGGTTCAATTTGGATCTACGAGTTTGAAGGTATATATAAAATCGATTTTGTATAATCAAAACTTGTGGCAACTTTAACCCCCCCCCCCAATTATTTGATTTAATTTTTTATCCTACCTTGATCATTTAAACTCGTCTCCTACAGAAATGAAAATAATGAGCAAAATGTACAGAATAACAAAGGGGAATAGATCAAAATAATCTAATAAAAATATGTACATACATAAAATACTCAAATCCAGATCCTATAACTCACTTATATTTTGCACGAATAATTTCTTACAATAAAAAAACAGAACCAGGAGAAGAATACAAATAAGGAAGAAGCTATACATAACAAATTGTGTTAAAACCAAATGTCAAATTATTTGTATGGTACAGAAATTTTCCGAAAAAAGCATCGTAAAATTCTAGTTTCACATATAACCTATAAAACAGTAGGACAAGGTCAAACTTTGAATAGCTAACTGTTCCAAAACATTTAATATTTGTATTTGTAACTAGCTTGTATTGAACTATAATTTATAAACATTGCATGCTGATGAATTTATCCAACAAATGACGACACCTTTCAACGTCGTATTTGATTTTAATTGTTATTGTTATATTCGAACATGATCTATCTGAAACCTTTACATTATCAAAGTGCCTTTGAAGACGTCATTTATATTTTTACTTTCCATGATATGATTTTATTTTTCTTGTAGATGATTTAGAACGTGGATGGAGGGAAGTAATGAGTGACCAGTAAAATCACTGATATTTGTTTGACCAAGAAATATTATGTTACATATACCTTTGTTTTAAAGACACAAAAAAAACCGTATATATCGTTTTACAATTTTTAGGCGAAATAGGCAAAAACTTTCAGCTGGTTAATACTGGTTTCTATATTAAAAAGGTACATGTATTAGCTCGTATATTACTTGTCGTATAGCCAATATCAATACGTTTCTAGTATGTTGATTCATTTGTTACAAATCGTTATTATTACATGTAGTATTACACATGCAATTTAGATCTTTAAATACCACAAACAAATTTATAGATAAAATAGCTATTTTTTAAGTAACACATACTACCTACAAAAATCCAAAATGAATTTCACGAAATTTGAAAGATTAACAAATATAGATAACAAAAGCACATAATCATAAAGATACTCCTGAAAGAAAATTAATAACATAATGTTTATTGATTATACATTCTTTATACTTTTTATGACTTTACTTTTTATAAATCAGTATTACAATAGGTATATTTTTTTTGTTTCTGTATTTTGTTAAATTTTTATTTCCATCGTATGTATGAAATCTGTAAACTAAATTATTTTTCAGAAACATTAATTCTAGTTTTACTCCTTGTAATTGCATTTCATGATTTTCTAGTATACGTGGCGCAGTTTAATAAGGGAAGGACCCAAGTTTTAAATACTTGCGACGATTTACATGTATATTTTTGTCTACTCGCGAAGGTGAAGAACATAAATTGTTCCCAAAAATAAGTTGGTTCACAATTTAAACATTGAGCACTTCTGTATATTTTCTTAAACTATATATATTTTGTTTGACAGATATTATAGATTAGGGACCAATAAGAAACATTGTATTTCATGTCTTTATTATTGTGTTCATACATCAATACATCGCGTATGACATAAGTGGCAACATATGATACAGAGGAATAAAATCTAGTGTAGCGACAGCAACATCGTTTTCTATTAACATAATACCTTAAAAAAAATATATTATTATTACATGTTTGCCCCTTCTTGGTTGCACTTTGTAAATACAGCTGTTTCTCAAAAGACGCCTCTTTTGGGGAGATCTTGAATATTCATAGAAAAATAATATGGTTTACATACTGGTTCCCAGTTATGCTCTCTGTGTTCCATCTCACAGAGACATAACTTGGGAAGGTTAATGTTAATGTAAATAAACATTTGCATACTGTTTACCTTGAAACCTGCGGTAATCTTTCATTTTACAAATGTAGGTAGGGATAGTTAAGCAAATATGTGTTAGTTTAAACTCTGAAAAGTTCAGGGCATATACAAGTTGAAAATATGCCGCACCGCCCTATATTTTGACCTTTGAAAAAATATTGGTGCATATGAACTGTCAATTCTAAGATAAGATTTTTTCAAAACTTCATAGTAAAAGTGGTACATGCAGTTTAAGCCGTCAAAGGAGTTCCTATGGGAAATTAAATTGTCAATATTTACAGAAATGCAACCTCTAACATTTTTGTACGCAAACGGTTGTCCTATATGAACATGATCAAGTTATTTTATAATGACACCTATCGTTACCTTTCTCTGCACAAAATCAACTTTTTTTTTATAAAAACAATGTTGAAGAATCAATTTTGTTTTCATTGATGATCAATTACATTCTACAATCAGATAAGAGTTTTCTTGTTATATTCATAAAATTAAAGTTATTGCATGGTGAGTTAGAATAAGTATCGTGATGAGTGTTGATTGCATCGCCACAAACACCTCACATTCATTAATACTTGAAATATTAAATACATGTTTTGTATTGAACACTGTTGTATGGAATTTATTCCTTCATGTATTTCAAGTTACACAGTTCTTTTACCCTGTCATATGACATGGCGCACTAAACGAACTTCCACGTGACCAACAATTGATAACTACTTTTAAAGTTCTGTAGTAAATTTGCTTACTCGAGCAATTCAAAGCGTGTATCCCGTATCATGCACCATCTACTTATAATCATTTAACATATTAGATGTGCTTTAAACTTTGAGATTGATGTCAATTTAATTATACATTTGACATACATAATGACATCTAATATCTACAGTAGCATACACATAAAGCGCTAAAACTCTAAATGGAATTAAGAATAAGATCATGTAGATATCGGAAATCGGTATACTAACCAACATAATATGAAAAGTAGAATAATAAAATGTCATTGTATTTGTAGTCAATTATATATGTTATATATACATGTAATATTTTAACTTGAATACAAACCGGGTTTTAACATTTATTGACTATTCAAAGTTCTTTATCCTGAGAAATTATTTGCAATTAAGAAAATTATCTCTGCTCATGTGTATTTTTTTGTCAGATGTATCAGATGTAGTTTCGTTATGTTTTAATGCGATTTCAAGATTAGCTTTGATAGTTAATTAAACAGTTGGTTAATATTTCCGTACTCGATAAACAATCTTTTTTTTGACGAATTGTTTGATGATGATGTACATGATGAGAGCTGTTTCTATCACGAATTAGTGCAATATTAGAGGTTGCACTTTGTTAATACAGCTGTTTCTCAAAACACGCCTCTTTTGGGGAGATCTTGAATATTCATAAAAAAAAATTGTTTACATACAGGTTCCCAGCTATGCTCTTTGTGTTCCATCTCACAGGGACATAACTTGGGAATGTTACCAGTAAATAAACATGTGAATATTGTTTACATTGAAACCTGTGGTAACCTTTCACATGTTTCATTCGAGGTAGGAATAGTTTAGAAAATATGTGTTAGTTTAAAGTTCAGTGCATATAAACGTTGAAAATATGCCGCACAGCACTATATTTTGACATTTGAAAAAAATTGTGGTGCATATGAACTTTCAATTTTAGGATACAAAAAATCAAAACTTTATAGTAAAAGTGATACAGTTTTAGCTGTAAAAGGAGTTCCTATAGGAAATTGCATTGCCAATATTTACAAAAATGCAACCTATACTGGGTAAAAAAGGGGAACCTTCAGCATTTAACCAAATTTGCTTCATTTCACAGTTTTTAAAGAAATAAACTCAAATATGAAGTTTGATAAATATTTAATGAAGATTGGTAGAATCCTTGGCCTTTAATATGATGACTTAGCATAAATTCACAGTTTACAGTATGCATAGTTTACTTCAGTCCTGGATACAAAGTTAATTCATAATATTTGCATATGTGTAAGTTAATTTGATAAGAAGTGCTTATTTTTACTCTTCGCAGTTATTGAAACTCATTGATCCTTCCGGAATATTATATATGGGGTATTTGAGTCCTTTCGATAACCCAAAAGTAAGCTGCTACACCTAAATCTGCTTTTTGTTACCACGGCATAACACGGCATATTAAATACAAGCTAGAAAAACAAAAAAATATCTCAAGAAAACTTACAATAGTGTGTTCTATCCTAAATGTGTACTAACTATTCCAAATTGCTAGAAACAGCAGAATGATTTTGGAAATCTGCGGCCCCAGGCAAAAAGCAGAAAATTGCCTACATCCTGCGTCATAAAACAAATAATTTAACTTGTAAATGCTATGGTTTTATGATTTTAAAGTTCTTGATATAGAAAGCTATACATTTATAAAAAAAACAGTTGTTAGCATGACACGGGTGATGTTCTTCTCATATATGTTATGATGGTATAATACTAAACCCCTAACGGGAAGGATTGTGCCTGATATTCATATGATGAAATCATAATCTTTCAATCAGTTTAATTGAAGTCTTGAGCTGGCATGTCAATTAAATGCTTGTAGTCTGTTGTTATTTGTGTATAATTATCATATTGTTTTATTTTCTTTGGCTACATCTGCTGGCATCAGACTCGGACTTCTCTTGAACTGAATTGTAGATGTGCGCATTGTTAGGCGTTTACTTTTCTACATTGGGTAGAGGTATAGGAGGAGGGTTGAGATCTCATAAACATGGTTTACCCTGCCGCAGTTTTGCGCCTGTCTTAAGTCAGGAGCCTCTGGCCTTTGTCTTGTATTATTTTAATTTTAGTTTCTTGTGTACAATTTTGAAATTAGTATGGCGTTCATTATCACTGAACTAGTATATATTTGTTTGGGGGCCAACTGAAGGACACCCCTGGGTGCGTGAATTTCTCGCTACATTAAAGACCTGTAGGTGGCCTTCTATTGTTTTTTCTATGGGTGGGTTGTTGTCTTTTTGACACATTCCTCATTTCCATTCTCGATTTTAATATTATATTTAATGCGTTTCCCTCAGTTTTGGTTTGTTGCCCCGATTTTGTTTTTTGTCCATGGATTTATGAGTTTTGAACAGCGGTATACTACTGTTGCCTTTATTAATAACTATGCTTGGAAGTTATATAAAAATAAGATGTTAGCAGTCATCTCTACAACATTTTATGTGAAGTTATATCTCTGACTGGTATAGACTGGTATCTGCATGCATACAACTATTGCAAATATGATTTTGTTTGAACACTTCTAGTATAAACATTGTGTCAGATATATGGTTACAGATGATACTGTTGTGAGAAGAGTTATAATTTGACCATTTGAGGAAGAAAATGTTTTCTTTAATTGACAAATAAGCATGCAGTGAGATATGGACTGGAGACACAGGCTGGATTGGATACTTTACATAATGTTGAATGTTGAAATGTTGACTGTAGACTGCTAAACATTACAATTATAGTATTCTGATATGCTTTCAATATGTAATCAAAATACGTTTAAAACAGGTTTTAGGCATTTTTTATCAGAAAATATACAAATAGGGTAAGCTGGCAGTCTTGTTTTCAAATTCTTTAAAAAATTGAAACAGGGGAGGGGGTATAAAATGTATAGTAAAGAAAAACTAAGAGGATACACAGTGATTTCTTTAGGACTATAATTATGATAGATGAGTATTAATGTGAGAAAAACTGATTTCAGTGAGTTTTCTATTTGAATAAATGTCTGTATACTTTGTAAATACAACTGTTTCTCAAAACACGCCTCTTTTTGGGGAGATCTTGAATATTCATAGAATATTAATTTTGTTTACATACTGGTTCCCAGGTATGCTCTCTGTGTTCCATCACACAGAGACATAACTTGGAAGGTAACCAGTAAATAAACATGTACATATTGTTTACATTGAAACCTGTGGTAACCTTTCATTCGAGGTAGGGATGGTTACGAAAATTAGTGTTAGTTTAAACTCTGATAAGTTCAGGGCATATAAACGTTGAAAATATGCCACACAGCTCCATATTTTGACCTTTGAAAAAATGTGTGGTGCATATAGACCTTCAATTCTAGGATAATATAAAAAAAAGAAGATATGGTATGATTGCCAATGAGACAACTATCCACAAAAGACCAACATGACACAGACATTAACAATTATAGGTCACCGTACGGCCTTCAACGATGAAAAAAGCCCATACCGCATAGTCAGCTATAAAAGGCCCCGATAAGACAATGTGAATCAATTCAAACGAGAAAACTAACGGCCTTATTTATGTAAAAAAATGAAAGAAAAACAAGTATGTAACATATAAACAAACGACAACCACTGAGTTACAGGCTCCTGACTTGGGAGAGGCGCATACTTAAATTATGTGGTGGAGTTAAACATGTTAGCGGGATTCCAACCCTTCACCTAACCTGGGACAGTGGTATAACAGTACAACATAAGAACGAACTATAAAAATCAGTTGAAAAAGGCTTAACTCATCAGATGGACAAAAAAACAAGATTTTTTTCCAAACTTCATAGTAAAAGTGGTACAGTTTTAGCCGTAAAAGGAGTTTCTATGGGAAATTGCTTTGTCAATATGTACAGAAATGCAACCTTTATGTTGTTTAAAGTATGACCACTGATTATAGCTCATAAATTATGCATACTCAATTTGAGATGATATTATTCGATACGCCGACGTTATAAATCATTTTTGACATGCACATTTGCACGTGTTGCAAGACTTTGAATTACTGAAAAAGAATTACCTGACAAGCCAAAGATAAAACATTTTTTGTTTGACATGCTTATTTGATATATAATATCAGAACAATAGTTATTGTGAATTTCGTCATAACAGTGTAAATGTATGACACAGCTTTTCTATGCACATGGATCTTATTTCTGGAATGTGTAAATTATTTGTAACATTAAATCATAAATCTCTTTTAATCGGGGTATTAAAACGAAGTTTTCATTAAATCCTGTTAGTATCACGGAACAAATATTGCATACAAACAATTGATGTATGTCCCTTTGTGTAATGAATAATATTACCCGATATGCCGACGTTATGAATCATTATTGACATGCAAATTTACAGGTGTTGCAAGACTTTAATGTTTAAATAGTGAAAAAGTATAACTTGAGAAGCCAAAGATAAAATTCAAATTGACGTGCATATTTGTAGGTGTTGCAAGCATTTATTGATCATCGAGATTTCAATTTTCTGTTCAATTAAAAAAAAATAATTGACAAGACTGACCAAAAATAACTACGAATCAAGTAAATTGTAGTTATAAAGGGTTTAAATAATACAGTACGAATATACTTATTGGGTAGTAATTTGTTGTATCTTTGTACGAAGATCTTTTTCCTTTAAACCTTTATTTATATTTGCAGCAAACTGCTAGTTGCATTTCTAAGTTATGAAGCATGTAGACAAGAAAGTGTTTGTTGTATTTTAAAATAGGATAAACTAAAACGTAGATCATAATTGTACTCGCAGGAAATAAAATATTCATAACTCATATTTGTTTTCTGTTCAAATATGTTAAATCCAACCTCAGAGAGAACTTGACTCTATAAGAGCTGACAGACGAAATTAGGAGGTATGTCAATAGATAAATTCGTTGTAATTAGTGCATTCCTAAACAATCTTCGTTGAGTACTGATCTTCTGTAACCATAAGGTACATGAACTCAAGATGTCATAACTTGAAAATAATTCAAATGGTACGAAATTATAACAACGATACGAATCTTCCAAGTTAGAAATTGACACAATGACGGGAAAATTTTCATGTTAATGATACACATTCTTACGTCTGGACGCATTTTTTGTTAATTTATGAATTATGACCTAAATATCTAAGTTCTAAAACACTCCATCCCTTGTCCATATAGTTTTTGACATATTGTTCTGCTAAACGGAAATACGTCTCATGAAAATGTAATTATGCATCCCGAGACATGTAAGAAGAAAAACAATTGTTTAAAAAAACGAACTAGTAATATATTCCAGTCAAGAGCAATAACTGCATTCCTTTCTATTTAGTATATACATTTTCGATAGTAAACTCCTATCTAACTCCGTCGGAATGTGCGGGATGTATAAATACGTATACACACTTGGTAGGTATTCAGCAACATAATACTTGGAAACAACATTACTATACAAGTGCAGTTAGTGATGTTTTGAAGGGTTGAAATATGTTCTTATCAAAAGCAGAATCTGAATTCATACATTAGCAATGAAACAGTACTCTGCAATCCACATCATAAACTTGCACCTTAACATCATTTACCAGTTTGCAAATTGACTTTAAGGTGACAAGAAAGGCATCCCGAAATAATTTCTACAAACATTGTCAAATATATGTTTTATATAGCCTAGTTATACTTGTTTAATAGATACAGAACACAGTACAGATAGTATTGGCACGATATTCCAGAAACATGGGCTCGAATAATGATAAGTGAGAACAAAAAATTGCAAATCGTTAATTTTAACTACCCTCTTAACTGTGTGTATTTGATTAACATTATCATGATAATATCAATATTCCTAATAGAGATCACCTTTTAAATTGTTAAAAAACAACAACATTCAATTTAAAAAAAAAAAAAAAAATACAATACATGTATTTTGAAAAAAAATACAAAATCAAAGATGGTTTAAAAGATATACAAGAAATGAAACAAATGGTTAGTGACACATTCAGTTTAACTGCTAACTAGTATGTTATATATAAAACACAACTAGTAATCGTTGTTACTAATTAATATGTACAACAAAATCAAAGGTATAATAGCTTTGAGGAATATGTTATTTCTTTGAAAAATAAATGTTACAGTTGACTACAAAACATACATACATGGTTCTTACATACAATGCTTAATATTTGAGTACTGTTTACAAAATGAATTGGGATTACAAACAAATTGTTCATGAATTCATATTTCTAAGTTGACCATTTAAAATCATGATAATATATATATCAGCTTTCATATCGCCTAATGTGAAAGATGCACATTTTTTACATGTAACGTTAGCTTAACAAGTACTCATTCTGTACTCAAATCTTACCAGACAGGTAACAATACATTTGGGGTCAGAATTATTGAATGGGTGTTATTCCAACTGAACTGAGAAGCGTTTTAATTTTAATTATCTTCAATAAAGATACTTTTAAATGACTTTTTTTGAAAAATGAACTCATATTGTAGTGTTAACTTAACATAAACACATCTTCTTTTTATGACCAGCTATGTTTTACTGTTCATAAAAATCGATTTCTACACGTACGACTAAGATCTTTGATCATTTGTGTACTTTGTCAGTTGATGGGAAGACATCAACATATGGAACCAATGATACAAGAAATAATGAATAAGGTGTAAAGCTATAATCAATATATTTTGCATTTTGATTGATAACATTAGTCATTTTATGCATGTTATTTTCATGTAGAAACTTTTTAGAAAGAAAGATAAGAAGTTAGCAATATCCTTTAACTTTACTTTCCGCTATATAGATGATGTTCTTTCACTAACTAATTCAAAATTTGGTGACTAGGTAGAACGCATCTGTCCCATAGAACTAGAGATATAAAGGATACTACAGACACTACAGGTAAGTCGGCCTTATATCGTGACTTGAATCTAAAAATGAGGGTCGGTTGAAAACAAAACTTTACGACAAAAAGGATGAGTACAGCTTTCCAAATGTGAACTTTCCATTTCCCAGCATATGGGTTATATATCTCACAATTGATACGATATTTCCGTGAATGCATATCCTATCATGATTTTCATGTTAGTGTGTTGCTGCTCACAAGGAAGCTATTAAACTAAGAGTTCTAAATGGTGAAGTTGAAATTATCCCTTCGTAAATTTTACGGACATCATCACGAGTTGGTTGACCGTTATGGAATAACCGTTTCACAAATGCATGAAATGATATCGGAAATGTTGCTTACGTCGTTACTACAATCCCTTCCTTTTCATAAATGTGACATACCAAACTATACTATTTTCCTGATTTGTTATCACATAAGCAATACGACGGGTGCCACATGTGGAGCAGGATCTGCCTACCCTTCCGGAGCACATCGGATCACCCCTAGTTTTTAGTGGTTCATGTTGTGTATTCTTTAGTTTCTATGTTGTGTCATTTGTATAATTGTTTTTCTGTTTGTCTTTTTTTTTATTCTTATCCATGGCGTTGTCAGTTTGTTTTAGATTTATGAGTTTGACCTTAACGTTGGTATCTTTCGTCCCTCTTTTCTAGAAACTTACTTTTAAAAAACCCGACATAATCAACTGAACAGTTTCTTTGTTAGTTACATATCTGCGAAATCTAAAAATGTTTGAATTTACGTGATTAATGTTTTTTTATAATGTTCTTCGAGACAATGAAAATCACTAGGTCTGTTATTTGAATAGGATATGTAAGTATTTGGACCCAATACCAGTACTTCTCGTTAGTAAACTAAGGAATGTATCAGACTCGTGAAATGATATTCTTATTGTGTTGGAGAAACCTTCCTTTGTTTCTTTTGTTTCTTAAGTTCTTAAGTTTGAATTTATGTATTCAAAATAGAGTGGAAATGCCGAGATCATTACTCTTGTTTCACAATCACGGTTTATGCATCGTTTGATTAAGTTATAAGTGATAACCAAAAGGGGTAGGCTCGCATTTTGAAGGACAAAACAATGCAAATCATCTGGTCGGGAGGCTGACGTTATCGTTTGTACATTTTTTCATAATAAAAATTTAACCTAGATTCTTAAGTTCTTGTAATGTCAGCGAAAACATTAACAACAGTCAACATTTTAGGGACAAACACCCCATATAAGATATTGAAATTAGATTTATTCCTGCTGATTATGTTTGCTGTAATACATGTATGTTATGAACAGTATAATATGATGTGTCTCTGGTTCTCCTTATCTTACAAAATCGATTGAAGTGATATTGTCCATACAGTTTGCGAAAATTAAAATATACATGTATTGCTAAAAAACTGTATTATATTAAACACGAGAATTTTTTTCCTTTAAGATATTTCATTCTCCAATTGACAGAGAATCAAATTTTGCTAATAAATATTTGTCGACGATTTTGTTTTGCAAAACAATACTGCTGAAAATTGAACATTTTCGCAATTTTGGAGTAAAAAACGTTTTATTTTAAAAAAATAAATAGGATTTTTTAATGAGCATATACTTATATAATGGGGCTCAAAATGAAGCAAAATAAATCAAGATGGTTAACAAAATCTTACTTAACTATTTAAAGCATTATTTCTTACTCATAAAAACGTTATGGTGGATACAAACAACGGCAAGAAATGAACATTTGAAAAGTACATTTAATTTTTTTTTTTAAATATTTCTAACTGTGTCGATTTGGCCAAATTAAGATATGTTATTTTTTCCAAAAAATGGAACGTCATCACGTTTTGAAAAATATTTGTCACCATACTCGTTTTTTGAGAAAATACCAATAATATAATATTGTTTACTGAAACCCATCTGTAAGCTTCACAAATTGCGCCAAAAATTATGACGTTTCGAGAAATAACGTTAAATTTCCCCGCTTGTTTTTCAAAGGCAGTGCGACGGTGTGGAAGACAAATGTATTTATACTCTGTGACTTTGTTGAATAGTTGTCCCAACAGCACTCATTTCGGATCTCGTATCTATAATGAACCAGAATCAGGACGAGATAACAATTCAGTTAGTTTTACTATTGTGATCGTCACAAGTGTGAAACCCGGGTGTGTTACATGCAAACCGTGGAATTACATAATTTTAAAATAGTCCCTCGGGTATCGTTCATCCCTCTTTTAAAACAAAAGTATTACACGTTAGACATGTTAGAAATTCGTTTCTGTGTGTCGGTCTATAATACAAAGCAGGGTTAATTTTCATATCATATTTTCATTTGATGTTTTTGTTTTGAACATTCATTTTTAATATGCCACATGACGTCCGTCATCCATAATCAATATTAATTTTACAGTTACTTAACATTTAAGTGTTTTTCTTATACTGATCTGCATTAAACCGTTTTTGATTTCACAAATCAAAATTAATGAAAAGCGTGAAATTTTGCAACCAAACACTTGTCTGAATACTCACTGACTCCGCATTATTTATTCATGTTGCAGTTTTGGGCTTTTTATTCTTTATAGGCTGCTAGCTATAACAAAAGTCTGTATGTTGACTCTTAGTGTTTTGAATTAGATGTGTCGTTGGTATGCTGTCGTATTCATGTATACCTTTAAAATCTTTTTAAAAACAAAAGGGAATAATTGGGTATATAAATATTCACATCTCTGGACTTCTCCCGTCCGACAGTATATCTTTGATAAAAGTGGGTGCTGCCGTCGGATGTCTAAATTTGCAGCCTTGTTTAGTCGAAACAAAAATGTTGTATATCCGATGCATAGTGTAGTAAGAGTTATTTATACGTTAAAAAACATCTTAATAAATGGTTGATTGGATTACGAACTTCGAATAACATTTCTAATTAACAACAAAAGTAACATGGTTGATTTAAACACATATGTATCGCCTTTTGCAGTTGTATATGAAAAAAAACCACTTTAATTAACAAAACAGGTCAGTAAGACAATACGAAACGGCAAAAATAAATTGAACTATATTATAAGTTGTTGCCATTTTTTTAGTGTGATTTTGCTTAAATGACATATTTACCAGATAAATATATATATATATATATATATTATGGCCTTCCAAATACCGTTTCGATGTCTAACATCACTGAAGAAACATTTATTGTCGAAATCCAGATCTGCTGTATAAAAAAATATTGACACCGTATGTTTGTGGCATTACATCTTGGCCACAACATGTTGTTAATAGTTTCTGTTTAGTATTAAAGTTATAATATCAAGATTCATTTTGTTAAATCTTTTGTGTGATTTGAATAGTGAATTGTGAACTATTTCATTATTCATTATTGATTTTGTAATAATAAAAAAAATGAATAATGTACGTACTTCATCCCGGTGCACGCAAATGGGTTTTCTGTATCAAGATGTATCAGAATTACTAATACTTGACCATTGCCACATATCGTAAGTTTCTCCTTAAACATTAGCCAGTTCTACCAGTATGGGATTTATTCTTTCAAATATTTCAAGTAACATAGTGTTTTTATCCTTGCATAGGACATAGCTCACTTAACGAACTGTCAGGTGACCAACAATTGTTAATCACTATTTAAAGTTCTGTAGTAAATTTGCTTACTCGATCGTTTCAAAGCTTGAATCCCTTGTCATGCCCCATTAACTTATAATAATCTAAAACATTAGATTTAAAGTGTGGTTTAAATTATGAGATTATTTCAATTTAATTATTCATTTGACATGCATAAAGACATCTAATATATACACATAAAGCGCGAAAACTGGGAATGCATTTCAGAATAAGATCATGTAGATATAGGAAATCGGTATACTAGCCAATATAGTATGCAAAGTAAAATAATAAAATGTCATTGTTTTTTTTGGTTATTTATATATCCTTGTTTTCGTAATAGTAAAAGTTCAATGGTAAGTTAATATTGATATTAAAAGACTTCCGAACAAAAAGGGATGTTCAGATTTGAACAGCCCTTTTTGTGAGAAGGTCTTTTAATGTCATTATTAACTTAATCATTGAACTTTTACTGACTTACAAACCGTCAAAAATATAAGAAAAGTACATAAAAAGCACTGGCAGAAACCTTATTCCCCTGAACTGGACGAGTCTTAATATGTTCAACTTAAATGATAATTAAACAGTACTGATATATACAATTAACAGTTACCAAATTGAAATGAAAACGGACCGATTTAATGGCATTACATCATATAAGTATTATTTATGATAAAAAAATTAGCATCTAAATAACACTTAATGATAGCTTTAGAAAATTAGGGGGTAACTTTATATTTTTTTATCCAACTTTTCAAAATAACGATTTCTTATTTAATAAATCAGGCAATCAAAACACACCTGATTTATAACTGACCAATGAATATTATGCCCAACAGCTTCATGATATATATATACTTGATGTTTTTGATCTGTCAGTAATCATGAAATATATTTGTAAATATCAGACCTTAGAAAACAGTAAGTAAACTCTTCCAACAATTAGCTTTTTGAACAGCTTGTTTCAGAACTTCTAATTGGACAGACCTAGATGTAAAAGGTCCTTCACAATATTCATTCAGTAAATGTTCCTTTTGTATCTGACTTGGTTATTTCCCAACATTACGTTAAATGCGTATGCAAAATAAGTTTTGTCTATTCAGTCCAACTAATAAAAATATCTTGCTTTATTCGTGTTTTTTTTAAATAAAAAACTATGCATGCAAACTTCAATGAAAAAAACCGTATAAAGGTTTCACTGGCCCGATCAAAACTTGTGAGGCCAGATATATTCGAAAGTTCAATGCATTATATGAAAACAAACTCTTTAATTTAGTCGTCCGTTATTCCGTTCATGTCTAAATAAAGCAAAAACACATGAAATTTGTTTTTATCTTTCTGAGTTATATCCATGCCTGGCAAAAAAAATCATATGTTATAAATCGTATCAAAACAGTAGATAAGAACCATAGTAAAAAAGTGTTTAAAACTTTTTTAATAAGCATTCAGTTATGTGATAAAGTTTAGAGACCCCCCCCCCTCCCCCACCCAAAAAAAACAAAACAAAAAACAAAAACAAAAAAACAACCAAATAACAACAAAAGATAAACTATTTAAATGGGAATTGTAAATTATAGCATTTTAAAATATCTTGTATTTGTGTGCTAAGTACTAGTACAGAAAAATCAATTAAGTTGATTGTTTGTTGTTTGCTTTACACGTCCAGTAGCAAAATATCATGCATGTTTATGACTCTAAACCATAAATTTAAAATACAATAGATAGGTCGAACAATAGGAGGTCGACAGAGAATTGGACGTGAAACTTTAAAATAACACTGGAAAATGAGGGTACATGTATATTGAATAAGGACAGAAATTTGGAACTGGCAATATTCAGACCACTCAAATAAAAGGTGCAAGAGTTTTTAATTTGCCGAGAGCGTTGATTCATAAAATCCACCCTGAAGTCGATCATCCATGTTTACGTGTAGTTTAAAATATAATTTCACGCAACCAATTTAGGTTAGATACTTTTAGCTAGCTTTAGTAACTGTGAGAATTCTGTGAAACTGTATTGTGTATTGTGCTCTAGTTTTTGGTATGATATTTTGTACTACCGATCCCTACCGCTCTCTTGATTGGTCTCGTGTGGGGGCGATCGGCTCAAGAGCGTGAGGTTATTTGTTTGAATCCTGAACGTCTCAAACAAAGACGTTAAGTAAATTGGTATTCTATTTCAACGCTAAACACATGGTTTCATAGACTAAGAACATAGACTGGCCGGCTTAGAGTCGGAAATGTATCCGGGTCGGGTGACTTTTCTGGCTGCGAACTAATATCGTGTGAACTTACACTATAAAAAAACTGACCCAGCTTGTCAGTCTAGTAAAAACAGTGTTAATACTCTCATTATATTTACATGTAATCGTCCTGAATATTAATTTTATTTGCCGCTGGTCGTTATCCATTGTCTTTATATATTTTACCGTTTCATTATACAGTGAAGGGTTTTTCTTTTACTGGATTTCATTCCATTTTCTTAAATTTTCACAAAAAAAAAATAAAATATGGCAGGTGAAATTGTTCAACCAAACACTTGTGATTGTTGGGATATCTTTTACGATAATATTATTAAATCAAATGTGCCTTTTCGGATATATAATATTTGACGGTAAATATTATTGAATTAACTCCGTATAACTATAAGAAAACTATTATTTTAGTCATGGGTAGGTTTTTAGCTAATTATTCTGTATACGCATCTTTCTATAAAAAAAGAACGAATGTTGATTATAAATATCTTTATTTATCCGTGTCTTTGGTTTGCTGTCGCATTAATGTATACCGTTATCTCCTTTTATTCAAAACCAAATGATTCGCTTGGGTATAGGAATATTGACATCTCTCGACCTCTCCCATCCCACAATATACCCTTGCTAAATGGGTGCGTTCGTTTGACTTTTTTGGTTATATAAATACGCAGCTTTGTCCGATCCAAATATGATAGGAATATATTTCCGATGTCTGGTGCAGTGAGAATTTCACGCTATCTTTACCTTTAAAAACATTCGAGGGAAAGACGATCTACACACGAGTTGAATGATTGAAATGTGTAAACAACAAGAAAGGTCAGCTAAATCTTCATAAATAAGTCGCATGGCTGATTTTAACAAAAACAATTGTTACTTTTGCTAGAAAAATAGTAGATAAATAAAGAGTAACAAAAACCGATCAGCAAGACAATATAAAAAAGTTAAACGCCCAAAATAAGTTCAATCTTTTTATAAAATGTTGTCATATTTTTTTTTTTGCTTTTATGACAACTATTATACCAGTCTGATATATATATAAATAAACTTGAAACAACAAATGTTGTCAACTAGACGAGACAGCCGTCATTGTACGCTTCAACAAATGAGTTATTGCTGCTCATTGAATATTGTTTTTTCTGTTCTAGTCCCTCCCCTATTAGTTTTGCTGTAAATTATACAGTGTAACCCCTGATGTGTAGTAGGAAAACGTTTTTTAATGTTAAAATAAATATTGAATGCAAAGAGAAAAATGATGGAAGAAATGCTAAAATTTACGCATAAAAATTCAAATGTAAATAATAATGAAATATATAAAAATTGAAAATCTGTTTGAGACTATAATCAACTGAGGACAAATGGTTATACATCACTACACGAAGCTGAGTAATTTATTGCTCCTTTTTGTCCAGTGGCATATATGTCATGCATATTCACAACTAGATTCAAAGTGGATCAATCTGAAGAAAATGCCCTACAAATTTAGAGTGGCAATTTTTATAATAAGGAAGAGCGTTCGCTAGGGATAAAAACGTATGCCGTAATATAATAGATTTCAACCATAATGATCGAACTCGTAAGTTAAGCTATTATCCCTCCTTCCCTCTTTTTCTCCACGATAGACGAATGACATAAACAAAACGTCAATTAATTTACAATCATTACCGGCCACTATAAGTAAATGAGATATGGACTTTTTTTATAAATAAATTCCTATTGCAGGCAACATCTCCCGGGTCGGGACAGGTTATCATTTCCACAAATACCGCCTGATTATTGACCAAAAGCACTTTGAGTCAAACAAATTCTTAAATTGTTGTTGTCTTTAATGTCGTTTGTTTACTTTTATAGCTAGTGGAAGACAACTGTGAATACATTGTGGTATCCACCCTGTATTATCCTACCGCTGAATTACTACCTCGAGTATTGGTTCACCATATTCAAATTCTTTAATTGTAAATTAAGGTATTTTGCTGTCTGTTTTTTCCCGATCCTATCTCGGACCTCCTTATTTTAAGGGTGCGTATCTAATTAGTCATGCTCGATTAACTTTAAGTAAATTGAACCTCAACTTAAAGACCTACACCGGGTAAATAAGTTCGAGGTACAATAAGTAGACAATAGAAATCCTATGTGAAATGAGATCGTCCCAGGTTTCTTAGATAATTATTTTGCGATGAATAACAATGAAAAATGCACGAGCAGGTTTGTAAAATTGAATAAAAACCGGGTATTAACATTCATTATCTTGAATATTTAACGTTCTGTATCCTGAGGAATTTACTGCTACTAAGAAAGTTATATCTGCTCTCATCAGATGTATCAGATATTTTTTGGTTAAAAGTACTGCGAAATACGCTTTGTGTGATGATGATTTATATGAACAGAGTAGTTTATATCACAAGTTCAATGAATATGTATTTGTGTAAGTATCAAAAATGTATAGTCCCAAATATACTGACCACAAAGAAAACTGAACCTTTGATAACGACTATCCAGAAATGATGAGACCAGAAGACGTCATAATGAATCTCGTTCAGTATATGCTTGGCATGATTTCTTGCGAGTTGTTTTTAACGGGAAAAAATAAAGGTGGTCAAAGCCATGGTTCTCCACTCTAATTATCATCTTGGTTGCTCTTTTTCATTTTGTTAAGTATCAACCATGAAGACTTTTGCGTTTTACATTCCAACACAAAAAAGTACCTCATATATTGGCAAATAGTTATTAAATGTACCAGGATTATAATTTAATACGCTAGAAGTGCGTTTTGGTCAGGTACAAATGTATATTGGGGATGTTATATACTAAGTCATGTTTCTTAAAAACAAAAGATACATCATTTCGTTGAAATCTGTATTTATGAACCATGTATCTTTCATTTTTTTCATTATCTGTGCCCAAATTGCATCCTTTCTCATTTATGTTGATTATTATCAAAGTATCAAAGAAAATTGGATAATAATAAAGTTCTGACATGACAGAAATAAGATGAAATCGAAAGATGAGCCATTTTAGAAGCGTTTGCATTTTCAATACGATTTTCTCTGTTCTATGTTATGATCAAAACTATAAGATAGGTTACATGAACACATTAAGTGATACAATACCAAAACAACCTATTATGGAATATACACGGTCTCCATGCGGTTGCTTTTAATCAATTATGTTCCTAAAAATGTATAGGATATACGGTAAATATATACATCCTGTTATATTTCTATGTATTTAAGTTGTTTATTTTATGATTGGTGTTTTTGTAGCAGAATATTGCTCCAAACATTCCTTTCTCACTTATTATTTGAAATTTATAACTTACACTGCTTCTTGGAAATGTGGTATTTTCGATGAACAACTGATTGTTAGTAATATGGACGATTGAAATAAATGCATTATGAATAATGCAATTATGTCGCACAATAATAGAAAAAGAAAGAAACTGGGATTTTGAAAATATATTGCAGTTGCTTGGGAATCCACAACAAAAATTACTAAATTACTAAAAGAACGTCTTAGCTGCTGTATTAACTAAACATAATGTTAAAATTGATTATTCCGATTTTATTCTCCGTTTGCCAAAAAAAAAAGGACAAAATGAAAATTATTTAAACAAAAACAAAAACGCCGGGTTTTTTCGTTGAATTTTATGTAGGTTTTTTATATTGATGTTTTATTCTTTCACTAACAATATATAGAAAGAAGGAAGTTAATCCTGTCACGTATTATGTGTTTGAAATGAACACTTTTAGATTTGCAAGTGTTTATTTTAACGTGATCAATTACATGATGTTAATCTACCGATATTCATCATATGGCCGAAATTTGACAAAAAGTAATCAATCCACATCAAAATACTTTTGTATTGCATTATGTTGAATTCCCTTTTTCAATTGTTCGCTTCATAACAGGTAAATTAATGTAATTTAGATTTAAGCTTGTATATAAGGCGATACTGTGGTCCAAGCATGCCGCCTAAACATGATAAAATTAACACTGTATTATATAGTATTATGTAATCAAATGATATACCATACAAATATGGATATTTATGAAGTTTGGTTAGTTAAGCAAGGCAGGGGAGCATTAGCCATCAAATTAAAATTCAGAGATAAAAAAATGACAGGGTCATATTCCAATAAATTAATCAATTTAAAAATAAGTGTGACATCAGAAAATATATCATATATCTGCTAAGCTTTAATTGGTTTCTTAGAATGCATTTCGTGTTCTCTTTAGTAATCAGTTTTAAGGAACACAGACTTGAAAGACCAAATAAATTTACCGAATTACGTATTCCATTAAATTTAGACAAAACTTGATAGTCGAATTAGGTAGATAATAATACCATTGAAAAACTAATATAATCAAGTTTAAAAAGTTAAATGTTCTATCCTGAATTATACATCTATTTGTTTTTCCATTTCTTAACATATGTTTTACACATAAGCAAATCGGACACATGTTAAAATTAATGATTCATCCCCACCAAAAACACTTAAATCGATTATCATTAGTTGTAGCTAAAGGATAGTTCGTTATGATTTTAAGTTGTTTTCAATTGATAAGGTGCATGCTTGGTGCGTATAATTCATTTCAAGGTCATACAATTGGACACAGATTTTAACGAAAAAACTCATCATTTTGTTTTGTAAATCAAATGTTGCTATAAAGGACTTTAAATGTGTGGTGTACAAATTGAAAATTAAAGATACTTTGCGCATTTACCATTTCTTTAATTTTATATGTAAAGTTAATTATCGATATGTCTTTTTCTTCATAAATCTAAAACCTACAATACATTTCTAATGTGAATTAATGCAACAATCGTTGTATATTGATGCTATTACGTTCTCTATTGGTAATGTGCGTGTGTCATATTCAGCAAATAATACTATCAATTTAGTAGGTAACTGACTTAAAATATAGAGACCGAAATAGGTTGTATTGACAATCCACAAAAACGATTGATACAACTCAAAAGATAAATAAAACTAATCCAGACAAACAAAGCGATGCAAAATCGATAGGTCTTTAGGTGGTTCGGGACTATTCGACATCTCATAATTTCACGCATGAATTACAAAAGTATTTGTCGTAAATTGGATATATTTATTTTAATATTTTGATTGATTAGAAATGTTAAATCATTGTAGGTATGTGGCTTATAGAATATTTTCGATGGTATCCATATTTGTTAAAGGGTCAAAATGACATTTCACCCATTTTGATCATTTTCCCGCCAAAATGTGGGTTTTAAGGCAAAATTATTTTTTTCCTTCTCAGTGACCTGTGATTTTTTTTTGCTCATTCTTTGAAGCTATTTTTAGATTTTTATTTAACAGTTTTGGACCAAGTGTCATAGAACGTTTTTATTATAATCCGATAAAAAATATGTCACCACCTCTATTTTCCCTATCATTTCTTTGAAAAATGGTCCCTTTTACATACCCGTTTAAAGGAAAATTTGGAACTTAAATGGTCCGTGACCCCCTATTTTTTTCGATCAATTTGATTCACTTTCTGTAAAAAGTAAAAAAAAATAAAAAATACGGCACTTCTGATAGAAACTTCGAATAGGCCCAAGCCCCCATAAACCTAATAATATTAAATAGAACGAGGGAAAGCAATGTTTGTAAGAATAAACTAAAACGTTATGTCGCACACACTAAGTGGTATTTGATTTAACAATCAAAAGATACAAATGCGTATTTAGGTTATAAATCTGTGAATTTGCTTTATAATTTCGGTAATGAAATATTTCTTTCAAACAGTAACTAAATGTAAAATCATCTAAAAAGTTTTTCTGCTTTATCTTTCAATTCCGTATAAATGCTTCCACGATTTAATACATTTTGCTTTAGCATTATACATCATTTGGGTCTTAAAGCATGTACTGAACTTACAAATATTGATATGAGATATTTAAGTAGTCTACTTGCTGCTGAATTATTTATTGCGTCGTCAATAATAACACATGATACAACAACGTATGCCTTAATACGTATTTAAATGATTGAAACAGATTATTTAAAGAATCTGAAGTAAGTGTTTAACTGAATTTTGAATAACAAACAATCAAATGTTAAATGCATCAAACCGATAGCAATTCTTTTTCGGTATATGAAACACAACTATTTTTGTAATTCCCCGAAGTGAGTTTGATAATGCTTTTTAGAAACTTGTCCGGTGTATTTTAAATATAAAAAAGCTAAAATTAGGTCAACAACAAAGGCATTTGCTATTTTTAATATCTGAACAATGGTTATAGTGTAATTCGTCGTAACAGTGAAACTGGATGACGCAGCTAATTCTATACACATGGATCTTATTTCTGGAATGTGTAAATTATTTGTAACATTTAATACTTAATCGGTGTATTCAAGCGAAGTTTTCATTTTATCATGAAAGATACACTAAACAAATATTACATACAAAAATTTGATGTATGTTCATTTGATTAATGCATAATATTACCCGATAAGGTGACGTAAAGAATCAATGTTGACATGAAATTAGAGATGTTATAATTGAATAAAACACATAAAACCAACTCGGCAATTTACAAAATCGTCTTCTTCTCCAAAAATTGGTTAACAAAGTTTGAGATTTGAGTTTTGAGTCGGGTTGATTTAATATATATTTTTTTTTAAACTTTGCACCTACAAAAAGGATATTTTTAGGGGACAATTTATTCATGCTTTTTTGTGAAACATAGGGTTACTGACAATAGTTATCATCGTGATAATTATATCAACATGTTTTAACGAATGACAAAGAATTGTGTTCAATACATTTTACGATAATCATAAACTACTTATACTATAGTTTAGGCGGCAGATGGTGCAATTGGAACAAACTTCATGAAAGTTTGTGTACCTTTTTGAAAATTAATTATATACAAGTGTCGTCTGCTTTTAGAATAATGAAAACATAGTATTTTAACGTCCATGCAGTTTTAGGGTTCATGCAGATTCAAGCAGTAGCTATTTTTTTAGATATTTTTTTTAAATAAGATAAAATAAAACGTAGAACATAATTGTACTCATCGATTTTTTTTTATTCATTGCTTATCGTATTTGTACTCTAACTTCATAGAGAACTTGAGTCTCTAAGAGCTAATAGACGAAATTAAGAAGTATGTAATATATATAAATTCGTTTTAATTAGTAAAACAATCTTTTTTGAGTACTGATGTGCTGCAACCATAATGTAAATAAACTCGTGATATCATAACTTGAAATACAGTAAATGGCACGAAATTATCACAACGGTACGAATCTTGCAACTATAAAAATAAAACAATGACGGATAAAATATCATGTTGCTGATACACATAATGACCAAAGGACGCAAGTGTTTTAATGTCTGAAGTTCAAAAAAAGGTATGGTCTAAATATATAGAAGTTCTTAAAAACTCCATATAGTTTTTGACATATTGTTCTGCTTAAATGGAAATACGTCTCATAAAAATGTAGATATGCACCCTGAGACAAACACAATTGTTTGAAAGAAAAAAAATCTATTCAGGGGCAATTACTGTATTGCTTTCTGTTGAAGATATACATATTCGATGGTAAACACCATTCGAAGTCCGTCTGACTGAGTGGGATGTATACATACGTTTACACGCTTGGTAGGTACAAAAACAATGTATGCAGGATCGAAAAAACTTCGAAACAACTATAACAGTGTAAAGTAAGTGATTTCTTGAGAGAGTTTACATATGTTCTTATCTAAAGCAGAATCTCTCTTTATACATTAGCAATGAAACAGTACTTTGCAAGCCACATCATTAACTTGCATCTTGACATCTTTTACTGGATTGCAAATCGACTTTAAGGCGACACGAATTGTATCCAGAAATAATTTCTTAAATCATTGACAAATGCATGTTTTATATAGCCTAGTTGGGCTAGTGGATTAGAGACAAAACACAGTGCACAGTGCAGAAGGTATTGGCACGATATTACAGAAACATGTATTTGGATAATGCCAAGTGAGAACAAAAACTTGCAAATCGTTTATTGTTTAACTACCCTGCAAACTAAGTGCATTTAATTTACACAAGCATGATTATGTTGATATTATTTATAGCAGTAACTTTTAAAATTGTTAAAAAAACAACATTCAATTCTTAAATGAAAAAAATATATAAATTTGTAGGACATTCTAATATTTTGTATTACCTTTTCAGACGATGAACAAAGTGTACAAAATTGAAGATAGTTTAAAAGATATATAAGAAATAAAAACAAATGGTTAGTGACTCATTCAGGTTAACAGCTAACTAGTATGTTATCGATATGGAAAAAAACTAGTGATCGTTGTCACTACTCTATGTGTAGAACACAATTAAAATTATACTAGCTTTGAGGAATGTAACATTTCTATTTCTGTTATTTATTTGAAATAGAAATGTTACGGTTGATAACAAAACATACAGTAGAGATCACTTCTAACCTCTCATTAGAACTGTCAGAATATCTCTCATAGAACTGTTTTAACCTGTCCTAGAACAGTTCTACCTAGAACAGTTCTACCTGAGATTCAGTTCTAGGTAGAACTGACTAAATCAGTTCTAGGTAGAACTTTTAGGATCAGTTCTAGGTAGAACTGCTCAAATCAGTTCTAACCGTAGAACTGTCAGCAGAACTGACTTAATCAGTCAGGACTGTAGAACAGTTCTAAATGACGGCACTTTAGAATTTAGAAGTAATAAATCACTTCCAATTACTTTGCTATTAAGATAATAGCAGATTTTCTATATTTTTTACTGATCAAACGTTACATGTACAAATATCGAAGTGAACAGAAGGTTATCCAACTCATCGGAGAACTATCTGTATAAGATTGCATAGGAAACATCATTGTTTACGTTTCTTCGTTCCCCGTTTTCAACAGTCTCTTCATAAATATAACTCTGTATTTAATTCATGGAATTTATCGTTATTTACATGTTTGCCTTGGAGTTTCATTCATTTAAGATTCTGTTTTGACAATGTTCAAACGAAAATTGTACAGTGGATGAATTATGGGATATTAATAAAAAAAAAGTGTTGTATTCTTCTTCTTCTTCTTCTTCTTCTTCTTCTTCTTCTTCTTCTTCTTCTTCTTCTTCTTCTTCTTCTTCTTCTTCTTCTTCTTCTTCTTCTTCTTCTTCTTCTTCTTCTTCTTCTTCTTCTTCTTCTCCTTCTTCTTCTTCTTATCATGATTATACACTCCATCCTTACATAAAAGTATTACAAATTTACTATGCGACTATAAGAGTTACATAAAAAAGAGCAAATATGGTCAGTTTTGGTTGATGTGGTCAAATATGGTCAGTTATGGTTGATGCTTTCAAATATGGTCAGTTTTGATTGATGCAGACAAATAATTTTTTTTACATGAGTCAGTCTGAGGTATGAAAACTACTGATATTTGTTTCCGATGCGATATTTTGAATAAAAATACGGAATGCTGGCACCCTCAATAATTTATGAGAAAAAAAAATTAGTCTCTGGTTTCCAATATTGCAGTTATGTATATACTACAGTCCCTCTCGACCTAAAATTATAACTGAATTGCTGTGCAGCTTTATAGATTTCCATAATAAAAAGCAAGTATGGTAAGTTTTTGGTTGATGCAGTCAAAAGATTTATTTACACGATTCAGTCTGAAGTATAAAAACTACTGACATTTGTTTATGATTTAATATTTTGAATCAACCAAGGACATGTTCAATGAAGGATCAAGCGGAGGGGGTCCAGGGGTTGGAACCCCACTTTTTTTTTTTTATCACCAATGCATTTGAATTGGAGCATATAGTTAAACGCTCCCCCACCCCCTCCCCCCCGCAGCCTTTTCAAAATGGCTGGATCTTCCCCTGCATGCTGGCACTAAAAATTGATGCGAACAAATTTTTTTTCTAAAATTGCAGTAACTTGTATATTACAGTCCATCTAGACCTAAAATTGGGTCTCATTAAATAGCGACAACAAGCGTCAAGAAGGTACCAGAACCGTCAACAAGCGACAAGAAGCGGCAAGAAGAATATATTAAGCGACAAGAATTTGTATTTAATGGTTTAGTTTTAAATATACGAGCAGATATGTCTAATTAAAATGTTTTATTATATAGATAGACAAAGAAATGAAACATTTGTGAGGAAGAGAGAGATTGTGAAGTTTATATATTAGTATATTGGTAGATGAAGAAAAACATTTGTGAAGAAGAAAGATATTGAGCTTCTATTTCTAATTTTTAAATATGAAGAATATGTATAAGATAATGTATGTATCTGTTTTCATCAAAGACAAAGTATGAATAAACGAATGGAGATATATATGGAGCGGGCATAATGGAATATAATATTTTGATTCAGTTGGTTAATACTAGTACTATGCTCTAAGTGTACTCTTGCTATAAACTTAGAAAACTAAAGTCTCGCAAATACCGCCAAGAGATTATAAATAGACTGGACACTTTGTACAATACAAATCCAAAATAATACTGGAGACTGCTTGATCAGCTCATATCAAAAGATAAATTGAAAACTGATGAAGAAAGTAATGTATCTGAAACTGATTGGTATAATTATTTCAGAAAATTGAACAAGGAGACATACTCAAATACAGAAATGGATATCCTTGTATAAATTTTAGAGAAAAAACAACATTTTTAATGAATTAGATTACATTATATCTGAAAATGACATACATGCAGACCTCTTTTAATAAGCGGTCATCTTATTGCTTGCAGTGGAACCTGAAAATCAACTATGAAAAAACTAAATGTGTGATATTTAACAAAAGGTCGCTTATTGAGTTGAAAATTTACTATCAATAATATCACTTTAGAAAATGTTAAACATTTAAGATATTTGGGAGTTGTATTTCCAGCATCTGTTGCATATACAGAGGCAAAATCTGAACTTTACAAAAAGGGTTAAAGGCCTTTTTTAAACTAAGAAAATCATTTCGTGACTCACTTCCAAAAAATTAAACCTTCATTCATATATTTGACCACACAATTCAGCCAATTTTACTGTATGGATCAGAAATATGGAGTGCTGGAAGTCCCTCGAAACTTTTTCAGATTCAAAGTTATCAGTGAAAATTTGTTTAACTGATTTTCCAGCTTCTATTTCTGATCTAACTTGCGATTTAGTATCAGGTGATGTTCGGATATATTCTTGATTTGTCAGTTTAGCGTTACCATGCTTGTTAACTACTTCAATAGGATAAGTTCCTATGTTCTCTGCTATGGCTTTATTCATCGTTTCCAATGAATGGCCAGGCGTTTTATCGAAACAACTAATTCTTTTTTTGTAAGAATTTATTCTTTTCAGAGATGCATAAAACCGTTTAAGATATGAACAAATTAGAATCATGAGTTTGTGGTTCTAAATGAATACATTCCTTTTTTATTAGTTTACAATACATCTCATTCTTTTTAACACAAGAAACCAAATTGTTATCATTTTTTACTACAAAATATGTTGTTTTAGTTGAGGTTGATTTGGAATCCCATGTTCCACAATCGTCCCAAAACTCCATTTTCTTAGACTTAGCTTTCCTAGTCATATTTGATTGATTGTCTAGCACAAAGTACTCATTCTCTTTAACCGAGCGTGGTATCTTAGTATGATAAACATATTCATTTACCGGCACATTTAAAATCTGATCAATTGATAGAACGTTGCCATCTAAAGTGTTTTTAATTATATTTTCATTTTGAATATTTGAATCAGTTGATACATTTGATTCATTTGCTTCGACCTTGCAAGATATGTTGTTTACCTTAACATCAGTATACGAGTTATCTAATTCTACATAACATGTGTCACTGCGTTTATTGCCTTGATCAACTGAATCGAAAGATTCATCTAGAAAATTAACAGACTGAGTGGTATCGAAAATTGTTGGACAGACGTTTGATTCATTTCTAGTGCTATCTAAAATAGGAAAGTCATGCATACTGTCTATATCAATAACAGATATATTGTGGCTAGCTTTAACTAGCGACACAAAGTGCTCTAGAGTCCATATCGGACTGCGCCCATGACCATAACTGGTCCATAGTATAACAATTGGATCATTTGACTGAAATTGCAATAGATCAAACGTGGTGTTTAAGATACCAACTGTCTTGTCCATCAACTCATTTCGGGGTGATTATACTGACTGAATTTGACAACCTAATACCGACGCTGCGGCAAGAATGGTCCGCGCAGTATGAAAGACGTACAAAGTAACTGATGTATTTATCAAATGTAAACCGAGTTGCGTTTTTGATTCTAGCAACTGCACAGAGCACGTACTTTTGCGAGAATAATACTGAAATGCTGACAATTTATTTTATACTAAACATAAAAGTTGAAACAAAAACAAAAAAAGGTCAACTTTTCTTTGAAGGATTTATTGAAACAAAAACATGAAATATTATTTCCTTTCTAACAGTATAATTCATTGTTCTTGATAGGTACAACATTATATGTGGCTTCACCCTAAGGTAATAACAGTACACACAATGTGGAACATCAAATGAGATTAACGAGGCGCATGTCCCATGTTTATTGCTACAATAACATCCAATTAACACCTTCAACTGTGTACACGCGTCAGACTATACAATCACACGCGCCAGAATATACAATCATTGTAAATATCGAACACCTGTTGAAAACTCAAGATTGTCATTAATCTACTTTCATCTTCAATCAATATCCATAAACATGATAAATATCGTTTAATGAGGCAATACACAAAAAAAAAGATGAAAACCTTCACATTTCAATTTTCTGTTCCTCTTGTTTGATTTCAGTTCTTTGTATTTCACAATTTGTGTCAATATTGTCAGGACATTGATGCACAAACAATTCATTTTGCGAGCTTAATATATATTGCACGAAAAGAGATTTAAAAAACAAATTATAAGATAAATACAAGGAAAATTGATCTCATAATACAATAATTAAACGTAATACTGGCTGTTATACATAATAAATGATAAAATATTATGTAAATAATGTTTCATTTCTTTCTTTCAATTTTAACTTTCTTGTCGCTAAAATTATTTTCTTTTGCATATTATTCTTTTAGAATTTATTGCAATAATTAATTTTTATTAAAAAAAAAATGTTTTCTTGTCGCTAAATAGTTTCTTGTCGCTTCTTGTCTCTAAAATAATTCTTCTTGTCGCTTCTTGTCGCTTGTTGACGCTTCTTGTCGCTAAAATTATTGTTGTCGCTAAATAGTGAGACCGCTAAAATTAAAACTGAAGTACTGTGCAGCTATATAGTTTTGCAGAAAGAAAAAGCAAATAATGGAAGTTTAGATTGATTCGGTCAAAAGATTTTTGTTAAACAGGTCGTCCGAGGTATGAACACTACTCGTAAAATGATATTATATTGGTTAATGAGGTCCGATAATTGTGTTATGTGATAACGAGCCATCCTGACTCCCGGAATAACAAATGTAAAACAATCAAAATAATAATGCCCCCTAATACTAACAGCCTAATTCATGCACAAAAAATGAAAGAAAAACAAATAATTTATGTAACATGTCAACAAAAGAAAATCACTGAATTACATGTTCCTGACTCACATACATGCAGAATATGGCGGGGTAAACAGGTTAAACATGTTCTCTTGCCGATTATAAATCTGAAATAAAACCGGGAAAATAGCAAAACTCTATATAATTTAAATCGCTTTTTTACCCAAGCCTTTATACTAAGGCAAAGAGTTCTTAAAACTTATAAATCAACTCTAGCCGTAGAATTTATCAATCAATTTTTACCGTAAAATTTATAAATCAATTTTAGCCGTAGAATTTATAAATCAATTCTGGCCGTAGAATTTATAAAAATCAATTCTAGCCGTAGAATTAGAAATCAATTCTAACCGTAGAACTGTCTAAAACTGTTCTAGGGTAGAACTGTCAGGATAAGTTCTAGATCGAACTGTCCAAATCAATTCTAGGTAGAACTGACCAAATCAGTCATAGCTAGAACAGTTCTAACCTAGAACTGACTAAAAGGTGTCAGGCTGACAGTTCTACGTACTGTTCTAGAACAGTTCTCCTGACAGATTTAATGAGAGGTTAGAAGTGATCTCCACTGTACATAGCTCTTATGTATACATACAATGCTTAAAATTCGATGTCTGTTAACAAAATGAATTGGGGTTAAAAAGCGATTTTCATGAATTTATAATTCCAGGTTGACCATTTATAATACTAGTATACATCGGCTTTCAAATTTCCTAATGTGGCAGATGCACATTTTGTACATGAAATGTCAGTTTAATCAATACTCAAAATGTAATCAAAACTTACTAAGAAAGGTTAATATAGATAACATTGGTGTTTCTCTATTTCCAGGGATCGGGATTATTATACGGGTCTTATACCACATAAGATGAGAAGCGATTATAATTTGAAATCATTTCAAGAAAGATCCTTTGAAATCGCCTTTTTGTATAGTCAAGTCATATTTTTGGGTAAACTTAGTTTAAAGATATTTTCCTTTTAGGGCCAGCCGTATTTTACAATTCTTAAAATCGATTACTACAAGCATATCAGAGATCTTTTATTATTTATGTACTTTTTCAATTGATGGAAAGACAGCAACATATTGAAATAATGTTACAAGAAATAATGAATAAGGTGTGTAATGCAATACACGATACATGTATACTTGAGTTAGAACTGTGGTAATTTTATGCATGTTATAGGACCTTATTGTTTTTTGTAACTTTTCAAGACATGATGCAGTGAAGAGTTTCTTTCTTAAAAACATTTCTGTGAAATCTAAAAATGTTTGAACTAACTTGATTAATATTTTTTTATATTGTTCTTCCAAACAATAAAATGACCATGACTTATATTTGTATTGGATTTGTTGGTATTTTGACACATTACCAGTACTTTTCATTATAAGATTAGGTACTGTCTATAATGTTTTACCTTATGTGCCTCTTGTCCCCGTAATCTTACAGAATCGGTCAAAGAAAAATTTTGCATTATAGTTTGCAATAATTCAAGTATATTGCAAAACAAAGTGTAAATGAATGTCTCGTTCAAATTTAGTTTCGCTTGATATAACACAATTTACCCACTTACAAAATCAACTAAAAATAGTCAGAATTTATTTAGATTGGGCAACACATAACAAACTAGTTGTTAAATTTGTAATGATATTTTTATGAAAATTGAAGGATGAAATTAAAAAACTGTGAAATTTAATATGCCTTCATTTTTATTGGCAATTACTCCGTTTAAATATATATAAGATGATCTTAGTGCACAAAAAGCATAATTTAGTATTTTGTTAACAAACTAATGGATGTGGACCATGTGGTAAACAATGTGCACTATGCTCACATATAAATAAAAACCAAGGTGTTTTGTGACAACCCCGGCAAAGAATAAACCATTCAGGGACAAATAACTTGTAAAACCGTAGGCCTGATATATGCGATTAGTTGTACAAAATGTGAAAAAGTTATATATGTAGGACAAACGGGTGATACACTATATCAACGAATGCTATTGAACTTTTCAAAAATACGAACAAAGAAAACAAAAGATACAGTAGTCAACTATTTCATTCAGAACAGCCATTCAATGACAAATTTAAAAGTGACCGCCATAAAAAGAGTATTTGGGACAGAAACTTACAGAAAAACTATAAAAACCTTTTGGATAAAACAATTAAAAACTTAAGAACCTGAAGGACTCAACACAAAGTATGAACGATAATAAATATATTTATATTAAAAAAGCGATAAACGTGGCAAATGAACGTCATAAAAGTTATTATAATGTAATGTATCCAAGTGATGCAATTGTTGTTCCAATGTTGTAATTTTTATTCCAATAAAAAAGGCCGTAATTGCCGAAAGGTATGGGAATTTGTGTTATAGGTTTTATTATATTTCTCTATATATATATATATCAGTCTAAAGATTTGCACAACGGTACTGATATAAGGTGTTATTAAACGATAATGTTGTTATAAAATCGTGTTGACAAATATTTCGTGAGCCGAAACAACATTTTCGTTTAATAACACCTTATATCAGTACCGTTTGTGCAAATCTTTAGACTGATATATTTTTTATATATATACAACTCGTCTAAACATCAACCCAACAATGTTAGATCTGTAAATGTTTGGTTCTTCCCTCGCCGGGATTCGAACCCATGCTACTGTGATATCGTGACACCAAATCGCCTGCACTGCAGCCGTCCCGCTAGACCACACGACCACCTGGGCTCTCAAAAAAAGAGCTTTCGCTGGCCATGTGTAACCTTTCCACGTCAGTTTTAATCTAGCGGCGTACTACAGTACATGATATATAAGGCATGAAGATGTTATATATATATGTTCCTTGTCAGATTATTATTTTGATTATAAAGCACTACTGTTAAATTCAGAAATCTTTGCGAAGTTTTTATTATCGCAAAAAAACAACAGGGTTATAATAAAAATCATTTAAAATTTTGATTTGACGGTCGCATATATCGGTTTTACTTTCTCCACTACGCGTCGCCAGTAAAACTGCATTTGCGACCGTCAAATCTACAATTGACGGTGGCAACTCTTCAACTACAGTACTGCTATTCCTTAATTATATGACTTATATCCTTCAATATCATGTTTATGTGTCGATTAAGTTTTAAAAAAGAATCCGAAACCCAATATTTTTTAAATACCGGTACATACAAACTTCGTTCAGGTGTTACGATTTTGTTCAATACCGTGTCCAATCTACGTATATAAATAAAACATGTATAGGTCCCCATCCTCCATAATTGCATAAGTGTTCAACATAGACAGACTCGAAGAACGCGTAAGTACAAACACTTTATTATTATTTAGTTTAACTTTAAGGTTTTGCTGAATTTATTTTTTTAGTTTGAAAACATAATAAAACTGAAGGGACCTAATATATTAAGCTATAGCTATTGCATGTTTTAATGTTGTCTTGAAATGTAACACACCGAGTGTGTCATAATTGTTCAGGGGTAGAGGAATATTTCCTTGGACAATCCGGACACCCCGAGGTGTGTTATATGCAAAACAAAACTTTAAACTATGCATTATCTGACTTATATCCTTCAATATTAGGTTTGTTGCAATGATTTTCAATATATCCAATCTAATTTACCAACCACATGAAAGTTGGGTATTCTTTTATGCTGTTATCATGTTTTGATACGCACTGCGGCTCATAAGTCAGGTCTTATATGCTTCATTAATTAATTCAAAACATAAACTTAAGAAATAATTTTCCAGCATCTTGCAGATAATGAAATGTATCAACAGTATTTATAAAAGATGAAGACTATATTTTTGTGCATTGTCATTTGCTTCTTATCGCTAAAAAGCAGAATTTTATTAAATATTTTTTTATTTTTATTTATATAAAACTAACAATCAAATATGCTTATTATATCCCTCCAACAATTTTAAAGGCCGTAGCTGTTCTTTTATAGAAAATAGGCATATCGATTCATTTGATAATAAGATAGAATAGTAGGCACATTGTATATCTAAAAAACTGGCATGCAGAGAGTTCGAAATTGGGATCAATGTACATGTCAAAAGAAAAACGAATATCCATAAGTTCAAGTATAATTTCCCATTTAATGTAAATAAACAAGATTAAAAAATCCTAGACGTAATATGTTGTATGTTACTTTATTTAACGAGTTGAACAGTTTTCTATTATTAAATTCATCTCGCATACTGTCCCTTTATAATAGCGATTTCATTTAGAGAAAATAATCAGAGTTAATTGGAAGTTACAAAATGCATCAACGACGAGTTTTGGTATAATTTGCAGATGTTGATTTACTTGCACATTTTTTTCGCTTGACAGCTAGCAAGTGGTGTTGCCAAATAAAATGTTTACTGGTTTTTTTTCCACATTTCGTAGGTTTGACATATTTAAAGCAGAACCAATCATTTCCTCAGTTTTCTAATTAAATATTCAGGTAAATCAACATCTACAAACCCTAATTGATTGTGTTTTTTAAAATTGCTGTGGGTCTTTTTTTGAGAGAGTAAAAACAAATATTTATCTAAACGTTTGTTGATTTGTTTTGTTGAGAAAATACATTATTAAATTGAGAAGGGAAATGGGGAATGTCCCAAAGAGACAACAACCCGACAATAGAAAAAACAACAGCAGAAGGTCACCAACAGGTCTTCAATGTAACAAGAAATTTCCGCACCACGAGGCGTCCTTTAGCTGGTCCCTACACAAAAATATACTAGTTCAGTGATAATGAACGCTATACTAATTTCCAAATTTTACACAAGAAACTAAAATTAAAATAATATAAGACTAACAAAGAACAGAGGCTGCTGATTTGGGACAGGCGCAAAAAATGCGGCGGGGTTAAACATGTTTATTAGATCTAAACCCTCCCCTATACATCTAGCCAATGTAGAAAAGTAAACGCATAATAATAGGTTCGTTTAAAATTCAATTCAAGAGAAGTCCGAGTCTGATGTTAGAAGATGTAAGCAAAGAAAATAAACAAAATGACAATTATACATAAATAACAATAGACTACTAGCAGTTAACTGACATGCCAGCTACTGACCTCAATAAAACTGATTGATAGAGTATGGTTTAGTATCATACCATTATAACATATATGAAAGGAACATAACCTGTGTCATGCCAACAACTGGTTTTTGAATAAATTAGTTTCGTTCCGATGCAAAGACCCTATAAGTGAATCAATATTAACTCCAAAATATGCAATTTTTAAAGACCTGACAACAGTATCGTAACTATATACCTTCTTTATAAGTCTATTTAAAGGTTTTGTTAGTTTCTGTGGTGAATACTGACATTTTTGTGCTTTATAAAGAATATTTCCATAAAAAATGGATGTGAAATACCTCAACGTATAAGAAGTCTGCAAGTTAAGCTATATTTACGAATGATGTCCTTATACTGGTGATAAAATTTAGTAAATGTTTTGACTAGTTTGTGATATCGAAAAACCTGGTGTAATAATTTTTCATTAATACATAAATTTCTCTCGTTAAAATCTAAAACGTTGTTACATACACGAGCGAATCGTACACGTTAAGATACATAAACACCGTAAGGTGGTGATAAAGGGACGTCACCATCTAAAAATGGATAATTAACGATAGGAATTGAAAAATCATCTCTTTTATCATAAATTTTAGTATTAAGCTTTCCGTTAGTGATATAGATATCAAGATCGAGGAAATGGCAGTGGTCATTGTTAGTATTAGCTTTATTTAACTCTTTACCGTTCCTATGACCCGAATTCGGGTCATAAGCACTTTTTTGCGTAAAATTTGGATTCAAACCTTAAGTTCTCTGTCATTTGACTATCAACAGATTTTACCAAGGGCTTAAGCTTTTTTTTTTAATTTTGTTGAACGGTTGCTATGGAAACATGCAGCCATTTTTTTGAGGAATTTCTGATGAAATCAGACATGAAAATTGGAAAATGTCTACTTTTTGGTTGCAGCAATTTTATGATAATGACAATTTCAAGAAGAAAAAAATTTCAACATATTATTAGGCATTATTTGAAGTTTATATTTTGATGTTGAAGTTGTGAAATTTTTTTTGGATATAGGGCTAAAATGGTATTTAAAAAGGTGCAAAAATCCGTATTTTGACATTTTCTGAAAATAGCTTAAATATCATATATTAAATTAAGAAAAATTGACATTGAGCAGACAAGTTCATTATAAACTATGACTGCATCTTAAAGTTGATACATTGAATAATAAAAAACAGGAAAAAAACATCTGGGTTTTTTTGAAATTTTTTGTTACCATGGCAACAAAAATTGGTAAAATTCATAAAAATGTCAAAACACAATACTGGTTCATTATCAAAATGTTTGCTATTTTTATTATATTAATGTAATTTAACAGACAATAAAACTTATGATTTGTTTGAAAATGATAAAAAATTATATAAGCTTTAATTTAAGTGGCTGAAAGACAATAGCAACCAAAAAATGCCCTAGCAACCGGTCTGAAATTGCTGAATTAATTCAGAATCAGCATCAAATACATGGTTTTCTAGGTATTAGATACATATAAATAATGGAGTTTGAATTTTATACTCAACAGTTAAATAGTTAATTTACGATTGATCTGCTTTTGGTTACCATGGGAACAAAAAAGTTCAGATTTGATACAAACTATTTTGTACTTTATAATATCTGTTTTGCAGCCCTGTAAATGGACTTCTTTCAACAAGCAATCATATTTCTCTATATTTTCAACTCATATCTCTTGATTTCATGAAAGGGTCATTTGGTTATTGTAATAACTAAGTATGGCATAGACATTTTAGATGGAGAGACAGTTAATAATGTAGGACTGCTGAATTTGGTGCATGGTTTCCTTAAAAATTTGTATTCCTGGATTTTTCTTAATATCTCAAAATTCAAATTTTATTTTGGTCTAGAATCGTAAAAGTAAATGGTACGTCTAAACACTGCTAAGGACTCATTAGTGCACTAAAGACCTATATAATGCCACTAAAGACTAGAAGGAGTGCTGCTATATATTTTATTTTTACATATTATGGTAAAGATAGATATTTAATGCAAAAAAATTGAATTTTATAGAAAAAAATAATCATAAATAAATAAGATATTCAACATTATTTAGACGGTTCATTCCTCCTATTCCCGCTTTTTTATAAATCTGGTAAGAAAATTTAAAATTTCATGTGGGAATAGGAGGAAAACATATGCAAACAAAGGATTATCCTTAATCAACTTTTAATTGGCCAATGTTTTTTGGGATAGGAAATAGGTCATTTTGTATATGTTTGAATTTTGTATTTTTAATTCAAATAAAAATGAAAGAAATGGAAGAAAATTGAGAATGGAAATTATGAATAAGTGAAAGAGATAGAAACGTGACCATATAGCATAAACAATCGAAATAAAGAAATGTAGCAAATTATCTTATATTTCTTTTATAACACAAATTCAAAAGTAAAGTCACACAAGCATTATAATATGAAACAAACAATACTAATATTGTAGCACACACATCAGAAGTTCACCGTATATTAGTCTATTAAAGTTTTTTAATCTATCGCTGGCCTATTGTTCGCTAGCTTGAGTAGTTCTATTCAACGTGAATAAGGTGGGTGGCTGCATCGCCAAACTCTACTGTTGTTACTTCTTGGTGGAGTATTAATGCTGCATAGTGAATAATGGTTGAGGCCTAGATTCCTCATGTTTCAGTAGTTTTATTTGTTTAAAATGTTTGGTCGCGGGTGCTGGAATGTTTCGTCGACTTGCTTTGCCATCCCTTTAGATGATGTGTAGTCTCCGTAAACCCAGTTTGTAAATGAACAGTGTATCAAACTTCGTTTAGGTGAATTTTAAATTAAACTTGATTGTTATAAAAACAATTTATAAATAATCAAAACATTTATTGAAGAAATCGTGATTTTTAAAACGTGTGAATAGGAGGAAGACACCATTAAGACATGTGCCTGTTTTTCTTTGATATGCGGAAAAAAATCAATGAACTGATTGTCAGATGCCAAATAACATAACAACAGTTACTGATTAAAAAATCATGATCTTTTATTTTAAGTAATTTGTTTTTCAACTAGTTTGATATCTGTTTACAAAGCCTTCATATGGTACTATGTGGTATGTGCTTTACTTACTGTTGAAGGTCGTAGGGTGACACATGGTTATTTATTTCTGTTTCAATTCGTTTCTTGTGAAGATTTGTCTCATATCATAAGTTTCACCCATGTCCGTCAGTACTTTAGTCGTCAGGAAGTTTGTTTCTATTTTCTTATTTTAGTTTGCCTCAACCAAATGTTATGAAACATTATATACACAATGCTTATTACCACAAAACAGAGATCAAGTTTGAATTTAGTTGATGTCAATTTAACTGTTCCCGAGTTATGCCCGTTTTGCGTGACTTTTCTTTGTATGATACTTTAAAAACTGTTAAAACCGAGAACCAGATCAGTTTCATAGATGGATCCTGAGGGGCCCGCCCCCCCCTTTCGTGGGAAAAATTTGGTTGATTATATAGGGAATCACTGAAGTGTGACTGGAGCAGTCCCCCTTTATGTCAGTGTCAGCCCTTACAAAAAGTTCTGGATCTGCCACTGAGTTTAGAACTGTATATATAGTTTACCTTAAATGACCTGGTTAAGTGAAGAAAGGAGTAGGTTCAGTAAGACCCCTTTTTGGCCCAAAAATATAGCAGTTTTAAGAAATTGTGAAAATTTAATCCTTAAGCTATATTTTGGAAAGAAAAATGCCTTTTCTAAATAAATATGAGCTGTTTTTAAAAATACAATGCACAAATATCGCGATCTAGCATCATAACGTTATGCTAAATTACTGAAATCTTCAAAATTTTAGCATTTTGGTTAATCTATAGACGGTTTCCGTCTAAAATAAAAGTGGCCGTATTCGTGTTTATTCATAATATTGAAATGTAAGTTGTATTTGATGATAAAACATAACATATATAAAGGTTGAGGATGAATACGTTTTTTGGCATATTTGATAGATTTTTCATATTTAAGCTTGAATCAGAGCGTTTTTAATGAATAAATCAGTTAAAATCTTTCACTTAAACTAATCGAATCAATTGAAATAGACTCTTGAGTGTTTAAAAAGTGTCCAAAAACTTTCGTTTGATGAACCTGAAATTTGAGGCCAAAATCGGCCCTTACCGCACCTACTCCTTTTTAAAAGGGACCATTTGACCTTTAAGGAAAACGTTTCTGGAGCCCTTTTTTTCTGTCATACATGCCATATAATATTTTTCGACTTTCATGTATTTATTTTTGATCATTTCTGTTAATATAAAAAAGAAGATGTGGTATAATTGCCAAATTGAAACAACTCTTCACATACAAGAGACCAAAATGAAACAATAACTATAGGTTATCATACAGCCTTCAATATTGAACAAAGCCCATGCCGCATAGTCAGCTATGAAATGACAATGTAAATTACTTCAAACAAGAAAACATATTTATTTACAAAAAGTGAACGAAAAACAAATATGTAACACATAAGCAGACGACAACCACTTTGGTGACGGGTTTATATCTATTAAATTAACCCCCCTTTAGTTTTTTTTTATGAATTTGTGATATGACATTGAGAAGTTATTAAAATTTAATTATTCTTTGCAAAATCGACAAGCGTAACATGAGGCATCTGTTTTTATTTTTATTTTATGGAATTGCGCCCCTTTCAAAGTCTAGGATCAGTTAAGAGTACATTTGAACTTTGCAGTATATCTGAGGTAGTTAATGTACACCTTAGCTGTGCATGATCCTGATCTAGTTTAGAGCTTATATATGCTCCAATGCAGGTCTTTTTATAATGGTTTGGAAACAATTGAGAACATTGAATTCCCAATACTGCAGAATTCAACAAATAATAACTCCAAGGAGAAAATACGTTAACATGGTGATATAATTTAAGAGAGCCCCACGCAATGTTTTGTTTATTTTGGTCAGGTAGTATTCAAACTTTGTTACTACAATGCTAGCTATGATTTACATATTTTCAATTTTCGGAAAAAACACACGAGGAAATTTGATAATTTAACAAAACTTTATGATTCCGGAAAAAATGAATTTGTTTTAGTATTTTTTAACAAAATCTAAAATTCTGGGTTGAACTGCAATACCAACTAAGCTCTGAAGCTATAACCAAGTTATATCGATGTTATACACGTATATGAAATTTCTGAAAATGAAATTGATTCTATTCATAATCAGGCTCTCTGCCCAAACGTCATCTTTTCAAGAATCTACATGTATGATTTTTTTTTTGATTTTTTAAATAAATCTACCCCCCCTTTTTTTCCTAACCTTTTGTTCTTATCCCAATGTTTCATTATATATGACATTTGTTAAACCTTCTGAAAAGAACAGACAAGACCGTGAGTGAAGCAAAGCATGCAGTCATATTCCAATTTGAATATTAACACCGTCTATATTTGTAATATATGTATTTTTACCTAAATTTCTAAATTTGATACATTTTAAAATAGATGTTGCTATGGTTAATATGTATTTCCATGGTAACTATTGAAGTCAGCAACTTTTAACGATGGTAATTAAGAGTAAGGTCATGCTTAAATGTAATTTTGTTATCAGTTATGAAACAATTTAGTACATTTAAGCTCTAAAACTGCAATATTCTGCAAATAATAACTCCGTTTCTAAGGAAAAAATCGGTTGCTATGGTGATAAAACTAAAGAAAGTCCCAGGCTTTTTTCTATTTTATTTGGTAAAGTAGTATCCAAACTTCGTAACTAAAGTGCTAACTATGCTATACACAGTTGCTCTTTTGTGAAAAACACCTTAGAAAATTTGATAATATCGCAAAAATCTCAAATTCAGAAAAGTTGAAAATATGCAGTTTTTGGCAAAAATTTTCAAAAAATCTACAAATTTGGTTTACATGCAATCTTAACTAAAATGATGCTAAAACTTAGTTGTATCAATGTTACATATGAAAATTAATGAAAAATGCTTGATTCTTTTCCTAATCAAGCTCCGAATTGTAGTGATTTAGCTGATTTTTGAAAGATTTTACTATGCTTCACAACCAAAAAATAGAGTGTCCGTTACCATGGCAACCACTCATATTTTCCCACTCATATTTATTTTTTGAGCAGTATTCAGTTACTGCTTCCTCTAGGCCATTTATAGAGAAAATCTGAAACCCTCATAAATCACATGTATATGGTACCCTGCCTGGTTCTTACAAAGAGCTGTACTTAAATGAAACCTGTGAGTTTCAGCTACAGCTGTGTATTTTGTGGTTGATCTTAATGGTGAAATAAAGCAATTAATTATCATCGTTTTTAAAAAAAAATCAGCATAAATTTAATATAAAAAACTTTAGAAAGTCTTGAATTATCAAAACATTGTGTTTGGTTTCTATAAACCGCAAAAATCGGTTCATTATGGATTGTTTTCGTTCAGTTATGGGTTGAGCTTTATAAAATGGAGGTTCAATAACTTTTCTTTTTATTAATTTCTACGAAAAACGAATACAAACAGTAAACATTGTCACAATGTCAGTAGCTTTCAGCAACTATTTCTTAGAATTTCAGCCCATACCAGTAAAAACGTGCATATTGCGGTTCCAGAGGTCAAATAGTATAAATTAAATGCATTTCTTACTACTTGTGTTACTTGGTTTTGACATTAAACCATAAGTACCCCCTCCCCTTTCCACCCTCTCCCCTATTTTCCCCTGGATTACACACCATCCCACATTGTGTGTTATTTTAAAAATGTAAAAAAAATGCAGTTTTTATGTCTTTCTAAGTATCTTATTATAATCTAATATTTGTATGTTAATGGTCAACTTAAAAATAAATATTACAAATAACATTAAAAATTAGTATGAATTTAATCAAATTTAACCGTCTGCTTCCGTTGCTGAGGGGATGCATCTAAGGCTAGTAATCAAGCGATCCGGGTTGGCATCCCGCAAGAGAGAATGTACGGTTAAAAAACCAATACCAATAATAAATATCTTGACTTGACTTTAATTTAATTCTAATTTCAAATTGGAAATGTTTTTTTCCTTGTGACAAAGTTAATTTCGTCTTTTGGCTATAGTCGTTTATAGAATAATAGAGACATACATGTACATATAAAGATAATCTATTACAAATCGGTAACTAAGGGATGCTGAGGCTGCCAGACGTTTGGTTTTCTGTCTTTTAAATGATTGTAGGGATAAAAGTGTGGGTGCACTTCAGTTATACAGTTTAGCTACGTTTTTTACCCAGAAAGCTCGAAAATAGCAATGTTGACCAAAATCACCACATAGCATGTTTGGCTATAAAAATTGCTGTTTCTCATATAAATAGACCATTGAGTTTTTTTTCCCGTGGATATGTTATTCCTAACATTGCATTTGAATACTCTGTTGATACTATTTCCATAAATTGAATTCAAAAAAGGACATTTTGAATCGAAATTTTACAATTTTTCGATTTTTTGGTTGTTGTCACGTGACATTGGACTGATTATCACGTGATCAAACATGATAAAAAAAAATACAAACCTGTCATTATTATTACTGAAAATGTAAACTGTTGTATTTAAAGAGTCTTAGTTGATAAGTCTACTAACAATAACAAGAGAGTTATGAATGATTGAAATTTGATCGTTCCTCTGCGGCAAAAATAGTGCATTTTTTGCCGAATGGTTAAGAGTTAGAGTAAGTTCAACAGGATAAGTTCTTTTAGTATACACACTGAAGTCGTCATTATTGAGAGCCAAAATGTCATCCAAATATCTAAAAGTATTATTATTAAAAAAAAAAGATGTTGTATCGATGGGTCTTTGCTGATTATTTTCATCAATTGTAACTCATAGCAATACAAAAACAGGTACGCATTAAGTGGTGCACAGTTAGTCCCCATTGGAATTCCAATAATCTGACGATATACGGAATCTCCAAAGCGAACAAAAATGTTATCTAGTAAAAAATTCAAGGGCATATATAGTATCAAAGCATGTCCAAATGACATAGTTTTTTTGTTTATTGCGACTACAAAATGACTTGAAAGAGTTGGAACATATATATATTCACATTCTGACTTTTTAAATGCCCATTTGATAAGGTGGGTGATTTTTTTCTTAAAGAGAACGTGAGGCAATGTGGTATACAGGGTAGAAAAATCAAAACTTTGAACATATTCCAAATCACCAATATAAGCATGCAATTTATCAAGTACTTCCAACGGGTTCTTGAAACTCCAAAAGTAATTGATTCCACTATTTTCGAAAGCCTTATTTGAACAATTTATTATCAGGTTTTTTTATTGTACCAAGTGTACTGGTAAGAAGACTAAACAATTTAGTTGTAGAACAAAGGCTAGGAGACAAAATAAATTTATATTTTGTGGAGCTTCGGAAGCCAATACATAGTTGAGACTTTTATTGTATTTGGTTCTGCTTGTAAAGCGGAAGCTAAAAATGTATGTTTGTTACATATGTCGTTTTCTGAAAATGGAGTCAGTTGGAATGTTGGTGAATTGGTAATTTCTTTTTTCAGAACTCAATGTAAAATTTACGTCAAACAATACTAATATTATTAGAAGTTTTATAGGCCAGGACAAAAACAAATTCATTGGCTAGTTCTTTTGGTTTATGTTTGATACGAGAAATAGGTTTATTGGGGCTATTGTTAATAATAAAATGTTCTTTAAAATGTTGAATACGTATATCAACTATGTTCATTACTGAATTGAAAAAAGAGTCCAAAGATTTTTTGTCAGCTTTTCCCGTTTTATCCATTTCAAACAGTAAGTACGGAGTGAGTCGTGGATGATATTACGACACTTATTCCAATTAATAACTGGAGGGGGACGATATTAAGGTCCTTCACTGAGGAATGATTTTAACTCTCGGTCTTGAACGATTTTAAGATCTCCTGTTATAACATGGAAAATGGGTCCATAAATGCATGTGGAATTAATACAATAACATGAAGTGGGTGTATTTTCACTGATATTAACATCTTTACACAATTGATTATAATTGAACACAAATTTTCGAGTAGATTTCTTGTAAATAAACAAATATGAGGGAGCTAAGTATTGTCAAAATTTCCAAGAATTTGTTCTTTAACAGAATGGTCGTTAAATATATCGGGAATATTTACAAAATCAAAACCTTTATTGACATACTTCATTTTAATAAAATGCTTTTTCAGGGCGATCAATTTTTGGAAATAGTTTATAATAACAATATGCCATAATAATTTGAACCATTTCATACTTAGGACTGTTATATGAAATTGTGTGGCAATCCTCCAAAATTTTATTTGACCTATTAACAGGTAATGAACAAGGCTTTGTTATCAGATAGTGTCTGCCGTTGTTTTTTGAAATAAAAATTAAGTCCGAAAAATTGGTATGATTGGTCCGAAATTTGCTGTGATTGCTATTTTTTCGAAGACCGTGAGAACGGTTTTTACGAAAAGGTTTAGAAACTATATCCAAAATGTTAACCGAATCGGTTCTTGATATATTACCAATTCCCATGATATTATCATTAAGACCGAGAGGATAGACTGTCTGTAATTTGTTAATCCAATTTAATTCAATTATTTTCCGTGATCGTACAAACTTTGAATGAGATTCACCCGGCTGCTTATTTACTACTTCTAAAGGTTGAACTGATAAAGTTTAGATAAATATCGTCCAGTTTCACCTACGTACTGAATACAACATCCCTGTTTGATTGATGAGAGTAAATAAATAATGCTGCTTGTTATACATTATATCAGTTTCAAAATTTAAAGAAAATGTGCGACCATTTAACGTGGGCCTTACCGTATTTTTGTGGAAAGACGGTGACATGTAAGTCATTTTTTGGTATGACACTGACTTGTCGATAGACGGGTACCCACGATTTGTATTTAGATTTCGAATATTGAGACGTGTAGATACCCTTTGAACGAGTTTAGTATTTAAATTTTTTTTCATTTCTAGATTGCATTTCTGTAAATATTGACAATGCAATTTCCCATAGAAACTCTTTTTACGGCTTAAACTGTACCACATTTACGATGAAGTTTTGAAAAAAATCTTATCCTAGAATTGAAAGTTCATTTGCACCACAATTTTTTTCAAAGGTCAAAATATAGGGCTGTGAGGCATATTTTCAACGTTTATATGCCCTGAACTTCTCAGAGTTTAAACTTACACTAATTATCACAGATTTCAATGTAAACAATATGCACGTGTTTATTTACTGATAACATTCCCAAGTTCTGTATCTGCGATATGGAACACAGAGAGCATAACTGGGAACAAGTATATAAACAAAATTTATTTTCTATGAATATTCAATTTCTCCCCAAAGGAGGCGTGTTTTCAAAAACAGCTGTATTTACAAAGTGCAACCTCTCAGCTTCATATTTGGTTTTTGTTTGTAAAAAATACTATAAACGAGCAAAGACTGGCGTCCAGAATATGAACCAGCATACAATAGATTAAGTTATGTAAAAAAGATAAATCTGTTCGGCTAAAAATGTCAAACGCTGTTCGTTTTAATTACCCGGAAAAGAAAGGGTATATCTGGGTAGCGACTGACGACTGACTAAATAGTAGAATGGGGCTGAATATTGAAATACTCCTTTTTAATGATTATTCCTAAAGTAATAAACTAGAGAAGTTCTCGCTCGGACACACAGTCCATATCTAACCCAATTTTTCTAATCTATCTTGACGTATACACTTAATCTTTGTACAGAAGTAATTTCAAATTATACTCGTGACAACAACAAACAATGTGATAACAACACCATTTAAATTTCATGAGTCTGAAGCACGTGTCAGGAATGATCAACGCCAAGTACAAATATGTTTTATGTAAGACAATCCATATAGTTCGTTTTGTTATCTGTTATACCATCCTCTTAAATGAATGTATACTTCATGTCATCAAGTAATCATTCCCCGTCTGTTTTTTTCCCCACTCAGACAAGCGTTAACTTGTTAGCTTTTGTTCACAGAGTGGTGCGTCTAAACCTAAAGCTAAATCCGGGAATCAGAGCCACGAGTGCACTAAACTTTTGAAAGTGCACTTAAACCATCACAGGGATCCTGTTGTTATGTCATATTTTTGTTCGATTTTTTATTTTTTTTTGGTATTCGTGTCTTTCACTTTTGCTAATTAGTTTATATGCATCTTGTGTTTCTTTGTTACATGGCGGTTGTTCAGTACTTATACAAACCGTTATTATAGTATTGTCCTACGACACTATGTTTGTATGCTTGTCTTTTATTTTTGCAAATGTGTCTTTTCTGTATGCCGTGTTTTGCTGATTTGTTACATATTTGTTTGTTTTAAAGTGATTAAAATTAGAACACATGGTTGAGGGGTTTATTCCTATTATTGACATTATTACCTATTATGTGTGTTTGTTTTGTTCATACATCTTTGTTAATATAATATAAATTGATTGAATTGACTTTCAAACAAGTGAGAAGTTTAGCTACGCATAACACGCAGGTTTAATCGACAAATTTTTACAAAAGGAAACGTTTGTACTCAGCCAGGAACATGACAGTTGTTATCCATTTGTTTGATGTTTTTGGGCTTTTGATTTTGCCAGTTTATCAGGAACATTCCGTTATGAATTTTTCTAAAAAAAATTTTTTTTTTGTGATTATATTATTTTCTTTTTGATATTTAAGTAGTTGTTTTTCAATCTTGTTGTCGAAAGCATATACTAAATTATTCCCTATTTGCCAAATCTCAAACATCGGTTCCACCCATAATGATAATTATAAACAAAGAATATGTCTGATATTTTTTATGCATTTGAATCATTTGGGATTTGGAAAAGAAATAAATTATCTTTCGAACGATATAACCATCACAATGATGAGTATAGTATTGCTATGATACATTGATCCATACAAAAAATATATTGCCAGTAACTAAAATAACTACTGTTTCATTTATACGTATTCGTTTGTTAATTGTAGATGTATTGATTTTAGTGTGGGAGAGAATTGCTATACATTGGCTTTTGAAATTCCTTTCTTATTTGGTATTGATAATTTGAACTGCTCAATTGACATAATGTATTTTAAATACATATACTTATAAAGGATAAAAATAGATGTGAAACAAATGCCCAACACATGTTTTTGATGAACGTTTTCGAAAGAAGCTGGAATACTTCCTTCAAATTGTGAACGATCAGCAATCAACAACGAAACAGTAGCAGTGGTGTTCTTAGCACACTGTTCTTTTGAAATTAACGTATTAGCTCTTGTGTACCAAATTCAGGAATTAATACTATAACTGATCGTTACAATAGTTTTCATATGCAGTTTATTCCTATTAGCATATAGTATATGACACAATTTAAAAAAAAATATATGTTGGGTTTTTTTTTTTTGGGGGGGGGGGGGGTGGGGGGTTGGAGGGGAGCGGTCAAGAGTTGTTTTCTTCTCTTATCAAAGTAGAAACTCTGTCTTTCACTAGGCTGCTGACATTAGAATTTTAAATTAACATGTGAATTTATAAATATGCCGATATCAGTTAGAGAAATGTTACATAAAGTTAATAATCAACATTGCAACTCATGACATTTTTTATTATCACATGTTTAGTTCCATATTTAAATCCACCATTTTCTACATTAGAAAATGCCCGTGCCGAGTCAGGAATATGATAGTTGTTATCAATTCGTTTGATGTGTTTGGACTTTTGATTTTGCCTTTTGATTTTGGATTTTCCTTTTTGAATTTTTCTAGGAGTTCAGTATTTTTTGTGTTTTTACTTTTTATACGGTCAGAACATATTGCCTGACTTTTGATTTATGCTATTTATATATATGACGTTCAGCTTGATGTTCAATTTTATGTATTTGAAATTACTTTACTTAACTTGAAAAGGGAAAACAATTTATGATTGCTAATAAATGAATTGTTGCAGTGCTTAACATGTGAATGATCATCAACATAATTTTAACGGTAACAAAAATATATACTTTGAGATACTAGTTTTTACAAATACATGTACATTATTTATGTATGTGCCTGACCCAAGTCAGGAGCCTGTAATTCAGTGGTTGTTGTTTGTTTATGTGTTTCATATTTATTTTTCGTTCTTTTTTTTTACATACATAAGGCCGTTAGTTTTCTCGTTTGAATTGTTTTACATTGTCTTATCGGGGCCTTTTATAGCTGACTATGCGGTATGGGCTTTGCTTATTGTTGAAGGCTGAACGGTGACCTATAGTTGTTAATGTTTGTGTCATTTTGGTCTTTTGTGGATAGTTGTCTCATTGGCAATCACACCACATCTTCTTTTTATATTGGAGTGATTCTAAATAACATATTTTGAATAGTCAGTTTTCAGTGGTATAGACATATGTGTAAATGGGTTGTATTTGAGATTAAAAAAAAACAATATTAATGACAAACCTTCATATTTACACGCAAATGCACTGTAAAGACCTACATTCAACACATTTAGTATAGGTGTTCTGTTGCTAAAATTAAAAACAAAAGCAAAGCATAAAGTTCAATATTAAGTCAATTTTACGATTATGCGGGTATCGAAAAAAACGATATCAAAATTTTATTTTTGATTTGTTTTTCTAATTTCCCATAGTTTTACAGCTAGGTACATAGTTGTTTTTCTTTGAACTTCATATGAAAACTTCTTCATGGAATTAAGAGATGTCTGTTCAGAAATTATCCATGTACAGACATGCTATATTATTACGCACCTTATGAACTTCATAAAAACATTTGTATGTAATCATTGTGTTATTGTCCTCTTATTTCACAAACAAACACAATTGTCAATAGCAAGAATGAAATATATCTAGAATCAAGTGGGTAGAAATAACTAGTTGCAACTTGTCGATTGTAGATTGTACCGTCGTATGCTTCATATTTTCATTAACATATTAAATATCTTAGTGCGTTCACCCTCGTATTTGACAGAAATGCACTTGTTCAGTCCTAAAACGATTTGTTACGTGCCCTGCACACAGTATTCACATTTAAGTACAAAATCATATGGTATCATCATAAACATAGATAATAATACATTGTAAAATCCGTATCATAAGTGAATGTCGTTTCATCCCGATACACCATCATCAGCCACAGGGCTGGTTAAATGGGTTGTATTTGAGATTCAAATAAACAATATTTATGACAAATCTTCATATTTGAACGCAAATGGACTGTAAAGACCTACATTGAACACATTTAGTATAGGTGTTCTGTTGCTAAAATTAAAAACAATAGCAAAACATACAGTTCAATATTAAGTCTATTTTACGATCATGCAGGTATCGAAATTTTGCTTTTGATTTGTTTTCTAATTTCCCATAGCTTTACAGCTAGGTACATACTGTGGATTCATCATTATTCGTTGGGTACCAATTTTCTTGGATTTCGTGGGAACAAGTGAACCACGAAATTAAATGATCAACGAATAGCAATATTTTTATAGGCTTGTATGTAGACATCGTCAAAACCACGAAATTAAATATCCACGAACGTGTAAGTTTTTCTTAATCCACGAAAATTGGTACCCACGAAAATAAATGAATCCACAGAAGTTGTTTTTCTGTGAACTTCATATGAAAACTTATTCATGGAATTAAGAGATGTCTGTTCAGAAATCAGCCATGTACACCCATGCTATATTATTAGACATCTTATGAATTTTATACAAATAATTTTTATGTAATCATTGTGTTATTGCCCTCTTATTTCACAAACAAACACAATTGTCAATAGCAAGAATGCAATATATCTAAAATCAAGTGGGTAAAAATAACTAGTTGCAACTTGTCGATTTAGATTGTACCGTCGTATGCTTCATATTTTCATTAACATATTAAATATCTTAGTGCGTTAACTCTTGTATTTGACAGAAATGCACTTGTCAGTCCTAAAACGATTTTTAATGTGCCCTGTACACAGTAGTCACATTTAAGTACAAAATCATATGGTATCATCACAAACATAGAGAATAATACATTGTAAAATCCGTATCATATGTGAATTTCGTATCATCCCGATACATCATCACCAGCCCAAGGGCTTTTAGGCTCAAGGGATGATATTGGTCGAGGGTGATACGGCATGTGAAACGGATTTTGCCATCTTTTATACGCTTTATCATATATTTCAACAGGAGAGTTACATTATATGAACTGTTCGCTATGTTACCTTCAGTTCCTTTTTTTTGTTTGAAAGCCTTAAATGAACTGCTCAATTAGTTATCCAAAGCACCTGGGTAACCTTACTTTTTGGATGCTGTTGTTTTAAAAATATTTTGTTTGTTATTGTACTTTTTGTGTGTTTTGTATTTTTTATAGTTGCATTTAGTGTGCCAAAAATTATGAAAACTTGACGTTCGTGACGTCACATGTACATATTAAACAATGACGTCGTTCAATAAATTGCGTCAAGCCAAAATGACCGTTCCTTTTTTGAGGAATTTTTGTTTCTTAAGCTTACATAAATAAAAACTTACCGTGTAAAAAAAAATAGGCGTCATAAAGGGTAGGCATGTGATAAAGGGTATGCAATAAAAGGTACGCGATAAAGGGTGCGCATCAAAGTTGCGCGATGTGGATTAAATAGCAGGCTATTTATCAAATATTCAAAAATACTATATTCATTACTAAACATATTAAAAATAAGAATAAAGAACCGAAGTAATAATCCATTTAGTACATGTACATGGTTACATTAAATCAGTATATTATCCACATTGTAAAAACAATAAGATAAAATATTATAAATGAAATCCTTATAGTTTATATATAACATATTTGTAAGCTGTAATACCAACTTAGCATTAACATTTACATCACAAAAGAGGTTTATCACAAGGATCAGTGCAAAGTGTGTTTTATTCAAATATGAACCACTTACAAAGACCAATTACGTGTCTTTGCAATTGTCAGAGAGAATAGTGTTTCTTTATCATTTTCATCCCTGATTTGTTTTTACGTAACTTTTGCATTTATCAAGTGAAAAAAACACTCGGTCCTGAGGGTGTCTATATTAATAATATATCCGATGATCCCACCTTTCAATTAAGATGATCGCCAGTACATATATTATTGGGGTAAAACGCAGTTTTTGACTTATACATGTAGCTTTGAAACTTAGACATTTAGATTTAACTTGAAGTAACAATGTTCAACAGGTCAGGATAAATCTGCCCTGAAATTGTAAGACTAATCAGATATCCTGATATTGGGTTATAGCCCGATATTGATAATTTTAAGGAAATGTTGCAGTTTTTTGGTTATTTATCATAATAAATAGAGATAAATTGTAAACTGCAAAATTGTTCGGCAAATTTAGATCTACAAATAAGTCGTTCTTATGTTGTGCTGTTATACAACTGTCCTAGGTTAGGGGGAGGGTTGGAATCCCGCTTACATGTTTAACCCCGCCACATTATGTATGTACTATGTGCCTGTCCTAAGTCAGGAGCATGTCATTCAGTTGTTGTCGTTTGTTTATGTGTTACATATTTGTTTTTCGTTCATTTTTTAAAATAAATAAGGCCGTTAGTTTTCTCGTTTGAATTGTTTTACATTGTCTTATCGGGGCCTTTTATAGCTTACTATGCGGTATGGGCTTTGCTCATTGTTGAAGGCCGTACGGTGACCTATAGTTGTTAATGTTTGTGTCATTTTGGTCTTTTGTGGATAGTTGTCACATTGGCAATCATACCACATCTTCTTTTTTAAGGATAACATGTTCAGTTAACCCCTGAAAGAGTAACTGTCCTTTAAAGTATTTGTTTTCACATATTTTTGTAAGTTTTTACAAACACCATCCCCCTTTTAAACTACTTAGCCAAATTGAAGAAACCATCATTAAGGTATTTAATTTCAAAATGTATCTAAAGACCCACAAATCAACTAAGATTGTCGTCATGGCTAAAAATAGAACAAGGGGATAAAATCCAGTTTTTGCTGAAGCTTAAGCATAAACAGCAAATATGACATGGGATGAAAATGTTTATCCGGCTAAGAGCTATCTGCCCTAAAATTTTAAGACGCATCTGACAATCTTTTCATGGATTTCTGCCTCAGAAATGGTAATAAGTAAGAAATTGAGCAGATTTTAGTTACTATCTTGAATAATATGATAAATAGATAGATATGAACTTTTAATAGCAACATTGTTCAGCAAAGTAAGATTTACAAGTAAATGTATATAGCGTATAGTGTATTAAATTATAATCCTAGTAGTTTTGATAACTATTTAAACCTATGGGTCGATGCCACTGCTGGTGGACGTTTCGTTCCCAAGAGTATCACCAGCCCTGTAGTCAGCACCTCCGTGTTTACATGAAATCAAATAATTATATGGTCTTTTTTTTTAATAAATTTCCTGATAACAAAACTTTGAATTTTTCGAGAAAAAAAAACAGGATTTTTAATACATACATGAAGAATAAACCATTTTTTTAAATTTTTGTTTAGCAGCAGATATACTTAATTCTACAATTGCATTCAAATAGCTAAGTGCAGGGATTTTCTATAGGTTTAATACCACCAAATCATGGTATGTCACATCCGGTTGTATACGAAAGGAGGTCAAACAAAACATTTCCTTGATTTTGACAGTTGTAGATAATTTATCATTCATTTTATTGCAGTAAAACATTTCAGTTTCATGAAAATATGTAATGGGTATTTTAAAACACCATTATTTTTTATTTGGGCATTCTATAGAAAATTTTGTAATCTTGAGGTTACATGGTGACTAAACCTTGTACACAGATAAAATAAGGGGAGAAATTTGGTTAGTTAACTTCCAATGATGGTTATTTTCTTATATGCAATGAAATGTTATATCCATTTTTTCTATCGTATTGTACAGGATAAAACTTTACTCTTGTCAATTATTGCTTTATTTGAAACAAAGATAAATTCTGCACAATCTTTTGAAAAGTGCAATTTAACAAAGACTAAAAGGCAAAAATCAGTGATGATATTACACCTATACTAGGTCCTTTTAAAATAATTTGAGCCTATATATAATTACAGCATCCATGCCTTTGATATTTTTCGAAAATTTATATATAAGACAATATATAAAGTACATGAACATACATGGGTTTAGCTTGAGCATTTGTTTTAATAAATTGGAGCAAATAGGAAAGATTTGCCACACTGCAGTGTCCTCCTATTTATTATGTTTTTCTTACGTCTCAAAATATTGGTCGCTTTCTTTCCTAGTATAATTCAGCTTCTCTAAGTACTAGTGAAATAACACTTTATGTATAGTAAAGTGGCTGTACGTTCTGCCTTTTTCTCTTTTTTTTTCGTATTGTACTTATGTTATTTCTTTTTTTTTCTTTTTTCTCGTATTACGCCAAAAAGCGATAATTGTCCACAATCTTTTGAAAAGTGCAAATTTAACAAAAACTAATAGGCGAAAAGCAATGGTGATATTACACTTATACTAGGTCCTTTTAAAATATTTTGAGCCTATATATAATTACAGCATGTATGCCTTTGAAATTTTTCGAAAAGGTATATATAAGACAATATATAAAGTACATTATGTTCTTCTTCGCTATACTCATACGAACATAAAAATTGTCTTAATAACACGTTAATAAAACAAAAAAGCAATTTGGGATGAGAAATTGTACTGATCAGTTTAATAAATAATATATATAAATTATGACACCTCTGGTCATGTAAATCATGTAAATCGTGGTCTCTGGATCTCCGAACAATGGAAGGAATTCTACAAATATAAAAATGTTTAATCAGAAAAAGATATAACTGCAATTACATATCATGAATGCAAAATATACGTGTCGATCTGATCAGTAAATTTTTCTCCACAAGAGTAAAGGCGCTAAATCTAGATATATATGTGTGAAAACCGAATTACTGATTTAAGCGTATGCGAATATTTATACGCCAAATTAAGAAATGAATTGAACATACATGGGTTTAACTTGAGCATTTATTTTGATAAATTGGAGCAAATAGGAAAAAATTGCCAAACTGTAGTGTCCTCCCATTTACTGTGTTTTTCTTACGTCTCAATATATTGGTCGCTTTCTTTCCTAGTATAAATCAGCTCCTCTAAGAATTAGTGAAAGAACACTTTATATATAGTTCAGTGGCTGTACGTTCTGCCTTTTTCTCTCTTTTTTCGTATTGTACTTTTCTCGTATTAACATGATTAAGCCATAAGCGATAATTCATCTTTTGCCAATGCTGCATGCAAAACATTACAGTTTGTTTTTTTGTTTTAAGTTATAACTTAAATTAATTGAATTATAACTGTATAATGTATTAAAATGTTTATATAGATAACATACATGTACTGAGTTACTGTTTTCAAAATCTTGATTCAAGGAAAGTAAAACCAAGAGTTGTATCTTTCCAATTTTATAAGGATGTGAGAGAATATAAAATGTATAACAAATTTGTTAGTCCAAGTTTCAAAGAAAAGAAAGTTACTTTTAAAAATTAGTTTTCTTCTTTCTAAGTTTACACAAACCTAAATATAACTATAAGCTTTAATTTAACTCGAGTTGACTGTTGTGAACTTGCAATTTCCGATGGTGCCTGTAAATTCACCACAAATAAGCTGACTCAATTTCGTGTGGGGTAAATTTAGGATCGACTATAATCACAAAAGTGCGGTGACAGAATTATAAAAAGTCGTCTAAATCACGAGTTTAATTTTCCGAAATAACACACGGCTTACAATTGTTTTAACTTAATGACAAATGTATGTTTTTTTTATTTTCTGCCCTGTCGTCAGAATTTAGTAAGGTCACATTTTTCTAAAAGTCGTTTTAATGGCTATTAGTATTTTTGAAAGTTGTAACCCCTCTTTTTGAAAATGACAAAATTGAGTATGTTTGAATACATTTAATTGATATGTTTTTTCCTTAGATATATATATCACCTGTCAAAATATTATATTCAGTATTGTGTTTTCTTCTTATCTATGAAGTTTGCAAAGTTTTGAGGTAATTTTAGTTGCAAATTCAGACACAAACTTTAGTTTCTTCTTCATAAATGTAGTAGTACCTCAATTTATCCAAAAATATTTTTAGCATATACTACTTCAAAAAATAGGTACTGATAACAATTTTGGAATCTAAATATGAAAAAGCCTTGAGAAATCAATTGAGAAAACAATAGAGTTAAAAACTTCAATTTCTACATGGATCTTAATCACTTCCCTTCCATTTAATTAAGTGTATTAGTCAATAATTTCCTCTCAACATAATAAATGAAATTACTACTTTTTCCGATACATATACATATATTTTTAATTAAGTGCACTTGTGTATGGTACATTAATTGTTTGTATATGTTTATTTTCTAGTTTTTTTTTGTTATAAAAAAACAAATATACTTTGTCAGAAAAGTCTTATTGTAAAAATTTAAATAGTTGACGGATAGTTTCAGTTGGAATACAGCTACATGTACGATTCGTGAAATCAGTTGAAACTTGCTCTTTCAAGTAAAAAGAAAAGACGAAAGTGGTTAAATGTTATCTAGTGCTTAAGGTGGCTCGAGGGTAGAAATCCTTTCTTAAATATAAATTTTCGCTTTTTTTTCTTTCTTTAAATGAGCTTTATCATACATTAAAAGAAAAGGAAAATACAAAAAACCGGATAACTGTTCATTTTAGCTTACCATCTGCCTTCGATTAAAAACCATGCATTTTGTAAAGGTACTTTTATTTTGAGGAACTAAAAGGAGAAATAGAAAAGAACAACAATTGTTCAGTTGAAGTACACCTTATTTGAAAAAAAATGTATTCCAAAAAATATAGGTCATCGATGAGTTCAAAAATACAGATGGGTGCACTCCTAACCTGTACAGCAAGTTAACTTGATAACCAGTCATTTGGACTGGTCAAAGTTAACCTGTGACCGAATTTAGGACTGCTCTGACCAGTCCTAGGACCAAAATCTAGTTAACTTGAAAAGCGGACTTGGTCCTAGGACTGTTTTTATGTCTGCCAAAAAGTTAACTTGGAAACAGGTCCGCTATTGATATAAGTTAACTTCGAACCAGTCCTGTCATAAGTTAACATAAGTTAACTTCGGAACCGGTCCTGTCATAAAGTTAACATAAGTTAACTTGGAAACCGGTCCTGCCACAAAGTTAACTTCTACTTGGACAAATCCGATCAAAACCAGACCTGTTCCCAAGTTAACTTTTGACTGGTCTGCTCAACACTAAGTTAACTTGTAACCAGGACCGCTCTTCGTTGATTTAAAAAAAAAATATCTTGGTTTCGTAGTATAAACATCGAAAATAAAGTAATTTGAAAATTAATACTTCCGTTTTATGAACAGGATTAAATACAAATATTTGAAAATAAGTACGCACAGAACGTAATACAAATTTATCTGTGATCTGACAATTTATTTATTATATAAACGATCTCGGTTACAATGATAACAGGCACTGAATATATATATATTCCGAGATCAAATTCAATCATATTATGTATATTTTTGAAAAGAAGTATATTTGATGTTAGGTGTATACGTCCTTGTTAGTTATACATCCTTGAACTATGCATCCACATTCAGCAATAGTTTAATTCATTTAAATAATGACTACAAATTTTTGTTCGTCTAAATTAAGGGTGCCAGCATGTCCTCTTTTTACTCAAAATACTGATATGTAACAACATTTCAGTAGTTTTGATGACTCCAGTTGACTTGTACAACAAAATTATTTGACCGCATCCACCAAAACTGACAATATATGCACTTTAATTTGTAAATCTATATACCCGCATAGTCAATCAGCCATATTTTTTTAAGTCAGGATTCAATGTATAATACAATCATGACAATGGACAGCAAAATTGCAATACAATAACAAAAAATTTTGGTTCGCATAAATTTAGGATACCAGCATGTCCTCATTTTAGTCAAAATATTGATACGTAACAAAATTTCAGTAGTTTTGATACCTCCAGCTGACTTGTACAACAAAATTATTTGACCACATTACCAAAACTGACCATATGTGAACTTTAAATTGTAAATCTATATACCAGCATAGTAAATCAGCCATATTTTTTATGTCAGGATTCAATGTATAATACAATCATGACAATGGACAGCAATATTGCAATATAACAACAACAAATTTTTGTTCGCATAAATTTAGGATACCAGCATGTCCTCATTTTATTCAAAATATTGATACGTAACAAAATTTCAGTAGTTTTGATACCTCTAGCTGACCTGTACAACAAAATTGTTTGACCGCATCCACCAAAACTGACCATATGTGCACTTTAATTTGTAAATCTATATCCCTGCATAGTCAATCAGCCATATTTTTTTAAGTCAGGATTCAATGTATAATACAATCATGACAATGGACAGCAAAATTGCAATACAATAACAAAAAATTTTGGTTCGCATAAATTTAGGATACCAGCATGTCCTCATTTTAGTCAAAATATTGATACGTAACAAAATTTCAGTAGTTTTGATACCTCCAGCTGACTTGTACAACAAAATTATTTGACCACATTACCAAAACTGACCATATGTGAACTTTAAATTGTAAATCTATATACCAGCATAGTAAATCAGCCATATTTTTTATGTCAGGATTCAATGTATAATACAATCATGACAATGGACAGCAATATTGCAATATAACAACAACAAATTTTTGTTCGCATAAATTTAGGATACCAGCATGTCCTCATTTTATTCAAAATATTGATACGTAACAAAATTTCAGTAGTTTTGATACCTCTAGCTGACCTGTACAACAAAATTGTTTGACCGCATCCACCAAAACTGACCATATGTGCACTTTAATTTGTAAATCTATATCCCTGCATAGTAAATCAGCCTTATTTTTTTATGTCAGGATTCACTGTATAATACAATCATGACAATGGACAGCAAAATTGCAATACAATAACAAAAAAATTTGGTTCGCATAAATTTAGGATACCAGCATGTCCTCATTTTATTCAAAATATTGATAAGTAACAAAATTTCAGTAGTTTTGATACCTCCAGCTGACTTTACAACAAAATTAGTTGACCACATTACCAAAACTGACCATATGTGCACTTTAATTTGTAAATCTATATACCAGCATAGTAAATCAGCCTTATTTTTAATGTCAGGATTCAATGTATAATACAATCATGACAATGGACAGCAATATTGCAATATAATAACAACAAATTTTTGTTCGCCTTAATTAAGGGTGCCAGCATGTCCTCTTTTTACTTAAAATACTGATACGTAACAAAATTTCAGTAGTTTTGATGCCTCCAGTTGACTTGTACAACAAAATTATTTGACCGCATCAATTAAAACTGACCATATATGCACTTTAATTTGTAAATCTATATACCTGCATAGTAAATAAGCCATATTTTTTTTATGTCAGGATTCAATGTATAATACAATCATGACAATGGACAGCAAAATTGCAATACAATAACAAAAAATTTTGGTTCGCATAAATTTAGGATACCAGCATGTCCTCATTTTATTCAAAATATTAATACGTAACAAAATTTCAGTAGTTTTGATACCTCCAGCTGACTTGTACAACAAAATTATTTGACCACATTACCAAAACTGACCATATGTGAACTTTAAATTGTAAATCTATATACCAGCATAGTAAATCGGCCTTATTTTTAATGTCAGGATTCAATGTATAATACAATCATGACAATGGACAGCAATATTGCAATATAATAACAACAAATTTTTGTTCGCCTTAATTAAGGGTGCCAGCATGTCCTCTTTTTACTTAAAATACTGATACGTAACAAAATTTCAGTAGTTTTGATGCCTCCAGTTGACTTGTACAACAAAATTATTTGACCGCATCAACCAAAACTGACCATACATGCACTTTAATTTGTAAATCTATGTACCTGCATAGTAAATAAGCCATATTTTTTTTATGTCAGGATTCAATGTATAATACAATCATGACAATGGACAGCAAAATTGCAATACAATAACAAAAAATTTTGGTTCGCATAAATTTAGGATACCAGCATGTCCTCATTTTATTCAAAATATTAATACGTAACAAAATTTCAGTAGTTTTGATACCTCCAGCTGACTTGTACAACAAAATTATTTGACCACATTACCAAAACTGACCATATGTGAACTTTAAATTGTAAATCTATATACCAGCATAGTAAATCAGCCTTATTTTTAATGTCAGGATTCAATGTATAATACAATCATGACAATGGACAGCAATAATGCAATATAATAACAACAAATTTTTGTTCGCCTTAATTAAGGGTGCCAGCATGTCCTCTTTTTACTTAAAATACTGATACGTAACAAAATTTCAGTAGTTTTGATGCCTCCAGTTGACTTGTACAACAAAATTATTTGACCGCATCAACCAAAACTGACCATACATGCACTTAAATTTGTAAATCTATATACCTGCATAGTAAATAAGCCATATTTTTTTTATGTCAGGATTCAATGTATAATACAATCATGACATTGGACAGCAAAATTGCAATACAATAACAAAAAATTTTGGTTCACATAAATTTAGGATACCAGCATGTCCTCATTTTATTCAAAATATTGATACGTAACAAAATTTCAGTAGTTTTGATACCTCCAGCTGACTTGTACAACAAAATTATTTGACCAAAACTGATCATATGTGCACTTTTATTTGCAAATCTATATACCCGCATACCATTGTACCGAGCGCCTTTATGTCTTTTCCTGGCGCTCCTGTTCACATTTTAGTAATACCGTAAATGTACACGTAATCAATAATATTAGAAAACTATTAATGCAAAAAATATTCTGAATAAATTGAGAATGTCAGAATTTCATCTCTTTATTCATAATAACAGTCACATCATATATATAGGAGTTCATGACGGTGTACGTGTAAAACAAAACTATTATGCCACATCATCAAAGGAATCCATGATATCTCGGCCTATAACAAAATCGGACTAAAACAAAATCGGACTATAACAAACTCGGCCTCCCAAAATCGGACTATAACAAACTCGGACTATACCAAACTCGGACTACTAGAAGAATATAAGTATAATGTTGGTTGTTGTTGTTATTCGATATTAATTTTCAGTTCTTAATTCAAAATGATTTTTTATCTTCAATTTATTAAATAATTTATTTTTGAACATTTTTGAAGGAGATAAAAAAAATACGTTAACAAGATATATTTAAAAATAAAAACACAAAAAAAAATCTTTTTGATATTCATATATTGAAAATTTACCACTGATTTGTCTTTGTAGTATTAATTGTAATAATGTCCCTCACAAAATAAATTGTTATTATATGCATATCTTAATTGATTAGACATCATGCAACGTGTATAGTTGACACCTTTTTAATCACCATAGGTTAAACAAACAACTGGCACATGTACTGTTGACACCTTTCTAATCACCCAAGTACATGCTATTACACGAAATTGGGAACTAAATATCCAATTAAATGTGTCTTGTCTTGTATTAATTGGCTATAACTGGACTTCAGTTTTTTTTTGTTATTATTACAAATCTTGTGTTAATTATTGTAAGACAATTCAGTGAATTGTAGCATTTCTGGTTTCTGATCATATTTTGTATGGTAGTCTCTTGGTGTGATTTATCTGTACAATGTAATACTATTTTTAAGAATAAAGAAAACATAGGGTTTACAAATTTTATTTCAGTAGATGTTCATGTCAACGAACAATTAAAACATAACAATGATTTCGTTATTCAATAATCTCTAATATTTCTTATGAAAAGTATGAGGCATATATAAAACACAAGCACATTTTAAAGTCAAAGGTATTTTGTCAACATCTATAAGACTGTCAGCTAATACAAAGAAGAAGTACCTTACTGAATACAATTTTAATTTCCTTATTTAAAAAGAACTTTCAATCAAGATTTTTTATTTATAGCAAATAAAACGTTTATGAGTAACAGTTATGAACAAGAATAATATATAGAAGCACTTACCAGTATTGCAAACTCTGTGTTGCCACAAACTACATGAATCACACTGTAAGGCATGTTGCTTTGTTGTAACTTTTCTAGAACACTCGACGCAGTGGTCGGTACCCATGTTGAAAATGATAATGGATTTTTTGTTCATGTTATTTTATAGAAGTATTTGGTAAGATCAAAGAAATCTCTGGTTTTTTTTTCAATTTTACTACAAATCTATTTTTGGATACATGTATAATAAATGTTTGCCTGGGCTTGCCTTTCTAAAAACATTGTATCTGTTTGATGTGACCATTGATAATTACTTTTCAATTGCTGAATCCATTACAGATTAGTGAAATTGTTAAGAAGCCATTCACTGTCAATCAAATTTGTCTTTGTTTATTTACTAATCATAAACACCAAGGATTAAACACAATAAAAACACGAACACACGCCAATCATTAACATTTCTTTTGTCAATAAACATCATAAATCACAATAACATTTCTTCAAGTATAAGTTAATTACCCTCATTTAAACATATCTAATTCAACTCATATAACAAATATTAATCATTTCTATAAATACGATCTTTTTTATTCAAAAATATTCATTATAATCTCATAAATTCGTATATAATTTTAATATATAAGATTTTTTTTTATTACAGTCTAATCGTAGTCCGAGTTGGTTCAATATATTTCTACATATATGAATAATGGTAGGCCGAGTTTGTTATAGTCCGAGTTAGTTATAGTCCGATTTTGTTATAGTCCGACTTTGTTTTAGTCCGAGTTATCCAGCAGCGCATCAAAGTACCAACACTGACATGTCAGAATTCATTTGTACTATTTACAATGATTTAATAAAAAAAAGTATACGAGGTTCTCTTCTTGGAATCTATTATGTCGGTTGATTGATTTTGTTTATAGTTAAACGTCAAGTGGCAACTATTTCATTAAAGTGCGCATTGAGTATAGTTTTAGGACGTCCCATATAAATATCGGCAATGACAAATCTCTCGATAAATCTGACGAATTTGACGAGATTGTTGATAGTTTTACCACACCGTATGCTTACGGACACTGTACAATTTCTGTTAGAATATTCTGCGGGAAATAGAATAGTAAATCCAATGCAAACAAGTTGAATATCAATGAAATATCCATGCAAGTATAAATTTATGCATAAAGTAAAATTTAGGAAGTGACAGGTAAACAACGGGGAACGAAGTAACGTAGACAATGTTGCCGATATCCCGTGATATAAGAATAGTGTTCCGATGCGTTGGATAACCTTTCTATCCGCCTTCTAATAAAAAAACCTCTGTGTGATCGTATAGCCATTTTTTATTTATATAAGAATACATGTGTATCAAATAAAAGAGAGCATTTGTATAATATCTAGTAGAGTCTAGCGAGTAAATAATAAATGATATCTGTGGAAAAACAATGCGAATGTTTAATTGTTTACATATTTTATTGAAAGCTCAAGTCTGATATGAAAACTCTTATAACGATAATCTGTCATAAGCAGACCTGTCCTCAGGTCTGGTCAATAGCAGACTTGTCCACAGGTTTGGTCAAAAGCAGACCTGTCCTCAGGACTGGTCAAAAGCAGACTTGTCCACAGGTCTGGTCTGGGCAGACCTGTCCTCAGGACTGGTCAAAAGCAGACTTGTCCACAGGTCTGGTCTGGAGCAGACTTGTCGATAGGTCTGCAGCAGTCCTAAAAAAGCAGACCGTAGGTCTGGTCCACCAACGACGAAGTTAACTTGCTTGACTGCTTAAAAATTCTCAAGTTAACTTAGAAAGCAGTCAACAAGTTAACTCTAAGTTAACTTTTGTCAAGGTTAGGACCGCACCCATCTGTATATTTCAATTTTAAGGCAACAAAGGGAGATAATTTGGAGCTTTTTCAATGATATGAAGATTTTATAGTCATTCGGGGACAAAACGAATTGGTTTTTAGGGGGTTGACTTCTGGTACTTTATCATAGAGTAGCAACTACAATTGTAATTAATAGAATTTGTAATGAAATAAAAATGTAAAAAAAAGGTCAAGAGCATATACGAGGATTTCATATTTCCTATATCTAAAACATATATTTCATGAATAATGAAATTCATGACAAAAAAACTTGTATGACCTTATTTTCATCTTCTGTTATTTAAAACTATAATTTTCCACCTTTCCCACGATATTACTATCCAAATGTTATGCCACATTTGTTTCATTGAAATGCTATTGTTAGTTTTGTAAAAACATACTGTTTCATGTCTACTTATTCCTTTGTTAATTGTAGATAGGTTTTTTTTTTTATGTAGAAAAGGATTTCCCTTTGAAATTCCTTTCTAATTTCTGTTCTGAAATGTTTAACGTGTACTGCTATTTAGAAAAGTTGTACTTTGAAAGAACAACTTATATATAGTAATATAGTCGTTTGAAATATATTTGTTACGAATGGTTATGGAATTTGAACAACACATTGTATTGATGAAGCAAATAATTTGACTGATAAAGTCGAAAAACTAAAAAACAATGTCAGTACTTTGTGCGAACGTTAACACACCGTCATTGTCCTATGACATTTTGTTTGTATTCTTGTTTTTTTATTTCTGCTAACATGTCTTGTCTGTATGCCGTTAATCTGCTGATTTGTTACATATTTGTTATTTCCATTGATAGTGAATAAGATTAGAGCACATTGTTGACTGGTTTATTCCTATTATTGAAATTATAACCTATTATGTGTGTTAGTTTTGTTCACACATCGTTATTTATATAATGTAAACTGATTTGAACTGACTGTCAAACAAGTGATACGTTTAGCTAGGCATAAAACTCAGATTTAATCAACAATTTTCTACAAAAGTAAATATCTGTACCAAGCCAGGAACATGACAGTTGTTTTCCATTTGTTTCTTGTGTTTGGGCTTTTGATTTTGCCATTTTATCAGGAACATTTCGTTGTGAATTTTTCTCGAAGTGCAGTATTTTTGTGATTATATTATTTTCTTGATGATATTTAAGTAGTTGTTTCCAATCGTGTTGTCGAAAGCATATACTAAAGTATTCCCTATTTGACAAATTTCAAACATCGGTTCCACCTATAATGATAATCATAAACAAAGAATGTGTTTGATATTATTTTATGCATTTCAATCATTTGGGATTTTGAAAATAAATAATTAATCTTTCCAATGATATAACCATCACAATGATGAGTACAGTATTGCTATATATGATATATTATTTGTTTTCATTAAAAAAAACTATATTGCCAGTAACTAAAATTACTACTGTTTCATTTATACGTATTCGTTTGTTAATTGTAGGTGTATTGATTTTAGTGTGGGGGAGAATTGCTATAAATTGGCTTTTGAAATTCCTTTCTTATTTGGTATTTATAATTTGCACTACTCAAATGACACAATATATTTTAAATACATATACTTATAAAGGACAAGAATAGATGTAAAACAAATGCCCAGCACATATTTTTGATGAACCGTTTCAACAGAAGCTTGAATACTTCCTTCAAATTGTAAACGATCAGCAATCAACAACGAAGGAGTATCAGTGGTGTTCACACTGTTCTTTCGAATTAACGTATTAACTCTTGTAGTTCAAACTCAAGAGCTTATATTGTAACTGATCATTACAATAGTATCCATATGCAGTTTCTTCCGTTTACCATAAAGATAAAGTAAATGACACAATTTCAAAAAAATATAGGTTTTGTTTTTTGTTCGTTTTATGTTTGGAGGGGAGGGGTCAAGAGTTGTTCTCTTCCCTTATAAAAGATGATACTCTGTCTTTCACTATGCTGTTGACATTAGATTTTCAAATTAACAAGTGAATTTATAATTATGCCAATATCAGTTAGAGAAATGTTACTAAAAGTTAAGGATCAACATTGCAACTCATGACAGTTCTTGTCATCACATGTGTAATTCCATTTATAAATTGTACGGTCAAAACATATTTACTGACTTTTGATTTATGCTATTTATATATATGACGTTAAGCTTTACAAAACATTGAATTTTACGAAAAACTAAGAATTTTCTTTTATCAGGCATATATTACCTTAGCCGTATTTGTCACAACTTTTTGGAATTTTGGTTCATCAATGCTCTTCAACTTTGTACTTGTTTGGCTTTATAAATATTTTGATATGAGCGTCACTGATGAGTCTTGTGTAGACGAGGCGCGCGTCTGGAGTGCTAAATTATAATCCTGGTACCTTTGATAACTATTTAATGTTCAATTCTATGTATTTAAAATAACTTACTTAACTTGAAAAGGGAAAACAATTTATGATTGCTAAAAAATGAATTGTTGCAGTGCTTAACATGTGAATGATCATCAACCTAATTTTAACGGTAATAAACATATATTATATACTTTAAGATACTAGTTTTTACAAATACATGTAGTACATGTAGGTATTGGAGTGATTCTGAATAACATATTTTGAAAAATCAGTTTTCAGTGGTATAGACATGTGTGTAAATGGGTTGTATTTGAGATTCAAATAAACAATATTAATGACAAACCTTCATATTTGAACGCAAATGGACTGTAAAGACCTACATTCAACACATTTAGTATAGGTGTTCTGTTGCTAAAATTAAAAACAAAAGCAAAACATAAAGTTCAATATTAAGTCAATTTTACGATCATGCAGGTATCGAAAAAAAACGATATCAAAATTTTGCTTTTGATTTGTTATGCTAATGTCCCATAGCTTTACAGCTAGGTAAATAGTTGTTTTTCTTTGAACTTCATATGAAAACTTATTCGTGGAATTAAGAGATGTCTGTTCAGAAATCATCCATGGACAGACATGCTATATTATAAGACATCTTATGAATTTTATACAAATAATGTTTATGTTATTATTGTGTTATTGCCCTTTTATTTCACAAACAAACACAATTGTCAATAGCAAGAATGAAATAAATATAACATTAAGTGGGTAGAAATAACTAGTCGCAACTTGACGATTGTAGGTTGTATCGTCGTATGCTTCATACTTTTATTTACATATTAAACATATTAGTGCGTTCACCCTTGTATTTGACAGAAATGCACTTGTTCAGTCCTAAAACGATTTGTAACAAAATTCGTATCATATGTGAATGTCATATCATCCCGAGACACCATCATCAACCCAAGGGCTTTTAGGCCCAACGGATGATATTAGTCGAGGGTGATACGGTTTGTGATACGGATTTTGCCATGTTTTATACGCTTTATCATATATTTCAACAGGAGAGTTATATTATATGAACTGTTCACTGGGTTCCCTTTAGTTTTTTTGTTGTATAAAAGCCTTAAAAAAACGGATCAATTACTTATCGAAAGCACCTGGGTTACCTTAATATTTGTGTGCTGTTGTTTTAAAAATGTTTTGTTTGTAATAGTATTTTTTTGTGTGTTTTGTATTTTTTATTGTTGCATTTAGTGTGCCAAAAAATATGAAAACTTGACGTTCGTAACGTCACATGTACATATTAAACAATGACGTCGTTCAATAATTATGTCACGTCTGAATGACCGTACCTATTTGGAGGAAATTATTGTTTAAGCTTACAGTGCAAAGTGTAGATATACAGTACTTGCAACCTTAGGCGTTACTATTTCATCGATCAATCAGCGGTCATCGATCAGTCACCGATCAGTCAAGTTCGCGTCAAACTCACGTCAGCAATCCGTCAGACTTATAGGAAAAGTAATTGACTGATCGGACTGATCGGACGGATAGTACCGATCGACCTTGATGACGGATTGAACTTGAATACGTCACATGATAAACTAATACAAATTACGGAATTTTAGTTTCGTTTAATTTAATTAAAATGACGACTCGTAAAAATGGAACGTTCAATGATACATTTTGTTAATCTATTATTAATTTTATGAATTGGAATGAAAAGAATATACAGATAAAACCTGAATTAAAATATCTTTATTAAAGAATGGTCTTTTTCGTTTTATTTAGGTAATATATATTCAAACCCGGCGAGTTTTAAAACGGTGTCTACATCGCGATTTTGATTTTATTTAATTTCCGAACATACTCGGGGAAAAACAAAATGAAAGGATCGGTTATTAAAAAAATGTAGTCTATTTTTTTCAATAGTTTAAATTTTTGTATGCTCATAATCATAAAATTCTTTTAAAAAAACTTATCACAGTCACGGACTTTCTATATTCCTGTCACAATCGAAGGCGTTAAAATAACAAATTACAAAAATCAATGCTGTTTTTTTAACAAGAAATATGAATAATTTCAAACAATCCAAACAACATTATATTATATTTTTCTGATAGTTTTTTTACCTTAATAATCTACTCCTAAACAATGAAAAGTACAAAAATCCCATTGTGGTAAATATATTCCTTAAAAAGAAAAAAATAATTAAAAGCAGATTTTTTTCTTGAATAATTCACATTTTCTACCAAAAATATGAAAATCATTTATAACAACTGATTGCAATTGAAATTACAATATTTTCCAATATGAGAAGAAATATATCATTTTAGGTAACATGTACAAAAAAAAGAGTATCTTTTCCCTTAAAGTAAGCGTAATCTATGAAGAACAACCAATCTTAATAAACAAAAAGTAATGAAATCATATGGCGGTTAAGAATTTTAAGCAGATTTATTGTTCAGTAAAATGAAGAAATATTTGCATTTTAGGCAATGCTTACAAAAATTTAATATCTTTTTCCTTAAAGTAACCATATTTTATGAAGAACAACCAATCATGATGTACAAAAAATACTAAAATCATATGACGATTAATAATTTGTATCCAAATAAGTCAATAGCTGCAATCTTATTCCACAAAAATAAAAATTTAAGTATTTTAATTCTCATTTTATCTCAACTCTGATTAGAATACTTGTCTCAAGATGGTAAAAGTTACTAATTTCAAATAAAATAGTATCATTTTTAATAAAAGGAAAAAATAATTTGGGTTATTTTAATTAATTTAATTTAATTTCTCTGACATTCTTTGAATTTCATGTAAAAAACCTATTCTAAACTATAAAAAGTACAAAAATTCAATGGGGGTCAATACTTTTTAGTAAAATGAAGAAATATTTGCATTTTAGGCAACGCGTACAAAAATTTTATATCTTTTTTCCTTAAAGTAACCATAATTTATGAAGAACAGCCAATCGTTATCTACAAAAAGTACTGAAATCATATGACGGTTAATAATTTGTATCAAATTAAATCAATAGCTGCATTCTTATTCCACATAAATAAAATTTTAAATATTTTATCATATCTCAATTCTGATTAGAATACTTGTCTCAAGATAGTGGAAATAACTGATTTCAAATATTCTAACCTATAAAAAGTACAACATTCAATGGCGGTCAATAATTTGAAGTAAAATGAAGAAATATTTGCATTTTAGGCTACGTGTACAAAAACTTAATATATTTTTCCTTAAAGTAACCTTATTTCATGAAGAACAGCCAATCGTGATGTACAAAAAATACTTAAATCATATGACGGTTAATAATTTTTATCAAATTAAATCAATAGCTGCATTCTTTTTCCACAAAAAAAAAAAAATTTAAGTATTTTAATTCTCATCATACCTCAATTCTGATTAGAATACTTGTCTCAAGATGGTAAAAATAACTGATTTCAAATAAAATAGTATCATTTTTAATAAAAAGAAGAATAATTTGGGTTATCTTAAACAATGCGAATAAAATTTAAGTATAATTTCTGTGACATTCTTTGAATTTCATGAAAAAAACCTGTTTTAAACTATAAAAAGTACCAAAATTCAATGGCGGTCAATAATTTTAAGTAAAATGAAGAAATATTTGCATTTGAGGCTACGCGTACAAAGATTTAATATATTTTTCCTTAAAGTAACCATATTTTATGAAGAACAGCCAATCGTGATGTACAAAAAATACTGAAATCATATGACGGTTAACAATTTGTATCAAATTAAATCAATAGCTGCATTCTTATTCCACATAATTAAATTTGAAATATTTTATCATATCTCAATTCTGATTAGAATACTTGTCTCAAGATAGTGAAAATAACTAATTTCAAATAAAATAGTATAATTTTTTATAAAAAGAAGAATAATTTGGGTTATTTTAAAACAATGCCAATAAAATTTTAGAATGATTTCTCTGACATTCTTTGAATTTCATGAAAAAAACCTATTCTAACCTATAAAAAGTACAAAGGACAAGGTATGATAAGGGCCGTTTTTGGCCCCCCTTTTTCCAGAATTTTAAAACTTTAAAGTTGAAACCCATATCGCTTGTGTAATGAACTTCAGAATCTGTTCGTCCCTGTAGAACCTTAATTTTAGGTGTTATGTACTCAAATATGTTCAAACTTAGACCTTAAAAGGGCTAAAACGACGAAAAGTGTAAGAAATCTACAATTTTGTCATGTTCGGAGACGAAATTTGACATGAGCGCCAACGTAGACCATCTTGAAATTTTTAACCATCAACTGTTCTCTTCTGTATCTTTCCTACAATAAAATATCATGATGGTCTACGTTGGCGCTCATGCCTAAAAATTTGAAAAATAACCCGATTGTTGACATTATTTTGGCAAGTCATTGTAATACGTCATAGGGAACGGCACGGGTAAGAAATTATTCCGGGATATATAATAGATCAGAATATCAAGTACGGATAGTATTACGCCGTATCGAGTCATCAAGACATGTCACTCTCTTAAATAAATATGTTGTACGTGAAATTAGACCCATGTAAATCAAAATAGTCTAACACTGTGCAACCAAATACAGAGTTGTGTCCCTTGAAATATGGTGAATTACTTTTTATTCATTATTATTTTCAAATATTCAACGAAATCTTACAAATGAATTTCATAATAAATTCACAATATATTCAAAATCTTTTTGTAGTTCTGAAGAAAATCATTTCGTCTAAACTTATATATTTTGCACTTTGAAGTTTTCTATTTAACCATCTACAGAAAAATAGATTTATGTATGCTATGTATTTCGTGAAATAGACACTGTTAATGCCATGACATACTATAGAAGTGCACTGCTTGAAACTAAATAAATCCATAAATTACTACATTCTTAAATGGAAAAGTAAGAATATTACTATGACTATATACAGTACTAAACAAATACGTTATGCATCAGTGCAGTCAGTACTGAATCCAAAGTATGAAATGTAATTATAAACATAATTCCATGTGAAGAGCAGTTGATACTGAACTTAAGTTAACTACACTTATACTATACTGTAAATTATGTGTTCCAGCCTTTTCATATATCGGACTTTTCTTATATATGTGTTAGAGCACTCTTTTGACAAGCTGTAACCATAAAATAAAAGAACAGTTTTGCTGTATCTCAAAAACTGTAGGATAACCTAGTGGCGGATCCAGGCCCACTGGCTGCCAAAGAGGGGACCGATTTTGTCACACTTCAGTGATTCCCTATATAAGCAACCACTTTATTTCTCAAAAGGGGGCCCGGGTCCCCTGTCCCCTCCCCCTAAATCCGCCTCTGTAACCGACTCTTTATATATATCATGTATATAGCTTGTACCAAAAAGTTAATGTGTCAATATACCGGACATAAAAAGAAAATTAAAAAAAAATTAAAACCCTGTAGACATACACACCTCTATTATAAATAAAAAGCTTTTCAGGTCAAAAACTGAAGGAGATAAATAGACGTTTATGTCTGGATAAAAACAAACGGACGGATGGATGGATGGACGTACGGACATGTATAAATGAACGAACGCGCTCGACATTAAAAAGTAAAATATGTTGAAAGTAATTTCGCTTTAGCATGTTTTATTTGAAAATCCAAATAGGATCTGAGTCAATTGAATGATACATGTGTAACATTAATACCTTTATTGTACACATAGTTGAAGCATGCATTGCCACCGGATTTTTGTAATTCTTCAAATATTCTAAAAATGTCAGGCTTTTGGACTTAGTCAATATTTCTTGCTACTTAAAAAACAATTAAGGTAGTTGTTGAATATTCACCAAAAACAGTAGTTGAACTTGTTTTCCCTCTCACATGCTATATATATTATTGATGACACAAATTGCAATACTAGTACTACAGTTAAATGTCCCTAATGCAATAAATAAGATTTTTTTAGTAATTTCAAATATTTATTCAATACCGGAAAGGTAGAACTTGTTAACTACTACAGCCGACATCATTGAGTGTGAATCCAAAGGTAATATCAAGTTAGTTTGCTTGTTAGATGAACCATACAGTCATTGTTAGGTCAGGTTAACTACCCTCCTTTAAGAATATACTACTCCAGCAGATTACCAATCTTTCTATGTGATGGACTATGCTACTTCGAAAAGAGGGTAGTAAACCTGACATAATAATGACTTCACGGTTCAGCTAACAAGTAAGCTTACCAAAGACTATACATTTGGCTACACACTCAATGAAATCGGCTGTAAATCTTGAAAATTGAAACCTTTTGGCTGGACATTCAGAATGAAAATAATAAATAGATCAACATTGAAAGGAGAAATTAAGGTTGAAAACGAGTGCACCCGTACGAGCGGGGGTCGAACTCACAACAGTGTTGACTAGCTAGTGATTATAGAAGTAACTTCTTTGACCACTCGGCCACAAAGACCCTAGTATGTCTACGTTTCCTATCAAATTCAAATGTTTTGGGGTATAAAATACTACTTACCAATAACTGTTTTATTAAAAAAAAGCATAACACTTTGGATAAGATAAGGAGATGTGGTATGATTGCACATGATTCTATACACCGGCGATCAATGTGCTCATTTCAGGATATATATCGTAGAAATAATATATTTGTAAAGAAGCTTGAAGATGTTCATGCCTCCTTCGTCTACATATCTTCATGAGTTTTTATCGTCTTAAACTTGACCTCATCGAAAACTTTGAACTTTGTTTTCAGCATTTCCTTCTTTAAAATATTGTGTTAAGTGTAAAAAAGTTCACAGTGTACGATTCTTGAAGTGACAAACAATGGCACTGTACAGGCTATGCATATTTGCTATACATACTGTATAAATCTGATATTGAATCTTCAATATTAGTTTTAATCCATCTGATCTTTTTTAATGCACCTGTAATCATCATGTAAATGTGAAATGCTGTATTCAAAACTTTCACTATTATTTATGAATTATAAGTGTGCCACTTGTATTACTTGAAGGTTTTTATGCCTCATTTATGAACATTATGTTTTCCGGTCTGTGCGTCCATCTGCTCGTTAGTCCGTTAATCTTCCGCCCGTCCGTCTGTTCGTCCATCTGTCGTGCTTCATGTTAAAGTTTTTTGTCGAGGTATTTTTTGGTGAAGTTAAAGTCAAATCAAATTAAAACTTAGTACACATGTTCCGTATGATATGATCTTTCTAATTTTAATGCCAAATTAGAGATGCTGTCCCATTTTCATAGTATACTATACTGGGAACACATTCTTATATAATTTGTATTTATGTTTTTTTTTATTAAACAAACCAATTCTTTGATAGCTACCTTTTATTCAAAAACTAAAATGGAGAATGAAATGGGGAATGTGTCAAAGAGACAACAACCCGACCATAGAGCAGACAATAACTGAAGGCCACCAATGGGTCTTCAATGCCGCGAAAAACTTCTACACCCTGAGGCATCTATCAGCTTGTCCCTAATCAAATATGTATATTAGTTCAGTAATATTTGGCGTCATACTAAACTCCGAATTACTAGTATACACAAGAAACTTAAATTAAAAATCATAAAACACTAACAAAGGTCAGAGGCTCCTGACTTCAATGCTGCTGGGTTAAATAATTTTTTTTGAGATCTCAACCCTGTTTTTGGTAACAGCATATGATTTTTAATATTTACTTCATGAAGATATAAATATGATACCAAAAAAAAACCTACTTCGGTATACAAAAAAAAAAATACAAAAAAATTAATCGTTGCTAAGCACTGTTTTGGTTGCTTATCTTTTTATCAGCATGGTATACAGTTGACTTACTTTCATTTCTTACTACTAGTTATTCTTGCATGTTTAACCTTTCTATAAAATAAACCTGGTTTTACTCTAATTTGTACAATGAAAAATAGTTTTTTTTTATGTAGTTCAATTTGATTTCTATCTTTTTCGGGCTGTTGCTAAGCAACTTTTTGGTTGCTATGGTCAATTTCATTTTCTTGAGAAAAAATATAATGATGACTCAGACATCATATATACGAAAGAAAAGTCATTTACGGTAGCTAAATCTTTAAATATTGCTATATTTATACCTCTTATGGCCGAAATTTCAAATTTTTGAACCGTTGCTAGGCAAAAAAATTGTTGCTAGGTTGTTGCTAAGCTTTTTTTAAAACTGAAATTGAAGTGATTTTTTCTTTGAAAACTCAAGTTATTGTTAAACAAACAATACTATTTTGAATTATGCTAATGTGTAATGAGAAATCATTTGCATATGTGATAATTTGGCTATTTATTTAAACCGTTGCTAGGCAACTTCCTTTCACCGGAACATAAAAAAATCATAGTTTTTAACAGTTTCTATCCTAAGGCTATCAATGATGTATATATCAACTTATTTCGGAAGGGGGCCAAAAACGCCTCTTATCATACCTTGTCCATTCAATGGCGGTCAATAATTTGAAGTAAAATGAAGAAATATTTGCATTTTAGGCTACGTGTACAAAAACTTAATATATTTTTCCTTAAAGTAACCTTATTTCATGAAGAACAGCCAATCGTGATGTACAAAAAATACTTAAATCATATGACGGTTAATAATTTGTATCAAATTAAATCAATAGCTGCATTCTTTTTCCACAAAAATAAAAGTTAAAGTATTTTAATTCTCATTATACCTCAATTCTGATTAGAATACCTGTCTCAAGATGGTAAAAATAACTGATTTCAAATACAATAGTATCATTTTTAATAAAAAGAAGAATAATTTGGGTTGTCTTAAACAATGCGAATAAAATTTTAGTATAATTTCTGTGACATTCTTTTAATTTCATGAAAAAAATCTGTTCTAAACTATAAAAAGTACCAAAATTCAATGGCGGTCAATAATTTGACGTCAAATGAAGAAATATTTGCATTTTAGGCTACGCGTACAAAGATTTAATATATTTTTCCTTAAAGTAACCATATTTTATGAAGAACAGCCAATCGTGATGTACAAAAAATACTGAAATCATATGACGGTTAACAATTTGTATCAAATTAAATCAATAGCTGCATTCTTATTCCACATAATTAAATTTTAAATATTTTATCATATCTCAATTCTGATTAGAATACTTGTCTCAAGATGGTGAAAATAACTGATTTCAAATAAAATAGTATCATTTTTTATAAAAAGAAGAATAATATGGGTTATTTTAAACAATGCCAATAACATTTTAGTATGATTTCTCTGACATTCTTTGAATTTCATGAAAAAAAACTATTCTAACCTATAAAAAGTACCAAAATTCAATGGCGGTCAATAATTTTAAGTAAAATGAAGAAATATTTGCATTTGAGACTACGCGTACAAAGATTTAATATATTTTTCCTTAAAGTAACCATATTTTATGAAGAACAGCCAATCATGATGTACAAAAAATACTGAAATCATATGACGGTTAACAATTTGTATCAAATTAAATCAATAGCTGCATTCTTATTCCACATAATTAAATTTTAAATATTTTATCATATCTCAATTCTGATTAGAATACTTGTCTCAAGATGGTGAAAATAACTGATTTCAAATAAAATAGTATCATTTTTTATAAAAAGAAGAATAATATGGGTTATTTTAAACAATGCCAATAACATTTTAGTATGATTTCTCTGACATTCTTTGAATTTCATGAAAAAAAACTATTCTAACCTATAAAAAGTACCAAAATTCAATGGCGGTCAATAATTTTAAGTAAAATGAAGAAATATTTGCATTTGAGACTACGCGTACAAAGATTTAATATATTTTTCCTTAAAGTAACCATATTTTATGAAGAACAGCCAATCATGATGTACAAAAAATACTGAAATCATATGACGGTTAACAATTTGTATCAAATTAAATCAATAGCTGCATTCTTATTCTACATAATTAAATTTTAAATATTTTATTATATCTCAATTCTGATAAGAATACTTGTCTCAAGATGGTGAAAATAACTGATTTCAAATAAAAGAGTATCATTTTTTATAAAAAGAAGAATAATATGGGTTATTTTAAACAATGCCAATAAAATTTTAGTATGATTTCTCTGACATTCTTTGAATTTCATGAAAAAAACCTATTCTAACCTATAAAAAGTACCAAAATTCAATGGCGGTCAATAATTTTAAGTAAAATGAAGAAATATTTGCATTTTAGGCTACGCATACAAAAACTTAACATATTATTCCTTAAAGTAACCTTATTTCATGAAGAACAGCCAATCGTGATGTACAAAAAATACTTAAATCATATGACGGTTAATAATTTGTATCAAATTAAATCAATAGCTGCATTCTTTTTCCACAAAAATAAAAATTTAAGTATTTTAATTCTCATCATACCTCAATTCTGATTAGAATACTTGTCTCAAGATGGTAAAAATAACTGATTTCAAATAAAATAGTATCATTTTTAATAAAAAGAAGAATAATTTGGGTTATCTTAAACAATGCGAATAAAATTTTAGTATAATTTCTGTGACATTCTTTGAATTTCATGAAAAAAACCTGTTTTAAACTATAAAAAGTACCAAAATTCAATGGCGGTCAATAGTTTTCAGTAAAATGAAGAAATATTTGCATTTTAGGCAACGCGTACAAAAAAATAATATCTTTTTCCTTAAACCATATTTTATAAAGAAAAGCCAGACTTGTACAAAAACATCATATGACGGTTAATAATTTGTATCAAAATAAATCAATAACTGCATGCTTATTCCACAAAAATAGAAGTTTAAGTATTTTAGTTCTTGTTATAGCTCAATTCTAATTTAAAAAAATTCTTATCTCGAGTTGTTTGATTTTAAATAAAAGAGTGTCATTTTTTTAAATCAAATTTTTAAAATGATTTCTCTGACATTCTTTTTTACTTATTTTATGAAAAACCACCTTTTCTAAACTATAAAAAGTACAAAATTCCAATGGCGGAAAATTACCGGCTTTTTCATAGGAAAAAGTTCATGTTAACTGACACATGTAATACAATTATGTATTATATATGTCTCTGATGTTTACAATATTTAATAAAAAAAAGGAAAAAAGCTATTAATCAACACAAACAATGGTCGATGCCTCTGCTGGTGGACTATTAGTCCCCGAGGGTATCACCAGCCCAGTAGCCAGTACTTCGGTACTGGCATGAACATACGGATTTTTTGTGTTATTAAAATTTGCTGTTACAAAATATTAAAAATTATTATAAATTAAGGAATGTATCTCCCTCGTGCAAAGCTCTGATTCCTTTCACGAATTTGGCTATACTTTTGGGACCTTTTGGAGTATAGCTCTTCATCTTTTATATAAGCTTTTGATTTCAAATATTTTGGCCACGAGCATCACTGAAGAGACATGTATTGTCGAAATGCGCATCTGGTGCAACAAAATTGGTACCGTTGATTTTATTACTACCACTGGGTCGATGCCTCTGCTGGTCGACTATTAGTCCCCGAGGGTATCACCAGCCCAGTAGCCAGTACTTCGGTACTGGATTGAACATACGGATTTTTTGTGTTATTAAAATTTGCTGTTACAAAATATTAAAAATTATTATAAATTAAGGAATGTATCTCCCTCGTACAAAGCTCTGATTCCTTTCACGAATTTGGCTATACTTTTGGGACCTTTTGGAGTATAGCTCTTCATCTTTTATATAAGCTTTTGATTTCAAATATTTTGGCCACGAGCATCACTGAAGAGACATGTATTGTCGAAATGCGCATCTGGTGCAACAAAATTGGTACCGTTGATTTTATTATTACCACTGGGTCGATGCCTCTGCTGGTCGACTATTAGTCCCCGAGGGTATCACCAGCCCAGTAGCCAGTACTTCGGTACTGGCATGAACATACGGATTTTTTGTGTTATTAAAATTTGCTGTTACAAAATATTAAAAATTATTATAAATTAAGGAATGTATCTCCCTCGTGCAAAGCTCTGATTCCTTTCACGAATTTGGCTATACTTTTTGGACCTTTTGGAGTATAGCTCTTCATCTTTTATATAAGCTTTGGATTTCAAATATTTTGGCCACGAGCATCACTGAAGAGACATGTATTGTCGAAATGCGCATCTGGTGCAACAAAATTGGTACCGTTGATTTTTTTACTACCACTGGGTCGATGCCTCTGCTGGTGGACTATTAGTCCCCGAGGGTATCACCAGCCCAGTAGCCAGTACTTCGGTACTGGCATGAACATACGGATTTTTTGGTTTATTAAAATTTGCTGTTACAAAATATTAAAAATTATTATAAATTAAGGAATGTATCTCCCTCGTGCAAAGCTCTGATTCCTTTCACGAATTTGGCTATACTTTTTGGACCTTTTGGAGTATAGCTCTTCATCTTTTATATAAGCTTTGGATTTCAAATATTTTGGCCACGAGCATCACTGAAGAGACATGTATTGTCGAAATGCACATCTGGCGCAACAAAATTGGTACCGTTGATTTTTTTACTACCACTGGGTCGATGCCTCTGCTGGTGGACTATTAGTCCCCGAGGGTATCACCAGCCCAGTAGCCAGTACTTTGGTACTGGCATGAACATACGGATTTTTTGTGTTATTAAAATTTGCTGTTACAAAATATTAAAAATTATTATAAATTAAGGAATGTATCTCCCTCGTGCAAAGCTCTGATTCCTTTCACGAATTTGGCTATACTTTTTGGACCTTTTGGAGTATAGCTCTTCATCTTTTATATAAGCTTTGGATTTCAAATATTTTGGCCACGAGCATCACTGAAGAGACATGTATTGTCGAAATGCACATCTGGCGCAACAAAATTGGTACCGTTGATTTTTTTACTACCACTGGGTCGATGCCTCTGCTGGTGGACTATTAGTCCCCGAGGGTATCACCAGCCCAGTAGCCAGTACTTCGGTACTGGCATGAACATACGGATTTTTTGTGTTAATAAAATTTGCTGTTACAAAATATTAAAAATTATTATAAATTAAGGAATGTATCTCCCTCGTGCAAAGCTCTGATTCCTTTCACGAATTTGGCTATACTTTTTGGACCTTTGGAGTATAGCTCTTCATCTTTTATATAAGCTTTGGATTTCAAATATTTTGGCCACGAGCATCACTGAAATGACATGTATTGTCGAAATGCGCATCTGGTGCAACAAAATTGGTACCGTTGATTTTATTACTACCACTGGGTCGATGCCTCTGCTGGTCGACTATTAGTCCCCGAGGGTATCACCAGCCCAGTAGCCAGTACTTCGGTACTGGCATGAACATACGGATTTTTTGTGTTATTAAAATTTACTGTTACAAAATATTAAAAATTATTATAAATTAAGGAATGTATCTCCCTCGTGCAAAGCTCTGATTCCTTTCACGAATTTGGCTATACTTTTTGGACCTTTTGGAGTATAGCTCTTCATCTTTTATATAAGCTTTTGATTTCAAATATTTTGGCCACGAGCATCACTGAAGAGACATGTATTGTCGAAATGCGCATCTGGTGCAACAAAATTGGTACCGTTTATTTTATTAACGCTTTAATTTAGCATCTTCTACTGTTATACTATTTTTACTTTTTTATTGCAACCAATTTTATTACAAATTAACGTGTAAATTATGGTGTCTTCGTCGAGGTCCGCGTTCAAGGATTGTAAACACTGTTGAGTTCGGTTAATTTACATAAGAATTTGTAATATATAGGTGTCATACCACCAATTAAAAGTCCCTATCTGTTCAACCAAATTTTACAATTTTCACCGCTTTCTAAATATTTTACCTTAAGTTTAACTTCATAGAAACCAGGTATATCCTGAATCGCACATGTATCAGCTTTCTACATGCCAATTTTCAACAGGTGTTTAAAATCATATAAAAAAGAAAAGGTCTTCCGAATAGAGGTACCCCTGGTTTTCTGGAAATCTTAAATTAGTATACTATGGAGTGCATTAATCCTCAATTTTGAATGCAAACTCATAAACAAGTAAATTTTAGCTCAAAATGGTCTTAACATATTTCTCTTTCACCAAAAGTTTCATTTCTGCCAATTTGTTGGTTAGTTTAAGTAAACAATGACATCAAATGCACTATTTTTTGTCCGAGTAGGCCTACTTTCACATACGTTCTAAATTTGAGGGAGTAATTGGTGGTATGACACCTATACGTATCCGTCCGATCCGTGCATACATTTGATTTACTGATTGATCGATGACCGTTGTCATGGTAGCTCTCACATATGTAATTTGACTTATCTGACGGATCCTATGGGTCACCGATCACCGATCACTCATCGATCAGTCAAACATTCGTCACCGATCATTCACCGATCAGTCAAGTTCACGTCAAACAGTAACGCCTAAGGTTGCAAGTACTGTATTTGCTGCAACTCATTTAAAGCCTTCTTCTCTAATAATAACGGTAAATATGTTAGATATACTTACTGGAGGTGTAGTGAGATGATTGAAGCTGTTAATTTTCTCCTTGATAATATTTACGTACGTTTCGGCAACAAAATTTATCGACAAGTTGTAGGTATCCACATGGGCACTAATTGTGCCCCTTTAATAGCAGACTTGTTTTTGTACTGTCATGAATCACAGTTTATGACTAAACTCAGTAAAGACCCGTCGAAATTGCATTTAATTGATATATTCAACAACATTTATCGTTATCTTGTTGATATTTTTTCGTTAAATAATCAAGAACTTTCTCAATATACTGCTGAAATTTTCCCCAAGGAACTTACTTTAAATAAATCAAATGTATTTTCTCTGGCTGTTTATGACGCCTTTACACTAAATCCATTGTGTGTTGGATGTGTACGGATTGGGTGATTAGTCGTCGAGGCATGATTTTGTTTATTAGTTGTTAGTTGCTTTGAACTAGCTGTCAGATAACTGCGAGTACTCTCAGATCTGTTTATTGTGTCTTTTTTGTCGGGATGTATACGTACCCGGCCACGTCCACTTGTATATTTTGTCTATCTGATGAGTTAAGCCTTTTTTAACTGATTTTTATAGTTCGTTCTTATGTTGTACTGTTTTACCACTGTCCCAGGTTAGGGAAGGGTTGGGATCCCGCTAACATGTTTAACCCTCCACATTATTTATGTATGTGTCTGTCCCAAGTCAGGAGCCTGTAATTCAGTGGTTGTCGTTTGTTTATGTGTTACATTTTTGTTTTTCGTTCATTTTTTTTACATAAATAAGGCCGTTAGTTTTCTCGTTCGAATTGTTTTACATTGTCTTATCGGGGCCTTTTATAACTGACTATGTGGTATGGGCTTTGCTCATTGTTGAAGGCCGTACGGTGGCCTATAGTCGTTAATGTTTGTGTCATTTTGGTCTTTTGTGGATAGTTGTCTCATTGGCAATCATACCACATCTTCTTTTTTATATTTATTTAAATATAAACCACTCACAAAGGCCAATGACATGTCGTTGCATTTGTCAGAAGTAATAGTGTTTTTTTTTATCATTTTCATCCCTGATTTGTTTTTGCGTAACTTTTGCATTTATAAAATGTAAAAAACTCTCAGCCTATATAACCCTGAGGGCGTCTATATTAATAATATATCCGTTGAACCCACCCTTCAATTAAGATGATCGCCATTAAATATATTATTTGGGTACAACGCGGTTATAAACTAATACATGTAGCCAAGAAACTTATTAATAGGCATTTGGATTTATTTTGGAGTAACAATGTTCACCAGGACAGGATCAATCTGTCCTGAAATTTATAGACTAATCAGATAACCTTATATTGGGTTACAGCCCCATGATTGATAATTTTAAGGAAATGTTGCAGTTTTTTTGTTGTTATTTATTATAACAGATAGAGATAAATTGTAAACAGCAAAATTGTTCGGCAAAGTTAGATATACAAATAATTGAACAAGACTAACATGTTCAGATGACCCCTGAAAGAGATACTGTCCTTTAAAGTATTTTTCCACATGTTTTTGTAAGCTTTCAAACACCATCTTCTCTTAAACTACTTAGACAAATTGAAGAAATGATCCTTAGGGTATTTAATTTCAAAAATGTATCCAATGACCCGCTAATCAACTAAGATTGCCGTCATGGCAATCTTAGTATTGATTGATTACTGCCTCAGAATTGGTAATGAGTAAGAAATTTTGCAGATTGTAGTTACTATCTTGAATAACATGATAAATAGATAGATATGAACTTTAAATAGCAAAATTGTTCAGCAAAGTAAGATCTACAAGTAAATGCACATGGCGTCTGGCGTATTAAATGATAATCCTTGTAGTTTTGATAACTATTTACACCAATAGGTCGACGCCACTGCCGATGGACGTTTCGTTCCCAAAGGGTATCACCAGCCCAGTAGTCAGCACTTCCGTGTTGACATGAATTTCCTGATTACAGAACTTTTTTGAAAACTTCAGGATTTTTAATACATAGAATAAACCAACTTTTGTTTTTTGTTTTGTTTAGCTGCAGATGTAATAAATTTTACAATTGCATCCAAATAGCTAAATCCAGGACTTTCCTATAGGTGCAATACCACCAAATCATGGTACGTCACATTCTGTTGTATACGAAAGAAGGTCAAACAAAATATTCCCTTGAATTTGAAAGTTGTAGATAATTAATCATTTAGTTTATTGCAGTAAAACATTTCAGTTTCATGAACATATGTCTTGGGTATTTCAAAACACCATATGTTTTATTTTGGCTTTCTATGGAAAATTTTGTAATCTTGAGGTTACATGGTGACTAAACCTTGTACAATGAAATGTTAAATGTATGTGAATTTTTTCTTTCGTATTGTACAGGATAAAACGTAACTCTTGCCAATTATTGCTTTATTTGAAACAAAGATAAATTCCGCGCAATCTTTTGAAGAGTGCAATTTAACATAGACTAATAGGCCAAAATCAATGGTGGTATTACACCTATACTAGGTCCTTTTAAAATGATTTGAGTATATATATAGTTACAGCATTTATGCCTTTGATATTTTTCGAAAATGTATATATAGGAAATATATATAGTACACGAACATACATGGGTTTAGCTTAAAAATAGAATAAATAGGAAAGATTTGCCAAACTGTAGTGTCCTCCCATTTACTATGCTTTTTTTAACGTATCAAAATATTGGTCGCTTTCTTTCCTAGTATAAATCAGCTCGTCTAAGGATTAGTGAAAGAACACTTTATATATAGTTCAGTGGCTGTACGTTCTGCCTTTTTCTCTCTTTTTTCTTATTGTACTAATGATATTTCTTTTTTATCTGGTACTATGCCAAAACGCGATAATTCATCCCTTGCCAATGATGCGTTCAAAATAATACAGTTTTTATTTTTGTGGATGTCTACAAAGTGACTTATAACTTGAACTAATTGCATTATAACTGTATAGTGTAACAAAAACATTTATATATATAAAAAACATGTTCTGAGTTACTGTTTTCAAAATCTTGATACAAGGAAAGTAAAACCAAGACTTGTATCTTTCCATTTTTATAAGGATGTGAGAGAATATACAATGTATAACAAATTTGTTAGTCCAAGTTTCAAGGAAAATAAAGTTACTTTTAAAAATAAGTGTTCTTCTTTCTAAGTTTACACAATCCTACATATAACTATAACCTTTATTTTAACTCGAGTTGACAGTTGTGAACTAACAATTTCCTACGGTGCTTGTATGGAGTTATCTCTATTTGGTCTCCACTTCGTCACAAATAAGCTGACTCAATTTCGTGTGGGGTAAATTTAGGATCGATTATAATTAAAATGTAATGTCAAACTTGATTTTACATCATAAAGTGCGGTGACAGAATTATGAAAAGTCGTATAAATCACGAGTTTAATTTTCCGAAATAACACACGACTAACAATTATTTAAACTTAATGAAAAATGTATGTTGTTTTTTTATTTTCTGCCCTGTCGTCAGAATTTTGTATGGTCACATTTTTCTAAAAAGTCGTTCTAATAGCTAGTAGTATTTTTGAAAGTTTTAACCCCTTTTTTCAAAATGAAAAATTTGAGTATGTTTCAATACATTTAATTGATACATTTTTTCCTTAGATATTAATCAACTGGTTAAATATTATATTCAGTATTGTATTTTCCTCTTATCTATGAAAAGTTTTGAGGTAATTTTAGTTGCAAATTCAGACACAAACTTACGTTTCTTCTTCAAAAGAGTATCGCAAATTATCCAATAATATTTTAAGCATATAGTACTTTAAAAAATAGGTACTGATAAAAATTTCGGAATGTACATAGCCTTGAGAAATCAACGACAAAGACAATAGAGTTAAAAAAATCAATTTGTACATATATCTGAATCACGTCCCTTCCATTAAATTAAGTTTATTAGTCAATAATTTGCTCTCAACATCATAAATGAAATTACTACTTTTTCGATACATATACACACATTTTTAATTAAATGCACTTGTGTATGGTACATTGGTTTGTTTGTAAATGTTTATTTTTTTACTTCTTTTTGTTATAAAAAATCAAATATACTTTGTCAGAAAAATTTAAATAGTTGACGGATAGTTTCAGTTGAAATACAGCTACATGTACGATTCGTCAAATCAGTTGAAACTTGCTCTTTCAAGTCAAAAGAAAAGACGAAAGTCGTTAAATTTTATCGAGTGCATAAGGGGGTTCGAGGGTATCAATCCTTTTATTTTTAATATAATTTTCCCTTTTTTTTTTCTATGAATGAACTTTATCATACACATGTACATGTACTCAAAGAATAGGAAAATACAAAAAAACGGCATAACCGTTCATTTAAGCTTACCATCTGCCTTTGATTAAAAACCATGCATTTTTTGATAGGTTCTTTTTATTATGTGGAACTAATTGGAGAAATAGAAAAGAACTAAAACAGAAATCGATTACAATTTACAATTGTTTAGTTGAAATACACCTAATTTCAAAATATATATTCCAAAAAATATAGGTCATCAATGAGTTAAAAAATATATTTCAATTTTAAGGCAACCAAGGGAGATAATTTGGAGCTTTTTCAATGATATGAAGAATATATAGTCATCCGGGGACAAAACGAATTGTTTTCTAGGAGGTTGACTTCTGGAACTTTATCAACGAGTATCAACTACAATTGTAATAAATAGAATTTGTAAAGAAATAAAAATGTTAAAAAAATGTCAGGAGCATACACCAGGATTTCATATTTCCTATATCTAAAAAATAGATTTCATGAATAATAAAACATGTAAAATTTATGACAAAAAAAATTTGTATTGTATTATTTCCATCTTTTGTTATTTGAAACTATAATTATCCACCTTTCCCACGATATTACTATCCAAATGTTATGCCACATTTGTTTCATTTAAATGCTATTGTAAGTTTTGTAAAAACATCCTGTTTCATGTGTTCTTATTCGTTTGTTAATTGTAGATGGGTTTTTTTATGTAGAAGAGGATTTCCCTTTAAATTTCCTTCCTACTTTCTGTTTTGAAATGTTTTACGTGTACTGCTATCTATAAATGTGTACTTTGAAAGAACAATTAATGTATAGTTATATAGTCGATTGAAATATATTTCTTACGAATGGTTATGGAATTCGAACAATACATTGTATTGATGAAGCAAATAATTTGACTGATAAAGTCAAATAGCTAAAAAAAAAATGTCTGTGCTGTGTGGGAACAAATCTAACTATGGACCCTCCTTTTGTAAGTTAATAGGTTGCTCCCTCTTTTTCATGTATTTCTTCCTCGCTTTGTTCCAATTAGAACCTGGTTTCTTTAATTTAAATTTCAATTGAATTGATATGATTATCCTCTGACCTCCTCTATGGCAGGTTCTTTTATAAACTACATGTACGCATATAGACATTTCGTACTTTTCACAAAACTTGATCCCATGTTTCATCTTTATCAGCTAAACCCAGTTACATAGATAAACTCTAAGTACTGTTCATTATGTATTATATGAATACAACGCATTGATTGTTATCTAACATCTTTAAAATTTCTATTTCAGGATGATATTTTCAAGGGACGATGTAAGTTATGTAGAACAGTTCATCCTTACAATATATATGTTCCCCGGACTTCAAAGCATTTCTTTCCATATCACCTATTAATTGTAAACTTGTCTGCTGATTGTAAGGGTCCCATGTAAAACTCGTCGTCCAGGTAGCGCAAAACAAAATACGCTAATCATTTTGGGATTTGCTAATAAACGTTAACCGTTTGATCATGTTTTTGTTTTAAAAGTCATTATTGTTGAATGGATTAGTTAAGGTGGTATGGGAGTCTAAAATAAAAATGATAGAATTTGTTCATACTTTGCCAAAATGTAGTATTTATTGATACATGTTAAAAAATATTATAGAAATGATAGGTCACCGTGCATTTTTTCAAGCTACGGGTCGTGACAAAATGACACATTTTGTATGGATTATACAGGAAAAAACACCATTGTGTGAATAGAAACTAAACGAAATGATAGAATTGTAAAATAAATTAGGAAAATATAGCTTTCAAACAATGCTTTGATAATATCAAAAGAAAAGATAGGGTCACCGTGCGTTTTTTCCAGCTAAAATACAAAGTAGGAAAATTCCATGAACAATCCAACAGAAAATGCACTGTTTTAGAGTTACCTCCCCTTAAAATGACAATTTCAAAATTTTTAAAAACAACCAAAAATAATCTACACTTGTACATATATTTATATTTATAAGTTATATTCTTATAAATTAGATCTTTTAAATGTAAAAACACATGAAATTTCTGCATTCTTGCATCAAATTTTGCTAATTTAATAGAAAATATGGACCTTAGATTCTCTGTTTTTTACAAAGACACCCATACCACCTTAACAGGAGATACACTATTTGCCTGTTTTGTTAATTTTTAATAGGCTTAAGATCAGGTGTGTCATGAAAGTACCAGAAATAAACTATCAACACATGATATTACTAGACAATTTGATTCTTTCATTAACGATATGTCAAATAAAAACATTGTAATGACGTAATTCTACAGTTGTATCCGTTCTTTATTTCAGTTATTGGACTATCCTTTACCTGTAAGAAACCATTATATTACCTTCAGCTGTCCAATATTTTTATGAATAGTCCTCCTCTTTCTTAAAAATACTGGACAGCTAAAGGTAGCCTATCTGATTATTACAGGTAAATGAAAGTTCAATGACTAAAATAAAACAAAAAAAACACAACATTAATTAACCCAATTGTTGTCATAATGTAAACGAGAAAACAACCAAATACATCTTTTAAATTCATCTTCATCATTTTGTCACTCATTGGAACGGTTTCTTGAGGAAGGAAATCACTTTCAAATTGATTTTTAACAACACTACCAATATGTATATCACAGCCATTTTGATCATGCTTTTTGGGTTGTCTCTTTTAGCACAAATGCAATTAGGCCGTGTTCACTTTGACCTAAAGTCCGTGTTTAACTAATCACAATTATGTTCGCATTGATAAAACGCAATGTTTACATGTAGTTTGAATGATGTTTTGTCTACATGCAGTCGATAGTCAATGTAGTCCTTGTGTAGGTTAACTTCGGCGTTGATTCACAAGTTTGTTTTTTCTAAGTCTGAAATGTTTGCCTAAATATGAATATAATGCAACACTTCGCTTATAAACGACGATGAATACGGAAAGCCGAATAAAGGAAGACATTACCGCATTTTTATCTGGCAACCAAACAAACCGTGTATCCGATTGCACTTTGGTCGCAGTACTCGTTTTATAAAAGACTTTTTTTTCAAAAGAAAATTGAGACAGAATTACGTATTGGTAACATTTAAATTATACAAGGGACTCAATACACAAATACACGACAGAAAGAGCGGACGACCTTGCAGAAGAAGAAAAAAAGGCGGTATCCAGCTGGTACTGTTTTGGTAAACAATAACAAGTCCTTGAAAAATCCAGAAAGAATATAACTGATTGCATGTTGTTATCTCTTCATTTGTTTATTGTATGTATGAAATAAAATCGACTGTGGTGCACTCGATATGGTTCAACAAAAACTTGTCTTCATATGTTATTCTTTTTTCCCGAGAAGACACAATAAACTTAGAAGAGAAGACGACATTTTGAAATATAATATAATTAAACCTTTTTCAATTATTAACTGCTTTGACTATATCTTCTTTGTAATCCACACTGAAATAATGTATTTCAATAGATTATGAATCACATTTGATTTTAACCCAAAGTTTGAAACAACACAATCACTAATAACGACTTAAATTTATACGTTTTTGAATTAAAAATATGCTATCTATCTTTTTCCATTTTGAAACACAAAACGCATGAAAAGATGTTCACGGAAACTATGAGCGGAAAATATGAGTACTTGCGCACGAAAAAATCATTATACGCATACCCTGTGACTCTATGCAGAAATTTGTGTTGTTAAGCTTCAGCTCTTCTTTCATTTTGTTGGGTTTTTTTTTTAAGTTGAGCTTCTGTTTAAAAGAGCCAACATGTAGGATATATTTTAATGCAAAGAAAGTTTATTCACCAAAAAATCAATTTTCAAACTTTATGAAGAAAAAATGTGCATGCTTTTTGTCTTGTTTTACCTTTTTCGATGTGTTAACAAATGTTTTAAGTAAGATATATGCCTCTAACAGTCCATTCTGTAAAAATTGAACAGGTCTTCAGTCTCATCAGAATATTTTACAAAATAGACTGTTATCGACTTATATCCCTAAATAAAAGTGATTCCGTGTACAAATTGAATAACACCGTGTTTTAAATTATTTATAGAGGTCGACAAGGTGATTTTGAGGTTAAAATATTTTCGAAAGACATATCAATGATCGACCTGTTTTTTATCATGTCATGTTCCGTAATAAATTGATGATTCGCATTTTGTTAACAATAAAGTCGGGAAATATTTCCTTTTTTTCTTAACAAAAGTAACAAAAATTATAAAAAAAAGTATAAAAAAAGAGGTGTGGTATATTTGCTAATGAGATAGTTCTCCACAAGAGACAAATTGACACAGAAATCAACAACAATAGGTCTTCATACGGCTTTGAACAATGAACAAAACCCACACCGCTAAGTCAGTTATAAAAGGCCTCAAATTGATAATGTGAAACAATGCAAACGAGAAAACTAGCGACTTAATTTAAAAACATTTTTTTACGAAAAACAAATACATGTATGTATCACATAAAGAAACAACAACCACTGAATTACAGTGAGACAGTGGTGTAACAGTTAAACATAAGAACGAACTACACAAATCAGTTGAAAATATTCTCCTTTCTGCTGTTTTGTTCTCAAAATGGATTGTTTTCTTGTATAGACTAATTCCATCTTCCATATCATGTTTATTTCTCCTGTAGGAATTAATCTCTTCCGTTGAATCCTTTTCGCACTTGCAATTGTTTGTAATCTTCCATATGATTTTTATTCCTCCTTAGCATTTTGTTTATCCCTCAGAATATATGTTTATCCTAAGAATTTATGATTATCCCTGAGAATATATGTTTATCCCTAAGAATAAATGTTTATCCCTGATAACATATGTTTATCCCCGAGAATGTATGGTTATCCCTAAGAAGATATGTTCATCCCTTATGATTGTTGGATTCTTTAATTCCACATACTATTTTTTTCCATCAAGATTTTTAGTAATCATGTCGGATTTTGTTCACCTCATAGAATTATCTTATTAAATACATATATCATATAGATAAAAAAATATCCGGTAGGAAATGTTTTTTTATTTCTCCCTAGGGATTTTTATAACCCTTAGGGAGATAAGTTTAAGGATATTTTCATTCTTAGGAATTATAAATGCGGTAAGATTTTGATACCCGGTGAGACATTTAAATTATTCTAGGGGATTCTGTCTTTTTTTCCAAAACTCCTGAAGGAATTTCAACATCCTATGTGAGAAAAAAGAATCATACACGATTGTCGAACCGGTTTTAATCGTATCGACCAACCAGACGAGCGACATTAAACAATCATACCAATCATACCAATATTTCGGACGTAATTTGTATTTCAAAAAACAACGGCAGACATTATCTGTTAACAAAACTCTTATCATTACCGGCTAATCAGTTAAATATTTTTTTTGAGAATTGCAACACAATTTCGTATAGCAGTCCTAAGTATTAAATTGTTCAAATTATTATGGCATATTGCTATTCTAAACTATTTCCCAAAATTGATCGCCCTGAAGATCATAAAAAGACATTTTATTAAAATAAAGTATGTCAATAAAGGTTTTGATTTTGTAAATATTGTCGGTATATTAAATGACTATTCTGTTAAAGACAAATTCCTGGATATTTTACAATACTGAGCTCCCTCTTGTTTGTTATATTTACAAGAAATATACCCGGAAATTTGTGTTTAATTATAGTCAATAGTGAAAGATGTTAATATCAGTGAAAATACACCTACTTCATGTAATTGTAGTAATTCCGAATATATTTATGGACCAATTTCCCATGTTTTAACAGGAGATCTTAACATCGTGCAAGACCGAGAGTTAAAATCATTCCTCAGTAAAGGACCTAAATATCGTCCCTCGTCAATTATTAATTGGAATGAGTGTCGTAATATTATCCACGACTCACTCCATACTTACTGTATGAAATGGAAAAAACGGGAAAAAGCTGACAAACAATCTTTGGACTCTTTTTTTAATTCAGTAATGAAGTTAGTTGACATACGTATTCAACATTTTAAAGAACATTTTACTATTAACAATAACCACAATAAACCTATTGCTCGTATCAAAAATAAACTAAAAGAACTAGCCAAGGAATTTGTTTTGGTCCCGGCTGATAAAACTGCTAATAATATTATTATTGTTTGACGTAAATTTTACATTGAGATTCTGATAAAAGAAATCACCAATTCACCAACATTTCAACTGACTCAATTTTCAGAAAACGACATCTGTAACAAACATAAACTTTTAGCTACCGATTTACAAGCAGAGCCAAATACAATGAAAGTCCCAACTACGTATTGGCTTCTGGAGCAACACAAAACACCTTACAAATATAGATTTAATTCGTCTTCAAGCCATTGTTCCACTACTAAATTGTCTATTGTTCTTACCAGCACACTTGGTACAATTAAAAACCTGATAATAAATTGTTCAAATAAGGCCGTCAAAAATAGTGGAATTAATTACTTTTGAAGAGTCAAGAACTCGTTGGAAGTACTTGATAAATCTAATGCTTATATTGGTGATTTATAATCTGTTCAAAGTTTAGATTTTTCTACCCTGTATACCACATTGCCTCACATTCTGATTAAGAAAAAATTCACACACCTAATCAAATAGGTTTTAAAAAATCAGAATGTGAATATATATGTTCAAACTCTTTTATGTCACTTTTTAGTAGCAATAAACAAAAAAACTATGTCAATTGGACATGCTTTGATACTATACATGTATATGGCTTTGAATTTTTACTAGATATCATTTTTGTTCGCTTTGGGGATTCCGTATATCGTCAGATTATCGGAATTCCAATGGGGACTAACTGTGCACCACTTATTGCAAACCTGTTTTTGTATTGCTATGAGTTACAATTTATGACAAAAATAAGCAAAAACCCATCGAAACAACATCTGATAAACAAATTTAATAATACTTTTAGATATTTGGATGATATTTTGGCTCTCAATAATGACGACTTCAGTATGTATATTAAAGAAATTTATCCTGTTGAACTTACTTTAAATAAAGCTAATACTAACAATGACCACTTCCCTTTCCTTCATCTTGATATCTATATCACTAACGGAAAGCTGAATACTAAAATTTTTGATAAAAGAGATGATTTTTCATTTCCTATCGTTAATTATCCATTTTTATATGGTGACGTTCCCTTATCACCATCTTACGGTGTTTATATATCTCAACTTATACGATTCGCTCGTGTATGTGTCAGTATTCACCTCAGAAACTAACAAAACCTTTGAATAGACTTATTAAGAAGGGATATAGTTACGATACTGTTGTCAGGTCATTAAAGATTGCATATGTTGGCGTTAATATTGATTCACTTATAGGATCATTGCATAGGAACTATTTGAAAATATTTTTTATTCAAAAACCAATTGTTGGCATGACACGGGTTATGTTCTTCTCATCTAGGTTATGATGGTATGATACTAAACCCCTAACGGGAAGGATTGTGACTGATGTTCATATGATGAAATCATAATCTTTCAGTCAGTTTTATTGAAGTCTGGAGCTGGCATGTCAGTTAACTGCTAGTAGTGTTGTGATTTATGTATTATTGTCATTTTGTTTATTTTCTTTTGTTACATCTTCTGACATCAGACTCGGACTTCTCTTGAACTGAATTTTAGTGTGCGTATTGTTATGCGTTTACTTTTCTACATTTGCTAGAGGTATAGGGGAGGGTTGAGATATCACAAACATGTTTAACCCCGCCGCGTTGTTGCGCCTGCCCCGGACCAGGAGCCTCTGGCCTTTGTAAGTCTTGTATTATTTTAATTTTAGTTTCTTGTGTACAATTTGGAAATTAGTATGGCGTTCATTATCACTGAACTAGTGTATATTTGTTTAAGGACGCCTCCGGGTGCGGGAATTTATCGCTACATTGAAGACCTGTTGGTGACCTTCTGCTGTTGTTTTTTTCTTTGGTCGGGTTGTTGTCACTTTGACAATTTCCCCATTTCCATTCTCAATTTTATAAGTTTGTATTGTTTTACCTATCCTTAGAGGTATATTACTGCCTAAATTTAATAAGTCTAGTGTGTTTTATTTAAATTACTTTATTTCCATCAGTTGCTTGTTACATTGTCTTCAACAAGTCCACGCTCCTTATGCAGAATACATTTAAATTTCAATTCTATTATATTTTTAAATAAAACATCAATCTAATCAATGTTTCTTCTTTTAACTGCTTTAAATAATAAATTCGTTTTGTAAATTCTCTAATGAATAGACAAAAAAAAAACATCAAATCTTTTCATTTTTCTGATCAGATACCTTGTGGGATTTATAAATTGGAAATCCAATAATAGTAACAAGATAGTTAAAGCCAAAGTAATATTTATCAGATATTTTAAAGCCAAAATCAATATCTCACAATGTGAAATCTTTTCCTATATTTACTCTTTACAATAAATTATGATTTTTTTCTCCAAAAATCGTGTAAAAAAGAACATGGCATAAAGTAATGTTGATAACAAAGCATTTGTTACATAAAACGTGGTCTGTTACCTCCCATCTAAATAATAACTTTTGTGTAGATAAAATGCTTTGTTAAGGTTTCCATCCATACATCTTCAATTTATTTTCTTCTAAATAGTAAAAAATAAAGTTTTACAATGGTTTCAAATCAAATTCTGTCTGTATTGGTAATCCATTTGTAGAACTCTAAAGTGCGATGGTCACGCTAATGTGCGATGGACTATGCTAAAGTACAATGATGTCTCACGCTAAAGTGCGATGGTAGTTTGTTCGCTAAAGTACGATGATGTATTACGCTAAAGTGCGATGGACCAACAAAGTTTAGAAAACCAACCACATAATTTCTACTAAAAAGATAAGTTAAAGGTAAAAAGATCTATATTTCCTGTAAATGATTTTTAACAATTCGGACGTACAAAATATTTGGATAATTGGTGTAGCTTGCTGTACACACAGTCTATCGCTGATGTGAACACATTCCCTACAGTTGTCATTGAAAATGTACAAACAAAATCGATCATTCTTTGCATACATAATTTTTTTTTGGTCTCCGAGCTTTCCCCATTTTGGTATCGAGTACAAATATTTGTTATAAGTAGTAGGCCTTACTTGTTATTTTCCTACAATTTACAAATAAAGGTTTAGTCGACTATTAACAGTTTACCCATGAAAACATGAACCTTTGTTTTACCGCTGTTACTTTTCAATACAATTGGCAATATTTTAACGTGAACCGCAAAGTAAGCTGCAATATTTATAACAATTCATAAGTATCCGTTCTTTTCAAACAGAAGCAGAATACATACCTATGTTGTATCTATAGTAAAAAGGTCGACTGCAGGGCACAAGTACTTCTTCCAGCACCCGACAAAAAAACATATTTGCTTCAGCACACAAAGTCCGATTTTGTTTAAAATAATTAAGTTTGGTTTCAAATAATTAAGTTTGGTTTAAAATAATTAAGTCATAAACATATGGTTTACAAAATATTGATCTAACGGCATGTACATTTTTGGTGTCTATAGAAGACTTAAAACGTCATAATCCAACTGCGTTTCTTACTCTATTCTTTCGCGGACCATATCAATTTAGCGTATGGAGGCATCGCACTTTAGCGAATAGCATCGCACTTTAGCGTGACCCTCGTACTTTCGCGTCTCCATCGCAATTTAGAGTCCTACATATTTAACCATACATTTATACCAATAGGCTTTACAATGTTTTTCTTTACTATTCTGTTATATAATAACTTATTTGACAAAAAAAAAATGTCAATATATTTACCATTTATTGACTAACACTGTCTTTTTACATTGACTATACTTTTCGTTGAATTCCCTGATCTAAGACATTGTAACCAATCTTTTGGAATTGCAGTTATTAGACCCGTCAACTCAGCTATCCAGTTGGATTTGTTTTCAATTTTACCTTTCAATATCCAATTTTTTAAAAAAAGACATGTGTTATTAAATATAATCTGTCTGTCCTCCTTCTAATTTCATCCATCTTTTTAATAAATATTTATAAATTTTTTGAATGTAAGGTAGATTTTGATCAATTACATTATAATCAATATTCATATACACTGTTAGGCATTTTTTCCGGAGCATTGGGAATAATTAAAAGGTATAAGTTGCCATCTGGTCATATCTGTATTTAAGATTCTACCTATCCATGTTGAGAGAGATCCGTTTGCGCCAAAAAAACGTCTTTTTGCGCCACAAAATATTTTCTCCAATGCTACGTTTGCGCCACCTGTTTTTAAAATTGCATGGTATCATTTGCGCCAAAAATAAAACATACGATTGCGCCAATTAGAAGACAAATGACTTCCCTCCTCCTTTATTCGGACTTGGAACCAGCAGTTAACACGGCAACTGATTGTTTCTTTTTCAGAAACATAAATTTGTTCAAACATTGAAGGATGAAAGGCATAACACATAATATCCGTTTGTTGCTTATTTTATCACAAAATATACCTCAGAGGTTTTTTTATCGTTCGACTGCTGTCCTGTTGACATATGTAAAATATCTCCAATATTAAAAGTCTCTGGATCATAGTGGGTGCCATATTACTTATTATTTTTTTTCTAAAACGTGCTTTGTGGAAATAAGAAGATGAGGTATGATGAGACATCTACCCAACAAAGACATAATTTAGTAAAGTAAGCACTCATAGGTTAAATGCTGAAAAGTAAGCTATAAATGACCCAAAAATTACTTGTGTTAAACAATAAAAAAAAAACTTGAATACGGTATACCAACTTATGAAACTTGTTCATTTCTGTTTTCATGTAAAAACGATAAACGTTAAGCTTATCGTAAAGGTCGACTGAGTAACCAAATCCCATTCAATTATGTACCCAACCTCATCCTCCTCTTTCCACATGTCAATGACTTCAAAGTCCTTGTTGGCTACGGTTCTGACATGGCCAACACATACTCAAATTTAGTACTACTAGTTAAGTATTCCAAAAAAGTCATTGCGAAAGTTGTGGAGGGTGTCATTCACTCATGTATTTGTTGTTGGCCACCCAATATCAATGGCATATTTGTGCACAGTCCCCTCTCGTGTTGCTTATTCAAACAGAAGTAACATGTCTGGGTCGATCTAACTTTACTTATATTTAACGCCGAATCGTAAGCTATCCCTGATGACGTGTAATAATGAAATACGTCAAGGCCTGTAAGCTTTTAAACAAATGACACTAGTTTTCAAATATATCATCCAATTGTACAATGTCTCCTTTCAAGTACACATCATGGTAGTCTTGTAATGTTTGACAATTAAATCTAGTTAACACGTGTTTTGCTTGAGCATAGTCAGCCACACTTGTGTGTTCATTGTTAATAGTTATCAAAAGTACCAGGATTATAATTTTATACGCCAGACGCGCGTTTCGTGTTAAGTCGGTTGTAAAACTGGTCAGCAGATGGTAGTTGTATTTTCTTCTTCTTATGATGACCCTTCATGAAATCGTAAGGGTACACACTTTGTTTATCATTCATTCATAATGCTCCTAAAACAAGACTTCAATACCTTACATTGGTTCAGCTTTAAATGGCTAAATATATAAAACAACTTAAACATACACTAATCAATGAATAGAAAGACTAATGTTCTCTTCATCGGTATTTGGAATGCAGTTCACTTCAAAAACAGTATACCCCAATGCCTTTACGAACAAGTGGGCGTCATACATTGTTAAGTTGTGAAATATAATGGAAACATAGGTAAGTAAGTTTAAGTTACATTAATTATCTGTGCTGCATCACGATACTTACGATCAAGTGGTCGCGATCACGCACTTTGCCTTCCCCTAATTCATCATCGCACATGTGACACCGTGAACTCGCTTTAAAACATTGGGGATCTTCGTCAGTCATCACTAGGTCTTTTTATCCATGTGCATGTCTGCAATGTCCTTCATCTCCTCTTCCTTACAAGCCACACATATATAACCATGTCACCCCCTGGGTACACATTTGTTTCTTTGTATTTTCCAACATCATACCTGACGCGGTAGTAAAAAACCTGAAGGTGTATTTTGTTGGTAAGCATTTGTGTAGGCTTTTGACTTGTCAGGTTGGCATGTGTCTATATGTTATAAGTAACATTAAACGTCACTATAATTAACATAAGGAAATCGCATTTTACGTTTACAGTTGTATCTTATAAAGGTATCTTCTTCAGGTATCTTGATTTTCACTCCAGCCCTCTAACCCAAATACTATAAATTTTCGTCTAAAATGTCTTCTCTCAAACTGTGCTTCTTACACTTTCGACAAAAAATACTTTAACATTGTAGATTACACTTGGGCTCTGAACAAGTGTGATAAACTTTTTTTTTTATCTAGCAGTAATGTTGTTTTGTTACATTTCTGCGTTGGTTCTGTCCTTTCCGATGTTCTTTGAAATTTTTCGCGGATTCTTCAATTTTTTTTATCGTTGTTTTTTTATTTCAACACCATCATACCCAAACACCTTAATAGAAAAGCTAGTTCTAGTATTTAGCCTTTAAAATTGGTCAATGTGTTTCAAACACATGGGGGAAACTAAACCCTTCTGGTTCAACTAATTTTCACGCTGTTTTTTTTTATATTGGCGCACTTTGTGTGTACTTTTCTAATTCACCTCTTTATGTGTACTTTTGATAACACAGCTCATGTCAATACTGGCCTTCTTTTGTGCTTTCACGTTAAAAACAGATGTCTTTTCTATGTCTTGTTGAAGTCGTATTTCCTTAATCTAGATGTATAAGGTATACCACGTTTTTTTTGCTTGTAGTATAAATTCATTTTTAGAAAAAAAAAACTTTTGTACGGGTTCACACATGATGCGTTATGACTCCAATAAGCCTTACCAGCACTTCCTTTGGTTTTCTACTTTATCCTTTTAACCCAAAATCCTTTGCCAAGAGGGTTTCCCGTTTTAAGTAGTAAACTTATAACCTTTAGGGCATCACTAGCCCTTATGAGACGTTGGGAATATTTTTTTGGTGAATACTTACTCCGGAAAATATTTGTTTCCTTTATATTATTTTCATGCAAAATGTGACTAGTCTACCCAACACAAGGTGGTTTTTGAAAAGTTCCTCTTATACATATTCCAGCAAATATCGAAATGTTCCAAAATGTATTTTTTTAAATGATTGTGCCTTTTTGACTTGTTATTCAAACAGTTTGGAAAGTACTCGCTGTCATACCCAATTTAATGCATATTTTTTCTAAAAACTTTGTTTATTTCTTTAACTCAACATACACTTATATACTGTAAACCAACTAATTTTCGCGAGCGATTTAATTTCGCGATTTTCGCGAGTAGGAAAATAACGCGGATATAAATCGTCGCGAATATGTAATCCTTGGATCTTTCCTTATTAAAATTCACCAAGTAAATCAGAAAATCGCGAAATTAAATAGCCGTGAAGTGGTTAAGAAAGGGTTAAACGCAAAATAAAGTCAATTGTAAAATCAAAATCAATTGTAAATTGTCTTGAAAGGGTTCTATGAAAATATGACTCTGTTTTATTAGCTAGGCATGACATCAGTTTATCTCGGAATTTTGCCAATTTAGGTATTTTTTTATATCCTGTATTGATGCAATAAACTTACAGAAATTAGTGTAAATCAACAGCAGTCAGAATGTAACGTTGAATATTAACCCTGAAGTTTAAAGTAGCTTCCCAGATTAACAACACATTCGGTACTTCTCGGCATATTTCTACGGCAATGTTCCGAACCAGTCCTAGCTCATTTCATTGGTATTGACCTGGACTACTCCTTGCTTAATTATTTTTTTGGGATCCGGGCACGTCGGCCATCGAAAGGATTCAAAGTTGTGTTTAAACGTACTTTTCAATTCAACCACACAATCGGTACTCTTCGGCATATACCTACGGCAAAGTTCGAAACCGGACCTAGCTCATTTCAAAGGTATTGACCCAGGCTATTCCCACCTTTAATTTTTTTTTTCTGGGATCCGGGGCCGTCTAGCCACCACAGAGGTTCAAAGTTACCCGTATGGCTAATTTTCATTATTAATCAAACCCTCGGTACATTTCGGCATATCCCTACGGCAGAGTTCCGAACCGGACCTAGCTCATTTTAAAGGTATTAACCCAAGCTACTCCCCACTTAAATATTTGTCTGGGATCCGGGCCCGTTTGGCCACCACAGAGGTTCAAAGTTGCCCATTTACGTATTTTTCATATCAACTACACATTCGGTACTCTTCGGCATATCCCTACGGCAAAGTTCCGAACCGTACATAGCTCATTTTAAAGGTATTAACCCAAGCTACTCCCCACTTAAAAATTTTTCTGGGATCCGGGCCCGTTTGGCCACCACAGAGGTTCAAAGTTGCCCATTTACGTATTTTTCATATCAACTACACTTTCGGTACTCTTCGGCATATCCCTACGGCAAAGTTCCGAACCGTACATAGCTCATTTTAAAGGTATTAACCCAAGCTACTCCCCACTTAAAAAATTTTCTGGGATCCGGGCCCGTTTGGCCACCACAGAGGTTCAAAGTTGCCCATTTACGTATTTTTCATATCAACTACACTTTCGGTACTCTTCGGCATATCCCTACGGCAAAGTTCCGAACTGGACCTAGCTCATTTTAAAGGTATTAAATCAAGCTACTCTCCACTTAAATATTTTCTGGGATCCGGGCCCGTTTGGCCACCACAGAGGTTCAAAGTTGCCCATTTACGTATTTTTCATATCAACTACACATTCGGTACTCTTCGGCATATCCCTACGGCAAAGTTCCGAACCGGACCTAGCTCATTTTAAAGGTATTAACCCAAGCTACTCCCCACTTAAATATTTTTCTGGGATCCGGGCCCGTTTGGTCACCACAGAGGTTCAAAGTTGCCCATTTACGTATTTTTCATATCAACTACACATTCGGTACTCTTCGGCATATCCCTACGGCAAAGTTCCGAACCGGACCTAGCACATTTTAAAGTTATTAACCCAAGCTACTCCCCACTTAAATATTTTTCTAGGATCCGGGCCCGTTTGGTCACCACAGAGGTTCAAAGTTGCCCATTTACGTCTTTTTCATATCAACTACACATTCGGTACTCTTCGGCATATCCCTACGGCAAAGTTCCGAACCGGACCTAGCTCATTTTTAAGGTATTAACCCAAACTACTCTCCACTTAAATATTTTCTGGGATCCGGGCCCGTTTGGCCACCACAGAGGTTCAAAGTTGCCCATTTACGTATTTTTCATATGAACTACACATTCGGTACTCTTCGGCATATCCCTACGGCAAAGTTCCGAACCGGACTTAGCTCATTTTAAAGGTATTAACCCAAGCTACTCCCCACTTAAATATTTTTCTGGGATCCGGGCCCGTTTGGCCACCACAGAGGTTCAAAATTGCCCATTTACGTATTTTTCATATGAACTACACATTCGGTACTCTTTGGCATATCCCTATGGCAAAATTCCGAATCGGACCTAGCTCATTTTAAAGGTATTAACCCAAGCTACTCCCCACTTAAATATTTTTCTAGGATCCGGGCCCGTTTGGCCACCACAGAGGTTCAAAGTTGCCCATTTACGTATTTTTCATATCAACTACACATTCGGTACTCTTCGGCATATCCCTACGGCAAAGTTCCGAACCGGACCTAACTCATTTTTAAGGTATTAACCCAAACTACTCTCCACTTAAATATTTTCTGGGATCCGGGCCCGTTTGGCCACCACAGAGGTTCAAAGTTGCCCATTTACGTATTTTTCATATGAACTACACATTCGGTACTCTTCGGCATATCCCTACGGCAAAGTTCCGAACCGGACTTAGCTCATTTTAAAGGTATTAACCCAAGCTACTCCCCACTTAAATATTTTTCTGGGATCCGGGCCCGTTTGGCCACCACAGAGGTTCAAAGTTGCCCATTTACGTATTTTTCATATGAACTACACATTCGGTACTCTTTGGCATATCCCTACGGCAAAGTTCCGAACCGGACTTAGCTCATTTTAAAGGTATTAACACAAGCTACTCCCCACTTAAATATTTTTCTGGGATCCGGGCCCGTTTGGCCACCACAGAGGTTCAAAGTTGCCCATTTACGTATTTTTCATATGAACTACACATTCGGTACTCTTTGGCATATCCCTATGGCAAAGTTCCGAATCGGACCTAGCTCATTTTAAAGGTATTAACCCAAGCTACTCCCCACTTAAATATTTTTCTGGGATCCGGGCCCGTTTGGCCACCACAGAGGTTCAAAGTTGCCCATTTATGTATTTTTCATATCAACTACACATTCGGTACTCTTCGGCATATCCCTACGGCAAAGTTCCGAACCGGACCTAGCTCATTTTTAAGGTATTATCCCAAGCTACTCTCCACTTAAATATTTTCTGGGATCCGGGCCCGTTTGGCCACCACAGAGGTTCAAAGTTGCCCATTTACGTATTTTTCATATGAACTACACATTCGGTACTCTTCGGCATATCCCTATGGCAAAGTTCCGAACCGGACTTAGCTCATTTTAAAGGTATTAACCCAAGCTACTCCCCACTTAAATATTTTTCTGGGATCCGGGCCCGTTTGGCCACCACAGAGGTTCAAAGTTGCCCATTTACGTATTTTTCATATCAACTACACTTTCGGTACTCTTCGGCATATCCCTACGGCAAAGTTCCGAACCGGACCTAGCTCATTTTAAAGGTATTAACCCAAGCTACTCCCTACTTAAATATTTATCTGGGATCCGGGCCCGTTTGGCCACCTCAGAGGTTCAAAGTTGCCCATTTACGTATTTTTCATATCAACTACACATTCGGTACTCTTCGGCATATCCCTACGGCAAAGTTCCGAACCGGACCTAGCACATTTTAAAGGTATTAACCCAAGCTACTCCCCACTTAAATATTTTTCTAGGATCCGGGCCCGTTTGGCCACCACAGAGGTTCAAAGTTGCCCATTTACGTATTTTTCATATCAACTACACATTCGGTACTCTTCGGCATATCCCTACGGCAAAGTTCCGAACCGGACCTAACTCATTTTTAAGGTATTAACCCAAACTACTCTCCACTTAAATATTTTCTGGGATCCGGGCCCGTTTGGCCACCACAGAGGTTCAAAGTTGCCCATTTACGTATTTTTCATATGAACTACACATTCGGTACTCTTCGGCATATCCCTACGGCAAAGTTCCGAACCGGACTTAGCTCATTTTAAAGGTATTAACCCAAGCTACTCCCCACTTAAATATTTTTTCTGGGATCAGGGCCCGTTTGGCCACCACAGAGGTTCAAAGTTGCCCATTTACGTATTTTTCATATGAACTACACATTCGGTACTCTTTGGCATATCCCTATGGCAAAGTTCCGAATCGGACCTAGCTCATTTTAAAGGTATTAACCCAAGCTACTCCCCACTTAAATATTTTTCTGGGATCCGGGCCCGTTTGGCCACCACAGAGGTTCAAAGTTGCCCATTTATGTATTTTTCATATCAACTACACATTCGGTACTCTTCGGCATATCCCTACGGCAAAGTTCCGAACCGGACCTAGCTCTTTTTTAAGGTATTAAACCAAGCTACTCTCCACTTAAATATTTTCTAGGATCCGGGCCCGTTTGGCCACCACAGAGGTTCAAAGTTGCCCATTTACGTATTTTTCATATGAACTACACATTCGGTACTCTTCGGCATATCCCTATGGCAAAGTTCCGAACCGAACTTAGCTCATTTTAAAGGTATTAACCCAAGCTACTCCCCACTTAAATATTTTTCTGGGATCCGGGCCCGTTTGGCCACCACAGAGGTTCAAAGTTGCCCATTTACGTATTTTTCATATTAACTACCCTTTCGGTACTCTTCGGCATATCCCTACGGCAAAGTTCCGAACCGGACCTAGCTCATTTTAAAGGTATTAACCCAAGCTACTCCCCACTTAAATATTTATCTAGGATCCGGGCCCGTTTGGCCACCTCAGAGGTTCAAAGTTGCCCATTTACGTATTTTTCATATCAACTACACATTCGGTACTCTTCGGCATATCCCTACGGCAAAGTTCCGAACCGGACCTAGCACATTTTAAAGGTATTAACCCAAGCTACTCCCCACTGAAATATTTTTCTGGGATCCGGGCCCGTTTGGCCACCACAGAGGTTCAAAGTTGCCCATTTACGTATTTTTCATATGAACTACACATTCGGTACTCTTCGGCATATCCCTACGGCAAAGTACCGAACCAGACTTAGCTCATTTTAAAGGTATTAACCCAAGCTACCCCCCACTTAAATATTTTTTGGGATCCGGGCCCGTTTGGCCACCACAGAGGTTCAAAGTTGCCCATTTACGTATTTTTAATATGAACTACACATTCGGTACTCTTCGGCATATCCCTATGCCAAAGTTCCGAACCGGACCTAGCTCATTTTAAAGGTATTAACCCAAGCTACTCCCCACTTAAATATTTTTCTGGGATCCGGGCCCGTTTGGCCACCACAGAGGTTCAAAGTTGCCCATTTACGTATTTTTCATATCAACTACACTTTCGGTACTCTTCGGCATATCCCTACGGCAAAGTTCCGAACTGGACCTAGATCATTTTAAAGGTATTTAATCAAGCTACTCTCCACTTAAATATTTTCTGGGATCCGGGCCCGTTTGGCCACCACAGAGGTTCAAAGTTGCCCATTTACGTATTTTTCATATCAACTACACATTCGGTACTCTTCGGCATATCCCTACGGCAAAGTTCCGAACCGGATCTAGCTCATTTTAAAGGTATTAACCCAAGCTACTCCCCACTTAAATATTTTTCTGGGATCCGGGCCCGTTTGGCCACCACAGAGGTTCAAAGTTGCCCATTTACGTATTTTTCATATCAACTACACTTTCGGTACTCTTCGGCATATCCCTACGGCAAAGTTCCGAACCGGACCTAGCTCATTTTAAAGGTATTAACCCAAGCTACTCCCCACTTAAATATTTGTCTGGGATCCGGGCCCGTTTGGCCACCTCAGAGGTTCAAAGTTGCCCATTTACGTATTTTTCATATCAACTACACATTCGGTACTCTTCGGCATATCCCTACGGCAAAGTTCCGAACCGGACCTAGCACATTTTGAAGGTATTAACCCAAGCTACTCCCCACTTAAATATTTTTCTAGGATCCGGGCCCGTTTGGCCACCACAGAGGTTCAAAGTTGCCCATTTACGTATTTTTCATATGAACTACACATTCGGTACTCTTCGGCATATCCCTATGGCAAAGTTCCGAACCGAACTTAGCTCATTTTAAAGGTATTAACCCAAGCTACTCCCCACTTAAATATTTTTCTGGGATCCGGGCCCGTTTGGCCACCACAGAGGTTCAAAGTTGCCCATTTACGTATTTTTCATATCAACTACCCTTTCGGTACTCTTCGGCATATCCCTACGGCAAAGTTCCGAACCGGACCTAGTTCATTTTAAAGGTATTAACCCAAGCTACTCCCCACTTAAATATTTATCTGGGATCCGGGCCCGTTTGGCCACCTCAGAGGTTCAAAGTTGCCCATTTACGTATTTTTCATATCAACTACACATTCGGTACTCTTCGGCATATCCCTACGGCAAAGTTCCGAACCGGACCTAGCACATTTTAAAGGTATTAACCCAAGCTACTCCCCACTTAAATATTTTTCTGGGATCCGGGCCCGTTTGGCCACCACAGAGGTTCAAAGTTGCCCATTTACGTATTTTTCATATCAACTACACTTTCGGTACTCTTCGGCATATCCCTACGGCAAAGTTCCGAACCGGACCTAGCTCATTTTAAAGGTATTAACCCAAGCTACTCCCCACTTAAATATTTGTCTGGGATCCGGGCCCGTTTGGCCACCTCAGAGGTTCAAAGTTGCCCATTTACGTATTTTTCATATCAACTACACATTCGGTACTCTTCGGCATATCCCTACGGCAAAGTTCCGAACCGGACCTAGCACATTTTGAAGGTATTAACCCAAGCTACTCCCCACTTAAATATTTTTCTAGGATCCGGGCCCGTTTGGCCACCACAGAGGTTCAAAGTTGCCCATTTACGTATTTTTCATATGAACTACACATTCGGTACTCTTCGGCATATCCCTATGGCAAAGTTCCGAACCGAACTTAGCTCATTTTAAAGGTATTAACCCAAGCTACTCCCCACTTAAATATTTTTCTGGGATCCGGGCCCGTTTGGCCACCACAGAGGTTCAAAGTTGCCCATTTACGTATTTTTCATATCAACTACCCTTTCGGTACTCTTCGGCATATCCCTACGGCAAAGTTCCGAACCGGACCTAGTTCATTTTAAAGGTATTAACCCAAGCTACTCCCCACTTAAATATTTATCTGGGATCCGGGCCCGTTTGGCCACCTCAGAGGTTCAAAGTTGCCCATTTACGTATTTTTCATATCAACTACACATTCGGTACTCTTCGGCATATCCCTACGGCAAAGTTCCGAACCGGACCTAGCACATTTTAAAGGTATTAACCCAAGCTACTCCCCACTTAAATATTTTTCTGGGATCCGGGCCCGTTTGGCCACCACAGAGCTTCAAAGTTGCCCATTTACGTATTTTTCATATCAACTACACTTTCGGTACTCTTCGGCATATCCCTACGGCAAAGTTCCGAACCGGACCTAGCTCATTTTAAAGGTATTAACCCAAGCTACTCCCCACTTAAATATTTGTCTGGGATCCGGGCCCGTTTGGCCACCTCAGAGGTTCAAAGTTGCCCATTTACGTATTTTTCATATCAACTACACATTCGGTACTCTTCGGCATATCCCTACGGCAAAGTTCCGAACCGGACCTAGCACATTTTAAAGGTATTAACCCAAGCTACTCCCCACTTAAATATTTTTCTAGGATCCGGGCCCGTTTGGCCACCACAGTGGTTCAAAGTTGCCCATTTACGTATTTTTCATATGAACTACACATTCGGTACTCTTCGGCATATCCCTATGGCAAAGTTCCGAACCGAACTTAGCTCATTTTAAAGGTATTAACCCAAGCTACTCCCCACTTAAATATTTTTCTGGGATCCGGGCCCGTTTGGCCACCACAGAGGTTCAAAGTTGCCCATTTACGTATTTTTCATATCAACTACCCTTTCGGTACTCTTCGGCATATCCCTACGGCAAAGTTCCGAACCGGACCTAGCTCATTTTAAAGGTATTAACCCAAGCTACTCCCCACTTAAATATTTATCTGGGATCCGGGCCCGTTTGGCCACCTCAGAGGTTCAAAGTTGCCCATTTACGTATTTTTCATATCAACTACACATTCGGTACTCTTCGGCATATCCCTACGGCAAAGTTCCGAACCGGACCTAGCACATTTTAAAGGTATTAACCCAAGCTACTCCCCACTTAAATATTTTTCTAGGATCCGGGCCCGTTTGGCCACCACAGAGGTTCAAAGTTGCCCATTTACGTATTTTTCATATGAACTACACATTCGGTACTCTTCGGCATATCCCTACGGCAAAGTACCGAACCGGACTTAGCTCATTTTAAAGGTATTAACCCAAGCTACCCCCCACTTAAATATTTTTCTGGGATTAGGGCCCGTTTGGCCACCACAGAGGTTCAAAGTTGCCCATTTACGTATTTTTCATATGAACTACACATTCGGTACTCTTCGGCATATCCCTATGGCAAAGTTCCGAACCGGACCTAGCTCATTTTAAAGGTATTAACCCAAGCTACTCCCCACTTAAATATTTTCTGGGATCCGGGCCCGTTTGGCCACCACAGAGGTTCAAAGTTGCCCATTTACGTATTTTTCATATCAACTACACATTCGGTACTCTTCGGCATATCCCTACGGCAAAGTTCCGAACCGGACCTAGTTCATTTTAAAGGTATTAACCCAAGCTACTCTCCACTTAAATATTTTCTGGGATCCGGGCCCGTTTGGCCACCACAGAGGTTCAAAGTTGCCCATTTACGTATTTTTCATATCAACTACACATTCGGTACTCTTCGGCATATCCCTACGGCAAAGTTCCGAACCGGACCTAGCCAATTTAAAGGTATTAACCAATGCTAATCCCCACTTAAATATTTATCTGGGATCCGGGCCCGTTTGGCCACCTCAGAGGTTCAAAGTTGCCCATTTACGTATTTTTCATATCAACTACACATTCGGTACTCTTCGGCATATCCCTACGGCAAAGTTCCGAACCGGACCTAGCCAATTTAAAGGTATTAACCCAAGCTACTCCCCACTTAAATATTTTTCTAGGATCCGGGCCCGTTTGGCCACCACAGAGGTTCAAAGTTGCCCATTTACGTATTTTTCATATGAACTACACATTCGGTACTCTTCGGCATATCCCTACGGCAAAGTTCCGAACCGGACCTAGCTCATTTTTAAGGTATTAACCCAAGCTACTCTCCACTTAAATATTTTCTGGGATCCGGGCCCGTTTGGCCACCACAGAGGTTCAAAGTTGCCCATTTACGTATTTTTCACATGAACTATACATTCGGTACTCTTCGGCATATCCCTACGGCAAAGTTCCGAACCGGACTTAGCTCATTTTAAAGGTATTAACCCAAGCTACTCCCCACTTAAATATTTTTCTGGGATCCGGGCCCGTTTGGCTACCACAGAGGTTCAAAGTTGCCAATTTACGTATTTTTCATATGAACTACACATTCGGTACTCTTCGGCATATCCCTATGGCAAAGTTCCGAACTGGACCTAGCTCATTTTAAAGGTATTAACCCAAGCTACTCCCCACTTAAATATTTTTCTGGGATCCGGGCCCGTTTGGCCACCACAGAGGTTCAAAGTTGCCCATTTACGTATTTTTCATATCAACTACACATTCGGTACTCTTCGGCATATCCCTACGGCAAAGTTCCGAACTGGACCTAGCTCATTTTAAAGGTATTAACCCAAGCTACTCCCCACTTAAATATTTTTCTGGGATCCGGGCCCGTTTGGCCACCACAGAGGTTCAAAGTTGCCCATTTACGTATTTTTCATATCAACTACACTTTCGGTACTCTTCGGCATATCCCTACGGCAAAGTTCCGAACCGGACCTAGCTCATTTTAAAGGTATTAACCCATGCTAATCCCCACTTAAATATTTATCTGGGATCCGGGCCCGTTTGGCCACCTCAGAGGTTCAAAGTTGCCCATTTACGTATTTTTCATATCAACTACACATTCGGTACTCTTCGGCATATCCCTACGGCAAAGTTCCGAACCGGACCTAGCCAATTTAAAGGTATTAACCCACACTACTCCCCACTTAAATATTTTTCTAGGATCCGGGCCCGTTTGGCCACCACAGAGGTTCAAAGTTGCCCATTTACGTATTTTTCATATGAACTACACATTCGGTACTCTTCGGCATATCCCTACGGCAAAGTTCCGAACCGGACCTAGCTCATTTTTAAGGTATTAACCCAAGCTACTCTCCACTTAAATATTTTCTGGGATCCGGGCCCGTTTGGCCACCACAGAGGTTCAAAGTTGCCCATTTACGTATTTTTCACATGAACTATACATTCGGTACTCTTCGGCATATCCCTACGGCAAAGTTCCGAACCGGACTTAGCTCATTTTAAAGGTATTAACCCAAGCTACTCCCAACTTAAATATTTTTCTGGGATCCGGGCCCGTTTGGCTACCACAGAGGTTCAAAGTTGCCCATTTACGTATTTTTCATATGAACTACACATTCGGTACTCTTCGGCATATCCCTATGGCAAAGTTCCGAACTGGACCTAGCTCATTTTAAAGGTATTAACCCAAGCTACTCCCCACTTAAATATTTTTCTGGGATCCGGGCCCGTTTGGCCACCACAGAGGTTCAAAGTTGCCCATTTACGTATTTTTCATATGAACTACACATTCGGTACTCTTCGGCATATCCCTATGGCAAAGTTCCGAACCGGACTTAGCTCATTTTAAAGGTATTAACCCAAGCTACTCCCCACTTAAATATTTTTCTGGGATCCGGGCCCGTTTGGCCACCACAGAGGTTCAAAGTTGCCCATTTACGTATTTTTCATATCAACTACACTTTCGGTACTCTTCGGCATATCTATACGGCAAAGTTCCGAACCGGACCTAGCTCATTTTAAAGGTATTAACCTAAGCTACTCCCCACTTAAATATTTATCTGGGATCCGGGCCCGTTTGGCCACCTCAGAGGTTCAAAGTTGCCCATTTACGTATTTTTCGTATCAACTACCCATTCGGTACTCTTCGGCATATCCCTACGGCAAAGTTCCGAACCGGACCTAGCACATTTTAAAGGTATTAACCCAAGCTACTCCCCACTTAAATATTTTTCTAGGATCCGGGCCCGTTTGGCCACCACAGAGGTTCAAAGTTGCCCATTTACGTATTTTTCATATCAACTACACATTCGGTACTCTTCGGCATATCCCTACGGCAAAGTTCCGAACCGGACCTAGCTCATTTTTAAGGTATTAACCCAAACTACTCTCCACTTAAATATTTTCTGGGATCCGGGCCCGTTTGGCCACCACAGAGGTTCAAAGTTGCCCATTTACGTATTTTTCATATGAACTACACATTCGGTACTCTTCGGCATATCCCTACGGCAAAGTTCCGAACCGGACTTAGCTCATTTTAAAGGTATTAACCCAAGCTACTCCCCACTTAAATATTTTTCTGGGATCCGGGCCCGTTTGGCCACCACAGAGGTTCAAAGTTGCCCATTTACGTATTTTTCATATGAACTACACATTCGGTACTCTTTGGCATATCCCTATGGCAAAGTTCCGAATCGGACCTAGCTCATTTTAAAGGTATTAACCAAAGCTACTCCCCACTTAAATATTTTTCTGGGATCCGGGCCCGTTTGGCCACCACAGAGGTTCAAAGTTGCCCATTTATGTATTTTTCATATCAACTACACATTCGGTACTCTTCGGCATATCCCTACGGCAAAGTTCCGAACCGGACCTAGCTCATTTTTAAGGTATTAACCCAAGCTACTCTCCACTTAAATATTTTCTGGGATCGGGGCCCGTTTGGCCACCACAGAGGTTCAAAGTTGCCCATTTACGTATTTTTCATATGAACTACACATTCGGTACTCTTCGGCATATCCCTATGGCAAAGTTCCGAACCGAACTTAGCTCATTTTAAAATTATTAACCCAAGCTACTCCCCACTTAAATATTTTTCTGGGATCCGGGCCCGTTTGGCCACCACAGAGGTTCAAAGTTGCCCATTTACGTATTTTTCATATCAACTACACTTTCGGTACTCTTCGGCATATCCCTACGTCAAAGTTCCGAACCGGACCTAGCTCAATTTAAAGGTATTAACCCAAGCTACCCCCCACTTAAATATTTATCTGGGATCCGGGCCCGTTTGGCCACCTCAGAGGTTCAAAGTTGCCCATTTACGTATTTTTCATATCAACTACACATTCGGTACTCTTCGGCATATCCCTACGGCAAAGTTCCGAACCGGACCTAGCACATTTTAAAGGTATTAACCCAAGCTACTCCCCACTTAAATATTTTTCTAGGATCCGGGCCCGTTTGGCCACCACAGAGGTTCAAAGTTGCCCATTTACGTATTTTTCATATGAACTACACATTCGGTACTCTTCGGCATATCCCTACGGCAAAGTACCGAACCGGACTTAGCTCATTTTAAAGGTATTAACCCAAGCTACCCCCCACTTAAATATTTTTCTGGGATCCGGGCCCGTTTGGCCACCACAGAGGTTCAAAGTTGCCCATTTACGTATTTTTCATATGAACTACACATTCGGTACTCTTCGGCATATCCCTATGGCAAAGTTCCGAACCGGACCTAGCTCATTTTAAAGGTATTAACCCAAGCTACTCCCCACTTAAATATTTTTCTGGGATCCGGGCCCGTTTGGCCACCACAGAGGTTCAAAGTTGCCCATTTACGTATTTTTCATATCAACTACACTTTCGGTACTCTTCGGCATATCCCTACGGCAAAGTTCCGAACTGGACCTAGATCATTTTAAAGGTATTTAATCAAGCTACTCTCCACTTAAATATTTTCTGGGATCCGGGCCCGTTTGGCCACCACAGAGGTTCAAAGTTGCCCATTTACGTATTTTTCATATCAACTACACATTCGGTACTCTTCGGCATATCCCTACGGCAAAGTTCCGAACCGGACCTAGCTCATTTTAAAGGAATTAACCCAAGCTACTCCCCACTTAAATATTTTTCTGGGATCCGGGCCCGTTTGGCCACCTCAGAGGTTCAAAGTTGCCCATTTACGTATTTTTCATATCAACTACACATTCGGTACTCTTCGGCATATCCCTACGGCAAAGTTCCGAACCGGACCTAGCCATTTTAAAGGTATTAACCCAAGCTACTCCCCACTTAAATATTTTTCTAGGATCCGGGCCCGTTTGGCCACCACAGAGGTTCAAAGTTGCCCATTTACGTATTTTTCATATCAACTACACATTCGGTACTCTTCGGCATATCCCTACTGCAAAGTTCCGAACCGGACTTAGCTCATTTTAAAGGTATTAACCCAAGCTACTCCCCACTTAAATATTTTTCTGGGATCCGGGCCCGTTTGGCCACCACAGAGGTTCAAAGTTGCCCATTTACGTATTTTTCATATGAACTACACATTCGGTACTCTTTGGCATATCCCTATGGCAAAGTTCCGAATCGGACCTAGCTCATTTTAAAGGTATTAACCCAAGCTACTCCCCACTTAAATATTTTTCTGGGATCCGGGCCCGTTTGGCCACCTCAGAGGTTCAAAGTTGCCCATTTACGTATTTTTCATATCAACTACACATTCGGTACTCTTCGGCATATCCCTACGGCAAAGTTCCGAACCGGACCTAGCCATTTTAAAGGTATTAACCCAAGCTACTCCCCACTTAAATAGTTTTCTAGGATCCGGGCCCGTTTGGCCACCACAGAGGTTCAAAGTTGCCCATTTACGTATTTTTCATATCAACTACACATTCGGTACTCTTCGGCATATCCCTACTGCAAAGTTCCGAACCGGACTTAGCTCATTTTAAAGGTATTAACCCAAGCTACTCCCCACTTAAATATTTTTCTGGGATCCGGGCCCGTTTGGCCACCACAGAGGTTCAAAGTTGCCCATTTACGTATTTTTCATATGAACTACACATTCGGTACTCTTTGGCATATCCCTATGGCAAAGTTCCGAATCGGACCTAGCTCATTTTAAAGGTATTAACCCAAGCTACTCCCCACTTAAATATTTTTCTGGGATCCGGGCCCGTTTGGCCACCACAGAGGTTCAAAGTTGCCCATTTATGTATTTTTCATATCAACTACACATTCGGTACTCTTCGGCATATCCCTACGGCAAAGTTCCGAACCGGACCTAGCTCATTTTTAAGGAATTAACCCAAGCTACTCTCCACTTAAATATTTTCTGGGATCCGGGCCCGTTTGCCACCACAGAGGTTCAAAGTTGCCCATTTACGTATTTTTCATATGAACTACACATTCGGTACTCTTCGGCATATTGTATGGCAAAGTTCCGAACCGGACTTAGCTCATTTTAAAGGTATTAACCCAAGCTACTCCCCACTTAAATATTTTTCTGGGATCCGGGCCCGTTTGGCCACCACAGAGGTTCAAAGTTGCCCATTTACGTATTTTTCATATCAACTACACTTTCGGTACTCTTCGGCATATCCCTACGGCAAAGTTCCGAACCGGACCTAGCTCATTTTAAAGGTATTAACCCAAGCTACTCCCCACTTAAATATTTATCTGGGATCCGGGCCCGTTTGGCCACCTCAGAGGTTCAAAGTTGCCCATTTACGTATTTTTCATATGAACTACACATTCGGTACTCTTCGGCATATCCCTATGGCAAAGTTCCGAACCGGACCTAGCTCATTTTAAAGGTATTAATCCAAGCTACTCCCCACTTAAATATTTTTCTGGGATCCGGGCCCGTTTGGCCACCACAGAGGTTCAAAGTTGCCCATTTACGTATTTTTCATATGAACTACACATTCGGTACTCTTCGGCATATCCTTACGGCAAAGTTCCGAACCGGACTTAGCTCATTTTAAAGGTATTAACCCAAGCTACCCCCCACTTAAATATTTTTCTGGGATCCGGGCCCGTTTGGCCACCACAGAGGTTCAAAGTTGCCCATTTACGTATTTTTCATATGAACTACACATTCGGTACTCTTCGGCATATCCCTATGGCAAAGTTCCGAACCGGACCTAGCTCATTATAAAGGTATTAATCCAAGCTACTCCCCACTTAAATATTTTTCTGGGATCCGGGCCCGTTTGGCCACCACAGAGGTTCAAAGTTGCCCATTTATGTATTTTTCATATCAACTACACATTCGGTACTCTTCGGCATATCCCTACGGCAAATTTCCGAACCGGACTTAGCTCATTTTAAAGGTATTAACCCAAGCTACTCCCCACTTAAATATTTTTCTGGGATCCGGGCCCGTTTGGCCACCACAGAGGTTCAAAGTTGCCCATTTACGTATTTTTCATATCAACTACACATTCGGTACTCTTCGGCATATCCCTAGGGCAAAGTTCCGAACCGGACCTAGCTCATTTTAAAGGTATTAACCCAAGCTACTCCCCACTTAAATATTTTTCTGGGATCCGGGCCCGTTTGGCCACCTCAGAGGTTCAAAGTTGCCCATTTACGTATTTTTCATATCAAGTACACATTCGGTACTCTTCGGCATATCCCTACGGCAAAGTTCCGAACCGGACCTAGCACATTTTAAAGGTATTAACCCAAGCTACTCCGCACTTAAATAGTTTTCTAGGATCCGGGCCCGTTTGGCCACCACAGAGGTTCAAAGTTGCCCATTTACGTATTTTTCATATCAACTACACATTCGGTACTCTTCGGCATATCCCTACGGCAAAGTTCCGAACCGGACCTAGCTCATTTTTAAGGTATAAACCCAAGCTACTCTCCACTTAAATATTTTCTGGGATCCGGGCCCGTTTGGCCACCACAGAGGTTCAAAGTTGCCCATTTACGTATTTTTCCTAAGAACTACACATTCGGTACTCTTCGGCATATCCCTACGGCAAAGTTCCGAACCGGACCTAGCTCATTTTAAAGGTATTAACCAAAGCTACTCCCCACTTAAATATTTATCTGGGATCCGGGCCCGTTTGGCCACCTCAGAGGTTCAAAGTTGCCCATTTACGTATTTTCATATCAACTACACATTCGGTACTCTTCGGCATATCCCTACGGCAAAGTTCCGAACCGGACCTAGCTCATTTTTAAGGTATTAACCCAAGCTACTCTCCACTTAAATATTTTCTGGGATCCGGGCCCGTTTGGCCACCACAGAGGTTCAAAGTTGCCCATTTACGTATTTTTCATATCAAGTACACAGTCGGTACTCTTCGGCATATCCCTACGGCAAAGTTCCGAACCGGACTTAGCTCATTTTAAAGGTATTAACCCAAGCTACCCCCCACTTAAATATTTTTCTGGGATCCGGGCCCGTTTGGCCACCACAGAGGTTCAAAGTTGCCCATTTACGTATTTTTCATATGAACTACACATTCGGTACTCTTCGGCATATCCCTATGGCAAAGTTCCGAACCGGACCTAGCTCATTTTAAAGGTATTAACCCAAGCTACTCCGCACTTAATATTTTTCTGGGATCCGGGCCCGTTTGGCCACCACAGAGGTTCAAAGTTGCCCATTTATGTATTTTTCATATCAACTACACATTCGGTACTCTTCGGCATATCCCTACGGCAAAGTTCCGAACCGGACTTAGCTCATTTTAAAGGTATTAACCCAAGCTACTCCCCACTTAAATATTTTTCTGGGATCCGGGCCCGTTTGGCCACCACAGAGGTTCAAAGTTGCCCATTTACGTATTTTTCATATCAACTACACATTCGGTACTCTTCGGCATATCCCTACGGCAAAGTTCCGAACCGGACCTAGCTCATTTTAAAGGTATTAACCCAAGCTACTCCCCACTTAAATATTTTTCTGGGATCCGGGCCCGTTTGGCCACCTCAGAGGTTCAAAGTTGCCCATTTACGTATTTTTCATATCAAGTACACATTCGGTACTCTTCGGCATATCCCTACGGCAAAGTTCCGAACCGGACTTAGCTCATTTTAAAGGTATTAACCCAAGCTACCCCCCACTTAAATATTTTTCTGGGATCCGGGCCCGTTTGGCCACCACAGAGGTTCAAAGTTGCCCATTTACGTATTTTTCATATGAACTACACATTCGGTACTCTTCGGCATATCCCTATGGCAAAGTTCCGAACCGGACCTAGCTCATTTTAAAGGTATTAATCCAAGCTACTCCCCACTTAAATATTTTTCTGGGATCCGGGCCCGTTTGGCCACCACAGAGGTTCAAAGTTGCCCATTTATGTATTTTTCATATCAACTACACATTCGGTACTCTTCGGCATATCCCTACGGCAAATTTCCGAACCGGACTTAGCTCATTTTAAAGGTATTAACCCAAGCTACTCCCCACTTAAATATTTTTCTGGGATCCGGGCCCGTTTGGCCACCACAGAGGTTCAAAGTTGCCCATTTACGTATTTTTCATATCAACTACACATTCGGTACTCTTCGGCATATCCCTACGGCAAAGTTCCGAACCGGACCTAGCTCATTTTAAAGGTATTAACCCAAGCTACTCCCCACTTAAATATTTTTCTGGGATCCGGGCCCGTTTGGCCACCTCAGAGGTTCAAAGTTGCCCATTTACGTATTTTTCATATCAAATACACATTCGGTACTCTTCGGCATATCCCTACGGCAAAGTTCCGAACCGGACCTAGCACATTTTAAAGGTATTAACCCAAGCTACTCCCCACTTAAATAGTTTTCTAGGATCCGGGCCCGTTTGGCCACCACAGAGGTTCAAAGTTGCCCATTTACGTATTTTTCATATCAACTACACATTCGGTACTCTTCGGCATATCCCTACGGCAAAGTTCCGAACTGGACCTAGCTCACTTTTAAGGTATAAACCCAAGCTACTCTCCACTTAAATATTTTCTGGGATCCGGGCCCGTTTGGCCACCACAGAGGTTCAAAGTTGCCCATTTACGTATTTTTCCTAAGAACTACACATTCGGTACTCTTCGGCATATCCCTACGGCAAAGTTCCGAACCGGACCTAGCTCATTTTAAAGGTATTAACCCAAGCTACTCCCCACTTAAATATTTATCTGGGATCCGGGCCCGTTTGGCCACCTCAGAGGTTCAAAGTTGCCAATTTACGTATTTTCATATCAACTACACATTCGGTACTCTTCGGCATATCCCTACGGCAAAGTTCCGAACCGGACCTAGCTCATTTTTAAGGTATTAACCCAAGCTACTCTCCACTTAAATATTTTCTGGGATCCGGGCCCGTTTGGCCACCACAGAGGTTCAAAGTTGCCCATTTACGTATTTTTCCTAAGAACTACACATTCGGTACTCTTCGGCATATCCCTACGGCAAAGTTCCGAACCGGACTTAGCTCATTTTAAAGGTATTAACCCAAGCTACCCCCCACTTAAATATTTTTCTGGGATCCGGGCCCGTTTGGCCACCACAGAGGTTCAAAGTTGCCCATTTACGTATTTTTCATATCAAATACACATTCGGTACTCTTCGGCATATCCCTACGGCAAAGTTCCGAACCGGACCTAGCACATTTTAAAGGTATTAACCCAAGCTACTCCCCACTTAAATAGTTTTCTAGGATCCGGGCCCGTTTGGCCACCACAGAGGTTCAAAGTTGCCCATTTACGTATTTTTCATATCAACTACACATTCGGTACTCTTCGGCATATCCCTACGGCAAAGTTCCGAACTGGACCTAGCTCACTTTTAAGGTATAAACCCAAGCTACTCTCCACTTAAATATTTTCTGGGATCCGGGCCCGTTTGGCCACCACAGAGGTTCAAAGTTGCCCATTTACGTATTTTTCCTAAGAACTACACATTCGGTACTCTTCGGCATATCCCTACGGCAAAGTTCCGAACCGGACCTAGCTCATTTTAAAGGTATTAACCCAAGCTACTCCCCACTTAAATATTTATCTGGGATCCGGGCCCGTTTGGCCACCTCAGAGGTTCAAAGTTGCCAATTTACGTATTTTCATATCAACTACACATTCGGTACTCTTCGGCATATCCCTACGGCAAAGTTCCGAACCGGACCTAGCTCATTTTTAAGGTATTAACCCAAGCTACTCTCCACTTAAATATTTTCTGGGATCCGGGCCCGTTTGGCCACCACAGAGGTTCAAAGTTGCCCATTTACGTATTTTTCCTAAGAACTACACATTCGGTACTCTTCGGCATATCCCTACGGCAAAGTTCCGAACCGGACTTAGCTCATTTTAAAGGTATTAACCCAAGCTACCCCCCACTTAAATATTTTTCTGGGATCCGGGCCCGTTTGGCCACCACAGAGGTTCAAAGTTGCCCATTTACGTATTTTTCATATGAACTACACATTCGGTACTCTTCGGCATACCCCTATGGCAAAGTTCCGAACCGGACCTTGCTCATTTTAAAGGTATTAACCCAAGCTACTCCGCACTTAAATATTTTTCTGAGATCCGGGCCCGTTTGGCCACCACAGAGGTTCAAAGTTGCCCATTTATGTATTTTTCATATCAACTACACATTCGGTACTCTTCGGCATATCCCTACGGCAAATTTCCGAACCGGACTTAGCTCATTTTAAAGGTATTAACCCAAGCTACTCCCCACTTAAATATTTTTCTGGGATCCGGGCCCGTTTGGCCACCACAGAGGTTCAAAGTTGCCCATTTACGTATTTTTCATATCAACTACACATTCGGTACTCTTCGGCATATCCCTACGGCAAAGTTCCGAACCGGACCTAGCTCATTTTAAAGGTATTAACCCAAGCTACTCCCCACTTAAATATTTTTCTGGGATCCGGGCCCGTTTGGCCACCTCAGAGGTTCAAAGTTGCCCATTTACGTATTTTTCATATCAAGTACACATTCGGTACTCTTCGGCATATCCCTACGGCAAAGTTCCGAACCGGACCTAGCACATTTTAAAGGTATTAATCCAAGCTACTCCCCACTTAAATAGTTTTCTAGGATCCGGGCCCGTTTGGCCACCACAGAGGTTCAAAGTTGCCCATTTACGTATTTTTCATATCAACTACACATTCGGTACTCTTCGGCATATCCCTACGGCAAAGTTCCGAACCGGACCTAGCTCATTTTTAAGGTATAAACCCAAGCTACTCTCCACTTAAATATTTTCTGGGATCCGGGCCCGTTTGGCCACCACAGAGGTTCAAAGTTGCCCATTTACGTATTTTGCATATGAACTACACATTCGGTACTCTTCGGCATATCCCTACGGCAAAGTTCCGAACCGGACTTAGCTCATTTTAAAGGTATTAACCCAAGCTACTCCCCACTTAAATATTTTTCTGGGATCCGGGCCCGTTTGACCACCACAGAGGTTCAAAGTTGCCCATTTACGTATTTTTCATATGAACTACACATTCGGTACTCTTCGGCATATCCCTATGGCAAAGTTCCGAACCGGACCTAGCTCATTTTAAAGGTATTAACCCAAGCTACTCCCCACTTAAATATTGTTTTGGGATCCGGGCCCGTTTGGCCACCACAGAGGTTCAAAGTTGCCCATTTACGTATTTTTCATATCAACTACACTTTCGGTACTCTTCGGCATATCTCTACGGCAAAGTTCCAAAGCGGACCTAGCTCAATTTTAAAGGTATTAAATCAAGCTACTCTCCACTTAAATATTTTCTGGGATCCGGGCCTGTTTGGCCACCACAGAGGTTCAAAGTTGCCCATTTACGTATTTTTCATATCAACTACACATTCGGTACTCTTCGGCATATCCCTACGGCAGAGTTCCGAACCGGACCTAGCTCATTTTATAGGTATTAACCCAAGCTACTCCCCACTTAAATATTTTTTTAGGATCCAGGCCCGTTTGGCCACCACAGAGGTTCAAAGTTGCCCATTTATGTATTTTTCATATCAACTACACATTCGGTACTCTTCGGCATATCCCTACGGCAAAGTTCCGAACCGGACCTAGCACATTTTGAAGGTATTAACCCAAGCTACTCCCCACTTAAATATTTTTCTAGGATCCAGGCCCGTTTGGCCACCACAGAGGTTCAAAGTTGCCCATTTTCGTATTTTTCATATCAAGTACACATTCGGTACTCTTCGGCATATCCCTATGGCAAAGTTCCGAACCGGACTTAGCTCATTTTAAAGGTATTAACCCAAGCTACTCCCCACTTAAATATTTTTCTGGGATCCGGGCCCGTTTGGCCACCACAGAGGTTCAAAGTTGCCCATTTACGTATTTTTCATATGAACTACACATTCGGTACTCTTCGGCATATCCCTACGGCAAAGTTCCGAACCGGACCTAGCTCATTTTTAAGGTATTAACCCAAGCTACTCCCCACTTAAATATTTTTTCTGGGATCCGGGCCTGTTTGGCCACCACAGAGGTTCAAAGTTGCCCATTTACGTATTTTTCATATCAACTACACATTCGGTACTCTTCGGCATATCCCTACGGCAAAGTTCCGAACCGGACCTAGCACATTTTAAAGGTATTAATCCAAGCTACTCCCCACTTAAATAGTTTTCTAGGATCCGGGCCCGTTTGGCCACCACAGAGGTTCAAAGTTGCCCATTTACGTATTTTTCATATCAACTACACATTCGGTACTCTTCGGCATATCCCTACGGCAAAGTTCCGAACCGGACCTAGCTCATTTTTAAGGTATAAACCCAAGCTACTCTCCACTTAAATATTTTCTGGGATCCGGGCCCGTTTGGCCACCACAGAGGTTCAAAGTTGCCCATTTACGTATTTTGCATATGAACTACACATTCGGTACTCTTCGGCATATCCCTACGGCAAAGTTCCGAACCGGACTTAGCTCATTTTAAAGGTATTAACCCAAGCTACTCCCCACTTAAATATTTTTCTGGGATCCGGGCCCGTTTGACCACCACAGAGGTTCAAAGTTGCCCATTTACGTATTTTTCATATGAACTACACATTCGGTACTCTTCGGCATATCCCTATGGCAAAGTTCCGAACCGGACCTAGCTCATTTTAAAGGTATTAACCCAAGCTACTCCCCACTTAAATATTGTTCTGGGATCCGGGCCCGTTTGGCCACCACAGAGGTTCAAAGTTGCCCATTTACGTATTTTTCATATCAACTACACTTTCGGTACTCTTCGGCATATCTCTACGGCAAAGTTCCGAAGCGGACCTAGCTCAATTTTAAAGGTATTAAATCAAGCTACTCTCCACTTAAATATTTTCTGGGATCCGGGCCTGTTTGGCCACCACAGAGGTTCAAAGTTGCCCATTTACGTATTTTTCATATCAACTACACATTCGGTACTCTTCGGCATATCCCTACGGCAGAGTTCCGAACCGGACCTAGCTCATTTTATAGGTATTAACCCAAGCTACTCCCCACTTAAATATTTTTCTAGGATCCAGGCCCGTTTGGCCACCACAGAGGTTCAAAGTTGCCCATTTATGTATTTTTCATATCAACTACACATTCGGTACTCTTCGGCATATCCCTACGGCAAAGTTCCGAACCGGACCTAGCACATTTTGAAGGTATTAACCCAAGCTACTCCCCACTTAAATATTTTTCTAGGATCCAGGCCCGTTTGGCCACCACAGAGGTTCAAAGTTGCCCATTTTCGTATTTTTCATATCAAGTACACATTCGGTACTCTTCGGCATATCCCTATGGCAAAGTTCCGAACCGGACTTAGCTCATTTTAAAGGTATTAACCCAAGCTACTCCCCACTTAAATATTTTTCTGGGATCCGGGCCCGTTTGGCCACCACAGAGGTTCAAAGTTGCCCATTTACGTATTTTTCATATGAACTACACATTCGGTACTCTTCGGCATATCCCTACGGCAAAGTTCCGAACCGGACCTAGCTCATTTTTAAGGTATTAACCCAAGCTACTCCCCACTTAAATATTTTTTCTGGGATCCGGGCCTGTTTGGCCACCACAGAGGTTCAAAGTTGCCCATTTACGTATTTTTCATATCAACTACACATTCGGTACTCTTCGGCATATCCCTACGGCAAAGTTCCGAACCGGACCTAGCTCATTTTAAAGGTATTAACCCAAGCTACTCCCCACTTAAATATTTTTTCTGGGATCCGGGCCTGTTTGGCCACCACAGAGGTTCAAAGTTGCCCATTTACGTATTTTTCATATCAACTACACATTCGGTACTCTTCGGCATATCCCTACGGCAAAGTTCCGAACCGGACTTAGCTCATTTTAAAGGTATTAACCCAAGCTACTCTCCACTTAAATATTTTCTGGGATCCGGGCCCGTTTGGCCACCACAGAGGTTCAAAGTTGCCCATTTACGTATTTTGCATATGAACTACACATTCGGTACTCTTCGGCATATCCCTACGGCAAAGTTCCGAACCGGACTTAGCTCATTTTAAAGGTATTAACCCAAGCTACTCCCCACTTAAATATTTTTCTGGGATCCGGGCCCGTTTGACCACCACAGAGGTTCAAAGTTGCCCATTTACGTATTTTTCATATGAACTACATATTCGGTACTCTTCGGCATATCCCTATGGCAAAGTTCCGAACCGGACCTAGCTCATTTTAAAGGTATTAACCCAAGCTACTCCCCACTTAAATATTGTTTTGGGATCCGGGCCCGTTTGGCCACCACAGAGGTTCAAAGTTGCCCATTTACGTATTTTTCATATCAACTACACTTTCGGTACTCTTCGGCATATCTCTACGGCAAAGTTCCGAAGCGGACCTAGCTCAATTTTAAAGGTATTAAATCAAGCTACTCTCCACTTAAATATTTTCTGGGATCCGGGCCTGTTTGGCCACCACAGAGGTTCAAAGTTGCCCATTTACGTATTTTTCATATCAACTACACATTCGGTACTCTTCGGCATATCCCTACGGCAGAGTTCCGAACCGGACCTAGCTCATTTTATAGGTATTAACCCAAGCTACTCCCCACTTAAATATTTTTCTAGGATCCAGGCCCGTTTGGCCACCACAGAGGTTCAAAGTTGCCCATTTATGTATTTTTCATATCAACTACACATTCGGTACTCTTCGGCATATCCCTACGGCAAAGTTCCGAACCGGACCTAGCACATTTTGAAGGTATTAACCCAAGCTACTCCCCACTTAAATATTTTTCTAGGATCCAGGCCCGTTTGGCCACCACAGAGGTTCAAAGTTGCCCATTTTCGTATTTTTCATATCAAGTACACATTCGGTACTCTTCGGCATATCCCTATGGCAAAGTTCCGAACCGGACTTAGCTCATTTTAAAGGTATTAACCCAAGCTACTCCCCACTTAAATATTTTTCTGGGATCCGGGCCCGTTTGGCCACCACAGAGGTTCAAAGTTGCCCATTTACGTATTTTTCATATGAACTACACATTCGGTACTCTTCGGCATATCCCTACGGCAAAGTTCCGAACCGGACCTAGCTCATTTTTAAGGTATTAACCCAAGCTACTCCCCACTTAAATATTTTTTCTGGGATCCGGGCCTGTTTGGCCACCACAGAGGTTCAAAGTTGCCCATTTACGTATTTTTCATATCAACTACACATTCGGTACTCTTCGGCATATCCCTACGGCAAAGTTCCGAACCGGACCTAGCTCATTTTAAAGGTATTAACCCAAGCTACTCCCCACTTAAATATTTATCTGGGATCCGGGCCCGTTTGGCCACCTCAGAGGTTCAAAGTTGCCAATTTACGTATTTTCATATCAACTACACATTCGGTACTCTTCGGCATATCCCTACGGCAAAGTTCCGAACCGGACCTAGCTCATTTTTAAGGTATTAACCCAAGCTACTCTCCACTTAAATATTTTCTGGGATCCGGGCCCGTTTGGCCACCACAGAGGTTCAAAGTTGCCCATTTACGTATTTTTCCTAAGAACTACACATTCGGTACTCTTCGGCATATCCCTACGGCAAAGTTCCGAACCGGACTTAGCTCATTTTAAAGGTATTAACCCAAGCTACCCCCCACTTAAATATTTTTCTGGGATCCGGGCCCGTTTGGCCACCACAGAGGTTCAAAGTTGCCCATTTACGTATTTTTCATATGAACTACACATTCGGTACTCTTCGGCATATCCCTATGGCAAAGTTCCGAACCGGACCTAGCTCATTTTAAAGGTATTAACCCAAGCTACTCCGCACTTAAATATTTTTCTGGGATCCGGGCCCGTTTGGCCACCACAGAGGTTCAAAGTTGCCCATTTATGTATTTTTCATATCAACTACACATTCGGTACTCTTCGGCATATCCCTACGGCAAATTTCCGAACCGGACTTAGCTCATTTTAAAGGTATTAACCCAAGCTACTCCCCACTTAAATATTTTTCTGGGATCCGGGCCCGTTTGGCCACCACAGAGGTTCAAAGTTGCCCATTTACGTATTTTTCATATCAACTACACATTCGGTACTCTTCGGCATATCCCTACGGCAAAGTTCCGAACCGGACCTAGCTCATTTTAAAGGTATTAACCCAAGCTACTCCCCACTTAAATATTTTTCTGGGATCCGGGCCCGTTTGGCCTCCTCAGAGGTTCAAAGTTGCCCATTTACGTATTTTTCATATCAAGTACACATTCGGTACTCTTCGGCATATCCCTACGGCAAAGTTCCGAACCGGACCTAGCACATTTTAAAGGTATTAATCCAAGCTACTCCCCACTTAAATAGTTTTCTAGGATCCGGGCCCGTTTGGCCACCACAGAGGTTCAAAGTTGCCCATTTACGTATTTTTCATATCAACTACACATTCGGTACTCTTCGGCATATCCCTACGGCAAAGTTCCGAACCGGACCTAGCTCATTTTTAAGGTATAAACCCAAGCTACTCTCCACTTAAATATTTTCTGGGATCCGGGCCCGTTTGGCCACCACAGAGGTTCAAAGTTGCCCATTTACGTATTTTTCATATGAACTACACATTCGGTACTCTTCGGCATATCCCTACGGCAAAGTTCCGAACCGGACTTAGCTCATTTTAAAGGTATTAACCCAAGCTACTCCCCACTTAAATATTTTTCTGGGATCCGGGCCCGTTTGACCACCACAGAGGTTCAAAGTTGCCCATTTACGTATTTTTCATATGAACTACACATTCGGTACTCTTCGGCATATCCCTATGGCAAAGTTCCGAACCGGACCTAGCCCATTTTAAAGGTATTAACCCAAGCTACTCCCCACTTAAATATTGTTTTGGGATCCGGGCCCGTTTGGCCACCACAGAGGTTCAAAGTTGCCCATTAATGCATTTTTCATATCAACTACACATTCGGTACTCTTCGGCATATCCCTACGGCAAAGTTCCGAACCGGACCTAGCTCATTTTTAAGGTATTAACCCAAGCTACTCTCCACTTAAATATTTTCTGGGATCCGGGCCCGTTTGGCCACCACAGAGGTTCAAAGTTGCCCATTTACGTATTTTTCATATCAACTACACATTCGGTACTCTTCGGCATATCCCTACGGCAAAGTTCCGAACCGGACCTAGCTCATTTTAAAGGTATTAACCCAAGCTACTCCCCACTTAAATATTTTTCTGGGATCCGGGCCCGTTTGGCCACCTCAGAGGTTCAAAGTTGCCCATTTACGTATTTTTCATATCAAGTACACATTCGGTACTCTTCGGCATATCCCTACGGCAAAGTTCCGAACCGGACCTAGGACATTTTAAAGGTATTAATCCAAGCTACTCCCCACTTAAATAGTTTTCTAGGATCCGGGCCCGTTTGGCCACCACAGAGGTTCAAAGTTGCCCATTTACGTATTTTTCATATCAACTACACATTCGGTACTCTTCTGCATATCCCTACGGCAAAGTTCCGAACCGGACCTAGCTCATTTTTAAGGTATAAACCCAAGCTACTCTCCACTTAAATATTTTCTGGGATCCGGGCCCGTTTGGCCACCACAGAGGTTCAAAGTTGCCCATTTACGTATTTTTCATATGAACTACACATTCGGTACTCTTCGGCATATCCCTACGGCAAAGTTCCGAACCGGACTTAGCTCATTTTAAAGGTATTAACCCAAGCTACTCCCCACTTAAATATTTTTCTGGGATCCGGGCCCGTTTGACCACCACAGACGTTCAAAGTTGCCCATTTACGTATTTTTCATATGAACTACACATTCGGTACTCTTCGGCATATCCCTATGGCAAAGTTCCGAACCGGACCTAGCCCATTTTAAAGGTATTAACCCAAGCTACTCCCCACTTAAATATTGTTTTGGGATCCGGGCCCGTTTGGCCACCACAGAGGTTCAAAGTTGCCCATTAATGCATTTTTCATATCAACTACACATTCGGTACTCTTCGGCATATCCCTACGGCAAAGTTCCGAACCGGACCTAGCTCATTTTTAAGGTATTAACCCAAGCTACTCTCCACTTAAATATTTTCTGGGATCCGGGCCCGTTTGGCCACCACAGAGGTTCAAAGTTGCCCATTTACGTATTTTTCATATGAACTACACATTCGGTACTCTTCGGCATATCCATATGGCAAAGTTCCGAACTGGACTTAGCTCATTTTAAAGGTATTAACCCAAGCTACTCCCCACTTAAATATTTTTCTGGGATCCGGGCCCGTTTGGCCACCACAGAGGTTCAAAGTTGCCCATTTACGTATTTTTCATATCAACTACACTTTCGGTACTCTTCGGCATATCTCTACGGCAAAGTTCCGAACCGAACCTAGCTCAATTTTAAAGGTATTAAATCAAGCTACTCTCCACTTAAATATTTTCTGGGATCCGGGCCCGTTTGGCCACCACAGAGGTTCAAATTTGCCCATTTACGTATTTTTCATATCAACTACACTTTCGGTACTCTTCGGCATATCTCTACGGCAAAGTTCCGAAGCGGACCTAGCTCAATTTTAAAGGTATTAAATCAAGCTACTCTCCACTTAAATATTTTCTGGGATCCGGGCCTGTTTGGCCACCACAGAGGTTCAAAGTTGCCCATTTACGTATTTTTCATATCAACTACACATTCGGTACTCTTCGGCATATCCCTACGGCAGAGTTCCGAACCGGACCTAGCTCATTTTATAGGTATTAACCCAAGCTACTCCCCACTTAAATATTTTTCTAGGATCCAGGCCCGTTTGGCCACCACAGAGGTTCAAAGTTGCCCATTTACGTATTTTTCATATCAACTACACATTCGGTACTCTTCGGCATATCCCTACGGCAGAGTTCCGAACCGGACCTAGCTCATTTTATAGGTATTAACCCAAGCTACTCCCCACTTAAATATTTTTCTAGGATCCAGGCCCGTTTGGCCACCACAGAGGTTCAAAGTTGCCCATTTACGTATTTTTCATATCAACTACACATTCGGTACTCTTCGGCATATCCCTACGGCAAAGTTCCGAACCGGACCTAGCACATTTTGAAGGTATTAACCCAAGCTACTCCCCACTTAAATATTTTTCTAGGATCCAGGCCCGTTTGGCCACCACAGAGGTTTAAAGTTGCCCATTTTCGTATTTTTCATATCAACTACACATTCGATACTCTTCGGCATATCCCTATGGCAAAGTTCCGAACCGGACTTAGCTCATTTTAAAGGTATTGACCCAAGCTACTCCCCACTTAAATATTTTTCTGGGATCCGGGCCCGTTTGGCCACCACAGAGGTTCAAAGTTGCCCATTTACGTATTTTTCATATGAACTACACATTCGGTACTCTTCGGCATATCCCTACGGCAAAGTTCCGAACCGGACCTAGCTCATTTTAAAGGTATTAACCCAAGCTACTCCCCACTTAAATATTTTTTCTGGGATCCGGGCCTGTTTGGCCACCACAGAGGTTCAAAGTTGCCCATTTACGTATTTTTCATATCAACTACACATTCGGTACTCTTCGGCATATCCCTACGGCAAAGTTCCGAACATGACCTAGCTCATTTTAAAGGTATTAACCCAAGCTACTCCCCACTTAAATATTTTTCTGGGATCCGGGCCTGTTTGACCACCACAGAGGTTCAAAGTTGCCCATTTACGTATTTTTCATATGAACTACACATTCGGTACTCTTCGGCATATCCCTATGGCAAAGTTCCGAACCGGACCTAGCTCATTTTAAAGGTATTAACCCAAGCTACTCCCCACTTAAATATTTTTTTGGGATCCAGGCCCGTTTGGCCACCACAGAGGTTCAAAGTTGCCCATTTATGTATTTTTCATATCAACTACACATTCGGTACTCTTCGGCATATCCCTACGGCAAAGTTCCGAACCGGACCTAGCTCATTTTTAAGGTATTAACCCAAGCTACTCTCCACTTAAATATTTTCTGGGATCCGGGCCCGTTTGGCCACCACAGAGGTTCAAAGTTGCCCATTTACGTATTTTTCATATGAACTACACATTCGGTACTCTTCGGCATATCCATATGGCAAAGTTCCGAACCGGACTTAGCTCATTTTAAAGGTATTAACCCAAGCTACTCCCCACTTAAATATTTTTCTGGGATCCGGGCCCGTTTGGCCACCACAGAGGTTCAAAGTTGCCCATTTACGTATTTTTCATATCAACTACACTTTCGGTACTCTTCGGCATATCTCTACGGCAAAGTTCCGAACCGAACCTAGCTCAATTTTAAAGGTATTGAATCAAGCTACTCTCCACTTAAATATTTTCTGGGATCCGGGCCCGTTTGGCCACCACAGAGGTTCAAAGTTACCCATTTACGTATTTTTCATATCAACTACACTTTCGGTACTCTTCGGCATATCTCTACGGCAAAGTTCCGAAGCGGACCTAGCTCAATTTTAAAGGTATTAAATCAAGCTACTCTCCACTTAAATATTTTTCTGGGATCCGGGCCTGTTTGGCCACCACAGAGGTTCAAAGTTGCCCATTTACGTATTTTTCATATCAACTACACATTCGGTACTCTTCGGCATATCCCTACGGCAGAGTTCCGAACCGGACCTAGCTCATTTTATAGGTATTAACCCAAGCTACTCCCCACTTAAATATTTTTCTAGGATCCAGGCCCGTTTGGCCACCACAGAGGTTCAAAGTTGCCCATTTACGTATTTTTCATATCAACTACACATTCGGTACTCTTCGGCATATCCCTACGGCAGAGTTCCGAACCGGACCTAGCTCATTTTATAGGTATTAACCCAAGCTACTCCCCACTTAAATATTTTTCTAGGATCCAGGCCCGTTTGGCCACCACAGAGGTTCAAAGTTGCCCATTTACGTATTTTTCATATCAACTACACATTCGGTACTCTTCGGCATATCCCTACGGCAAAGTTCCGAACCGGACCTAGCACATTTTGAAGGTATTAACCCAAGCTACTCCCCACTTAAATATTTTTCTAGGATCCAGGCCCGTTTGGCCACCACAGAGGTTCAAAGTTGCCCATTTTCGTATTTTTCATATCAACTACACATTCGGTACTCTTCGGCATATCCCTATGGCAAAGTTCCGAACCGGACTTAGCTCATTTTAAAGGTATTGACCCAAGCTACTCCCCACTTAAATATTTTTCTGGGATCCGGGCCCGTTTGGCCACCACAGAGGTTCAAAGTTGCCCATTTACGTATTTTTCATATGAACTACACAATCTATACTCTTCGGCATATCCCTACGGCAAAGTTCCGAACCGGACCTAGCTCATTTTAAAGGTATTAACCCAAGCTACTCCCCACTTAAATATTTTTTCTGGGATCCGGGCCTGTTTGGCCACCACAGAGGTTCAAAGTTGCCCATTTACGTATTTTTCATATCAACTACACATTCGGTACTCTTCGGCATATCCCTACGGCAAAGTTCCGAACATGACCTAGCTCATTTTAAAGGTATTAACCCAAGCTACTCCCCACTTAAATATTTTTCTGGGATCCGGGCCTGTTTGACCACCACAGAGGTTCAAAGTTGCCCATTTACGTATTTTTCATATGAACTACACATTCGGTACTCTTCGGCATATCCCTATGGCAAAGTTCCGAACCGGACCTAGCTCATTTTAAAGGTATTAACCCAAGCTACTCCCCACTTAAATATTTTTTTGGGATCCAGGCCCGTTTGGCCACCACAGAGGTTCAAAGTTGCCCATTTATGTATTTTTCATATCAACTACACATTCGGTACTCTTCGGCATATCCCTACGGCAAAGTTCCGAACCGGACCTAGCTCATTTTTAAGGTATTAACCCAAGCTACTCTCCACTTAAATATTTTCTGGGATCCGGGCCCGTTTGGCCACCACAGAGGTTCAAAGTTGCCCATTTACGTATTTTTCATATGAACTACACATTCGGTACTCTTCGGCATATCCATATGGCAAAGTTCCGAACCGGACTTAGCTCATTTTAAAGGTATTAACCCAAGCTACTCCCCACTTAAATATTTTTCTGGGATCCGGGCCCGTTTGGCCACCACAGAGGTTCAAAGTTGCCCATTTACGTATTTTTCATATCAACTACACTTTCGGTACTCTTCGGCATATCTCTACGGCAAAGTTCCGAACCGAACCTAGCTCAATTTTAAAGGTATTAAATCAAGCTACTCTCCACTTAAATATTTTCTGGGATCCGGGCCCGTTTGGCTACCACAGAGGTTCAAAGTTGCCCATTTACGTATTTTTCATATCAACTACACTTTCGGTACTCTTCGGCATATCTCTACGGCAAAGTTCCGAACCGGACCTAGCTCAATTTTAAAGGTATTAAATCAAGCTACTCTCCACTTAAATATTTTCTGGGATCCGGGCCTGTTTGGCCACCACAGAGGTTCAAAGTTGCCCATTTACGTATTTTTCATATCAACTACACATTCAGTACTCTTCGGCATATCCCTACGGCAAAGTTCCGAACCGGACCTAGCTCATTTTATAGGTATGAACCCAAGCTACTCCCCACTTAAATATTTTTCTAGGATCCAGGCCCGTTTGGCCACCACAGAGGTTCAAAGTTGCCCATTTACGTATTTTTCATATCAACTACACATTCGGTACTCTTCGGCATATCCCTACGGCAAAGTTCCGAACCGGACCTAGCACATTTTGAAGGTATTAACCCAAGCTACTCCCCACTTAAATATTTTTCTAGGATCCAGGCCCGTTTGGCCACCACAGAGGTTCAAAGTTGCCCATTTTCGTATTTTTCATATCAACTACGCATTCGGTACTCTTCGGCATATCCCTATGGCAAAGTTCCGAACCGGACTTAGCTCATTTTAAAGGTATTAACCCAAGCTACTCCCCACTTAAATATTTTTCTGGGATCCGGGCCCGTTTGGCCACCACAGAGGTTCAAAGTTGCCCATTAACGTATTTTTCATATGAACTACACATTCGGTACTCTTCGGCATATCCCTACGGCAAAGTTCCGAACCGGACCTAGCTCATTTTAAAGGTATTAACCCAAGCTACTCCCCACTTAAATATTTTTTCTGGGATCCGGGCCTGTTTGGCCACCACAGAGGTTCAAAGTTGCCCATTTACGTATTTTTCACATCAACTACACATTCGGTACTCTTCGGCATATCCCTACGGCAAAGTTCCGAACATGACCTAGCTCATTTTAAAGGTATTAACCCAAGCTACTCCCCACTTAAATATTTTTCTGGGATCCGGGCCCGTTTGACCACCACAGAGGTTCAAAGTTGCCCATTTACGTATTTTTCATATGAACTACACATTCGGTACTCTTCGGCATATCCCTAAGGCAAAGTTCCAAACCGGACCTAGCTCATTTTAAAGGTATTAACCCAAGCTACTCCCCACTTAAATATTTTTTTGGGATCCGGGCCCGTTTGGCCACCACAGAGGTTCAAAGTTGCCCATTTATGTATTTTTCATATCAACTACACATTCGGTACTCTTCGGCATATCCCTACGGCAAAGTTCCGAACCGGACCTAGCTCATTTTTAAGGTATTCACCCAAGCTACTCTCCACTTAAATATTTTCTGGGATCCGGGCCCGTTTGGCCACCACAGAGGTTCAAAGTTGCCCATTTACGTATTTTTCATATGAACTACACATTCGGTACTCTTCGGCATATCCATATGGCAAAGTTCCGAACCGGACTTGTCTCATTTTAAAGGTATTAACCCAAGCTACTCCCCACTTAAATATTTTTCTGGGATCCGGGCCCGTTTGGCCACCACAGAGGTTCAAAGTTGCCCATTTACGTATTTTTCATATCAACTACACTTTCGGTACTCTTCGGCATATCTCTACGGCAAAGTTCCGAACCGAACCTAGCTCAATTTTAAAGGTATTAAATCAAGCTACTCTCCACTTAAATATTTTCTGGGATCCGGGCCCGTTTGGCCACCACAGAGGTTCAAAGTTGCCCATTTACGTATTTTTCATATCAACTACACTTTCGGTACTCTTCGGCATATCTCTACGGCAAAGTTCCGAACCGGACCTAGCTCAATTTTAAAGGTATTAAATCAAGCTACTCTCCACTTAAATATTTTCTGGGATCCGGGCCTGTTTGGCCACCACAGAGGTTCAAAGTTGCCCATTTACGTATTTTTCATATCAACTACACATTCGGTACTCTTCGGCATACCCCTACGGCAAAGTTCCGAACTGGACCTAGCTCATTTTATAGGTATTAACCCAAGCTACTCCCCACTTAAATATTTTTCTAGGATCCAGGCCCGTTTGGCCACCACAGAGGTTCAAAGTTGCCCATTTACGTATTTTTCATATCAACTACACATTCGGTACTCTTCGGCATATCCCTACGGCAAAGTTCCGAACCGGACCTAGCACATTTTGAAGGTATTAACCCAAGCTACTCCCCACTTGAATATTTTTCTAGGATCCAGGCCCGTTTGGCCACCACAGAGGTTCAAAGTTGCCCATTTTCGTATTTTTCATATCAACTACACATTCGGTACTCTTCGGCATATCCCTATGGCAAAGTTCCGAACCGGACTTAGCTCATTTTAAAGGTATTAACCCAAGCTACTCCCCACTTAAATATTTTTCTGGGATCCGGGCCCGTTTGGCCACCACAGAGGTTCAAAGTTGCCCATTTACGTATTTTTCATATGAACTACACATTCGGTACTCTTCGGCATATCCCTACGGCAAAGTTCCGAACCGGACCTAGCTCATTTTAAAAGTATTAACCCAAGCTACTCCCCACTTAAATATTTTTTCTGGGATCCGGGCCTGTTTGGCCACCACAGAGGTTCAAAGTTGCCCATTTACGTATTTTTCATATCAACTACACATTCGGTACTCTTCGGCATATCCCTACGGCAAAGTTCCGAACATGACCTAGCTCTTTTTAAATGTATTAATCCAAGCTACCCCCCACTTAAATATTTTTCTGGGATCTGGGCCTGTTTGGCCACCACAGAGGTTCAAAGTTGCCCATTTACGTATTTTTCATATCAACTACACATTCGGTACTCTTCGGCATATCCCTACGGCAAAGTTCCGAACCGGACTTAGCTCATTTTAAAGGTATTAAACCAAGCTACTCCCCACTTAAATATTTTTTCTGGGATCCGGGCCCGTTTGGCCACCACAGAGGTTCAAAGTTGCCCATTTACGTATTTTCAATACCCATAATCCAAGATCTAATAGTCACGTTAATCTCTACACCCAATTTTATATACTACAGAGTCTATAATATCGTTGCATTTGGGGTTTTAAAATACCAGGGGTCTTACTGTCATCTGAGAGGTCTCCCGTAGGTTTTCACAATATATTAATTCTTTTTTGGCTTTCCATAGATATTTCTTTTTATATTTTGGAATGTTTTTAGAATGGCCGGCTTTAGTTTTAGCTTTATATATTATATGTTAAATTAAATCTTTGTTGAATCTTTGTTTATATTCGAGGACAACGAGAATTTACGACAGCTTGAAGGGGTCATAAAACTATTTGCGGCGTAATTTTTCACTCCTGTTAACTATGAAATCATACTTTTTAATGATTTTCAACTAAATTTTGATATTGAACCTACTGCTAGCAACCGGTTGTATATTGAATATCGAATATCAAAAAACAAACCGGCAGCTAACTTCACATACATATTTAAAACGTAATGAAATACTTTTAAAATCAGTACAAGCCGCGAAATTGTAGAATTCCGCTGTTAAACTATATTTAACTAAGATTTAACGATTTTTGGAACGTTTGAGTCTCATGCATTTTGTTGGTTTTTAGACATATCGTCAAAATTGGCTGCTGGAAAAAAGTGGCTGCTAACTTGATTGGCCGATAAAAGTGGCTGCCAGCTTGAGTCTGGTCTTTTTCTCCAAGTGTCACGTGACTTTTGAAATATACCAAGTGATACAAAAATGACAGTTTATCTTCAAACTTAATTTTATGATTTTTTTTTATCAATTATCTTTCATTATAGCCCAATATGATATGTGTATGGCCACTGATGCGAATGCAGTATTCATTTTAACCTTGATAGTGTCTTTTCGATCAGTAAAGGTCTAAAATGCCTGAAAGGGAAAGGGTTATTATACTGCAATTAGCTATTTTACTATACGGATAAAGCTATACGTATAAACGTTAGCTTTATACGTCAATGACCTTAACTAACCTATAAGCCCCGCCTCCTTACCGAAACTACTGTATTTCATCAACAATATCACATCACGACCATGACAACGTAAAGTAACAATGATCAAACTTTTATGAATTTAAACTTTTATGTCTTCAAATTGGTTATTTATATACCATGATTATCAAATGTTATTAATTAAGTTCATTTTTCCTTTCTAATTCCTTAATTCTCGCTTTTGGATATGGCCTAATTTGTTCTTAAGGTGTTTTAACAAATTTGTTCATGGACTGTTGAGATTTAGTTGTTTTTTCTTGAACTTCACTATCAGAAACCTTTATAGTGTTTGTCGTGCTTGTTTAACCTTTTCTCTGCCATAGGGCCTATCCGGCCTATTCAAAAAACACTACCGTTGAGTGCCACGCTAAAAGTCCGGCCGATTGGTGCAGATATAGAGTAGAATTGTTCACTTGATGAGGAAAGCATGAAACTTTGCATAGTAGTTCTTGGTTATATACCCTTTGATTTCAGCTATGGACCCACTCTGAAAAATCCAATATGGCTGCCATTTTCAAGCTGGCGGAAAAAGGTATAAATACCAAGATTGTCCTAAAGGTATTGTTTATAATTTCAAAAATTAAAGTAATGATTCTTTAAAAATGGACTTTATGTTCTTGCATTTGTTATCAATTAATTTTAGAATATAAAAAAAATAATTTGGTAATTTCTATAACACATACATTTCCAAATATGGCTGCATATACAAAAACAACTAGTGAAATTAAAAATGTTAATTAATATGTTACATGCTATTGTAATTGTTCCTTAAACGCTTTCAGTTTTAATGGTTAGAATGAAATAGGTTGAAACTAGTCGATTGAACGTTAATATAGGTCGAATAGTAGGTAACTCATCTGAACATTGAGGCAGTGCCGAGGGCACCTTGTCTCGTGTCTCTTCAATGCCACGTCTTACGTCACTTATCAGTTTGTCTTTTCCATTTTCAGCCATGGCGTAGTCAGTTTATTTTCGATTTATGAGTTTGACTGTCCCTCTGGTATCTTTCGTCCCTCTTTTATCGCGTGTTTATCTGCCGTACCCACTACATCGTTAAATTATTCTATGTAATCAATAGATGTACCTTTCTTCAGGCGGATTAGACGATTGCCATCATTTAAAATGGTTAAGGGGCATTTTTTTTCCTTTTCCAACTACGTGCGAAACTAATTCGCAACTATTCAGCGAGCATAGTCCTAAAATGCACTCCTGGTCAGCACTTTTATTAGTTTTAATGGTAACAGTAATTTTTGAGTTTGGCGGAACTGTGATAGTTCGTTTTATGCAAACTTGCTGAATTGAAATCTCGTTTCCACTGTTAACAAATGCTGCATTTATTACTTTATTATTGATGGTAATTGTGGGAGTACTCAGGTTTATCTCACTGCGCTCAGTGTGTCCAAAATATCTAGCCTAAGTATAACATCGTCTGTTAACGGCTCTTTGCACACGTCCCATTGTATGTTTACTCTAATGTTGAGAGTCGTTCTTTATAATCTTCCTAATAACAAGCTGTTAACCCAAACCACGTAGCATTACGTTCTTCAAATCTCCATTTTCTGCCGGAATAAATTTTTCATTTACTAATGTTATTATTGCAGCTGTGTCCACAATCATGCTCACATTCTGATCATGCATAATACCTCGTACTGCTAAGCTCTTTCAAATGGTTCGTCTGATGACAATATCGGACGAAGCCGTGGGCCTCTGTTCGATTTTGTGATGAGGGGATGTTTCATGGTCAATAGACCTTGGAATCGTGCGTTGGCCTACTGGCCAGACCCTTTGCTGTTTAAAGACTCGATTGATGGGGTTGCACTTTGATTTGCTCCGTATCTGGTGAAGGTGACCGTTGTCTGAAATAACTGGGATTTCTGGAGTTTGTCCGTTGAGATGCTAACCGTTTAGGGTTAATCTTTAGGGACTATATGATCTCTTGCTTAATGGGGTGTTGTTGATCGATAGGCATTAAGCTTGGGTGTATTTCTATCTGACGATCTACCACGATTGCATTGCTCAGGAGATCTTCAACGTGTATATTGATCAGGTGATACTCCACTGAATTGGAGATCTTCCATGATTATTTGATCAGAAGAACCGAGGCTATATTGATCGGTCAATCCACGGTTATGCTGATTAATTGAAAGCATTACATCAGCTAGTTTTGTGACAATTTGTGTGGTATGCACCACATTTTCCAAAGGACTACTCATACTTCCTTTATCGGTCGGTGATACTGCGCCATCAGCGAAGTAGATTTGTCGATGGTCATAATTGGCACTTTTTGGTCCATATATCCCCATCTGGTTTTCTATCGAGGGTTTCAATTGTTTTAACGCCTTATTGGATGTTTCTGGGTTCCTCTCTATTACATGCCTTGAAGAATCTGTGTCTGTACATCCTCGATGGAATGCTTCCGTTCCAATCTGGTTTGATCGTCTTTCTTGCTGAAGCGCTGCTCCAAATGAATGTTTTTAAAGCCTTGGAATCATCATCTGTGTTTACCTTGCGAGCCTACTCAAAGCCAACATCGGCCTGGCAATCTGGGGCCTACACATATTTTTCCTGTTTTCCCATTGTCTTCTACCGGCAGTTAGTTCAAATTGGTAAATGAACGCCTCCCAAGTCAAAGATCCTCTTCAATTGAGTTTTTGCATTTTTTGGAGCTGTGGGCTTCGGCTCCGGGCCCTTGCACAAATATTTTCTTGTCATCGGATATATTATCTCTCCAGAGAGGAGTCTGAAGAAGAGGTGTTGCAAAACTATTTTGGTTTCCTCTGACCTTTCCCGGATCGGTAAGTGAAGTTAGCTTGCTGTTATGGGAAGCCTGCTAGAGCTCCAGTAGCTGACGAGAATGTCATAATTGGAGTGATAAATGTGGGATTTGACACTGACTCGACGGGGATGATACCGTAAGTAGGCACTGCATTCAGCATTGGAGAAAATTGAAAGAATCCACTCGCAGCCAATTGTTTCTGTAATGGTGTGCTGCTATGAACCAAATATTATTGACTCATAGTAGATTGTAAGTGTGCATAGAAAGACACATACGCCGTTTGCTGGTATCTAGTACCAGAGGTTTACATTATGTTGTTAGATGGAGATTGTTGTTGAATAATTTTGAACTGTCTCATTCAGGGCCATGGGCCCTGACATTGGACTTTTGACTTAAGGTGAAGAAACCTTCAACAGAGTTTTCGCGGTTGATGGTTCATGAGAAGTACAATTGGGGAAAGACCCAATGCATGGATTGTGTTGTGTAGTTTTGGTAAACTTGTGTTTTACTGGCTAAGGTAAAATTTTGGCTTCAATGATGTGTCCATTGCAGGAATTTTAACTTCCTTATTTCGATTGTCCAGTAATTCATTTACAACAGATGCCAGTTGTTGGAAGGTACCCTGCTGATCAAATGAATCTTAAATTAAACTGTGTCTCCTTCCTCAGTTGTTGTCAGCTTGTCCATTCGTCTCAACACAACATTGAATATCTTATTGGTCTGACCATCAATTCTGCCAAGCAATTATTACTAGCCTTGTGGTCTATCCTGTCTTCAGACTGCTGAATTGCTGAGATATTGCTCTCATCTGTTCGTTATTAATATTCATTGCCTCTTTCTGTTCAGCTAGAAACGTAATGAGACCAACACATATTTTATCAATTCGCGCTTCGCTCTGTTTTATATTGTGGTAAATCTCAGCTGTTGTTTTAGCATTATGTTTTATATCTGCAAAAAATTCTTAGTACAATTATTTAATAGTCATCTCTGAGCTGCCCTCTATTAAAGCGTCTTCAGCTGTTGGTTTTCCTATATCCCCAAGTGATTCAGTTTCTGCTACAATGTTCTTGTCCTTGTTGTCCTCAATTCCTGTCATTTCACTGATGTGCGTTTAAATGATTCTCAAATCACAGTTTAATATCTTAAATGGCAAACTATTGCGACCCAAGAAATAAGATAGGCACTGAATAATTTCTTAAGGCAGATAAATCCCAAATCACAGCTTTTATGTGTGACCCAAGACAACAAATAGTGCAGCTTTTAATGAAAGCTACTACTGCAGCTTTTTATGAAAGCTAGTACTTTGTGTATGAAATGACAAGCAAGGCAAAATCAAAAAGGACAGAACTGGGACAGATATCAAATGACACTATACATGAATAAATGTTTATATTTAGGTCAATTCTCAATAATGAATATTTGCCTATTTTTCAAGGCGGCCATTTTGAAAATAGCCACCATTTTGTATTTCATAGATAGATCAAAACAAAATCTTGCTATGTACAACACCAAGTAATTCAAATATGTTGATTTTTGTGCTTCCAGCATCAAATACTGTGTGGTTTGTTCAATACTGGAAAGTATTTTAGAACGGACGGCAGCCATCTTGAAATAAGCCGCCATATTGAATTTTTAGGGTGGGTCCATAGCTAATATTGCTCAGTACACCAAAACGTACCATCATGCAAAAATTGGTGCTCTCCTCATCATTTGAGCAATTTTTTCCCCGATCGGCCGGACTACGAAATTTTGACGTTACGTAATAATAAGCATTACGTCATAGTGCCAGAGTGCTTGATTTGGAAAATGGCCGGCGTCAATGCCGTGGATTCGGGTTTTGCCTGTCAGAAGAAGATGAAGAACCAGAGTTTAACGTTACTCAACGGGGAACAATTAGAAAGCCAAATAAAACTGGATTTTTACAAATGTAAATTATGCTCATCATCAAAAATACTTTATCCGTACTAAAAGAAATAATCTTAGGTAAAAAGAAGATTTTCCTTCTTTGAAATCATAAAAAAAAAAATCTAAAAAGAATTTCTCAGTTTATTCAACGTGAGCAAGCGAGAGCACCTGATAGCTTGATATATACATGTTTGAAATTCTTTATATTCGGAAAATAAAATGATGTCGCATTGTTGTTTTGTTCAGGAAAGTTGTATTTTTTGTTTATACTAACTATAAAAAAAAACATCAGTCAGAAACTTTAAATTGCCCTGTATCAACTATTCAAATTATCTTCTGTTGTGTTTGTCGGTGTTTCTGTTTCCATGTACTATATGATTACTGAATGAATTTGATTTTATATAAAAAGTGTCATTAGCTAAACAAAACAAACGTATAAAAGGACAAACTAGCACACAAAATTTCGAAGCACAAACATGTTCTGATAACGTTTACAGGGTACAAGTTTCTGTAGAAAAGTAAAAACATTAGATGACTCAATTATCTGCAAATATTCTTCAAACAATTCTTTTTCTTTCTAATCAAAAGTAAAATCCAACATAATGTGCCTTCAAAATATATATTTTAAATGTGTTAAATATTTGAAACCAATAGCAAAAGATTAATACTGTACATCCATAAGACAGAAAAAAACGATACAAAAATGGAAAAATAAAAAGAAGGGGTCAACAAACACTGCCGCCCATAAATTGTATGACTTGATCCCTACTACACAAATATTACACCCAATTTGATAGTCAAACATTTTTGTTTCTAAGCAGAAATTGCGAAGCGAGAGATATATAAGTAATATTTTTTGTTGTCCCACTTGTAATCATATGTCAAATCGATACTGTGTCGTTCCCTCAAGATGCTATGTCGTTCCCATAAGATAGTTTTCTCGTTCCCTCAAGAAACTATGTCGTTCCCACAAGATAGTTATCTCGTTCCCTCGTGATGATATGTCGTTCCCTCAAGATGCTATGTCGTTCCCATAAGATAGTTTTCTCGTTCCCTCAAGAAACTATGTCGTTCCCACAAGATAGTTATCTCGTTCCCTCGTGATGATATGTCGTTCCCTCAAGATGATATGTTGTTCCCTCAAGACAGTTATCTCGTTCCCTCAAGATGTTATGTCTTTCCCATAAGATAGTTATCGCGTTTCCCTCAATATGATATGTCGTTCCTTCAAGATATCATGTCGTTCCCTCAAGATATTATGTCGTTCCCTCAAGATACTCTGTTTTACCGTCAAGATGATATGTCGTTCCCTCAAGATGCTATGTTGTTCCCTCAAGATAGTTATCTCGTTCCCTCAACATAGCAATAAAATCATATTAATATGAGGGAACAACATAGTATCTTTAGGGAACGACAGAGCATCTTGAGGGACCAACATAACATCTTGAGGGAACGACATAATATCTTGAGGGAACGACATAGCATCTTGAGGGAACAAGATAACTATCTTGTGGGAACGACATAGCATCTTGAGGGAACGACATAGTATCTTGAGGGAAAAACATATTTTTTTTTCTTTCATGGCCGCATTCTGCCACCGTACAAATCAGTACCTGCTTGTGGATGACATGAGAACAAAAAGTGCGGAAGATATCAAGGGTAACACAAAACCGGTCCTCATAGAAAGCGCCCGAGACTGACCGGGAAGAGAAAAAGAGCCCGGAGAAAATAAATAGCGCCCGCAGAAGAAAATATAGGGCCCAGGAGAAAGAAAATAAGATATTTTATAACACTAATTTTTTTTCTGAATAAAAAAAAATAAAAATGCTTGTTTTGTCTAAAGTGTAAAGATAATGTTGTTGCACTTTTACATTTTAGATTTCAAAATTGTATATAAGTAAGTAATTAAGACGTAAATATAAACAAGAGGAAAAAGAAAAATCATGAATGATATTGTCCTCGATCAAAACGTATATTCTGTTATTAAAAAAATCATTGCCCGAGTTCTAATATTCGCAACTCTTCAAACTTTTGTATTTTATTAAACACACTTGAATAGCAATTGGACGGTCGTGGAAGGGTTTCAACATGCCTGTCACTAAGAAAAGTTAACCCCACAGCTAAAGCAAATATGATATTCTGACCTTGTGGAATGTGCAGTTAAAATTATATTATTTTTTTTTTTTATAAAACCAAACCTGTTCAAATAGCGGCTTCTTATTGTTGATTCAATGTTTTTTTTGTTTATATCAAACACCTGCTTTTAACATGCATAGTAGAATTGTTTTATTTGCTGGTGCTGATAAGCATGTGCGTGTCACTTTTATCGTTTTTAAATAATGTGTAACTCTTTTAATTTTATAAAATTACGGGTAACGATAGAGTAAAATGTACTGCAAAATAAATAAATAACATAATTACGTCTGAACCAGTGACAACACTACGACAAATTTTATCGGATCATTGGCTGAAAACACATTCTGTATATATAATTCGTCTGAATATCAGCCAAACAATGTAAGATCTGTAAATTTGCGGAGTTCTATATTCGGTTCAATAGGGGAATGGCATAGTAACGTCGTGATTAAATATTGCATTGTGCATCAAATTCTTAATTTAAAAATTTCTCTATACGTAACATGTGCATATGAAAGGATTCAAACAGTAAACACAAATTCGTGTACTCCTGTAAATATTATGTAAAACGGAAAATGTATTGACATACAAGATAGTTTCAAAGAGCTGCATCGGATAAAAATCGATCGAATGAAAGTGCGTGTATATATGTGAATGTATATATAAGACTCAATTTAGGTCTTTGTTTGATTTTGGAACATTCAAATACGAAAAAGAAGATGAATTAGTAGGGTTCTTATAACAACTCGGTTTCAACACTTACAGACTTTCTGTAGATTAACAGATGTATTGATATACATTTGCATAAGATTGATTTGTATCCGACGTAGCTCAATTTTGATACATTTATGTACTTCTTTCTGAAGAATATTAAATTCGCTCTTTCCCACGAACTATAATATTTCTTGCATATTTTTTTTATATATATTTTCTGCTCTATCAACTTTGCATATTTCTTAAACATCCGTTAGATTGACCATTTTCGTTTATTATCAAATTAAAATCTAACTGTCAAACGTCGACCGTCGAAACAGAATTGCGTCCATACGGAAAGCATGACGTTATGCATTGTTACGCTTCCTTTGTGACGTTTTCCGTTGAAATTTGAAAGCAAGGGCCTATCTCTTGGCACTCAACGGTAGTTTACCCAAAAAAAACGTGGCACTCTAAGGGTTAAAAGTATGGTTGTTTCCAAAGAAATATGTCAATGTCTTACCGCCTGGACTACGTTCATAGGAAAATCCCCCATAATGATAACCCAAGAGGGAAATTCAAAACACTTGTTTTAACAATTTTTTTTACATATTTTTTTCATTTTTCATATTTTTTTTTCGATTTCAGTATAAAGACAATATACTTATAGTATGAAATGAAATAGATTTGTATTCGGAACGAAACGGGAAAATGCTCGGTACAACCTCGCATTTTCCCGTTTCTAAGCCTTATACAAATAAATTTCATATTTCAAGACACTATACGTATATTGTCTAAATAAAGACCGTAACATAAATAGGTGTGTTGAATAACACTTGATTTCGAATACTCTGAAAATTATTAGAAACGTGACAAATCATTATCCCATGCATGTCCTAGTGTTTGTGGATATTGAAAATGATTACAAATTCATAAAGTTTGGGCTGAAGATACAAAAAGGGGAATTTCAATTCAAAAATCGGACACATACTGAATTAGCTGTAATGTTTATTTTTTTTTCTTAAACACTCAAATATATGAAATTTAGCATGGCTTTGCAAAAATATGTATATATGCATAAAGAAAATTTGTATTTTCCACAAAACTTGAACTCGTGTTTCATCTTTTCCAGCAAATACCAGAAAAAGTGTGAACTCCAGGCATATAGATAAACCCACACTCACTCAGTACTGTTCGTTATGTATAACATCATTACAATCGGTTAATAATTATCTTACATCATTAAATTTCTATTTCAGATTGTATTTTTGCCAGAGTTCGATAGACAGTTTGTAAGTTATAAAGAACAATTCACTCTTAAAATATATTTGTTCCCCAAAAAGCATTTCTTTTCATATCTATTTTGATATATATATAAAAGAAGAGGTGGTATGATTGCCAATGAGACAACTATCCACAAAAGACAAAATTGACAGTCTATAATAAAATTACCTTTGGTAGTGTCTGTTTGATGACGTGACAATTGGAAGGATTATATGAAGAATTAACTATTATAAAAGCAAACCTGTTAATTACACCGACCATATGAGTATATACCCATATGGTCATAACCATACGCGTACGGTCCAAACACTCATATATTCCGGCATTTGCTTTTATAATACTTTCAAACTCTTCATATAACCCTTCTAATTGTCACGTCATTTAAAAGACACTACCAAAGGTCATTTTATTATTGACTATCGATATTGATATGGAAACTAGTCAGGTAGACTAGTTTCTATCATGTCCTGTTCCGTTGAATTTTAGAAATCAAATAATTCACATTTCTCGAACATGAAATCTGGAGATATTTTGGTTTTTTTCTAAGTAACAGAACATATCAAAGTTATAAAAAGAAGATGTGGAATAATTACCAATAAGACAACTCTCCATTAGAGACCAAATGACACCTAAATAACACATGTATGCCAACGTACGACTTTCAACAATAAAGAAAGACCATTCTGCTGAGTCAGCTATAAAAGGTCCCAAAATTACAATGTAAATCAATTCAAACGAGAAAACTAACGGCGTTATTTATGAACAAAACATTAATGAAGAAAAACAACCACTGAATTACAGGCTTTTGACTTGCGTCAGGCACATACATACAGAATGTGGCGGAGTTAAAAATGTAAAGAGGACTCAATAACCTTGGACAGTTTTCTGTTATCAATTTAGGAACCGATTTCGGTTTGTCGGAAAAAAGGCATAGTTTAACATTTAAAATCAAAGTGGTTGTATAGATATGTTTTCATACGGGTGAAGGTAGTTAACCCCAAAATGACAGAAACAAATGCCTGTGTGTAACTGATAGTTTTCCTTTCGAAAGCAGTTCGCATTAATGAATCCGATACATTAATTTTCAAATTTACACAGATTTTTTATATAGATAAGATTTTAAACTCATATTCTTCAATTTTTGTTTCATCTTTACAAATTTGTACATACTCCTTTTGTTGCAAATATTCCCGTTTCCCTTTCCTTTATATATTTTATCATTTCCCGATGCTTTCTTTGTCGCAAAATACCTTGTACATGTAGTTAGGAAGTTAAACATTCGGGATTCATGTTTTAAATTATTCGCATATCCATATTTTTGTTGCCTAGTCTTGTTTGTTAAAATTGCAAGCAATGGGTTTTCTCTATTTTAATGTATTTACCAAAACTGGTACATGTTACTTTTGACAATTTAAAACTTAACAGATGGACAATGGTCCGTATATAAAACTAATATGCTATAAAAACAAACTAGGATTCTGATGTTTTTTTATGACAATCTCACTTGAGTTAAAACTGAAACTATTCCTTTCTCATACATTGGATGTGTGTGAAGTTAACAGCCGGTTCGTTATTCGATATTTGATATGCAATATCCAACTGGCTGCTAGCAGTCGGTTGGATATTCACAATTAAGTTGACTATCATAAAATAAATAATTTACTTAATAATATTTAAAGCATGATTAAATCGTTTCAAGACCTCTTCAAGCTATCGAATATAAACCCTTTTCTTATTTGCATATTTGTCTCATTGTAATATAGATATTTGTCCATTAAAAACACTTCAAAGATGTACCTTTATGTATGATATTTCTTAAAACAGGAAGAAAAACCGATAACTCTACCAACATTTAGGAATAGAAGTATTTACGGAGCGCCCAAAAAAGATATAAACTGACCGACATTAGAAACGTAACTGTGACAATAGATTATGGTTGTGTTATTTTTGAATGAATGTGACACCGCCAAAAGCGATGACTACCTGTTACAAACGCCAAAATGATTGTCAGAAAAGTCAACAAATTCTGTCTGACATGTTTTGGGTTCTGTTTTACACCTTCTGATTTTGCATTTGTTCAACCCATTCATTGGTTTTGGCAATTATGCGGTTGGAATTTGATGGTTTTAACGCTTTCCTTCAGTCGATTCTTTGAAAATTTAGTTGATGGGAAACAATTATGGCATGAATCTGTACTCATTTTCACTCGGCAATTTGATTATTATTTGACGTTGCGGCCGTAAACATGTCTGGCAAATGACGTTGCATAATCAAATTTTCTTGACGTTTCTTTAGCAAAACACGTTGATCTGTTCATTGATGGCCATCAACATATCTTCTCTACTTGTATCGTTGTCGGAGGGACAGTAAGACGAGTTTTCTGAAGTCATACAGTATGGTTGCAGCACGTTTATGTTTCCATGTTTGCAGTATTCTTAAGAGCTAATTCAGTTTTTTATTTCTCAGTCTTAGTAAAATGGAGATGCAACATTTGTAAACTGAATTAAGTGAGACAATGGATTGAAAGAACTGTTTCACAAAGCAAACAAACTGATAATCTTTCTTGGGTCCAAAATTTCGCTTTAAAAACTTCGTGCGACTTCAAAAATTCGGTATGTTCAGTAAACACAGTAAAGTCAGATTTTGGGTTTTGTTTTGTAAGAAGAAAGAAGCATGATAAGCATGAAAAGTAGTTGTAAGAGAATCAAACAAGATTTGTTAAAAAAAAAATCAACAAAATGAGTGTTGCGTTTCTAAAGTCTTCAGTATATATAGCGAAAACCAACCTGAGACCGCTAAATTGTATGAGAGCCCCCTGGACTTTAATGTGCATAAAATTCAAATAAATCATAGACTCTGTATATATAAAGATGGTATTAGAAAGATTTCCCCAAGTAATGTCGTCTTCGATATCTATGGAGGGCTTAGGTTGTCACTTTTCAGCCACATATTGTCATTTTTTTAGGAAAAGTGGCACAGGGCAATGATGAGAACCCCCTGTTCTCACAATCTTTCTAATGTCATGCAGACATTAAGTTAATATGTAGATACAAACGTGACGAAACGGAATGTGGGCCCAGTAGTCAGCACTTTTGTGGTGCCATGAATTATCAGTGATATGGTTATATTTATAAATTGGCTGTTTACAAAATTTTGTAAATTTTCAAATACTTAGGCTTTTCTACCTCAGGCATAGATTAGCTTAGCTATATTTGGCAAAACGTTTAGGAATTTTTGTCCTCAATGCTCTAAAACTTCGTACTTAATTTGGAATGTTTAACTTGATTGGATTCGAGCGTCACTGATGAGTCTTTTTAAGACGAAACGCGCGTTTGGCGTATTAACAAAATTTAGTCCTGGTATCTATGATGAGTTTATTTTCTTGTCTTCCATGTTTACGGAACGCCCAAAGTGCCAGTTGGATATTAAAAATATGTAGTACAAACCTACCTGAGACCGCTTAAATGAGAGTGAGAGTCCACCCCCTCCCCGTCCCTGGACATTCAATGTGCTAAAAATTTTAATTAAATCATAGACTCTGTATATATAGAGGTTGTATTCAAAGGATTTTCCCAAGTAATGTCGTCTTCGATATCTATGGAGGGCTTAGATTGTCATTTCTCAGCTACATATTGTCAATATTTTAGGACAAAAGGCACAGTGCAATGGTGAGAGCCCCCTGTTCTTTCAATCTTTCTAATATCATGCAGATATTTATTCAATAGGTAAATACAAACGTGACTAAAAGGAATTTTGGTGCACTCTCTCTCTCTTCCATTGTTACTGAGTACAGTTCCTGTCTTCCATGTTTACGGAAAGTGCCAGTTGGATATTCAATATATATATATACATATATTGTTGGGTTGATGTTTAGTCGAG